>NC_044032.1:461969127-462629671 GCF_901765095.1 Microcaecilia unicolor | reverse complement strand
CAAAGTAGAGGGGGCCAGGGCTTAATCTGTGGGAGCCCATGCCCCCGTGGCCCCACCTAGCTACACCCCTGCTCTGACCACAGTAAAAATGAACTTAGAGCTTAGCAAGTATAAAACATTGTGACATGTCCCCCAGCAAAAAGCTAAAGCAAGGGGAACCTCATAACCCAGAAACCTGGAAGCAGTAACCTGCATCTCCTTCCAAAACTGCTGGGCACTAGCACATTCCCACCACACATAAATGAACTGTTTTGAATATGGTGAAGCCAACACAATCTTGGAATGCTAGGGTCCCATTTGTTCATTCACTGTGATGTAACATAGGTTCTTAAGAGAACATGATTCTAAACTGACACCAAAGATGATGAAAGAGAATATTTGAAGGTATAATGCCATATCATAGTCCAGAAAGAATCTAGACCTTATGCATATATGAAATACCTCCTAGTTTTTCATATATGCATGAATGAGAGTTAACAGCTCCAAATTAAATGTTTTATAAAGTTGAGAATGCAAACACTTGAGTTATTCTTACTAAGTAAAAGTACCTTATAATCCCTTCAAGATGTCATGAAATGTAAGCATATGTTGGAGCAGTGGCAAAATGTCTTAGCTGGAAGTACTGAAAGAGGGAATGAAGTCTGAAACATGATAGACAGCTTCCCTTTTCCCAGGAATTGTCCCTTGGAGAAAAGCAAAAGCAAGGGAGAAAAGATTTGTTCTTGGAGTATGCCACACAGCCCTACCCATATCCCTAGAAAGTGTTGAGCAGAAAGTAGGATGACAGGAAAATAAATGGGTGTCAAGGCCCTGAAAAGGAATGGCCCTGAGTATCTGAAGAATAGGATGATCTGCCACACACTGCGAAGGACACTAAGGTCCTCCCAAGGACTATCACTATCCACACCCTCTCCAAAAGACATTACACGATGTGATACCCGCAAGCGAGCCTTCTCCGGAGTAGCCCCCACACTCTGGAATACACTGCCCGAAAGGCTCCGCTTAACACAAGGCTATCTCTACTTCAGGAAGCAGGTGAAAGCTTGGCTCTTCAACCAGGCCTTTAATGGAAGAAGTAACTAACTTGTTAGTCTCACTCACACACACACACACACACAAGGAGTGACTTGGGCTCCACATACTGCAGCAGGACATGTTTATCCACTCCTACCCTAGCTAAGATAATATTTAACCATCTCTCTGACCTCGTGTGCAACTTTCTTTAAATCAGTCACCTTACTTTCTATCTCTTCTTACTCTCTTACCCTATCTATATGTTACATCTTTGATTTACCCTTCATTATCAATTAAAATGTTCTATTACGTATTGTGTTGACATTATAAATAGGGTCCGTAGAAGTGATTGATTTCGAGTTTAGATAGACGCAGACCAAATGACCCTGAGGCAGGTAACGAAACGCTGGCCATCGTAATGGTCATGGTCGAGTTTGGCGTCATATCAAGAAACAGAAAATTTGTATTTTCGGACCTTTTTGAAAAGCTAAGTGAAAGCTAAGTAGCAAAATAGCTCTCTATGGTCTAAATATCAATGATAGAAGAAATGAGTATATATTTATACAAAAAATTACTTTATACCCGAGGTGTTTGCCTGTGATGAAACAGCCCAGCCCCCGTGAGCTTGTTTGATACAAAGCCGGGGGTTTTTGAGGTAACACCTTTAGGTCAAAAAAACGCTAGTTGTGTTTTCACATCTTCTCCATTTTTTCACTTTTATTATAAATAGTATACCATGCCATATTTTGTATTGTTACTTGAATATTTCTACTGCTGTAATTGCCTATTGCTCTTGTTTGTTCTATTCTTACTGTACACAGCCTTGAGTGAATTCCTTCAAATAGGTGGTAAATTAATCCTATTCAGTAAATAAATAAATACTAGATATTAAGCTTCTCCTACGCTTTTATCATAGCTGTCATAGGAGGTCTCTGGCTTTTTTCCATAAAAACAGTGTTGGGAGAGGCTGGGGCTGGATCCCAAATTCTTCCAGCCTTATTCAGTGGGTGCCAGCAAATATTTTGACATCGTCATCTCAAATTTAGAGAGGATCCTTATTACAAACCACTACCATTAAGATCTGCTTATCTCTATGGCTGTGGAAGCATACTATTTATTTGGACTTTGCTCACAACTTTTCAGTAGTAGCTCAAGATGAGTTACGTTCACATACACTGGGTATTTCCCTGTCCCTGGAAGGCTCACAATCTCAGTTGGTACCTGAGGCAATGGAGATTTAAGTGACTTGCCCAAGATCACTAGGGGCAGCAGCAGTGTGATTTGAATTTGCCACCTTTGAATGTCAAACAAGGTGCTCTAACCACTAGGCGACTCCTCTGATAAGTATGTTTATGATTAGTCATAGCTTGTGACCTTGATGCTGATCAATTGCTTTAATTGTACTCTTGGAACAAAATGGTGAAAAAATTCTGTTTGGAACCCACCTTTATTTTCATGCTCTATGATGCCTTAAATGCCGACATAATTTCTTTGCATGTGGTTTTCTAGGTACTCATTTATTGATCTCAGGTTCTTTAATCTTCATTTGGGAATAGGTCACTGAGTCTATCTGCTCACTGATGTTTGACTCTCACTTCTAAGGGCTTCACTTCTGCTTTTAATTCTCATAGGCGGTCTTTTACGAAGCTGTGGTAGCATTTTTAGTTCACAGTAGAAATCAGCTGGCAGTAAATGCCGAGACACCCATTATATTCCTATGGACAGCTTGGCGTTTACCACCAGCAGATTTCTACCACAAGCTAAAAACGCTACCGCGGCTTTGTAAAAGACCCACTTACTGCATTGGTCATATCAGATCTTGATTTAAGACACCATTTCAGGAATATCAGACTTGGTTTGCATTCTGTGTGAGTGCCTCGCTGCATGAAAGTGGGCGACAGTGTTGTGTTGCCTCCACTAGATATGAACTATAACTTGGTCAAGAAGGGGAATACAAAAAGAAACATTAAAACCATGAGTGGAGAAGTAGCCTAATGATTAGTGCGGTGGGCCAAGAAGCTGGGGAGCTGGGTTCAATTCCCCTTGTGGCTCCTTATAATCCTGGGTAAGTCACTTAACCCTCCATTGCTTCAGGTACAAAAACTTAGACCCTAAATCCACTAGGATAGCGAAAGGAGGTGCATATAATAAAGGCTGTAACACAGAACGGCAGCATACCAGATACATAAATAAAAAAAAAAGGGACTATAATCAAAGGCTGCATCTAATCAGTGGTAATTTGGCTTTATTCATTCTAGGAAATTACATACTAGTAAGCCTGATCCCAGTCCTGGGCAAAATAGTGGAAGTTATTATAGAAAATAAAATTACAGATCACACTGATAAACTTGGTTTAATGGGACAGAGATAGCATGGGTTCAGCCAAGGGAAGTCTTGCCTCACCAATTTGCTTCATTTCTTTGAAGGCGTGAATATACATGTGGATAAAGTTGAGCTGGTTGATGTAGTGTATTTAGATTTTCAGAAAGCTTTTGACAAAGTTCCTCATGAGAGACTCCTGAGAAATTTAAAGAGTCATGGGATAGTAGGCAATTTCTGTTATGAATTAGGAACTTAGTTATTGGGCAGAAAACAGAGGGTAGGGTTAAATGGCCATTTTTCTCAGTGGATGAGGGAGAATAGTGGAGTGCCGCAGGGATGTGTACTAGGACCAGTGATATTAACATATATATTAATGATCTGGGAATGGGAACGACAAGTGAGGTGATTAAATTTGCAAATGACACAAAACTATTCAGAGTTGTTAGAACGCATGCGGATTGTGAAAAATTGAAGGAAGACCTTAGGAATTTGGAAGACTGGGCATCCAAATGGCAGATGAAATTTAAAGTGGACAAATGCAAAGTAATGCACATTAGGAAGAATAATCCAAATCATAGTTGCCTGACACTAGGGTCCACCTTGGGAGTCAGCACCCAAGAAAAAGATCTAGGTGTCATTGTAGACAATATGTGGAAATCGTATGCCCAAAGTATGGCAGTGGCCAAAAAAGCAAATAGAATGCTAACAATTATTAGGAAAGGGATGGTAAATAAGACCAAGAATACTATAGTGCCTCTGTATCACTCCATGGTTTGACCGCACCTTGAGTATTGGGTTCAGTTCTGGTCACTGTATTTCAAAAAAGAAATAGCAGAATTAGAAAAGGTTAAAAAAAGAGTGACCAAAATGATAAAGGGGACGGAACTCTTCTCATATGAAAGGCTAAAGAATTTTAGCCTCTTCAGCTTAGAAAACAGATGGCTGAGGGGAGATATGATTAAGGTCTAGAAAATCCTGAGTGCTGAAGAATGAGTAGAATTTTTGACTCTTTTAAAACATACAAAGACTAGGGGACACTCATACTTTTAAAAACAAATATTTGTTCCCTCAATGAATAGTTAAGCTCTGGAACTCATTGCTGGAGGTTGTGGTAATATCGGTTAGTGCATTTGGTTTTAAAAATGGTTTGGACTAGTAAAGTCTGCCATTGAGATAGACATGGGGAAGCCACTGCTTACCCTGGGATTGGTAGCATGGAATGTTGCTACTATTTGGGTTTCTGCCTGGTACTTGTGACCTGGATTGGCCACTGTAAGAAACAGGATACTGGGTTACATGGACCATTGATCTGACCCAGTATGGCTATTCTTATTCTTACTTGGTTCTAGCAGTCTCATTCTGGGTTGATTGTCTGGAAAAGCCTCTGCTAGGACTGGTAGAGATCTGTTCACCTGACTGGAAGGATCAGTTTTTGGTAGACACAGTTACCGGAGCGGAGGAGTAGCCTAGTGGTTAGTGTAGTGGACTTTGATCCTGGGGAACTGAGTTCGATTCCCACTGCAGCTCCTTGTGACTCTGGGCAAGTCACTTAACCCTCCATTGCCCCTGGTACAAAAACAAGTACCTGAATATATGTAAACCGCTTTGAATGTAGTTGCAAAAAAACCTCAGAAAGGTGGTATATCAAGTCCCATTCCCCCCCCTAGAAGTCTTCCCAACACTGGCTGTTTCTGTGAATTAAGAAACAGACATCTTCTCCTGAAATAACAATAGGGCACCAGCAATGATGGAGCTGAGCCTACTTATCATTAGTTATCACACCAATTAACGTTTGGCCTTTTACTACTAGCAGGAAGAGAAGAGAAAAAAAAGTGTGTGTGTGTATGTGGGGGGAGGGGAGGCTCCTTTACTTCCACTCACTACCACTGCATAAATCTCTGCTGCAGAAACGCAGCCAGGTTGACTGCATGGGGGGAGCGAGAGTGGACTTCCGCCAGCGCACATTTTCAGTGCAACAAGACGGCACTGGCAGAACTCCGTTTGGGGGAGCGGCCACTCCCCTGGCGCCCCACCTAGCTACCCCACTGCTCCGCTGCTGGAGTGCGGTTGAACTGCTGTTTCTGCAGTTGGATGCACAGCCACGCCTGGCTCAGATCCATGGCAGATTCTCATCAGGTGCTTCAGAGCAGTCACTTGTATTCTTCTGTCTTGAATAAACTCCAGGTGTGCTGCAGGAGAAAGGTCTAAAAATGCAGCAGGCCTGCACAGGGTGTATAGTTGGGAAAAAACAGATTTCAATGGTGGAGGGTGTCTCATGGGAAAGTAGATTTATGACTCATTCCAAATGTATAGAAAAGTAAAACATATGCATTGTGTTTAAAAAAAAACAAAAAACCCAACAACAAACAAAGTTTGTTTCCTGCATAACTCTTGTCACAACTTGACCAATTTCAATACATTTTGGCTGTATCATCCTGAATAAGCCTACACTCACGCCGGCCACCTCATCTAAGCGACATTGTTACCACCTAGTGATTGCCATCATAATATGCGCAGACGCCATTTTGCTTACATAAGTACATAAGTACATAAGTAGTGCCATACTGGGAAAGACCAAAGGTCCATCTAGCCCAGCATCCTGTCACCGACAGTGGCCAATCCAGGTCAAGGGCACCTGGCACGCTCCCCAAACGTAAAAACATTCCAGACAAGTTACACCTAAAAATGCGGAATTTTTCCAAGTCCATTTAATAGCGGTCTATGGACTTGTCCTTTAGGAATCTATCTAACCCCTTTTTAAACTCCGTCAAGCTAACCGCCCGTACCACGTTCTCCGGCAACGAATTCCAGAGTCTAATTACACGTTGGGTGAAGAAAAATTTTCTCCGATTCGTTTTAAATTTACCACACTGTAGCTTCAACTCATGCCCTCTAGTCCTAGTATTTTTGGATAGCGTGAACAGTCGCTTCACATCCACCCGATCCATTCCACTCATTATTTTATACACTTCTATCATATCTCCCCTCAGCCGTCTCTTCTCCAAGCTGAAAAGCCCTAGCCTTCTCAGCCTCTCTTCATAGGAAAGTCGTCCCATCCCCACTATCATTTTCGTCGCCCTTCGCTGTACCTTTTCCAATTCTACTATATCTTTTTTGAGATACGGTACTTTAAACATAAACAGTTACCATGGTTTTCAGTCAGGAGGCTCTGATCCTTATTACAAAAAATTTGTATCTGGAGAAAGTTTATGGTTCTTGGTACAAGTCTCCAGAAAAGAGGTGGAAGAGGGTAAGTGTAGAAAAAGTTTTGAAGAAATTGCAAGAAACAGGCTCAACTGGTCACCAGTCAAGAAGTGGCAGGGCCCACTCAGTTTGCACTGAAGAAAATAATATAAAGTCAGAACTATATTAAAATATGACGGTCCCATCATTATTTATAGCCTTCAATACTATTGTCACTATTTTGAAATTCATCTGTTGCTTCACCGAAAGCCAGTCCAGCTGCCTCTGGTCCTGTTGTGGGTTTGCCTTGAGATCACCCAACCCAATTCACTCTATCCAGCAGTGGCTGGAGGGTACACTAACTGATGGGACTCAATTCCTTGTATGTGCCAGGATCTGTACATCTTTGCAAAACTGATGGGTGCTGTTCTGTACTAATTACTTGGTAGCTAGTTCTCAATTGTCCTTTAGCAACAATATGAAAATGAATGTCATATAGAAACCATAGAATTAAGGCAAAAATATAATTACCATAGTAACATAGCAGATGATGACAGATAAAGACCTGAACAGTCCATCCAGTCTGCTCAACTTATTATCAAGTCACAGTTAAAACAGCAATGAATGTGGTATATGATATTTGATCCTGGTCTTTCTTTGCCATTTCTGGGACATAGACCATAGAAGTCCATCTGGCACTGTCTTTACGTTCCATTAAGAATTTTGTCGGCATTTTATAGTGATATTTTACCACGTAACTGTCCTGCCAACCAATAAGAAACCATCAGGTATTTGTGACCTGGATTGGCCACTGTTGGAAACAGAACGCTGGGCTTGATGGACCTTTGGTCTGTCCCAGTGTGGCAATACTTATGTTTTTATCAGGGACACTATGATACAATTTTGATCCTTAAACGCCCTTCTGGAATTTACAGAAAAACATAAATTAGCAATTCTTGGCAATCATATTCAATTAAACTGGCACTTTCACTGTTTTAAATAATCAAATATCCAATCTACAGAATCAGAAAAAATTAGTTTGTGTGAGTATGTGATGCAGAACAGTAACTTAGTACATGTGATGTAGTGGTATTCCTCTTTTTTTTTTCTTTAGGAAAGCATGACTGATAATCTCTGAATACTGCCTCAAGGACTGTTAGCTATTTCACCAGTCATTTATCTGGTAGCCATTCAAAACAGATATTTTAGAACAGGAATTTAAAATGTATGCATTTGGGAGACATGCAGCTGTGTAAGAAATATTGAACCGCCCATGTTCTGGTAGCTTGAGAGTGATGCAGAGGCCACCATATCGATTATATTATGTCCACAGCTCAGAAAGACAGTATTAACATAAGAAATGAACTAAGAAAAGGGGAATTATTGGACGGAAAAGAGGACAGTTTATCCAGTAACTGATACTTTAGGGGAAGGCCTTATTTTTTTCAAGTACAAGAGGAATACATGAAGAGTTTGCTAAATATGACAAATTTCCTGACTGATACAATTGGCTGGTAAGTTAGATCAGAGCAGAGGCACTGTTTATAGCAGAACAGACTTTCCAAGCACTTACTAACATGTGTAGCATGGACTGATTATGAAGTGCTGGGACCGAACTATGGAGTACTTGTTGAAATGTTTTTGATGTTGAAATGTTTTTAACCCAGAACCTCATGCTAAAATCTGTATAGGATTGGAAATTTCAGTGATTTAGTTGCCGGCATGGCTGCATATCAAAACTAATTCTAAGCCAAATATCATATACTGAACACTTAGTTGGGAGAGAAAATAGGGGTCTGCCGTAATCCAAAGACTCTGAATTTATTCCTATACCAGACAAACACTGCTGGGCTCCATGCCATAAAGACCAGGTAAGTCATTCCTTCATCTTCAATTTCTCTTGCAAAATTTGCTGCAAACAAGAAAATCCCACCATGCCTTAAAACATAAGCTGAAAACTAGCCGCCCTGAACCACCCGTTTCAAAGACCTGGAGCCAGGTGGTCACTCCAGAGTAAGCAGCTTTTTAAAAAATGTATTGACCAGGATGTCCAGATTAAGATAAATACCTTTGTGCTGATTGTCATAGGCAGAAAATGACCCGGGTATGGAATACTAGGTCCAGTGTGTTTCTTCTAGCAAAAAAGGTGCCAGAACTCAAATGTCAGGCCACCCTTCAGGGATTAGGTGATCACTAAGGGACTCACCCCACAATAGCCAGGACCCCTGCAACCAGTCACAGAATCTATGGCAAGGCAGAATTGGTGTGTAGAACCTGAGCTCTTTCATTAAAACTTGGGGACCATGGGCCAATTTCAGCACATAATGGAAAAGGTGCCGGTACTCAGTACCCCCAAGTACCCCCTCAAAAAAAGCCCTGACTAGGTTTAATCCAGGCACTGGCATTGAATATCCAGGGCTTGGATGGCTGTCAGAAGTTACCAAAGTGCTGGCTGATATTCAGACCAGTGCTAGGATAACAAAGCAATGAAGTTAGGTCAGTCATTTGATGTCCTAACTTTAACCACTTTGTTATCTGGTCTGAATATGACTGCTAACCAGATAACTCTGGCATTGCCCTCACTCCTTATAGCAATAACCAAACCGCTGGAGCTCTCATAAACACAAACGCAACACGATACCCTGCTCTTGTGTTGCGTTTGTGTATATGAGAGCTCCAGCGGTTTGATTATTGCTATAAGGTGTGTTGAGCTCAGAAAGCTTTATTGTACGTAAGAGCTGAATACATCGACACCAAAGGGACTCCTGAGGCAGGCCTTTGCGGCTGAAACACAATTTTGTGTCGAGTCCATTGGATGTTTTTTTTTTTTTGCATCATCTTATGTGTCACCTTCACTGTGTTTTGCCTGTTTACCCAGTTGTGCGAGGGTTTGGTTCTTCTGTTTTTGTTGATTTGATCATTTGCCCTCACTCCACTACAGTCCGCCCCGGCACTAAGCAGATAATGCCACAGTAACCTCCCTAAATTTTCAGCAGTTATGTGCACTAAGATTCTGGGGATCACATGGGTAGCAAGAGATAATCCACAGAATATCAGTCTGCTTATAATCAAATGGATTCTGAAGACACAGGAAGATAAATTTGCACAGAATCAATGGCACAGGGGAATTTTAAACGCATGCAATAACAGTTAAATTTATGTCATACGTTTTACACCAATCCTCACTTTCACTGTCACTGTCTTTTTTACACCGCTTTCGAGGAAGGTAATTTTCAAAGCCATTTACATAAGTAAGTATGAATTTACCTGACTAAAACCCTCTGCAATGTGGTCAAAAGTATATAGGACTTTTATAGTGGAAATACTTTTACCAAAATAAAAAGGAAAAATTCCTGTGAGCCTGTTTAGCTTGAGGGAGTAAAAGAGCGCATGTCTATTTGATTTTCATCCACTCCTGGTAATGCCGACACAGCCCATTCACTTTGAATGGGCTGAATTGCTGCACAGCATCTGTTAGCACGGATTTGTAAACTGGGGGATAGTTTGCATTTGCTCATTTTCAAAGGCAAATGCAGGATTTTTCCCTCAGTGAACTGGTACATAGGCTATAATAGTCTGCTTTCTTTGCATATACCACTGACTACTGAATATTGCCCCAATGGCCCCAGTCCCACTGTATGAAGGGGTAAATTAACGCAAGACTTCCACTAGGGGCACAATATTGGCTGAAGGTGATGTTAAGGGCAAGAGGAACTGTGGATCACTCCTGCCTGGAGAACAGCTGGACCTCCATGAATCTAATCAGTTAGACCCAGGGAGTCCAGGGGGTTTCTTTTGGGGGATGGGGTGCTCATTGAGGGGAGGGTGTTTATGATTGGGAGGGTTGGATGCACATTGGGGAAGTAGGGTTGATGACTGGGGGGGGGGGGGGTCCAGTGCTTGTTGAGGGGAGGGTTGGGTCATGACATCCCAACTGCTTGTTACTAAGCAGAGGTGTGGCAAGGACACCAAGGCTCTATCACAGGTCTCCTATGTACTTGCAGGATTGCTGATTGGGTGATATATGAGGTGGCCCTTTGTGATGGGAAGGGTATATAAGTAACTGCTCATCTAAAGAGATTCTGAAATAGTCCGACTGGCAGGAGAGTTTCATATCCTTGCCACAGCCTATTTCCAGGGGGGGGGGTACTCTCTCCCCCACCGATAGAAACTAATTCTCTATAGCTAAGATTCTTTCTTTCTTCCTTTCTTTCTCTTCTTTCTCTCTGTTCTATGACCTTTATAAGTTTGTATGACAGTGAGGAATACAACTTTCTTTCCTATTGTTAGACTCTGTTCTGTAAAACTACTAATGCCAAGAGCCAATAGTATTTCTTGTGCTGTTGCTGGTGAGAAATAAAGATTCCTTTTCTTCTTCTAACTTAGCCTGAGTTTTTTTTATAAGAATAGCATGACCAAACGCGCAGCCTAGTACAAGGAGTTATGGTGGCTTGGCTCTGCATGCTGACAGGGGGGCTTTTATGGAGAGAAAGGGATATAGAAATTAGACTGCTGAGGACGAGCCTGCTGGCTACAGAAGGAAAATGAGAACTAAGGAAGCCAAGGCTCAAATCTTCTCCCACTGATGTTGTGGCTCTTAAGTCACTGCTGTGCTTGCAGGACAAGTCAAGAGGTAGCTCTACACAATCAGTGATGAAACTCAGTATTTGAGTTATGGGGGAGGGGCCAGGAATGGCAGTAATCAGAAAGCTGAAGGCATTCTTCCTATTTAGGTATTGACCTAACTGCATAAATTATAATTAAAAAATATTGGCTTCCAAGAATTAATTGCTTTTTAATGTTGATTTATTTTTGCTCATGCTTTTACTTTTCAAATTATCCTGATGCTGTAATGATCGTTTGCATAAAAAGAAAATAAGACAAATACACATATTGATATAGCTTCCTAATTAGCTGGTACTAAAGTTAATGGAAATTTGTGATTGAAAGGGAAGGAAAGGACTTCATTGGACCTCAACAGCCTCTAGTGGAGCACTGTATTGATGAGTCTGGTTGGCTAGGGGGCTGGAAAAGAGGAGACTCTCGCATCCCTGTGTCTTTCTGGAGAAGCAGGCAGTAAGTAGACAGGGTCACAGTTGCAAAGAGTTTGAACAAAGGTCTCAGTTCATCTTTACTGGTCTATAGCTAACAGGTGGGGAGCCTGCTGATGGAGTGGAGCTTCTGTACTTCCTGTTTGGCCATTAGAAAGAACACATGATCTTGTGAGGGATTGTGATGAGCTTAGGGGCTGCAAAGACCTAGAGCTTTCTCCTCAGTGTTGTTTGCAGTACTAGGTCAAAGTACTTAAAGTAAAGATAAATGCATATTTTTATACTTAAGTAAAAGTAAAAAGTACAATGAAACCCATTTAGGGCCCTGTTTACTAAGCCATGCTGTAGGCGCGCTAACGCTAGAGACACCCATAGCTTCGCTTCTATCCTGAGTGGGGGTGGGCTCTGCACTGCCCAAGTTAAAATGAAAAAAGTTTTACATTTAATATTGGTGGGTTTCTGGGTGGGGATGGGCTCTGCAGTGCCAGATTTAAAAAAAACGTTTTATATTTAACGCTGGTTAATTTACTGTGTTCACAGCTGTGATACAACTGCCATTAGCGGTATATCAAATTTAATAAACACACACAAACATAAATATTTGTAGTCACAGTGCTTTAAATTTTTTACTCAAAAAGTATTATATTGGGCACTTACTTTTTTTTTACTTGAGTATATTGTTAATATCTAATATAATAAAACGCACCGTGAACATTCTGAGGACAAAGATTCTGAAGTCACAGCACACGATAAAGGGTTCATGGTTTCATGGTGGTGAAGCCATCTGACATAACACGGACCTATCAGAAGGGACCTATCAGAAGGGGCTTGCCCACTAACAAAGCAGAACTGTTACCAGGCAACGGAATGCGACATAGAACTCACCTATCAGAAGAAAAAAACAGAAGAAGGGAGGAGCATTCAGCTGTAGAATGCCTCATTGTCTGAGCAGCACAGAGAGCAGACGAACGCCGCTGGAAACAGAGAATATCCCAGCACTGGGTATGTACACAAATATTGTTGTTGGACCCGGGGAAACAGGAGTACAGCATGCCCCTCGCCATCTGCAACGTGCGCCGCCACCTGCAAAAATTAAACTGATCTAGCCTGCATCACAGACTGACCCAGGCGGGGGGAGGAGTAGGGAAACACGCGGAGCGTGTTTCCCTACTCCTCCCCAGCCTAGGATTCGGTAGAGACTGGCTGGCAAACTGCTTGAATATACAAAACCGCGAATTCCTTCAATATACAAAACCAGAGGCAACAAAGAAAAAAAAAACATTATCACGCACGTGCACATAACTGGAACACCTCCCCCCCCCCCTTCACCTTCTCATGAACCAAGCAACCCAGGACGTGCAAAACCATCCCCCGCCTCAAAAAACCCGTCACCCACCTCGAGGATGCACACACCGCGCTGCTTCCCGCTGCGCATTCGTCCTGCATTCCTCCTGCATCGTTCCTACGCTGCTGCCCTATAACGAACCGAAAGAGTGGCGTACTCTCCCTTCCGCAAACCACACCACCCAAAACAAGACGCCACTGCTTGCCAGAAGGACCAAAAATACCGTTAAAACCGACGGCCACAGACAGTGCTGCTCTCCCGCCAACCAACAAAAAACATCCCCGGCATAAGGCAACCCCTAACCCACCTCAAGGATTCCCCGACCTCAATCACCCCGGGAAAAGACAGCGCCGCTTCAAACAGTGCTTTTCTCTTCAAATGAAAAACTACAGGAGAAAAAAAAAAAACTACATGCTAGCGCCCGTTTCATTTGTTTCGGAAATGGGCCTTTTTTACTAGTTGTTAATATTTACTTGAGTTAATATTGGTGGGAAGCCCAATAGCCCATCAACAACATTACATGTAAAACTTTTTTTTTTAACCTATTGAGCTGAGCTTCCTATAGAGGAAGTCTACTACCCCAATGAGGCCCTGATTGCTGTGCAGTGTCGGAGAAGGGGCCCAAACTGGCTCTGAGTCCTTGTAGTGCTGCAGGGCCGGGGGAGAACTGTAGACTTGACTTGGGAGGATAGGGCTGATGACAGACCACTGCCCAGATTTCTCAGTGCAGTGGCAGCAGTGGTACCGCCCGGCACCACCGGCACAGGATGGGGGGAAGAGGAGAGCCAGCAGGTTAAGATATATTCGGGAGCCCAGCCCTGGTACTACTGCCTGCCTAAACAGAAGAAATGAATCTTCACAAGGATATAGAAGGTGAAACAAAACAGTGAAGTCGACTAAAAAAGTGGACGATGCTCCAGGTAAAAAATGTTATTTGATGAATACGACTTGACACAGCTGTGTTTCGGCCTATGGGGCCTGCATCAGGAGTTCGTCATTCAGTGTTGAAATGGAGCTGTAGTGTCTTGTAAGTCAAATTGAAGTAATGCTCTTAGAAGCAAGTCCGGGTTTACTCTTGAGATTCAAAAAGCTTTTAAGAGCATTACTTCAATTTGAGTTCTTCAGCCACCATGTTACTTGTAATGAAACCGAATTGTAAAGAGGTCAAAGTACTTAACATTGGTGGAGATAATACTTCGTTACAAGTAAAATTGCTCAGTCTTATCATGTACTCAGTAACCAGTAAAAGTACTGAAATGTTTACTTAAGCACTGTAACGTGTGACTTTTACTTCATTAGTATACAACACTGTTTCTGTTCACCATGAAACATTGCTGTTTCTTGTAAAGCAGTCCATGAACATTTGCAGGGGGCCCATCCCGACAGTAATGGCTCTTGATCTGTACTTCAGGAGTTTGCTGAGGAGCTAGATATCTGTGCGTGACAAACTTACCCTGTTAGTCAGATGGATAGGGTTGGGGATTGAATTCCCAGAGATGTTCCTAAATGCCTGGGAAGCTATGCAGTCCACATGCATTTCCTTGAAAACCTCCGGAGGATTTGAGAGCCACTGAACTAAGCAAATGGTTGCTAAGAATATTACCACGCACGGATGGAACTGAACAATACAAAGGGAACTTCTGTGTCAGGAACTTGATTCCAAGTGTATTTGGACCTGAAATATTTTCTCTTCTTCTGTAGAGAATAACGTGGGATTTTTCCCTCTTTTATACTCGTTAGGTAGTTTTCCAGGTTGGAACTAGTGGGCACCCATGATCCTTATCGGTGCAAGTGCTTATTTAATGTTTTGGTTGCAAATTCAACTGTGACAGCTAGTGATTGAACCATATATCATTGTTAATGGTCGCTAGAGATTGAACAGTATAGCCTGTACTCTAAATGGTTGCTATATCTACTGACATCTATTACTGGAGAATATAACATCAGCTATTGCTTGTAACAGCAACACCCTGTGATTAAACTGTAATCTGTTAACAGTGACACTTAGAACCAGATTCTATATATAGCACTCAAAATTAGATGCACAGTTTAATTGGTTAATGAGCTAATTAATGCTAATAATTAGGCACTAGCAACCAATTATTGGTGTTAATTTGCAAAAATGTGGATTTTTTTTGTTACAT
The DNA here is from genome assembly GCF_901765095.1 of Microcaecilia unicolor. Classification (NCBI taxonomy): domain Eukaryota; kingdom Metazoa; phylum Chordata; class Amphibia; order Gymnophiona; family Siphonopidae; genus Microcaecilia; species Microcaecilia unicolor. Next base: position 462,614,612 of record NC_044032.1, on the reverse strand, counting down.
TTGTACCCCGCGCTTTCCCACTCATGGCAGGCTCAATGCAACTTACATATACAGGTACTTATTTGTACCTGGGGCAATGGAGGGTTAAGTGACTTGCCTAGAGTCACAAGGAGCTGCCTGTGCCTAAAGTGGGAATTGAACTCAGTTCCCCAGTTCCCGAGTCCACCACCCTAACCACTAGGCCACTCCTCCATATTGCATATTGCAAAGCGCAGTTCTATAAAGATGTGCGTGTAAATCCTATAGCGCGTAACTGAAAAGGGGACGTGGCTATGGGAGGGGCATGGGCAGAGCAGGGCAGGGGTGTTCACTAGAGATGCACGTAGTATTATGGAATTTGGGGCATCTGCACTTAACTTATGCACCGGATTTGCACCAGCTTTTATCAGCGTAAATGCTCATGCCTAAAAGTTGGGCATGGATCCTGGAGGTAACCCACTATGCTATAAATAGTGCCTACGTTGGACCACCATTCTTAGTTTTATACCGGTAGCCAAACCATTCATACTGGTTTGGCTACCAGTACAATACAGGGCTAAATTTAAAACTCTATGTCTGATCTTCAAGCCTTCAAAGGAAATGGCCCCGAGGACCTGAAGAATAAGATGATCCTCTACACACCTCCAAGGACACTAAGGTGCTCCCAAGGACTATCACTAACCACACCCTCTCCAAAAGACATTACACGATGTGATAGCTGCAAGCGAGCCTTCTCTGGAGTAGCCCCCACACCGTGGAATGCACTGCCTGAAAGGCTCTGCTTAACACAAGACTATCTCTACTTCAGGAAGCAGGTGAAAGCTTGGCTCTTCAACCAAGCCTTTAATGGAAGAAGTAACTAACTTGTTAGTCTCACTCACACACACAAGGAGTGACACGGGCTGCACATACTGCAGGAGGCCATGTTTATCCACTCCAGCCCTAGCTGAGATAATATTTAACCATCTCTCTGACCTCATGTGCAACTTTCGTTAAATTAGTTACCTTATTTTCCAACTCCTCTTACTCTCTCACCTATCTATAGGTTCCATCCTTGCTTATACCCTACACTGTCAATTAAAATATTCTATTATGTATTGTGTTGACATTGTAAATAGTATACCATGCCATACTTTGTATTGTTATTTGAATATTTTTACTGCTGCTACTGTCTATTGCTCATATTTGATTTATTCTTATTGTACACCGCCATGACTGAATTTTTTCAAAAAGACGGTGAATAAATCCAATAAATAAATAGAATAGTGCTGAGCTTGTTTTTTTTTCCTTCGGTGCCCAAATATGGGTGTTATTTATAGAATTCCCCCCTTAGGGCTCGATTCTATATATGGCTCCTAAAATTAATGCGCATTAGGCAATTTTGCCCAAGTGTGCTCTAATATCATGTACAAATCTACGCATGGTATTTAGAAAATGCTTTAGGCATAGTTCATGTGACTAAATCTATGAGCATCCATTTTCACCAACGAAAAGCTGGTGTGAATCCCTGTGCGTAGATTTACGCGCACTGGCCCATATTTTATAGCCACCAGTCAATAGCAAATAATTCAAACAACTTCCACTCGAATTCCAAAATGCACCAACTGAAGAATTCTTACTATGAGATTCAGTGCAACAAACTCTATAGATCTATTTTAGTCCATCACAAAAACATTTTCACTTATTATCTTACCATATTTTATAACAACATGTGTAGATTTTGGAATGCCCACAAAATGCCTCTTTCCACATCCCTTTTTGCCTGCACGCTTTGAAATTGAAGCGCAGTACATTACAGAATACACTTAGCAATGCACGCGCATAAATTCTACTTTTTGCCAATTAGTGCTCGTTATTGCTTGTTAAGAGCTGTTAACAACGCTTAACAGCTTATTAAAATAATTAATCTACATGCGTAGTTGAAGAATACGCCTAGAGGAACTCTAGGCACGCTGTATAGAATCCGGGGGTTAGGGGGTAATTTTATAAAGCAGGTGCTAACCTTTACACAGGAATTATGTGCATACATATTTATGCGTGCACATACATGTGTAAATGCAAAAAAGCTGCCTAAGTGCTATTCTTTAAATATGCGCATTTGACAGATAGGCATCTATGTGGACAGAGTCTGGATGGACCATGGGTGGTTACTGTAGGTGCGAGCACTTACACGACCTCTATGGCTGGCGTAAACGGTTGCACTTAATCACTTGCATGTGCCTATACTGGGTTATGCTAGTATTCTTTAAAGGAAAGTAGGCACTTACTCTCTGTTCTATTATATCGAGTTCTTGTATATCGACTATTATTCCTAAACTGGATTCACAGTGGTTCACAAAATATAAAATTCTCAACATTAAAGAGAACAAATTACAAAACAAAACAAAAAACGATACAAACTTAGAGGCCCTTTGACAGAGTGGTGGTAAGACCAACACAGGCTTACCACTCACTCTTTCGGGACTACTGACAGCCCAACATCACCGCTGGCGGTAGTCCTGGCCCAAGCATGCGCCATTTCTGGAGGAAAAAGAAAATCCTTGGAAATGGCTTGCATGGCGGTAACCCAGCGGTAATCGGGTATCGCCGCGTGCTGCCCAGTTAAGGCTGGGTTGGCATGGGAGCCCTTATCTACTACTACTACTATTTAACATTTCTAAAGCACTACCAGGGTTACACAGTGCTGTACAATCTAACAAAGAAGGACAGTCCCTGCTCAAAGGAGCTTACAATCTAAAGGACAAAAAAGTGCAGTCAATCAAATTGGGGGCAGTCTAGATTTCCTGGATAGAGGTACAATGGTTAGGTGCCGAAAGCGACATTGAACATATAGTAACATAGTAGATGATGGCAGAAAAAGACCTGCACGGTCTATCCAGTCTGCCCAACAAGACAACTCATATGTGCTACTTTTTGTGTATACTCTACTTTGATTTGTACCTGTGCTCTTCAGGGCACAGACCGTATAAGTCTGCCCAGCACTATCCCCGCCTCCCTACCACCAGCCCTGCCTCCCAACCACTGGCTCTGGCACAGACCGTATGTCTGCCCAGCACTATCCCCGCCTCCCAACCACCAGCCCCGCCTCCCTCCACCGGCTCTGGCACAGACCATATAAGTCTGCCCAGCACTATCCCTGCCTCCAACCACCAGCTCTGGCACAGAAGAGGTGGGCTTTGAGCAAGGATTTGAAGATGAGCAGGGAGGGGGCTTGGCATATGGGTTCAGGGAGTTTATTCCAAGCATAGGGTGAGGCGAGGCAGAAAGGGCGGAACCTGGAGTTGGTGGTGGTGGAGAATGGTACTGAGAGGAGGGATTTGTCCTGTGAGCGGAGGTTACGGGTAGGAGCGTAAGGGGAGATGAGGGTAGAGAGGTAATGAGGGGTTGCAGATTGAGTGCATTTGTAGGTTAGTAGGAGAAGCTTGAACTGTATGCAGTACTTGATCGGAAGCCAGTGAAGTGACTTGAGGAGAGGGGTGATATGAGCATATCGGTCTAGGCGGAAGATAAGATGGACAGCAGAGTTCTGAACAGATTGAAGGGGGGATAGATGGTTAAGTGGGAAGCCAGTGAGGAGTAGGTTGCAGTAGTCAAGGCGAGAGGTGATGAGAGAGTGGATGAGAGTTCGGGTGGTGTGCTCGGAGAGGAAGGGGTGAATTTTGCTGATGTTATAGAGAAAGAAGCGACAGGTCTTGGCTGTCTGCTGGATATGGGCAGAGAAGATGACTCCGAGGTTGCGGGCAGATGAGACGGGGAGGATGAGGGTGTTGTCGATTGAAATAGAGAGTGGAGGGAGAGGAGAAGTGGGTTTGGGTGGAAAGAAAATGAGCTCGGTCTTGGCCAAGTTCAGTTTCAGGTGGCGGTTGGACATCCAGGCAGCAATGTCAGATAAGCAGGCTGATACTTTGGCCTGGGTTTCCGCAGTGATTTCTGGTGTGGAGAGGTAAAGCTGGGTGTCATCACCATAAAGATGGTATTGGAAACCATGAGATGAGATCAGCGAGCCCAGGGAAGAGATGTAGATTGAAAAAAGAAGGGGTCCAAGGACAGATCTCTGAGGAACTCCAACAGAGTGGGATGGGGGTGGAGGAAGATCCATGAGAATGTACTCTGAAGGTACATTATCGCCACCTTAATGGGTGGTAGTAAGTGCTCCCCATGACATGGCCATGTGGCAAGTGTTCTCTCACCGCATGGCCATGTTTGCCTAGGGTCTTCTTACCCACTGAAAAAGGGCCCTGGCATGCAGGAAAAACAGCCCCCACTGACAGCGCAGGGCCATTTTTCCTGCAGTTTGGTAAAAGGGCCCCTTAGTCTTAATCCTCAAAAAGATAGACCCTAAACATCTATCTGCAATGTCTATAGGAATGTTGTTTTCAGGAACATAGGTAGTATGTTCCATTGACGTGCCTCCAGAAATGGAAATGCTTCTGTCAGGCGTCCTCTAGGCACATACATATAGTTGCTCAGTTTTAGAACTACCCCCTTAGTGATTAGAAAGGTTAGCACTTTTTTTTCCGTTTGTTTGTTGTATTCAATGTATTTTTCTCCTCCACCTGTACCCAAAGCACTCTTGACGGGAAGGAGTGAGAGACACTGTTGATACTAACTTTGTGCAAGAAATTGAGATATAGATTTTGCTGTTGCTTGCAATTCACAAACCAGGAGCTGGAACACTTCTGAACATTATACTTTGGGCTGTCATTAGAAATGATATGACCTATGTTGTTTCATGTGTTAAAACCCAAAAAATGGCCATGAGAATCCTCAAAATTCATCCTAGGGTGCACTCATCAAACAGTGTGCACTACTAGAACTATGAGTTCAGGGCACTTTGGCTTATTTTTTTCCGATCCCCACTCACACTGTTTATCTAGTTGATAATTTAACACCCGCCAGCTTACTCCTTGTACAGTTTGCTCTCTTTGCATGATGATTGGTTGCTTGCAGACATTTGTTTGTTCAAACTAATTATGGCTCTTTTTCTGTTACAGTATGAGAAGTGTGTGTGTGTGTGGGGGGGGGGGGGGGGGGGGGGAATTGGTAAAATAATTGCTTTGGATGACCAGCTCCTACAGCTTCTCGAGAATGTGGAGTTTAAGCTGCTCCAAAATGCGAAACAGGGAAATCCTCTACGATGATGAATCAGAGCAGGCAAAAGTAGAGGCTGACCAAAGATGAATCAACACTGGAGATATGAATCCAACAGTCTTTGTTGATATAAGTAAAAGAAGGACCTGACACGGGCCATGTTTCGACGCATGCAAGCGTCTACTTCAGGGGTCAAATAATGTGCTCCGGATGAAAGCACGGGTCCACAGCTCTGCTGGTGTACGAAGCTGTAGACCATTCAAAAAGCTTTATCACTAAAAACAAATGAGCACACACTTGCAACGACTGCAGGAACAGAACTTTCATCCGGAGTACATTATTTGACCCCTGAAGTAGACGCCTGAATGCATCGAAACACGGCCTGTGTCGGGTCCTTCTTTTATTTATATCAATAAAGACTGTTGGATTCATATCTCCAGTGTTGATTTGTCTTTGTTTAAGCTGCTCCATCATTTAGCCTCAAATTACAAAGTGCCAAGCAGGAGAAAATTTAGTGCACCAGTGGTCCACACTTTGTTCACTGTGTGGACACTGATGTCATGCATGGCAGTGGGTGGGTATCAGTGGCAGCAAGCAGGGCACTGGCCGCAGTCAACAAGCAGGGCATTGTGGCACTGGCAACGTTCCACACATTTCTGCCATAAACACACACTAGTCCGGCATGTCTGGTGCACGTATGTGGGGAGTACACACTTTTCCAAAAGAGTGTACACGCATCCAAAAGACTGTGAACTCTTAATGACATTGGCCCCTAAATGAAGACTAATGACGTGACACTAAACAGTCAATGAAGCAAATGACAAAGGAAATGAAACAATGAAAATTTTAAGCTTGCTCATCACTACTGAAAGTATTGGTAACGATATTTGGTGGGAGTGAGACGAGAAATAACAGAGTTTATAAGAAACACTGGCATTTCTATGCTCCTGTTCCATCATTGTCCCAGTACGTAACCATCAGCCTGTCACATGGTAAAGCCAGTACTCAATCAGCTTGAATTAGACTTTATTTAGATTATATGATCTTTGGGGTAATGATTTTTAAAATAACCTGGGCTGTGAAACATTTTTGTACAGTAGAGTGTTGGCACTGAAAGGTTTAGATGGGTTACGTACAGTAGCTTTTAAAAATTCTGTGGTGAAGTAAAGCTTTAAAAAGCTGCAAATTTGAATGAAACCTTTTTCCATATGTGAACTGAAGCTTTTATCAGGCTTTTTCTTTGGAAGAGACAGAGAAGCTGCTGAATAGTTTTTCAAATCTGTTAGAATTTCTGAAATGCCATTTGCTGTTGCTAATGGCATACCAATCAGAGCATGACATTTTACGGGTGGCTACAATTGCTACATTTATTACTGGGCCCTGCCTAAGAGCCTTCTGACTGCCACAGGCAATCAGACATCTGCTTGCCTCTTACACATCAGGAATGGTGTGGACCAAGGCACTGGTTTAACACCAGCCCCACAGAACCTGGGTTCTCTTTGTTGCTTTTTTGTTATTACAGTATCTTTTAAAGATGTTGCAAACTGTGTCATTTTTTTATTTATATTGCAGCTGAAATATTAACTTGAACCTGAATGCAGCAGAGAAAGAGGATTGGCTTTTATGTTTTGTTATGAAGGAGGCACAGCCTTATATCTTGGTGTTATAGACCCTTCTGGAACTCACAGGTGATAGGCATTCCTCTGTTCATGTTTCTGTGCTTGATTTTGCTAGAGAGGAATTAATTTTCAAAGCCATTGATCTGGGTTAATGGCAAATAATCTGAGAAAAATGTCAGATTTGGGGGAGGCATTCCTGGGGATGGGGTGGAGGGTGGCATGATTTGGACATGTTGTGGAGAAGTCACCAAATAGCTGATTAAGGAGCCCTTTTACTAAGTTGTGTTAGGTGCTAACATGCACATGGGGGGTGGGGGGGGGGGGGGGGAATTCTATATTTGGTGCCTAAAAAATCTCCACAGAAAACATTTCCACCTAAGTGTATTCTATAAGCAGCACCTAGATTTGTAAGCGGTATATAGAATATGCTTAGTTGATATCCTAGTGCCTAAAACTATGTGCTTCCATTTACACCAATGAAAATGTGGCATGAATCATGGCACATAGATTTAGACGCAGAGGACCATATTCTATAATAACACACATACATTTTTCAACGCCTATGAAATGCCCATTTCCCTACCTATAACTACACCTCTTTTTTGCCTGCGCGCATTAGAATTTAGGTGCAGTGCGTTACCAAATATGTTTAGCAAATCATGTGCGTAAATTCTTATTATTGCTAATTTCTGTTCGTTATTGCTTGTTAAGTGCTGTTAACAATGCTGATAAGTTTGTTAAACTAGTTAAGTTACAGAATACACTTGGATTTTGGCGCGGAATGCTAGGCACCCTATATAGAATCCAGGGGATAGGACCTTATTCTATAAAGTTTATGCTCCTAAATTTATGCTTCTAAATTACGAGCCTAATCTATGTTCCAAAATAGATTACGCTTGTAATTTAGGATCATAAATTTAGGAGCATAACCTTTATAGAATAAGGCTTATAATGCAGCAAAAATGGTCTGTGGGACACGCTAAAGCATTCCACATTAGTTTTGCCATCTATATGTGCTATGTGGAGAATGGGTGTGTATGTGCTGACATCACTCCCATGCTAACTGGTTAAAGTATCCATAATGCAAGAGCCCTTACACCTCCTAAATAGGTGGCAGAAGTGTTCGCGTTGTAATTTTTTTCAATGGCCATGCACTAATGCAAATATTAGTGCATGGCCTTATATTCAAGACATGAGAAAAAGTCACATTATGAAGAGATGGTCACAAATTTACATTGTTTTATTATTGACATTGTTTGTAAGCATATCAGAGAGGGGAACAGTGCTAAGAAGTTAATCCAGCACAAACAACAGTGGATACAGCCATTAAAATCTTTGCAGCTGACAGGTTTAAATAATTTTATTGAATGGAAAGCATTTACGTAGAGCCCATTGGAAGTGTCAGAACGCTCATCATGAAGTTTCTGTTTATACATCCTATTGGAAGACATCTTCAAAGCAGAAGTGTTTCCATTGGTTGATGGGACACTTGGAGGGGCATAATCGAAAGGGACGCCCAAGTTTTGTTGAGGACATCCTCGCAAAAAGTCTCGATGGAGGGGTGGGGAAACCCATATTATCGAAACAAGATGGACGGCCATCTTTTGTTTCGATAATACGGTCGGGGACGCCCAAATCTTGAAATTTTGGTTGTCCTTAGACTTGGTCGTTTCTGATTTTCGACGATAATGGAAACCAAGGACGCCCATCTCAGAAATGACCAAATGCAAGCCCTTTGTTCATGGGAGGAGCCAGCATTTGTAGTGCACTGGTCCCCCTCACGTGCCAGGACACCAACCGGGCACCCTAGGGGGCACTGCAACGGACTTCATAAAATGCTCCCAGGAACATAGCTGCCTTACCTTGTCTGCTGAGCTCCCCAAACCCCCCCCCCCAAAAAAAAGGGGGTGAAGGGGGCACCTAGATGTGGGTACAGTGGATTTTGGAGGGCTCGCTGTTTCCTCCACAAATGTAAGGTAGGGAGGGGGATGGGCCTGGGTCCACCTGCCTGAAGTGCACTGCACCCACTAAAACTGCTCCAGGTACCTGCATACTGCTGTGATGGACCTGAGTATGACATCTGAGGCTGGCATAGAGGCTGGCAAAAAATATTTTTAAAAATGTTTTTTGAGGGTGGGAGGGGGTTAGTGACCACTGGGGGAGTAAGGGGAGGTCATTCCCAATTCTCTTCGGTGGTCATCTGGTCATTTCAGCAACCTTTTTGTGCCTTGGTCGTAAGAAAAACAGGATCAGGTAAAGTTGTCCAAGTGCTCGTCAGGGACGCCCTTTTTTTTCCATTATGGGTCGAGGACGTCCATTTGATAGGCACACCCAAGTCCCACCTTTGCTACACCTCCGATACGCCCCTTGAACTGTGGCCGTCCCTGCAACGGAAAGCAGTTGGGGATGTCCAAAATCGGCTTTCGATTATACCGATTTGGACGACCCTGGTAGAAGGACGCCCATCTTCCGATTTGTGTCGAAAGATGGGCTTCCTTCTCTTTCGAAAATGAGCCTGTTAGCATCCTTGTTAAGTGTGAGTGCCATTTTGACAGCACATTATGCTTGTGGATTCAGTAGACTGGAATTAAAATTGTAATTTTGAAACATATCTCCTCACAATTTATGTTGATTTTGAAATCGAGTCATGTTGATTACATATTCAAGTAATGCCACACTGGGAAAAGACCAAGGGTCCATTGAGCCCAGCATCCTGTCCACACATCCTGTGTGTTCAAAAAGAAAAAGAAAAGGAATTTGTGCCATTTGATGTTTTTGTAGTCATCCATGTATACTATCCAGCTTATAATCGAACGAGAATAACGCCCAAGTTCCGACCTAAATCGGGAGATGGGCGTTCTTCTCACAAAAACAAATAAAGCGGTATAATCGAAAGCCGAACTTTGGACGCTTTCAACTGCACTCCGTCGCGGATGCGGACAAAGTTGACGGGGGCGTATCGAAGGCGTGTCGAAGGCGGAACTGGGGCGTGGTTATCGGGCGAACAGAGATGGGCGCCCTTCGCCGATAATGGAACAGTTTTGAGCTAGAATTTAGGACACTTTTCCTGGACCCTGTTTTTTGACGAATAAGGCCCCCAAAAGTGCCCTAAATGACCAGATGACCCCCAGAGGGAGTCGGGGATGACCTCCCCTGACTCCCCCAGTGGTCACTAACCCCCTCCCACCACAACAAATGATGTTTCACAACTTTTTACTTTCACCCTCAAATGTCATACCCTCCTCCCAAGCAGCAGTATGCAGGTCCCTGGAGCAGTTGTTAGGGGGTGCAGTGGACGTCAGGCAGGTGGACCCAGGCCCATCCCCCCCCCTACCTGTTACAATTGTGCTGCTTAATGCTACTAGTCGTCCAACCCCCCCAAACCCACTGTACCCACATGTAGGTGCCCCCCTTCACCTCTTAGGGCTATAGTAATGATGTAGACTTGTGGGCAGTGGGTTTTGAGGGGGATTTGGGGGGCTCAACACCCAAGGGAAGGGTGCTATGCACCTGGGAGCTCTTTTACCTTTTATTTGGTTTTTGTAAAAGTGCCCCCTAGGGTGCCCGGTTGGTGTCCTGGCATGTGAGGGGGACCAGTGCACTATGAATCCTGGCCCCTCCCACGAACAAATGCCTTGGATTTATTCGTTTTTGAGCTGGGCGATTTCATATTCCATTATCGCTGAAAAGCAAAAACGCCCAGCTCACACCTTGACGAATAAAACATGGGCGTCTTTTTCTTTTAAAAAATACGATCCGCCCCGCCCCTTCACGGACCCGTTCTCGGAGATAAACGCCCATGGAGATAGGCGTTTCTGTTCCATTATGCCCCTCCATGTGAGCATCCTTACACAACAGTGAGGGACGATTAATGATTCATGGTTCATATTCAGCAATTTTGATACTGCAATTCTAAAGATTGTATAAAATTAATATTTCAAGTCATTCTGACCACACTTGAATGCTATAGTGACTGTGATTTTTTTTGAATTTTATAAGGTTTCTATACAACTGCAAGAGACTGTGATAGTCATAATATATGGCATTTTCGAAGCACACCCCTGATGATGCCTAGTGTGAAATGTACAGGCCACTGCTGGTTGCAAACTAAATGCTTCTCTATTCAAAGGTTTTGAAAGTAGCAAATATTAATTGCAGCTGTTAAAGAAAACATGATTTTTACATGAGTAAGGGGCCCTTTTACAGAGCAATTGTAAGCCCAACGCGGGCTTACCGCTCGCTCTTCCGGGACTAAAGCTGGCCTAACGCGACTGCTGGCAGCAGTCCCGCCCCCAGCGCCCACCGTTTCCGGGGGAAAAAAGAAAACCCATGGAAATGGCTTGCACAGCAATAACCCAGAAGTAATCGGGCATTGTAGCATAAGGGCTCACATGGTAATCAACCAGTTAGCGCATGTTAATGTAGCCTGCACTAACTGGGTTATCGCAGGAATGCTCACTCTCTGCTCCCTAACACGCCTCCTCAAAAACATTTTAGCGCATGGTTACTGCACACTGATTTGGCACTTACCACCTGAGCACACCCTATGGTACATTATTTTAAGCTGCATTAAGCATGCATTAGTGCTGAACACAGCTTAGTGAAAAGGCCCGTACGTTTGAAGTACTTTCCAGTTTTAAAGATGTAGCTTCTGAGGTCTTTTTCTTCCACAGTTCTCCTTCCATCAATATATTCTTTACTTTTAGTTAAGTTGGTGAATTTTCAAGGCTTTATTTTTTGTATATTTTATAAAGGCAGCATTGGCACCCATTTTGCTTCTATAAAACAAGTTCCCACGCTGCACAGAAATGCACGAAATGACAGCTACTCCGATGCAGGTGTGAATGTGTGTGCATAATGTAAACATGTACTCTAAATGCTTATTTTATATAGTATGCATGTACATTGCAACTCTGTCCTGACTCCTGTCTGGGAATGCCTACACATAACACACATATACATATGCATTATTTTCGATGAGCATAATTATATACACAAAAACAGCTACAAAATTTAACAAAATTCCCTTATGAAGTCAAAAATCTTTCTAAAATGACCTCCTATGTATGTTTAACTGGTACAAGTTTCTACAATTCAGCTTTTGGATTTCATATTTTTAGGACAATGACTCCCTTTGTATTAGAATCTGCCATGATAACTGACATTGCCTTCCATTAGACACTTGCTCATTAGCTCGGGATGTCTAACACCAGTTGTAAGCAATTACCTGTAAAAGCCATTACTATCGCCAATATCATGTAAGTGGGGTTATCAAAGACAGGCTGTATCCTGTACTGAAGGTGCTGTTCTTTCTTTAAAATAAAAATAAACGCCTAAAACTATGCAATTTAAAAAAAAGCAGGCATGCAGTTAAAAGTCTTTGCTTTCATCTGTAGTAGCATCACCCCCTTGAGTGCAATGGTAGCTCAGTTCTCAGTTCCTCATGGGTGAAGCAATTTTCTGGAGCCAGAGATAGGATGGGCATCCACTGAAAGGCAGCATTGCTACAAATGATTCAAATGCAGCATGGCAGATTGGGAACAGATCTCGATAGCTTGAGGAAATCAGACCTGGCAGAAAAATGAGCCTATCTGTGTTATGAGGTGAGCTCCGCTTATAATGAAGCTTTTTGCTTTTTTTTTTCCTTTGTACCAACAAAAGTACAGCATGAATACTGACTATTACTTTGCAGTACTAGTGATGTGCTATTTATCATTAACTGATCTTGATTATCTGATGTGGCACTAACGCTACAGAGGGGTTATCAGTTGAAATTCAGATGAACTCCGTGAACTGAATGTGTAAATAAAAGCAAAGTCAGTTGCACTTTATAATATCACAGAAACCTTTTGGTTTATCACGGTGTCAGTGGCGTAGGAAGGGGGGGGGTGGGAGGGGCGGTCCGCCCCGGGTGCACGCGCTTGGGGGGTGCTGGCCCCGCTGGTTCCCTGCTCTCTCTGCCCCGGAACAGGTTACTTCCTGTTCTGGGGCAGAGAGAGCAGGGAACCAGCGGGGCCGACGTAGCTCCGAGTGACGTGCACTTGGGGCGGATCGGCCCTCCCGCAGGTAAGAATGCGCTCCGGAGGGAAGGGGTTGCGCTCTGGGGGGGGGGGGGGGGGGTGCACCGCAGGGGGGGGTCGCACCGTGCTGCACCCGGGGGGAGGGGGCGGTGCGCAGCAGCAACCCGCCCCGGGTGCCATTAGCCCTTGCTACGGCACTGCACGGTGTTTCAACTAAGAGGAACTTTGGTCTCATTAGTGGTGATGGAGGAACAATTTAGGACCTTCATTCAAAAAGGACATTTTTATACTTCGGGGTAATTCTCTGAAGAGCCAGCTAGACATAGGCGGCAAGAATGATGTTCTAAACATTATGGGCCAGATTCTGTATATGGTGTCCAAAATGTAGGTGCGTTAGAATAATGGGCCAGATTCTATATAAGGCGCCTAAAAAATCCGTTCGGTAAACATTTGTGGCTATGTATTCTATAAGCAGCGCCTAGGTTTAGGCGCAGTATACAGAATACGCTTAGTTGATATCTCAGTGCCTAAAACTACACGCCTACACCAACAAAAATGTGGCTTAAATCCCTGTGCGTAGATTTAGGTTCAGAGGGCCATATTCTATAACTATGTGTGTAAATTTTGGATTGCCCACGAAATGTCCATTTCCCTGCCCATAGCCACGCCCCTTTTGAACTGCACATATTAGAATTTAGATACAGTTCATTACAGAATACGCTTAGCGGGTTGTGAATGTAAATTCTAATTATTGCCAATCAGTGCAGAGGAAAGATTATACTTCACAAATCAGACACAGGTAACACCTCTGCTGAGGGAACACTTTTCAGGAACGGACCACTACATTAATGACCTTTTGACTGGGATGCATGAAGGCAAATTCAAAACAATCTGGAAACATAAGATCAAACTATTTGGTACTGACAAAAAAGGACTCAACCTAACACACTATCACAACTCACAAGTTCACACTTATTTTATTTATTTATTTATTTATTTATTTGCATTTGTATCCCACATTTTCCCACCTATTTGCGGGCTCAGTGTGGCTTACAATACATTGTAAATGATGGAAATACAATTAGTTGTAATACGATTATGGATTACATTATGAAGAGTTATGGGAAGACAGAGTAAATTCAGGATATCATTTGGGAGTAGAACAGCGGAATATAACAGTGGTGAATTGAGAAGGGGTCAAAACAGTATCAGGGGAACATAAAGGTCTAACAATTTTATCTGTGGGTAGGGTTTTAAGAGTGGTGAAGATACGGGAGAAGAGAATTCAGAAGAGAGTGTATTGGTGCGTATCTATTAGTTTGTATGGACTTCATGTGTTTTGATCCTTGCCGTAGATTTTCTCAAAGAGATAAGTCTTCAGTAGTTTGCGGAAGTCGGTCAGTTCGTAGATCGTTTTCAGGTTGCGTGGTAGTGTATTCCAGAGTTGTGCGCTCATGTATGCGAAGGTTGATCCGTGCAGTACTTTGTATTTTATGCCTTTGCACTTGTACCCTCTGATCACTCTGAAATATCAACCCCCCTTTCCCCATTTACACTATCACTGGAATGTCTCTTAAGATTCACTTGTATTTTCTGGCAATGCCATCTTTTGTTGCAAAACCCAAGGGAACAGTACAGTTTAGGGGGTGAAGTACTTTTGTGCATGAAAGTGGAGCGGGACTTGGGTGTGACTGTATATGATGATCTTATGGTGGCCGAACATGTTGACAACGTAATGGTGAAAGCTAGAAGGACACATGGGTACATAGGGAGAGGAATGGCCAGTAGGAAAAAGGAAGTGATCATGAGACCTCATTTGAATATTGTGTACCATTCTGGAAACAGTACCTTCAAAAAGATATAAACAGGGGCCGTGGGGGACAGATGCTGGAACTGGGAGTGGGTGGTAGCAGAAAGGGGAGGGACGCTGGAAGCCGGAAGGGGGGGGGGGGTGAAGAAAGGGTACAGACACTGGAACCAGGAGGGGGAGGAAAAGGGTTAGACAGTGGGCCTGTGAGATGGAGGGGGAAAGAGATATGCAGGAGTTGCTGCTCTACTAGTCCTGAGGGTAAGGGGAGGGAGGGACAGACAAGAAGAGGGGCTGGACCCAGGAGTTGGAAGAAAGGAAGAGGGAGAGATGCTGGACCAGTAGGGGGGGGGGGGTAGAAGGGAGGGAGAGGGAGAGATGCTGGACCAGTGGAAGTAGAAGGACGGGGAGAGACTGAGACTGGAGAAGAGAGGGGGAAAGACACTAGACCCAAGAGGGAGAGAACTTGAGCTGGGAGGAGGGGGAGAAAGAGAGAAGTAGAGATATACTGGCTCCAGGGTAGGGGGTGTGGGAGGAAGGGAAAAGAGAGAGGAGGTGCAGGAAGACAGAAGAGATATTGGGCATGGAGGGAAAATAGGACAGGGACATAGAAGAGGAATGCTGCATAGACAGGAAACAGGGACACACAGAGATACACAGGGACAATGTTGGACACAGGTAAGGGGATGCTGATTACAGGGGAAGGGATAGAAAATGCAGGACAGGTCAAGTAGGGGCGCAGAGGAGAGATGCGGCCCCTCTCACTTTTTTCCCATCAAAGACTGGATTGAAGAACGTCAGTCAGGTTGTCTTTTTTAACTGAAACCTGGCTCTCATCAGATGATGATCCATGCTTAAATGAACTTTGTCCTGCAGGTTATAATACTGTATCATTATCTAGGAGCAGGAAGAGGGGACAAGGCATTGCTCTAGTTTACAAATCCATTTTTGATGTTAGATTAGTAGAATCTTTAAATACTGTTGATTTAAAATTGTTGGCCTGTCAGTTGAAAGATAATACCCTACAGAATTCTCTCACTTGTATTCTCTTTTACTGTCCACCAGGAAAATGGGCTAATGCTCATATCACTTTCTATGACTTTATTTTTAGGAATTTAACACTTAGTCCATACAGACTGATTTTAGTTTACATTAATCTTCATTTAAGGAATGATAATGACCCCAAAAAGTCTGACCTCTACTTTCTACTTTAAATTATTCTATTCTCTTTCCTACTACCACTCAAGGGGCATCAGTTGGACCTGATTTCATTTTGTAACACTACTTCCTCTTTTGCTAATATTAGCTTAGCCGATGTTAATTGGGTACAAACTCTCTGGTCAGATCATTTTCTTGGAAAATGATCATTGGAAACAACAATTAATCAACAACCTATTTGTCATACTTCCCAAGGTAGAATTGACCCAGTAAACATTTGGGATATGTTTACTTCGCAATGGCCCGACAACAACCCTTTAGATTTTGTTAAGAATTGGTCGAGAATTGGGTCTGATATTTTGGATAAAATAGCACCATTACTCTCTAAAATTAAACATCCAAGGAAAAGCGATAAATGGTTCACAATGTGAAAACAATGTACGACCACCTAAACTTCCGGAAATCACTAAAACCCAACCTGTTCAAAGAGGCATACCCAGGGGTGTGCTGGTAAATTTTTAATAACAGGCTCTTTCTCCGGACGTAGCCAGCTCTGCAGTTGGAAGGCCCAGGGGTTGCCGGGGGGGGGGGGGGGGGCAACACTTGCCTCTCTCTCCTCCCTCCCTTCATGCGGGCACGCTAGGCATACCTTTGCTGGCAGCCAATAAATGGACTGCCACCACTCCCAACGTCTTGCTCTGAGCAGCATGCTGGAACTTCTTTCACGTGCTCGAGAGCTGCCCAGAGCTGCCCAGAGCTGGAAACAAGGAGCGGGGAGCAGCAGTAGTCTATTTACTTGGCTGGCAGGGCTCAGCATCCTAACCAGCAAAGTAAAAGATAATTCAGCAGGGGGTCCAAGCCCACATTTTGGGAGCCAGTTGTTAAAGTAGACATGGAGGGCCCTACTTTAACAACCGGCTCCCAAAATTCTTAAAAACTTAACAACTGGCTCTTGCGAGCCTGTGAGAGCCTGCTCCAGCACACCACTGGGCATACCCCATTGACCCAACTTAAGTGCTTAAACCCTGCAACACAATGAAACCAAAGCTTGTAATAGTCTATGCATAACTCTTCCTCTATATGATTCCCCAATGTGTCTCTAACACATGAACCTTATCCGACCACATCAACTCCATGTATTTGTTTCTCTACCAGAGATGGCAAACGCCTCTACGGTACAATGTAAGCCACATTGAGCCTGCAAATAGGTGGGAAAATGTGGGATACAAATGTAACAAATAATAATAATAATGTATTGAAACTTAAATGTTTATGTAGGAGACACGAACAGAAATGGTTAAAGGACAGATCTGAGCAGTCCAGATTGATTTGGAGGATAGTGGTCCATGTTTACAAAAAAGGAAAACATATTATTCCAACTTAATAGGAATTGAACATCCTGATATTAAGCAGTTATTTCAGATTATTAATATCCTCACTAAGGATCCTTTACCCGAATCTCAGGTATCTGAGATGATTCCAACAGCAAATCAATTAGCTGATTACTTTCAAAGCAAAACAAATAATCTCAAAGATTTATTTTCTAACATAGTGTCTGATCTTGGTGAATTTTGGGGCCGATATTCACAGTGATTTAAGCGGGTAGCAAAGGCTCCTGTCCAATTAAATCACTTGTCACTGCCTAACACCCCCCCCCCCCCCCCAGCAGACTTTGATCCTGGGAAACTGGGTTTCATTCCCACTGCAGCTCCTTGTGACCCTGGGCAAGTCACTTAACC
Source organism: Microcaecilia unicolor (assembly GCF_901765095.1). NCBI lineage: Eukaryota > Metazoa > Chordata > Amphibia > Gymnophiona > Siphonopidae > Microcaecilia > Microcaecilia unicolor. The sequence goes on along the minus strand of NC_044032.1, from coordinate 462,597,199 downwards.
CTCCTTTGTCCCAGTTACAAGTAAGAACCTATATATACTATGTAAACCGTTTTGAATGTAGTTACAAAAAACACAGAACGACAGTATATCAAGCCCCATCCCCTTTCCCTAAAGTGGGCAGTGCTGTTGAATATCGCCTCTGACTGCCACCGTGTTTTAAAAATTGCTGTGAGGCTTCCGGTGGCAGTCTCGCGACACTGCTGCCGGAAGTCTCAGCAGCCATGCTTTAAACACGGCGGGTGCTGCCCATGGCACAGAACAGCAAAGCAGAGACAGAGCAGCATCATCGGGCAGGAAAGAGTGGGATTTTTTTCCTGCCCCTGCAGCTGCAGAGGCCACTACACCACCACGGCGGGCAGACCCTTCAAGGTAGGACTGTAGTGTGTGGGGCTTGTGGTATGCGGAAGGGGGATGGCGGCGATGGCGGCGATGGTGGCGATGGCGGCAACTGTAGTGGTGGGGGGAGAGGGAAGGTTTTGGCACAGTATAAGATAAACCAATATACTGCATTAGGGGCTTATAGCCCATTTAGTTATTTTTAAGCAAACGAGAAATCTGCATGAAAGAAAATATTATTGTTTGACTTATGAAAACCACTTGTCCCTGAAACATGCTCAAAACAGAATAATCCATTTGTACAAAAGAGATGAGGTGAAGATGTGATTCCATGTGTGTCAATGAAAGGAGAGTTTAATTTTACTTCCAATCTTTATAACACCAGGCTTCCCAAGGCAGATTACAGTGAAGGTGACTCGAAAAAGCGAAGATGACTCGAAAGGACTGACTGGACAATGCTCTCAAATTCAAAGTTTATTGTACAGATTAACAGACTCGACACAGCCGTGTTTCGGCAAAAGGGCCTGCCTCAGGAGTCTAAATACAAAACATTAGGGCCCTGTTTACTAAGGTGCGCTACCTTTTTTAGCGAGCACTAAAAATTAGCGCACACTAACACTAGAGACACCCATATTTTCCTATGGGCGTGTCTAGTGTTAGCGTGCACTAAAAACATTAGTGTGCCTATAGCACAGCTTAGTACACAGGGCCCTTAGTCAATAAATACAAGGTTAAAGTAAGAGGAATGCAAAAATGATACTAATAAAAATACTTGAACATATAAAAGTAAGCTAGTGTTGATCAAAATATCTAAAACAAATTTACAACTGCCATAGCCTGTCACAAAACTGAACTAGCTGGTATAATCAGTACAAAGATGGAGGAATAAAATACATGAAATTGTATACAAAATACTGGTTACAGACAAATGCAAGTAATAATACTAGGTTAGAAATAAATGGTATACAATACAAGGCTATGGGAATTAAATACATCATACTGTATTCAAAATCTGGTTATCTATAAATGTGAATAATAATAGTAGCTCATAACATCAACAGCAACATGTGTAACAACGAACAAATATGTACCTCTTAATGCTGTCTGCAATGTACTCGTCAATAATGCATATGTCTCAACACAGGAAGAGAATGTAGAGTCCTATTTGGGGAACATATAAATAAATAAAATGATCCACCACCTAACTATTTTTGGTTTCAATGTACAATGGATATTAAAAGTGATAAATTAGCTAAAGCTGCGGAAAGCAGAGCGAAAAAGTTCTGAAAACGCAATGAGTAGATGTAGTGACTAAAAGCATGTTTGATTTCATCGTACAATGTATATTAAAAATGATACATTAGCTAAAGCTGCTCGCTGCCACAGCTCAATATTGACCTGAACATTTTTCTGCAAATTTTCAGGGCCCTTTTACTAAAGGGCGTTAATCCCTTAATGCATGGTTAGTGCACACTAACAGGCTACTGCAGAAACACATTAAAGTGTTTTTTAGTGTTTTGTCTGTTTGCATGCACTAACCCATGCATTCCAAATTTACAAAAAAATATTTTTGGGAGGGGGCATGTCATGGGCAGAGCGGGGATATTCCCGCATTATCCAGCTAGTGCGTTTTGAATAGCGTAAGCTAACTGAATAATGCAGAGTTAACGCAGGAGCACTCAGTGCCTCTATGAATAAGAGGTGGTAATTGCTCCCACATGAATTTTTGATGGAATAGTGCACGACCTACACACACAAAAAAAAAGCTCTAAAAAAATTCTATGTTTAAACGTGTTAAGTCCAGATTTCAAGGCACTTTAGTAAAAGGTCTCCTTAGTGAATAATTGCTATCAAACATATAAACGGCAAGTGACCATACTCACTCGCAAATGCGCAGTAGAGACTTCCCTGTCTGTCCCGCCCCCACGTCAGTACGAGATGACGGGGGGGGGGGGGCAGGACAGAGAGGGAAACTGCGCGAAGGGGAGGGAACCACCGAGGTCGCCACCGCTACCCCCCCCCGGAGTCGCCGCTGCCGCCACCCCTCCACCTGGCCGTCTCTTTGCTATTCAACTTACATCTCCGCAGCAGGCAGATCAGCTGAGCTGCCGTTGGCCTTCCTTCCCTGCCTGTGTCCTGCCCTCACTGACGTTACGTCACACAGGGCGGGACACAGACAGAGAAGGAAGGCCGACGGGAGCTCAGCTGATCTCTGCCTGCTGCAGAGATGTAAGTTGAATAGCGAAGAGACGGGCCTGGTGGAGGGGCGGTGGGGGCGGCGAACTCAGGGGGAGGGGGTGGCGACCCACCAGCCCGTTTTAACGGGCTCAACGGCTAGTTTATTTGCTGATTTTAACAGACTGTAAATAATAAAACTGAATATGGCAGAAGCCACAGTTTGGACATCTTTCCAGTTGATTCATTACTAGTTTTTTTTTTTTAAAGTTAATAAGGCTCAAAGGGCCCTGTTTACTAAGGCGCGTTAGCCTTTTTAACGTGCCTACAATTAACGCGCGTGCTAACCATGTAGACGCCTATAGGGATATTGTACCACAGTTAATGTGCGTACATGGCTAACGCACATTAAAGATGTTAATGCGCCTATAACACAGCTTAGTAAACAGGGCCCAAAATGTTTAGGGGACCTTTTATCAAGCTGAGGCAAGTACAAACGCATGCTTACCACAGCTTAAAATGACATACTGTGGGGCACGCTGAGGCATCTTGCGATGCTTTTGACATGGGCATGTGCTACGGGCGGGCTAAAAAATTGATTTTTTTTCCTTAGGGGGAATATCTGGGAGGAGGATGGGCATGTTTGCGCTAATCAGTTTGTCCTGTTTGTCTGTCCTAATTAGATTATAAGCTCTGTCGAGCAGGGACTGCCTCTTCATGTACATGTGTACAGCGCTGTGTACGTCTAGTAGCGCTATAGAAATGATAAGTAGTAGTAGTAGTAATCAGTTAGTGCAGCTATATTACCACCTGCTAATTAGCGTAAGATTAGCATGTCAGCCCTTACTAGCTTCGAAATAGGTGGCAGTAAGGGCTCACAAGCTAATTTTTGTTAATGGCCGTGCGCTAATGACAACACTAATCAGAAAATCGGACACTTTTTTGCAGCAGCTTAGTAAATGGACTCCTTAGTGACTTGTTAGGCTTTCAACAATTATGGGCTTCTGTAAGCAGCTCTTTGAATTTTTGAAAATGAAGGTAGTTCACTCTTACACAGCAGGGGAACAGTATATAAGAACCTCTATACACTTACTGCTAGCAAATTCAACAGTCAGAAATATTTAAGTTACATGGAAGAACTAGAAAAAAAATCTCTGATTGAACACCTCCCAAAATGGTCAGATCTGCAAATCAGAACCCACAGATGACTTCAAATGACCTTATGAAAAGTTTAGCTGACATTGGAGTAGCTCCAATCTTATCACAAAAAACATTGCCTAAAGTAGTGGTTTTCAACACTGTCCCAGAGGTACACCTAGCCATTTGGGGTTTCAGGAATACAACGAATTTGCATTATAGGCAAATTTATCTCATGCATATTCAGTGTAGTAATTATGAAAACCTGACTAGCTAAGTGTGCCTCCAGGAGAGGGTTGATAAGTACTGGTGTAAAGTATGCAAAAGAAAACTATAATAAGTCTGAAACTTTCAGAGCAAAGTGCTGTGGAATGATAAAATAGAAAATGGAATTGTTTGGCTGCAACAATGGCTAGATGTACCTCTGGGACAGTGCTGACAACTTAAAGTATTTGAAGAAAAGAACATCTTGCCAACCATTAAGCACAGGAGTGGTTCTATTAGTCTTTGAGGTTGTTTGGAAGCCAGTGGCACAGGAAATATTATGGAGGTGGAAAGGAGAAAGAAAGAATGGGTTCAACTAAATATCAATATATGCATAGGTGTAGTTTGACTACTTTGTTTGGAGAGGCAAGGGGTAGGCATTAATCAGCTTACTCTCTCCCCTCCATGTCCTTTGTTTTCACCTTTTCCTTGTGTTTCCCTTAATTCCCCTAAACTCTTCCATTTGCCTCTCTTCCTCCTCCCTCCTCACTTTTTCACACACATTCTTCCTCCCCACCTCTCCATAATTCCATTTACTTCCTTCCCTCATCTCTTACTCCACCCTCCCTCCCTGCTTCTCTCCTCCACACCACCCTCTTTCTATTTCCTTCTTTCTTCTTCTGGCCCTTCTAACATTTTTCCTCTACACTCTTCTCAGCAATTCTTCCTTCCCTTTCATCTCTCTTCTTCCCTCTTCCTCACCCTTCCTTTCCTCTTGCTTTTCCCCATCTGTTCCCTCCACTTTCTCTCCCTTCTTTATCTCTTTCCTCTTCAATCCTCACATCCTTCCCCCATATTCATTCAGTCTCTTACCTTCCTACTTCCCAGTACACATTGAGCCGGTGGTGGGAGGGGGGGCTGGTTGGGAGGCGGGGCTAGTGCTGGGCAGACTTATACGGTCTGTGCCCTGAAAATGACAGATACAAATCAAGGTAAGGTATACACAAAAAGTAGCGCTTATGAGTTTATCTTGTTGGGCAGACTGGATGGACCGTGCAGGTCTTTTGCTGCCGTCATCTACTATGTTACATTGCTCTCTCTTCTTTCCCTTCCTCCTCCTAGCACACTCTTTTACCTCTCCCCTTCTCTCTTCCTTTCTCCTTTCCTTCACCATTCTGGAACTCTTCCTCTGGGGCAGTAGAACATCTTTTTACTTGGAAGAGCCAAACAAGCCAAGCTCTGTCTCTGCCCCCTTGCCCTCCCCCTGGTATTGATGCTGTATGGGACCAAAAATTTGGTAGGGCCATGGTCCCTGTGACCCACCCCATTCTGCTGCCTATGCTCGCTCTTCGACTGACGCTGAATACTCGGTTTATTTTTAGTCATTTTAAAGATACCCAGCTAAGTTGATATTCAGTTAGCCGGTTATCTTTAAACCGGCCAAAGGTATACCAAGGTGTTGTGCGACCAAATATGGCCACTAAACCCGGTTTAAACGTTGGTGGATAGCCAGTTATATCAGGGGGATATAACCGGCTATCCATTAACTGGGGATATTCAGCGGAGGATAACCAGTTATCCTCCGCTGAATATCGTGAGATAGCCAGTTATGCGCTATTTAACCGGTCAGCACCTGTTCTGACCAGTTAAATAGCACTAATATCGGGCAGAAATTCATTTTTCCCACCTTTGTAGTCTAGTGATTTTATTATTCCAATCATCTTGTTCCCAATCTTTGGTTGTCCTTTCCTCTTCCTATGCTCTTAACTCTATTTCCAGGGCCTCCTTTCCATTTGCAATTACCTCCTGCCCTATGTTTGTTTAGTATTGAGCTTTCACGTTCAGCTTTTTTCGATTTCTCTGCCTCCTTCTCAAATCTAGCTTGTTTTCCCTCTCTCATTCCTTCATATGCACCCTGTCTCCCCTCTTCCCATTCCCTTCCATATTTGTGCAGCTTGTCTCCCCTTTTCTATTCCCTTCCCTTTATGTGCAGTCTGTCTCCCCTCTTCCCTTCTATATATGTGCAGCCTGTCTCCCTTTTTGTCTTCCCTTCCCTTTATGTGCAGCTTGTCTCCCCTTTTTTCTTCTCTTCCCTATATGTGCAGCCTGTCTCCACTTTTCTCTTCCCTTCCCTATATGTGCAGCCTGTCTCCCCTCTCCTGCGGGTCTAATCTCTTTTCCTAAATTCTTCCTCCCACCCCTCCGGCATCTCTCTCCTCTCTGTTGCAATTCTTAAAACTTTGCAGTTATTGGCGGGCCTTTCTCTGGATGTCCCAAGGCTTTACCTCTGCTGCATCCCTCCCATGTCGCATCAGATGGAAGGACCCTGGGGCTGACCAGAGAAAGGCCTGTTTAATACCTGATGGCAACTGCAAAGTTTGAAGAACAGCGGCAGAGAGGAGAGAGAAGATAAAGAGACAAATCGCGCGATGATCTGGAGGGGATTCCTGGACACCCTGAGGCACACCTGGGGAGCAGCTTTGGTATACCGGTTGAAGAACGCCGATCTTTGGCTAGATTTCACTCCTCTTTGTCTCCCTTCCAGTCTGCAGTCTCCATCTTTCCACTTTTCATCTACTTAGCAAATCTCCTGGATCGGATGGTATTCATCCTAGAGTACTGCTAGAACTGAAAAATGAGCTTGCGGAGCTACTGTTAGTGATATGCAATTTATCCTTAAAATCGAGCGCGGTACCGGAAGATTGGAGGGTGGCCAATGTAACGCCAATTTTTAAAAAAGGTTCCAGTGGAGATCCGGGAAATTATAGACCAGTGAGTCTGACGTTGGTGCCGGGGAAAATGGTAGAGGCTATTATTAAAAACTAAATTACAGAGCACATCCAACGACATGGATTACTGAGACCAAGTCAGCACGGCTTTTGTGTGGGGAAATCTTGCCTGACCAATTTACTTCAATTCTTTGAAGGAGTAAACAAACATGTGGACAAAGGGGAGCCGGTTGAAATTGTGTATCTGGGTTTTCAAAAGGCGTTTGACAAGGTACCTCATGAAAGGCTACAGAGGAAATTGGAGGGTCATGGGATAGGAGGAAATGTCCTATTGTGGACTAAAAACTGGTTGAAGGATAGGAAACAGAGAGTGGGGTTAAATGGGCAGTATTCACAATGGAGAAGGGTAGCTAGTGGGGTTCCTCAGGGGTCTGTGCTAGGACCGCTGCTTTTTAATATGTTTATAAATGATTTAGAGATGGGAGTAACTAGCGAGGTAATTAAATTTACTGATGACACAAAGTTATTCAAAGTTGTTAACTCGTGAGAGGATTGTGAAAAATTATAGGAGGACCTTACGAGACTGGGAGACTGGGTGGCTAAATGTCAGATGACGTTTAATGTGAGCAAATGCAAGGTGATGCATGTGGGAAAAAAGAACCCAAATTATAGCTACGTCATGCAAGGTTCCACGTTAGGAGTTATGGACCAAGAAAGGGATCTGGGTGTTGTCGTTGATAATACACTGAAACCTTCTGCTCAGTGTGCTGCTGCGGCTAGGAAAACAAATAGAATGTTGGGTATTATTAGGAAAGGTATGGAAAACTGGTGTGAGGATGTTATAATGCCGTTGTATCGCTCCATAGTGCGACCGCACCTTGAGTATTGTGTTCAATTCTGGTCGCCGCATCTCAAGAAAGATATAGTAGAATTGGAAAAGGTGCAGCGAAGGGCGACTAAAATGATAGCGGGGATGGGACGACTTCCCTATGAAGAAAGACTAAGGAGGCTAGGGCTTTTCAGCTTGGAGAAGAGACGGCTGAGAGGAGACATGATAGGAGTGGAATAGGTGGATGTGAAGCGTCTGTTCACGCTTTCCAAAAGTACTAGGACTAGGGGGCATGTGATGAAACTACAGTGTAGTAAATTTAAAACAAATCGGAGAAAGTTTTTCTTCATCCAACACATAATTAAACTCTGGAATTTGTTGCCGGAGCTTGGCAGAGTTTAAAAAGGGGTTGGACGGTTTCCTGAAGACAAGTCCATAAACCACTACTAAATGGACTTGGGAAAAAATCCACAATTCCAGGAATAACATGTATAGAATGTTTGTACGTTTGGGAAGCTTGCCAGGTGCCCTTGGCCTGGATTGGCCGCTGTCATGGACAGGATGCTGGGCTCTATGGACCCTTGGTCTTTTCCCAGTGTGGCATTACTTATGTACTTACTGTACGTACTTTCTATTTCCTATTTTTACTTTTCTATTTCCTATTTTTACTTCCTTAGTCCTCCAATTTCCCACCTCTTTCTCATTCCTTCCCCTGCCCCTTATCTTTCCCCAACTTCCTAGTTCTTTATTTCCACCCTCCCTGGCCTCATGTACCTTCCCCCTTACCAATCAGAGTTACTTCCCTATCACCCAAACCCTTTCCACTCCTAATCTCTTTCCTATGGTTTACCCCCATCCAGTCTCCTGTTTTCCCTTTTACTTCCTTCATTTCTACCTTCTCTCACTTCTTTTAAAGACCAGCCTCCTTCCTTTGTTTCTCACCCTTTTAGTAGCTCTCTGTCCCTTTCAGCATCCTTCCAACCCCTGCAGGTCCTTTTGCCCCATTTTTCTGCACTCAGTCTCATGCCCTTGCCCAATTACCTAGTCTCCACCTTCTCTCCACCTAATCCCTAAATCCCACTCTTCCATCCTACCTAATCCCTGAGTTCTCATTCACAATCCCAGCCAAGTCACAAGACTCCAAATACATGGCCAATCTTAAAAGTCTGTGTTTTCTTTTGGTCTCCTACCCAGTCCTAGAGTCTATGCCTAAGTCTGAGTCTCTGCTGCCCCTTTCCTGGGTATTCATTTCCCCTGTCTTTTCCAGCGTTCCTATTTCTTTCCTCCCTTAGCATCATCTTTCTGCACATTTGAACAGCCTTGTGGTTAGTGCAGCAGCTGTGGAACTGGGTTCAATTCCCACTGTAGCTCCTTGTGACTCTGGGCAAAGTCCCTCCATTACCCCAGGTACAAAATAAGCACCTGTATATAATATGCAAATCACTTTGATTGTAACCACAGAAAGGAGTTATATCAAGTCCCGTTGCCTCCAGCTCCCTTTTCCCAGTCCCCAGTTTCAGCATCAACCACCAGCTCCCTTTCCCCACCCCCCAGTCTTATCCTCCAGGTCCATAGCTCCTTTCTCCCAATGCCCAGCGCCTGCATTAACCCCCAGCCCCCTCCTCCAAGTCCCTGGCACCAGAAACAGTTTCTAGTTCCTACATTAGTCCCCAGCTCCCTTCTCCCAATGTTCTTCCCTCAGCCCTCTTCTCCCAGCCTCTCAGCCCCAGCATCCGTCTCCGGTTTCCACCCCTCAGCTCCCTTCTACCTGCCTTCCCCAATTGTGTTGCTTCCAGCTCCTCTTCCTCGGCTGCTCAGCAGGTTTGAAAAATGAAACTATGCACCTGTTCCTTAGAAAAAACAGGAACTGCCTTGTCTGGGGTTTCACATCAATAGGGCAACCAAGGAAGAGGAGCAGAAGGGGGGGGGGGGCATGGGACTCGCAGCTGTGGATGGACGATCTATTGAAGCAAGTTTGGTGCCCCTAAATTTGGGTACTCTGAACTAGTGCCACACTGGATCATCCTTCTGTCTGCTGTCCAGCATCTCCATTTTCCCACCCCAAACGGTCCAGTTTTTTTTTTCTCTTTCTTCTCCCTCCTCTTCCCCCACCTGCCCCAACATAAATCCCTCTTTCTACTCTCTTCCCGTTCAGCACTGTCCCTTTTGGATCCCCCACCTCCCGAAGCTGCCTCTTCTAAGCTTGCTTCAAACCTGCAGCTCATTCCCGCCGCAATGGTTCTGAGTCTTCCTGCTGCCGTGGGGGAGGTTCCAGCAGAGCCTGGTTATGAGTGTTGCAGCATGCAGCTCTGTACTGGCAACTCTATCTTTTTCTTTCTAGAGCTCAGAGCTGCGGTTTTGAAGATGGGGTCGAGCCGCGGGGGTTGGGGGTAGACAGAGTGCTGGACTGGAAGACAGAGGAGAAAGGGCTTTGTGCTGGGGCACGTAGGGAAGGGGAAGATGGGTGAGGCACCAGGTCCAACAGTGTTTAGGGGGCATTGTCCCCCCTCGCCCCCCCCCAATCTACGCCCATGAACATATGTTAGAAGATAATGTCCCACAGTCATTTAGGATATTGAAAAAAGAGGTTAGATATTTCAGCAAGATCCAAAACATATCTCGGGATCAACCATGAGATAACACAGTAGCATAGTAAGATAGAAACAGATGGTAGATAAAGACTGGCATGCTCCATCTAGTCTGCCCAGAAAGGTGGCTAGAATCGTACCTTCTGCTCTGTGCAGAACATGCAGGTCACCTCCTCTGTGCCTTTGTTTATGATTGTACCTGCTGTTCCATGTAGGTTTACATCCCTCTATCTCTTTTTTTTGAAGTGTAAAAGTCATTTGTTTTGCTTTGATTCTATGCTCTTGCTAGGTAAGGTTCCTTTGTGTTTATCCCTCTGTCACTGTTCTTGTTCCCACCACTTCCACCAAGAAGGCATTTCAGGAATGGAAGATGGAGGTTTTGTAAGGGTCTTTACAATCCCCAGACTTCAATATTATTGAGAATTTGTGAGAAGAACTGAAAAATGCAAAACATGCAGTGCACACAAGGAGAACTAAAAATATGTCTGGGTTATTTTCAGGAGTAATCTAATGATTAATGCAGTAGCCAAAGAACCAAGAAACCTGGGTTTGATTCCTACTGCAGCTGCTTGTGACTCTGGGCAAGTCACTTAACCTTCAAATACCCCAGATACAAAATAAGTATCTGTATATAGTATGTAAACCATTCTGACTGTAACCACAGAATGTCAGCATATCAAATCCTGTCCCCCTTCCCTTATAACCCTCCATTGCCTGCCGCATTGAGCCTGCCATGAGTGGGAAAGCGCGGGGTACAAATGTAACAAAAATAAAATAAAATAAGAGTTCTGCAAAGCAAAGTGGGGTAAATTTCAAAACCAAGAACAGAAAGGCTCTTGGGGAGAAGTTATCAACATGGGCTACCATTAAGATGGCTTATTTTATGTCACATATACAGAAAACAGCAAAAGTGACTCACGTGAATTACAGACAATGCTTCAAAGGATCTTATTTTATTTCACCACAAGTTGTGGTAGTTTAGCACAGGGTCTTGTTGCATAAAATGGCGCCCTGTGCAAAATCAGCATGACTTGTGATGGAATAACCTAACTGTAGCCCATGTTGATGACTTCCCCCCTTAACTGATTACAGGAAATGTTTGAAAGTGGTTATTTCTGGCAAAAGAAGTGTCTCAAAGAATTCACTGAAAGGCTGTTTTCTTATTTTGAGTTCATTAAAAAAAAAAAAACTTCAAATAATGAGCAATTAGACATGAACATTTCAGAAACATGTTGTTTTTAACTTTATACTATGTAGATGTTGTGTCAGCTTCTGTTCACTTAGGGATTCATTGAAAAATTCAGGGCCACCTAATTTTTTTCCACACAACTATATGTCAGTGGCATAGCTATGGGTGGGCACAGGTCCACCCACTTTGGACTCAGGCCCACCCAGTAGCAGCACAGCAGCGATGTGGCTGGCAGGGATCCCTAAGCCCCGTCAGCGGAAGACTCTGGGCATCTCTCCCTCTAGGACATTGGGGGGGGGGGTCACCTAACTCCAGTCCCCCCTGTTATCTTTAAATCCTTTAGTTCTTCGCTGACAGCGAGCAGCACCACAATCCCCCTTCTTGCACCAGCCCCAGCCTTCACTCTGAAGCTTCTTTCTGTTTGCCGGACCAGGAAGTTATGTCAGAGGGAAGACAAGGAGCCGGAGCAAGGAAGAAGAATTAGTTACTGCTTGCAGCCGGCAAAGGCCTAAAGAATTTAAAGGTACTGGGGGTTGGGGATGGGGTTGGGAAGTGGAGTTAAGTGACCTCCCCGATAGCCTGGGGGGAAGGAAAGATGACAGGCATGACTGTCGTGCCCACCCACCTTGGGCTCTGACCCACCCAAAATTAGGTGCCTGGCTACACCTCTTCTATATGTACCTCAAATACAGAAACAAGAGGGACAGTCATGCTGGAGTTAATAGCAAGGAAACTGACAGGGAGGAGACATTTCGTGGTGTATTACACTCCACAGAGATTTACTTCTGTAGTGCTGTTTTAATGGCAGTTTACAGAACTTTTCCTTGAAAATCTTTTGCCAGAGTCCCGTGGTCTCTGATGAAGATAAGACATGAACTGTATGTGTCTGCTTTGTAGGTTTTCTCTATTGCGGTGTGAGCTTTCTCTATGGATGAAGTAGACATTCTCTATTGGAATGTGCTCTTACCAGACTAGATAGAGTCTTTTGTACTCTGATGCTGGCCTCAGTAATATAACATTAAATCCATCTATCAACAGAAGTACTACAAGCTGCTGCTAATCTCTTCTCATTAACAGAAAGAAAATGAACAGCTGTTCAGTCTTCCTGAAAATCTTTGTCTTCTCTAACTAGAAGCTCAATGCTCTAAGGCTTATGTCAACTTTTCAGGACACAATACCAGAAGAACAACCACTTAATTCATGTGAAAACTAGAATTTACTTTAGGTACAAAACCCAGGATGGCCTTTGTCTTTATAGAGAAGAACAGATAACACTGAATATAAAAATTTCAATTTCTTCACTGTTCCTGTGAGTAAACTGCAACCAAAAATATTACTTTATTGGTCAGATAATAAAAGAGAACTTGATCGCAAGGGTTCGAAAGTATGATCTAGGAGTGCATTCAAGATAACATCCAAATTTCAAGAAACAGACACAGCATATCTCTTAGCCATAACATTTCTGCTGTTTAAAAAAGCTGAAGAAACAAAATGTTTCTTCCTAAAGACTTATCCCATAAGCATTTCCGGTGTTCTGGTGCTCAGGTAGACCTTGAAAGCTTCTAGATCAGTGGTTCCAAAACTTGTCCTGTTGAGTTTTTGGGATATCCACAATGACTATGCATGAGAGAAATCTGCAAATCTATCCATGAATATTTATTGGGGATGGTATGAAAGTCTGAATGGTTTAACCATTGATATATGCTTAACAAATGGGCTGATTAAAAAAAAAACACTGAATGGTAAAGATAGCATGGAAATTTTACCCAGTTATCTTCAGCTGAAGCTTATTGGGTGGATATTCATTTAGATCTCACATGCTTGGCTAGATTGAGGATAGTTACTTGTGCGACTGGAGTTTCTTAGCTAAATAGTAATCCTACCTTGGGATATCTCTGGAGCTACCTCTTTTGTGTATGGCTAAATTTGACTACCTTAAGATTTTAGGAAGTTAGCTGGAAAAACATTTTGAAAATGTCCCCTCCCCCCCCCAATCATTGAGTCTCTTACATCTTTCAATCAATGAACACAGTGTTCCCAGAAAGAACAGTATATTATATTAATAGAACCATTTCTCAGTTTGAATGAGAAAAAAAATCACTATAAGGAATAAATCTTGAGATGGTTCTGTGGAACTCATTTCCTTACTGACAATCTACCCATTCCCCTTCAAAGAAATGTAACGAAGGATGCTATATTGGAGAAACAGGCCAGATGCTTAAGACAAGATTCAATTTACATAGACATCACATGAACAATACAGCCAGTAGGGCCCCCACCCCGGTGGGACAGCACTTCACAGAACCAGGACACTGTATCAGTGATTTCACAGTGAGAATACTGAAAGGTAACTTTAAAACCATACAAGAACGTAAGACCTTTGAAGTCAGAATGATTGAATATTTTAACACCCAACAGAAAGGACTTAACAAGGACCTGGGGTTCCTAGCCCATTATAAACCATAAAACTGTATGTCTCTGTTGATCACCCTCCCCTCACCTACCCACACCCATCCTGTTAGAATATCAATGATATGCTTTGATGTCCCCATGCATACCTCCGACCCACCCCCATCCTCCCACCCTGTCAGACTGTCATAGTAATGCCTGAATGTTTTCACTTATATACACTGTCAGCTAGCACATTTGCTTATTTCCGATCTGACGAAGAAGGGCAACCTTCGAAAGCTAATCAAGAAATGTATTAAGTTATGTCCAATAAAAAAGGTATCATCTTATTTTCTTTTCCATGTTTTATTTTGTTTGATTTCTATTGATAACCTTAAGAGTGGACTAACACGGCTACCACACTCCTCTACCCTTCAAAGAAGAAATTTATTCTGATGCTGGCATTGCAACAATCCTAGTAAAACTGCTATGATTCGAATGTTGTCAAAAATTCAGTGTATCTTTACAGATGCTATCTAAGCTCTGGAAAAGGCTTCGTGAGTTCAGGGCAAGTGGAAGGCAGGGGCGTAGCCAGACAGCAGATTTTGGGTGGGCCTAGGCAAGAAGTGGATGGGCACCAAGTGTTCTCCCCCTCCCTCCCAAAAAATATCTAAGCTGGTGGGAAAATGTTTCTCTCCACCTTGGCAGTCTGCAGCAGGCATGCGCTGAAAACTGAGCATTCACAGGTGCCAGTAACGTGGAGCAGACCATTTTCATTACCATCAGGGGAAGTCTTCAGCTGATAGAGCTTGGAATCCCCATCAGCTACTGCTAAACATGTGCTACTGTTGGGTGGGCCTGAGCCCTAAGTGGGTGGGCCTTGGCCCACCCAGGCCCACCTGTGGCTATGCCACTGGTGGAAGGGTTCTGTACTGAAAGATTTCAGATGACACTTCATTATGGAAATATATAAGAACATTTCATAGAGACACGGAGAATTCATCTTGACTTCATGGACTGAATCAGCTTGCAGGAATTCAGTTCTGAAGCAGTGGAACCAGTCAAATTTGTTTAATGTCCTTAGGTATAGTACCAAAAAAAAAATTCTAGTGCTCTGTGGGACAATAAAACATTTGAAGAAAATCTCAGGAAATATCTTAGCCACAGGCACCATAGCTTGCATTTTAACCAGACACAAAGACAGGTTCCATTAGAGTTACTTTTGTGGAGCTTTCCTTTAGGACACTCATGCTCAAGAGAAATCATTAAGACAGACTTGGAATTCTAAAAGACAATCAAACAAATCCACTCAGGTGACTATCAGCTTCATGACACAGAGAGAAAATGCAACTATTGTACAAAACTTAGACAAATCTACCACATCTCTTCAGAGCTGGTCATAGAAGTTTGTCTTAGTAAATCCCATTTTAAAAGCAGAGAGAGTGTTTTGTATGGGTCTAGGGAGGGGCCAACAGATGAATGTCTAACTCCGAATGCAGAAGGGGAATGGATGTTAATGTCCAAAAAGATGGAAGTCTGTATTTAGTCCTGGTACTTGGCATGTCCAGGTTATAGAAAGTAACTATGATTGAGCAGTTCTTTAATGAAGGGAGTAAGGGTCACAGTAGGTATTTTTCTGTCTCTGGAGGGCTTACAATTTAAAGTTAAAAAGAAGGAACAAAAATTACAAACAGCTACTGTGAATTTTGAACCTATGACCTCTGAAGCTCTGGCAGCTATTCTAACCATTAGGCTACTCCTTCATATGGATGTCCATTTTATTGTAAGGAGTTCATGTCCTTTGTTTTATCCCATTCATAGTTTGAAAGTTTCAATTTGTACATTGGATGTTTATACTAGATGAAGCCAGCACTTGGACGTCCATTTCTAACGTTCAGATTTGGATGTCCTTATTCTGAGTTGAATGCCGTTTATAAAATTCTGCTCATACTGTAATAATAAAAGGTACAAAGAATAGCAACCAAAATGATAAAGAGGCTGGAACTTCTCTCATATGAAGAAAGGCTAAAGAGGTTAGGGTTTTCCAGCTTGGAGAAGAGAGGGTTGAGGAGGGATATGATAGAGGTCTACCAAATCCTGAGTAGAGTAGAATGGGTAAGTGTGAGCCAATTGTTTACTCTTTCAAAAAGTACAAAAACTAGGGCCATGCCATGAAGTTACATGGTAATACTTTTAAAACAAATAGGAGAAAATATTTTTTCACTGAACGCATAGATTAAGCTCTGAAACTTTTTGCCAGAGGATGTGGTAAAAGCAGTTAGTGTAGCAGGGCTTAAAAATGTTTGGATACGTTCCTAGAGATACAATCCATAAACTGTTATTAAAGTAGATCCAGGGAAAGTCATTGCTTATCCCTCAGAGCTAGTAGCATTGAATCTTGCTGTTCTTAGGGATTCTGCCCTAGGTGCTTGTGACCTGGATTGGCCACTGTTGGAAGCAGGACATTGGGCTAGATGGACCTTTGGTCTGACCCAATATGGCAATTCGTATGTTCATATGAATTAAAAGATAAGGTTGAGCGATTGATAGTTACAGCCCAGGCAGTGGATTCTGGATGAGATGGTTTGGAGGAAACAAAGAAAAAAAACGGATACAACAGATAGTCTGTAGATTCTGTAAGAAAGAGCTGGAAACAGTTACTCATAGCTGACTGTAAAGTTCTTATGCTGGAAAATTCTACAGAAAGGCACAATAAGATGGCATGTCTCAACCAGTGAAAACTTTGTGAACCTTACAATATTGCTGTACCAGAAAAGCACTGGGATCACGACCCTAAGAGAATTATGGAAAACGAAGAGAGAAAAAGCTGGATGTAAGGAAAATGGTGAAAGAGAAAAACATTAGAATGACATTGATTATAGAAGTGTCTGTCCAATCTGATTACTTTGTGAATCGTGTGGAAAAGATCCCCCTCCCCCCAAATGCAGTCAGAGATTGAAAAAAACGTGGCAGACAGATACAGAAATATTTCTGGAACAAGGGGGCATAGGATGGAGGTGAAAGGGGATAGACTCAGAAGTAACCTGAAGAAATACTTCTTTACAGAAAGTGCAGTGAATTCATGGAACGGCCTCCTGGTGGAAGTGGTGGAGATGAAAACAGTATCTGAATTCAAGAGAGCTTGGAACAAGTACACAGGATCTCTAAGGGAGTGATAGAGTAGATGGCATGGATGGGCAGACTAGATAGGCCATATGGTCTTTATCTTCCTACATTTTTCTCTGTCTCTATTTTGGGTGCCACAGGCTTCATTAGAAGGGATTTTCAAAAACCCCTGGACAAGTTGCTTATACACGTTACATCTAATGAACTCCAAAAGGAAGATCTTTTTGGCATGATGCAAGTACTTTGGTGAGTGTTAGCAGTAAATTTAAGAGACTGAGACCGTACCCTGATTTAGGAGTAAGATTAATTATTGTCATGGTCTCCACAAAACTAACCCATTTTGGAGACATTGCTCTTGGGGTAAATTTATAACGATCCAACTGGTTTTAGGTAGTAAGACTGTGTGGTATTTTGGTCATTTATGTGTGTAAGTGGTCACTTACATGCATAAATGACATCTCATAAAATACCATCTAGCATGAAAGTATGCCTGTGTCGTGGATATGCATGGGGCGGAGCTTGGATAGAGCATGGATGGAGTCCGCACTTTATGCATATCATTATAAAATTCCTTAATTTACACCTGTACATGTGGAAACTACACACTAACATTTATACCAACCCTCGAGCTGGTGTATGCACTAGCACTCATACCTAGTAATTTATAGGTGCATGAAAACGTGTTAACGAGGTGTGACTATACAACTACCTGTTCATGTCTTGGGATTTGAAATAAGGATTATTTTGAGACTCTGCTTAATTTTGTTATTTGCCACATTTTGATTAAGCAATTGGTTAGATCGGGGAGGGTTCATCCATCTATTTGCCTTTCTCTTTGTCTCCGTTTTTGCATGTCTTTTTGTGGCAGGTTCCACTAGCAAGAAGAGACAGGGCCAGCTCAAGGCCAGACGCTGCCTGAGGCGGAGCTTATATGCCTCCCCCCCTAGGCCGAGATGCCGACCCCGGGTGTCTTACCTCGTCACAGTGACGTTCCAAACCCGGCAGCGGAAGCGATTCTCATATGCTGCCCTGCTGCTGCCAGCACCCACCTCTTCCCTTTACTGCGGCTGCCTGAGCGAAACAGGAAGTTACTTCAGGCAGCTGCAGTAAAGTGAAGAGGTGGGTGCCGGTGGCAACAAGGCAGCCTATGGGAATCGCTACTGCTGCTGGGTTTGGAATGTCACTGTGATGAGGTAAAACACCACGAAGCTGCCCCCCCCCTCCCCGAGATGCCACTCCTGAAGAGTGCCGCCTGAGGTGGTCTAATGGTCAGGTTGCACTGAGAAGACAGAAGCAGTCTAGGTTCAAGTTCAATTTATTTGATGTACTACCCATATATCCAAAGTAGTCGAAGTGGTTTACTAAAATAATGCAATACATTGTATCTAGGAATTTCAAAGGATCTCTGTAAGGCCTTCCAGGTTATATAAAATTCTGCTGCTTGCCTGATCTCGCCTGATCCTGGGCTGTGGAAAATTTGAGCACATTACACCGAGGTTACAGTGTTTACATTGGCTTTCGATGGAATTCTTGCTTATAAATTCTTGAAAGCGATTTTGCTACCCGTACCTTTATATCTAGCGTAGGTTGTTGTTCAGCTTCTACAAACCAGCAAGAGCAGTGAGGTCAGACGGGTCACGAAAAACTGTTGTGGCATCACTGGTACATATTCATTCATTAGAAACACAGGCTGCTGCTTTCTCAATAAAAGGACTGCTGTTATAGAATAATCTACCTGGTTATTTAAGGGAAAGGGAAATGATATACTGTCTTTCTGTGGTATTTTGCAACTACATTCAAAGTGGTTTACATATATTCAGGTACTTATTTTGTACCTGGGGCAATGGAGGGTTAAGTGACTTGCCCAGAGTCACAAGGAGCTGCAGTGGGAATTAAACTCAGTTCCCCAGGATCAAAGTCCACTGCACTAACCACTAGGCTACTCCTCCACTAGCAACAGTCCATGTAGAAGCCTGCCCTTGCAGATCAGCAATGCGGCCGCGCAGGCTTCTGTTTCTGTGAGTCTGACGTCCTGCACGTATGTGCAGGACGTCAGACTCACAGAAACAGAAGCCTGCGCAGCCGCGTTGCTGATCTGCAAGGGCAGGCTTCTACATGGAATGTTGCTAGTGGAATAGCCCTCCAACAGAAAACGATATATAAAGTCCTCCAACAGAAAACGGCGGATCCAGGGGAAGGCAATTGCTAATTGTTTCAGCAAGGCAACACAGTTCTGCCAGAGAGGCAAGAACTCACGAGATAAGTGTACAGTTTTTTTCACCTAGTATATGTAATCTTTTAAACAAATGAATAAGTGATTTTATAGCACTGTGGTGATTGGGATGCAAAAAAATATGAGCAGAGGTTGCTCTTTACCCAAAAAAATATAGTAGGAGTTACCCAATGAAAGAAGTGCTATGCCACGCTGTAGCAGCATTATTGACTGCAGTCACGGTGGTTTATATCTGAGGGTACTCTACACATAAAAATTATTGATCACATACGGGTGAAATAACTGTTTATTACTACACTTACTCGCAGTAGGTGGCTTTTGAGTCCTGGTTTGTGGTTATTAGCTAGTGGAATAGCAACATTCCATGTAGAATCTCAAATAGTAGCAACAGAAAATCAATAGTTGCAACATTCCATCTAGAATCTCCAATAGGGAAAGGGAAATGGGACTTGATATACTGTCTTTCTGTGGTATTTTGCAACTACATTCAAAGCAGTTTACATATATTCAGGTACTTATTTTGTACCTGGGGCAATGGAGGGTTAGGTGACTTGCACACAGTCACAAGGAGCTGCAGTGGGAATTAAACTCAGTTCCCCAGGATCAAAGTCCACTGCACTAACCACTAGGCTACTCCTCCACTAGCAACAGTCCATGTAGAAGCCTGCCCTTGCAGATCAGCAATGCGGCCGCGCAGGCTTCTGTTTCTGTGAGTCTGACGTCCTGCACGTATGTGCAGGACGTCAGACTCACAGAAACAGAAGCCTGCGCAGCCGCGTTGCTGATCTGCAAGGGCAGGCTTCTACATGGAATGTTGCTAGTGGAATAGCCCTCCAACAGAAAACGATATATAAAGTCCTCCAACAGAAAACGGCGGATCCAGGGGAAGGCAATTGCTAATTGTTTCAGCAAGGCAACACAGTTCTGCCAGAGAGGCAAGAACTCACGAGATAAGTGTACAGTTTTTTTCACCTAGTATATGTAATCTTTTAAACAAATGAATAAGTGATTTTATAGCACTGTGGTGATTGGGATGCAAAAAAATATGAGCAGAGGTTGCTCTTTACCCAAAAAAATATAGTAGGAGTTACCCAATGAAAGAAGTGCTATGCCACGCTGTAGCAGCATTATTGACTGCAGTCACGGTGGTTTATATCTGAGGGTACTCTACACATAAAAATTATTGATCACATACGGGTGAAATAACTGTTTATTACTACACTTACTCGCAGTAGGTGGCTTTTGAGTCCTGGTTTGTGGTTATTAGCTAGTGGAATAGCAACATTCCATGTAGAATCTCAAATAGTAGCAACAGAAAATCAATAGTTGCAACATTCCATCTAGAATCTCCAATAGGGAAAGGGAAATGGGACTTGATATACTGTCTTTCTGTGGTATTTTGCAACTACATTCAAAGCAGTTTACATATATTCAGGTACTTATTTTGTACCTGGGGCAATGGAGGGTTAGGTGACTTGCACACAGTCACAAGGAGCTGCAGTGGGAATTGAACCCAGTTTCCCCAGGAACAAGGTCTGCTGCACTAACCACTACGCTACTCCTCCACTCCATGTTAAGTACATCTGCTGTGGCAGTTAAGAAGAGCACTGAAAACATATTTTTTTTGCTCAGGCTTTTTCTACTGAGTAGAATGGTGATCTGGAACTTTACTGTTTATCCTACCAATTTCATTTTAAGTAAGTGGGCACTTTATTGTAGCAGCCTGATATTGTGACTCTATGTGGATTTGTTTTGTGGATTGTGTATATTTTAGGTTTAAGCGGTCTATAAATTGTATTAAATAAATAAAATAATAAAATAATTTAAAAAAGGGGGATTCAAACAAATAAAAACACCAGAAAAACAAGAGCTAATGCACTATGGACATATAGGAGCCCTTTTACAAAGGCGCACAGGTGCCTACTTGCATCCAATGCACATCAAATTGGAACTACCACCCAGCAACCGCGTGCCCCAAGCGGTAATTCCATTTTTGACGCACTTACAAAACACGCGGTAGAAAATATTTTCTATTTTCTACTGCGTGGTGTCTACCCGGTGGTAAGCGCCAGTTTACGCGTGCTGACGTTTATCGCCCAGTTAGTGCGTGAGACCTTACTGCCAAGTCAGTGGGTGGTGGTAAGTTCTCAGGCCAAAAATGGACCGGCGCTGGTTTTAATTTTGCCGCACATCCATTTTTGGCCACAAAAAAAGAAGACTTTTTTTCCAGGTGCACTGAAAAATGGACCTGCACAAGTCCAAAGCACGTGTCTACACCAGAGCAGGCCATTTTTCGGCACACCTTAGTAAAAGAGCCCCATAAGAAAGAAAACAGGAAGGGGGGATAATTATAATGTTGTCATAGGAAAACAAGGTATGGGAAAAACAACAGGGAGAATCAACAACTCTCAGTACTGAGAGAAGCAACTGGTTGAACCTGTTACCAGGCCGGGACTATTCAGTAGTCGAAGTCCGAAAAGCAATAGAAAAATAAAATGCTTTCAGCAAGGCTTTGAATTTATTTTTAGTACATTCAAGTCTAAGATAGAGGCAGAGATTATTCCAAAGGGTAGGGGGCAACCACAACAAAGCAGGAGGCCCTTATGGTATTGAAATGAATATGACAAAAAGGGGGAATTGTCAAAAGGCACTGTGCGGATGAATGGAGAGATCCCTGGGGACAATAAGGTACGAGTAAATTAGCTAAAAAGGAGGATTTTAACAGATAACTTTATTATTTTCTCTTGGTAACCTACAACAACATGATATCAACAAGCGATGAAACAGTTACAAAACATATGCTGAAATAACCACAAAATGCTTTAAATTGTGGAATAAACAAAAAGAAAAAGGCAATAGTACCATCACAAAAAGCAAAAGAAAAAAGAGGAGAAGGATTTCATAAGGGATTTGGTAGGCCACAGGGAACCAGTTTTCAGACAGCAAAAGAGGTGTCATATAGTCATATTTCTTGGGTCCATGAAGTAGTTTAATGATAGTGTACTTACTTCCCTGTTAGGTTGAGGATTACCAGAAGAGTAAGTTCCCTACAGAGTGACTGGGCGGAATGACTGGAAAGTCCCTGGGAGGCTGGCCCAAGGGAGTAGTTTTGAAATAAAATGCAGAGAGATAGTGCCCTGGGAGTGAGGAGTGGCAGGAGGGAGGAGTTTGGAAGGAGAGAAGGAGGAGTATTTGCCCTTATGGAGGGGCCTTTGGTTGCCTACAGGTTTAAATTACCTGCACACTGTCTGTCCCCTGCTGTTGACCTGGAGGAAGGAAAGGGGAATCCTGGAAAGCAAAGGGATCCTTTGGCCGTAAAAGACTAGTTGTGACTCCATTAAGTGGCAACCAGGAGGGGAGGGGAGGGTACTATGGGTAGGCAGAGGAATGCCCAGCCTAGGAGCAGGGGGCCAGAGCTAGGGAGAGCTAGTCTGAGGACTAGGGTGGATCCAAAGTGGGATCATTGTTGGAGGAGGGTCAGACTAAGGGGGTCTGAGCTCGATACAGAGAAGTTATACTGTGAGGAGTGTAGCCTTTGGAAATAAAATCTCTCTATAGGATAGGCATGGACAGGAGCCTTGTGAATATGTATATGGCCCCTGAAAGAAAGTGCCCCTGTAAATGTACCTGAGGAGAATAGTGGAAAAGGTGTTCCTCAGGGAATAACAGAAGTATAGAATTGAGTTATTCTGGAGTTTATTAAGTGACTGTGAAGAAGGTTAAAGTCTGCCTCTTGCAGAGGTTGCAAAAAAAGTTAATTTTCCTATTAAACCTTTTGGAGTACCGTGTGGTTCCTGGACTGGAGAGCTGAGTGGAACCCAGAACTGGAAAAGTGTCTACCAAACCCCCAGATTGCTATTCTGGACCACTGACCCACTCCCAAGCTTGATTGCATGTGTGCTGGAACTGATGAGTGAGGGGAGATTGGCTCTGAATGTGAAACTGAACTGAAAATCTGTTTTGTGGCCCGGGGTCAGAGCTACCACACAGGTGAGACTCGGGATACAGTCATATTTTGCACTGTTTGCTATCTATGTATTTGAGAACAGGGAAGGCCCATAAGCAGGGAGTTACAATAGTCCAGTTTAGAAATCACATATATAAGGCATAACGAGGTCCTATTGGCAAAGATTGGACTGGAATAATCAAGCACCTTCTCGCTCTCTTTTCCTACCCATGGCATGGTCACCTTTCCTGACTTCCACTTCCAGGCATAACTCACCTCTTCCCCTACCCCCTGACATAAATCATCTTCCCTTCCTCTGACCCACCAGTATAATCACCTATCCTTCTTCCATCTACCCTCCATTAATAAATCATCAGCTCGCTCTGTACCCTCAAGACAGGGGTGTGCTGGTAAATTTTTAACAACAGGCTCTTTCTCTGGATGTAGCCAGCTCTGCAGTTGGAAGGGCCAGGGGTGGCCGGGGGGGCTGTGGGAGCAACACTTTCCTCTCTCTCCTCCCTCCCTTCATGCGGGCACGCTAGGCATACCTTTGCTGGCAGCCAATAAATGGACTGCCACCACTCCCAACGTCTTGCTCTGAGCAGCATGCTGGTACTTCTCTCACATGCTCGAGAAGTCCCAGCCTGCTGCCCAGAGCTGGAAACAAGGAGCGGGGAGCAGCAGCAGTCTGGCAGGGCTCAGCATCCCCACCAGAAAAGTAAAAGAGAATTCAGCAGGAGGCCCAAGCCCACATTTTGGGAGCCAGTTGTTAAAGTAGCCATGGAGGGCCCTACTTTAACAACCGGCTCCCAAAATTCTTAAAAACTTAACAACCGGCTCTTGCGAGCCTGTGAGAGCCTGCTCCAGCACACCACTGCCTCAAGACCACCTCTAAGAAAGAGGATAGTAGGAATCCAACGAGCAGAGCTTCTTACCTGCTGCTGCTGCCTCAGCTTTTGCTGGAACTGCACAATATCCCATACTCTTGCAAGACCCAGTGGATCCATGTATTTCCGACTGCAGAAGGCAATAAGGAACGAATGCTGCAGTAGATATAAAGTGTTGCTTACTGATTAGCCCTGCTGGCTGGAGGACCTCACTGCAGGGGAGGGGAGTGAAAAAGAAAGACAGACTTCTGCACTAGTGTAACCCCTGATTAGACTGGGATTTGCTGATAGAGTGAGCACGGCTAGAGAGTCCCTGGGGGGGGAGTGACTGGGAGGAATTTAGGAGGAAATAAAAGGGGAACCTAGAGCGGGAAAGTGTCCTTAGTTGCCTTAAGGTTTCAGGATACATATGAACCCCCTGCCGAGTGACCCTAAGAATGGGGATCATGTGATGCCACCCTTGTAGACTAGAATTAAGAAACAGTTGTTGTTGACTTGCAGCAACTGGTGGAGTGAGCCAGAGCTTCAGGTGGAATTGGGGAGACTGGCCCGTAAGCGGTGTTTTGGAGCAGTGATAAGCCTGCTCAGACCTGGGATGTTGCCCTCCGAGGTACACCTTGAAGAAGGCTATCCTTTAAGGATTCCTGCCTTATGGTAATGGAGTACATCAGGAGAAGTTACAGCTAGTCTGGGATTACATCTGGCTTCAGGACAGGCATAAAGGGATTATGCACATGTGTGTAGCCCTGAGAAGAACACTGCTACTTGCGATTACCCTTGAGGAGCATAAGTGGAGTAACATCATTGACTGGGTTAAAGATCATTGCAGTAAGAATTACTAGTTGCCAAAGTTACAATAAAAGCTTAAATTGGCCTTATTCCTACTGGAGTATCATGTGGTTCCTGGACAGGAGAGGTATAGGGAGCCCCGAATTGGATGACTGTCTCTCAAACACCAAACTTCTGGACCATTTCCATCCCCAGCTCGACTGGGAGGATATTGGGAGTATGTGTGGGCAAGCAGGATGAGAGTGAGTTGATGCTGTGAAGTTCAAGCAGTGTGAGAGAGAGAACTTCTCTGCTGGACCTGGTCTGGAGCTAACCTGGGTTGAGTCCCAGGTTACACCAACACTCCTGATAGCATTCTTCTCACTGTCACTAACTCAGGCCCAACCCCTCTGTTCTCTCTGCTGGAACACCTCCCTTTCTGCCACCAGTTCAGAATATCTGGCCTAGGAGATTCACTGGATACCACAGAGGCCCTAATTTCATGTCACTGCTTGGCAGCCACACTGGAGAGATTAAAACATTTACTACTGGCTCTTGTAAAGGTTTTTTTCCACTCTGACCTCCATTACTGAGCTTCCCACCTTTTTTAAAAATCATATCTGCTGTTTGCTTCCCAGTGTTAGACTGAATGCTTTACACTACGGTTTGATTATTACCTATTTCTAAGCATGAAGGAGGTGGGATGAGACGAGAACAGCCCCTAAAGTTAGTAGAGCCCTAAAAGAGAAAGATTGGTGGAGAGACCAGGAGCTCTTTTTAATGTAGACTTTAACACATGCAAACACAGCATGACTTTGCTCCAAGTATCAATTCACACTCAATGAAACTGCCTTGTAATAATAATAAAAAAATGTTAACGTGCTACTTTTTTTTTTTACCCTCTAATGTGTACTGTATAATTTCTACTCAGAAGGGTTTTATTGTTTTTGTGCAGTGACTCCGTTAATGACGTTGCTGATTATGCCTTTCCCTTTCTACATTGCTAGCCTGAGATCCTGATTGCTTTCATTGTGTTTCACCGCAGGCAAAGAAACAACAACCTTTTGCATCTATCTAGCATATTTCACAGGATTAAATATTCCGGTCTTACGTATGTTCCCTGATAAAAATCCAAAATATTAAGGGGTAATTTGATAAGACAGCATCTATTCAATAAAGGCAACACAGATGACTATGGAGCCCTGTCACTGAACTGTGGTAAGCACATAGGGCTAGGTTTAGTAAATGGGCTGAAAAAAAATTGCCTCCCAGTGCTATTTTATAAAGGGCACTCTGGGACGAGCTCTCTTTACAGAATAGCCGAATTCTACGCCCAACTTTGGGCGCAACTGAAACCAGGAGTAAGTCCTGGTGTGCAAGCTGGGCACACATCCATGCAATTTTCCGGAATGTCCCTGACCCACTCATGCCCCTCCCATTTGAATGCCCCCTTTGCAATCTGGCACGGATATACTTAGCTGCTATCCTATAACTGGGTGCGTAAGTGTATCCTCCTTAATGACTTGATTCCATTCTATATCTAAACCAACTAATACTGATCCCTTCTAATTTGATTATGTTAATCACATTATCACTATTGGTCATTATATCTTACCTGTTTTATTTTATGTTATGTAAATAATTCTACTGACCTACCTACCTAATTACTTACACAGTAATATGTTAAATTAGACCATACCTCTTACTCTGTTTATGATTATACCTTTTGCAACATAGTGTAAGCCACAATGAGCCTGCAAATAGGTTGGAAAATGTGGGGTAAATAAATAAATATTTCTGTGCCGATCTGCCATTTCAGCACCTTGCGTCTGTTGGAACGCTTTTCCATGCTGAAATTAGGGCACTGAATTAGCTCCTAACTTTAGGCACTATTTATAGAATGTCCCCCATTAATGTGTGGTAACTGCTAGCACAGGACAGTGTAAAGAGGCTTTGCTGTACTTAGGAGTTAATGTGCACATTAAGGGCCTTATTCTATAAAGGTTATGCTCCTAAATTTACACTCCTAAAATTTATGCTCCTAAATTACAAGCGTAATGTATTTTGGAGCATAGATTAGGCTCATAATTTAGGAGCATAAATGTTAGGAGCGTAAATCTAGGAGCATAAACTTTATAGAATAAGGTCCATGTGCTTTTTGTGTTGGGGGCATGTCATGGATGGAGAATGAGAGTGGAAGGCATTTACCCCCGGATTCTATATATGGCTTCCAAATTTGGGTGTAATGACGAGATGTACGCCCAAATTAATTGGTTAACAAGCTCTTAATCATCAATAATTGGGTACCAACAACCAATTATTGAGGTTAATTGTCACACAATAAAATTCACGCATGCATTTGGCTGCGCACTGTTTTATAAGGCAGGGCGCCTAACTCCCATAGTATGACTCCCTAAAGGAGGTGTGGCCTGGGAGGGGCGTGGGCTTGTCAGGAGCACTGCGAAAAGTTACGTGCATAGTTATAGAATACTACCTCAGCATACCTAACTTAGGTGGCAGCATTTACACCAAGTTTCAGCGGGTGTAAGTGGGACCCAAAGGCCCCCCTTTTACAAAGCCACGCTAGTGGCTGCTATGCGGCAATGCTGACACAGCCCATTCACAGTGGGCTAGCGCAGCTTTGTAAAAGGGGGCCAAGGTTAAGTGTGGGAAACAGGGCACCGCGCTATTATATAAAGATCATGCACTCTTTTTTAGAGCAGACATTTTTGGCACTCATTTGTGAGTGCTGGTTGTGGAGTTCCCCCCCCCCCCTTTCTGATTACTGGGCTGCAAACAATGTGCTCTAATTGATGCTTTTCCTAAAAAGGAGGCACTAAGGGCTAGATTCTGTAAATGGTATCTAAAGTCTAGATGCGTCCGATTAAAACATCTATATAACGTGTGTACAGTTAGGTGTGGAGTATAGAATACAGCCTAGGACCCAGGGGCATAGCCAGACTTCGGCGGGAGGGGGGTCCAGAGCCCGAGGTGAGGGGGCACATTTTACCCCCCCTGGTGCTGTCGACCCCCCCGCCGCTTTTGACCCCCCCCCCCAGCGCCGCTGCCCCTCCCCCGTCCCTTTCGACCCCCCCCTCCCGCCACCGCCAACCCTCCCCCACCACCGCCAGGTACTTTTGCTGGCGGGGGTCCCCATCCCCGCCATCCGAAGTCCCCTTCAGCACCAGTCTCTGAGTCCGGCGTGTTTGCTGATCTGGATTCTGTGAGTCCTGATGTCCTGCACATTCCTACGTGCAGGACATCAGAACTCACAGAAACAGAATCCAGATCAGCAATGCGCCGGAGACCGGCGATGAAGAGGACTTTGGCTGGCGGGCGTTGGGGACCCCCTCTAACAAAGGTACCGAACGGCGGCAGAGGGGGAGGGTTGCCGGCGGCAGGAGGGGGGGGGGTCGAATGTGGCGGGGGAGGGTTGGCGGCGGCGGGGGGGGGGGGGGGGTGAAAGCAGGGGGGGCAGAGCTAAATCTGCTGGGGCCCATGCCCCCATGGCCCCACCTAGCTACACCCCTGATAGGACTGAGTTGTGCCTACATTCAGGCACAGCCATTTACACCACTGAAAACCTGGTGTAAATACCGATGCCTAAATGTAGACACATTCCCCCGAATTGTATAACAACGCGTGTAAATTTGAGCAACGCCCCTGACATGCCCACAGTCCTCCCATGGCTGCGCCTCCTTTTCAGCTATGCGTTTTAGAATTTATGTGCGCTTCTTGTTAGAATAGGTGTAAAAAGAAGCACATTTAAATTCCAATTATTGCCAATTAGTGATGATAATTGCTTGTTATTTGCCAATTGATTGGTTCATTACTCAGCTGAGTAGCATGCGTAAATTCAGTGCACACACAATTTAACGCATGGTACTCACCACATCATATATAGAATCCAGGGGTAAGTGCTTCCACATTATCTGCAAATTTACCCCCCCCCCCCTTTTTACAAAGCTGCCGCACAGTAATGCCGACACAGCCCATTCACTTTGAATGAGCTGTGTTAGCATTACCACACCGGCTACTGTGACTTTGTAAAAAAGGGGAGGGAGTTAATTAGGCACCAGTAATGGGAATGCCCCAAATTGGTGCTGCATTAAATTTGCAACTAACACACAGTAAAGTCCTGCATTAAGCGACGGTAGCTGAACATTTTACCGCAGCTTAGTCAAAGGGCCCCTATGTGCCTTTACAAAATAGGTTCCTAGAATGCCCCCCAGTGGTATAGAAATAGTGAAACAAATTTGTACCTCCTCAAAAATGGTGGTGTAAATATATACATGCATTCTACACATGTACATGCATAGTTTATAGAATACACACATCTATCCCACTCTACTCCAGATCTGCAGAAACTACACCTTTTACTAAGGTGTGCCTTTTACTAAGGCAGCACAATCATACAACCTCCACTACCCAAACAGCAAAGGACTCAAATACAAATCCACCTAAGCATCCAGCTTTTCCTACTTAAGTGCACAACTATGGAACACACTACCAAAAGCAGTAAAAACTACGCTCGACCACCTAAATTTCCGGAAAGCACTAAAGACAGACCTGTTCAGAAGAGCATATCCCACCGACCCAACCTAAAAATACGTAACCAAAGACCGTAATGGACATTACCTGACTCTTCCTCCCTCTTTCTAATTTCCCCCCCAATTATACGTATCACACATGTACCTCATTCTACCACAGGTATAGGAGAAAGTGGGATGTTTGACCATGGAGATACAAAGCCTGGGGAGATGGATCTCCCCAGGCTTTGTATCTCCGTGGTTAAACATCTCACTTTCTCCTATACCTGTGTTTTCCCATGGGGCATTCGAGTTCTCTGCTTACCGGCGGATTTGTCTGAGCATCTCCTCATTCTACCACAACATCACCTTGTGTATTCGTCATATATTGTATTTGCTCAGACCGGAACCGGCTAACGGCGTAAACGGAACTATGTAAGCCACATTGAGCCTGCAAAAAGATGGGAAAATGTGGTATACAAATGCAACAAATAAATACATAAAATAAATAAAAGTGGCCTGTGCTGGTGTAGGCGCATGTTTTGGACGTGTGCAGGTTCATTTTCTCAGCGTGCCTGGAAAAAAAAAGGCTTTTTTTGTGGCTGAAAATGGATGTGCGGCAAAAAAACAGCTCGCGTCCATTTTCTGCCTGAGACATTACTGCCACCCATTGACTTAGCGGTAAGGTCTCATGTGCTAACTGTCGGTAAGCGGCCAGCGTGTGTAAATTGCTGATTACTGCCGGGTAAGCGCCCCGTGGTAGAAAATATATTCTCCCACATGTTTTGGGTGTGCATCAAAAATGGAATTTACCACTCAGGGCACATGGTAGCTGGGTGGTAGTTCTAATTTGATGTGCGTTGGCTGTGTGTAGGCGCCAATGCGCTTTTGTAAAAGGGCCCCAAAATTAGCACACTTGTTCCGTTTATAACCCTGCTTAATTTTATAAGAACCCTGGTCCTTGGGTAAACAGTGCTTTAAAAAGTGGAAAAAGCTTTAATAATCACTACCTAAATTAAAGCAGCTGCAGCAGAAATGGAGAATTATATAAGACCTTCCTCTCTCAAGCAAAAAAATGTCCATATCAGCGCATGGACTTTATCATGCCAAATAACGTGATTTCTGGAAGATGCCTTTCGCTTTTCTCCATTTTTCTGGCAGGTATTGGTGCATTCTGGTATCTGTCTAGTGCTGCTTTCAAATGGAAGATGCATGGCTAATGCCCCACAATGCACTGGGATGCAGGTTTCAAAATAAAGGCACAAAGAGTGGTCAGTCAATATCTCCCTTGATAAACAATGGTATCACAGTTTAGTACTATAAAACAAGGAAAAATAATTCCCAAATCATCCACAAGCAAACACAGGCAAATAAAAGATATAACATGCCAAAACTCTAAAATAAATATTGAGTACACCAAGGTCCCTGATTACTAAGCCGCGTTGTAGGTGTGTTAACTTTTTAGCTCGCACTAGTGATAGAGACACCCATTATATTCCTATGTCATAAATATCAGTTGCCAACTATGACATTAATTGTAGGGCCAGTCGTTTTGGAAAAAATGAGGTAGTTGTTTTAAAAAGAAGAGTTAAAAGTGCAATAAAGTGTTGAAAAATAGTTCATACATACTGTATGTGGCGTGTAAAAAATTAAATGCAGAGATCAATTACTTGCCCAAGGGGCAGTTTTTTCCCCAATATATTTTATTAACATTTTGTGTAGCAAAAAGAAAAGTAGACCAAGAATAAGGACATAATAATATTTCATATGTCAGATACACTGCATAAAGAAAAACAAATAAAAACAAGAAACATTAGCATCCTATCAGGACGGCGAGGTATCGTTCAAACTGTGAAGATATAGTTCTACAGGGACCCAAAGAGGGGCATAATCGAACGGGGTGCCCAAATCTCAACATTTAGGTCGACCTTAGATATGCTGTCATGGAGCTGGGTATGACATTTGAGGCTGGCACAGAGGCTGGGAAACATTTTTTTTTTAATTTTTTTTTTAGGGTGGGAGGTGGTTAGTGACCACTGGGGGAGTAAAGGGAGATCATCCCCGATTCCCTCATGTGGTCATCTGATCAGTTCGGGCATCTTTTTGAGGCTTGGTTGGGAAAAAAATGGAACAAGTCGACCAAATGCTTATCAGGGACGCCCTTCTTTTTTCCATTATCGGCTGAGGACGCCCATCTCTTAAGCACGCCCCAGTCCTGCTTTCACTAAGCCTACGACACGCCCCCG
This sequence comes from Microcaecilia unicolor, assembly GCF_901765095.1. Taxonomy (NCBI): domain Eukaryota; kingdom Metazoa; phylum Chordata; class Amphibia; order Gymnophiona; family Siphonopidae; genus Microcaecilia; species Microcaecilia unicolor. Next base: position 462,565,889 of record NC_044032.1, on the reverse strand, counting down.
TGAACTTTGGTAGTCCCCGCGATGGACTGCAGTTGAGGGCACCCAAAATCGGCTTTCGATCATGCCAATTTGGGCGACTCTGAGAGAAGGACGCCCATCTCCCAATTTGTGTCAGAAGATGGGCGCCCCTCTCTTTCGAAAATGCCCCTGATAGTCTCCATTGGTGAAGAATTGTTCCATGTTTTTCTGCAACAACAATTTAAATTTTCTTATGTTGCAATGCAGAGTTCTACCAAAAATATATATTCAACATATTATCTTATTTCCAATTGGATAAAACATGTTTCTGAGCAATTGTAAGGAGAATGTTGAAAACTTTAGCTTGTGTGTCCGTTAAGTTGAGGAGAACAAGATTTAAACATTATTATAGACAGTGTAAGTTCCATATTGATTTGTAAAATCTGCTGAATTATGTGCCAAAGTTCTTTCAGTGGAGGAGTGGCCTAGTGGTTAGGGTGGTGGACTGTGGTCCTGAGGAACTGAGTTTGATTCCCACTTCAGGCACAGGCAGCTCCTTGTGACTCTGGGCAAGTCACTTAACCCTCTATTGCCCCATGTAAGCCACATTGAGCCTGCCATGAGTGGGAAAGTGCAGGGTACAAATATAACATATGAAATAGAGTACCAACAGGCATTTTTAATGTGTGCTATGATTTGGAGTTAACACAGGATTTTGTCATATGTTAAACTGAAAATGTTCATTTCGATTACCAATCATAAACTATCCTTATAAGTCCCAACCAAAATGTCAACTACAATTGTAAGCCATCACAACAAGTCTCAACTGAACTGTAAATTGTAAACCAGAATTTAATCTGTAAGCCACGTTGAACCGAAACTTTTGGATAACAGTGGGATACAATAATAAATAAATAAATAAATAAATAGAATGCCCTAAAAAGTGGTATGTTAGATTTGCATTTATTTGTAATTCAGGTTGTGCGCTAATGTTGTCACTACTATGGGAAAAACACACACCTCAATTCTACTTATAGAGGTCAGACAACAGGTTTTTTTTTTTTAACAAAGCACTTAGGTTGTTTACAGAAATTAGGAAAGCTGGCAAATTGAGCAACATTATAATAATGGGTGATTTCAATTATCCTAATATTGACTGGATAAATGTAAAATAAGGGAGTGCTAGGGAGGTAACATTTCTAGATGTAATAAATGACTGCTTCTTGGAGCAACTGGTCCAGGAACCGACATGAGGGGGAGCTATTTTGGATCTAATCCTTAGTGGAATGCGGGGCATAGTATGAGAGGTAATGGTGGCGGATCCGCTGGGAAACAGTGATCATAACATGATCAAATTTCAGCTGATATCTGGAGTGAAGATGCTAAGGAAATCTACTGTAGCAGCTTTTAATTTTCGAAAGGGTGATTATGACAAAATGAGGAAAATGGTTACAAAGAAGCTGAGTCAGCCGCAAAGGTTAGGACTTTAAATCAGGCATGGACGTTGTTTAAAAATACCACTGAGGAAGCCCAGACTAGATGTATTCCATGTATTAACAAAGGTAGAAAAAAGAGAAAACGACAGCCAGCATGGATAAAAGTGAAAGAGGCTATTAGAGCCAAAAGAACATCCTTCTAAAAATGGAAAAAGGATCCGAATGAAGAAAACAAGAAGCAACATAAGCACTGTCAAGCCAGATGCAAAGCACTGATAAAGAAGGCTAAAAGAGAATATGAAGAAAAACTTGCCACGAAGACAAACACTCATATACTTTTTTCAGGTATATCAGAAGCAGGAAGCCTGCAAGGGAATCTGTGGGACTATTAGCTTTAGAAGGAGCAAAACGAGCACTCAGGGAGGACAAGACCATAGCAGAGAGATTGAATGAATTTTTTGCTTCGGTCTTTACGGAAGAAGATGTAAGAGATCTATCTATACTGGAAATGATTTTCGAGGGTGATGATGTGGAGGAACTGAAAGAAATGTCGGTGAACTTGGATGATGTGCTGAGCCAAATTTACATGTTAAAAAGTGATAAATCACCTGAACTGGCTGGTATACACCCCAGAGTATTGAAAGAGCTCAAACATGAAATTGCTGATCTGCTTCTAGTGATCTGTAACCTCATGAGAGATTCCTGAGAAAATGAAGGCGTCATGGGATAGTAGGCAATGTCCTTCTGTGAACTAAGAATTGGTTATTGGGCAGAAAACGGAGGGTAGGTTTAAATGGTCATTTTTCTCAATGGATGAGAGTGAATAGTGGAGTGCCACAGGGATCTGAATTGGGGTGGTGCTATTTAACATATTTATAAATGATCTGGAAATCGGGATTAAATTTGCAGACGACACAAAACTATTCAAAGCTGTCAAAATGCATGCGGATTCTGAAAAACTGCAGGAAGACTGGGCATCCAAATGGCAGATGAAATTTAATGTAGACAAGTGCAAAGTGGTGCACATTGGGCAGAATAATCCAAATCATAGTTATCTGTTGCTAGGGTCCTCTTTAGGAGTCAGCACTCAAGAAAAATACCTAGGAGTCATTGTAGGCAATACGCTGAAATTTTCTCTCAGTGTGCAGTGGCAGCCAAAAAAGCAAACAGGATGCTAGGAATAATTAGGAAAGGGATGCAAAATAAGACCAAAAATATTATAATGTCTTTTTTTTTTTTGCTCCATGATGTGACCTTACCTTGAGTATTGCGTTCAGTTCTGGTCACCGTATCTGAAAAAAGATACAGTGGAATTAGAAAAGATTCAAAGAAGAGTGACCAAAATGATAGAGGGGATAGAACTGCTCTGATATGAAGAAAGGCTAAAGAGGTTAGGGCTCTTCAGTTTGGAAAAGAGACAGCTGAGGGGGGATATGATTGAGGTCTACAAAATCCTGAGTGATGTAGAACGGGTAGAAGTGAATCAATTTTTCACTCTTTCAAAATGTATGAAAACCAGTGGACACTCAATGAAATTACATGGAAATACTTTTAAAACAAATAGGAGGAAATATTTTTTCACTCAAAGAATAGTTACGTTCTGGAACTCATCACCAGAGGATGTGGTAAAAAGCAGTTAGTATATCTGAGTTTAAAAAAGGTTTGGACAAGTTCCTGGAGGAAAAGTCCATAGTCTGTTATTGAGATGGACATGGGGGAAGTCACTGCTTGCCCTGGGATTGGTAGCATGCAATGGTGCTACTAATTGAGTTTCTGCCATGTACTTGTGATCTGGATTGGCCACTGTTGGAAACAGGATACTGGGCTAGATGGCCCATTAGTCTGGACCAAATGGCTATTCTTATGTTCTTATGACAGAGTACTGTGCAATTTTGACACTGCATGTGATATATAAATGTCAGCTTCCAGTGATGTCCACTATATTTTTAGGGTATTAAAGGAGTAATTTTATATAGCTTGAGTTGCAAGATATGTATACATGGAAAATGGGCCACCTAAATCTGTGCCTGACTACCAAGAGGGAAGCATGTCTCAGAAAAGCTTACTTTGTACTAAGGGAGATTGCTTTCCCAGTAAAGGAGGTGATTGAATATTTTATAGTCCTTTATGGGTCCACCTCCATCAAAGTCACAGCATAAGACAGTCAAAGGATGGCAGGCCATTTATACCAAGCTGAATGCCATCTTCCACAATCATCATGACGTTGAGGTGGCTCCAATTTTAAGGATCCAAAATTTATTGCTAACCACAAGGGTGTATCACATTCCCTTTGATCAATGGAATCTCTTCCTTAGCTGACCAAGAAGATAGACAGTCTGTTTAGCTGCAGTTTGCCAATGGGAAATCTTGTGGGTAATATTCTCCAGGACAAGGCCCATTTTTCCTTTTAATTGGCACCAAGTAAAAACCTGTTCAAGGAAATGGTTGCTTGAAGCCAAAACCACCATGAAAATCTTTTTACATTTCATTTAATATACAATAACTAATAAAGCCATTTCAGAAGAAAGAAACCCAACGAGGCAGCTGTAAACTCTTCCCAACAAGGAGACTACAATAGCATATAAAATCTACTACCAGTACCTCCAACAACAAGCATTTGTTTTACACGTCACCTGCATGTCTCAGATTGCTACAATTAGATTTTTTATTGCCATTTTATTGCATGAACGCATCAGTGGACACATACTTGTTTTTCAGCAATTCCCTATTCTATGCGATGACTCTGTGTGGAAATAAACTGTGGGTTTTTTCGATTCTCATTTCAATAAGACAAATCACCGGTGATTCCAGCAGCTGTTCAATATAATTTACATGAAGCCTCCTCTCAGAGAAACTATCTGTCTATAATATGTTGACCAGGAAAGCCAGATTATGACAAATATCTTGTTTTCAACCTGGTCCTGCGGGAAAAGATGCAGGCCAGGGTTTGAGGTGCTTGGGAATACATTATAGAGTAATGCAGTAGAAACGCTTACAGCAGATCAATTACTTTCAGAAAGTAAATAGCAATTTGTTATCTGATGACTGATAGTTGAAGCAGCAATTGATACTAAGAGAATATTTTTAATGCACTCATTTGCCTTCCCTGCTAACTGTGTGAAACATTAGTAAACATTACCGACTCCCTGCCACACTTTAGAGGAGAAATGCTGGGGGAAAAAGACTCTTAGATGACATTGGTATGTACCTGAGTTTTTGCTTTGCCAGACAAAGACAGGAGAAGAAACAACCCTTGGGATGGTGTCAGGCAAATTGTATTAACATATGGACATATGCCTTTCCATATTGGGGCAGACCAAAGGTCCATCAAGCCCAGTATCTTGTTTCCAACAGTGGTCAATCCAGGTCACTAGTATCTGGCAAGATCCCAAAAGAGTAAAACAGAATTTATGCTGTTTATTCCAGAAAAAAAGCAGTGGATTTTCCCAAGTCTATCTTAATAATGGCTTATGGACTTTTCTTTTAAGAAATTATCCAAACCTTTTTTTAAAATCTGCTAAGCTAACTGCTTCTGCCACATTCTCTGGCAATGAATTCCAGAGTTTAAATACATTGAGTGAAGAATTTCACATTGAGTGAGTAGTAAATTTACTACTTAATAGCTTCATTGTATGCCCCCTAGCCTTTGTATTTTTTGAAAGAATAAACAAGTGACTCACGTTTACCATTTCCACTCAGTATTTTATAAATTTTTATCATATCTCCCCTCAGCTTCTCCTCTCCAAGCTGAAGAGCCCTAGCCTCTTTAGCCTTTCCTCATAGGGAAGTTGTCCCATCTCTTTTATCATTTTCGTCGCCTTTCTTTGAACCTTTTCTAATTCCACTATCCAGTTTATAATCGAACGAGAAAAATGCCCAAGTTCCGACCTAAATCGGGAGATGGACGTTTATCTCACAAAAACGAATAAAGCGGTATAATCGAAAGCCGATTTTTGGGCGTTTTCAACTGCACTCCGTCGCGGATGCGGACAAAGTTTATGGGGGCGTGTCAGAGGTGTGGCGAAGGCGGAACTGGGGCGTGGTTATCTGCCGAACAAAGATGGGCGCATTTCACCGATAATGGGAAGAAAGTATGCGTTTTTACCTAGAATTTAGGACACTTTTCCTGGACCCTGTTTTTTCACGAATAAGGCCCCAAAAAGTGCCCTAAATGACCAGATGACCACTGGAGGGAATCGGGGATGACCTCCCCTGACTCCCCCAGTGGTCACTAACCCCCTCCCACCACAAAAAAATGATGTTTCACACATTTTCATTTTCACCCTCAAATGTCATACCCAGCTCCCTGGCAGCAGTATGCAGGTCACTGGAGGAGTTGTTAGGGGGTGCAGTGGACTTCAGGCAGGTGGACCCAGGCCCATCCCCCCCTACCTGTTACAATTGTGCTGCTTAATGCTTATTAGTCGTCCAACCCCCCCAAACCCACTGTACCCACATGTAGGTGCCCCCCTTCACCCCTTAGGGCTATAGTAATGGTGTAGACTTGTGGGCAGTGGGTTTTGAGGGGGATTTGGGGGGCTCAACACACAAGGGAAGGGTGCTATGCACCTGGGAGCTCTTTGACCTTTTTATTTGTTTTTGTAAAAGTGCCCCCTAGGGTGCCCGGTTGGTGTCCTGGCATGTGAGGGGGACCAGTGCACTACGAATCCTGGCCCCTCCCACGAATAAATGTCTTGGATTTATTCGTTTTTGAGCTGGGCGCTTTCATTTTCTATTATCGCTGAAAAACAAAAACGCCCAGCTCACACATTGTTGAATAAAACATGGGCGTCTATTTTTTTCGAAAATACGGTTCGGTCCGCCCCTTCACTGACCCGTTCTCGGAGATAAACGCCCATGGAGATAGGCGTTTTCGTTCAATTATGCCCCTCTATATCTTTTTTGAGATACTGTGACCAAACTTACACACAATATTCAAGGTGTGGTTGCACCATGGAGTGTGATAATAGAATTAGAATATTCTCAGTGTTGTTCTCCATTTCTTTCCTAATACTTCCTAACATTAACTGAGCACAGTTGTCCCCTCCCACCCTCTCTATGGTGGTCTCTTCCTCCTCCAGTGGATTGAGGTAGTGGATCAGGGGGAGGTTGGTGGGTGGAGTCAAATTAGAGGCTGTCCAGCAGGCAAGGAAGAAAAGGGGATGAGTCAGGTGACTTGTCCTTTTTCCCTTTTTCTGCTGCTATGAAGGTGGGATCTGTCCAGGGTCTGAAAGTAACCTCTATAACCTATACTGCCTGATTATTCCTGATCACGTTTCTCCCACCAGAGTTTCAGCTCTGGCTGTTTTGTGATCCATGGTGCCAGGTTATCAAGCAGATAGTTTTAAAATGTAGGCACTAATGTTTACATGCCGATTATGCACGCAAAGGTTAAGAATAATGGCTTCCCTTTAAGACTTCCCTTTTGTCTTCGCCAGCTTAGTGTTTGGGTATCGAAGCGGAGGTAGCACACGGACCATAGACCCTGAAGCAGGTCCACGAAACGGGGGCCACCGTTGGTCGTGGCCGTTGAGTAGACATAATCCGCACGATACTGCACCGGATTGAGATAAGTATATCCCGGTGTTTCTTTGTATTTTGAATTGCTAGTAAGACGAAAAATTAAAAATAATTAGAAAAAAATAAAAAACTATAAAATTATAGACTAAGTAAGCCAAGAGGTTTTGGGGCCGATGATGATGAAGTCCAGCCCCTAACAGCGCTATTATAGCTGGGGGCTTCTTGAGGCCTTTTCCTCTAAAGAAACGAAGAACTATTCATGCTTTACAGTATAGATCCCCTTTCCATCATTTTTTTGTTTAAATTTTATAAATAAGAAGAGGGTGTCTACCTCCAGTTGAGATCTATAGTTTGATATATGCACATAGATGTGTAAATGTCAAAAATTCCAACTAAGTACTTTTCTCTAAACATGTGAATATCTTACATAGAGTGCATTTTACAGGCAGGCATATACATAGGCAAGACTCACATTGCAATAGATGGAGGGAGATAATATAGAGGTCTACCAGCCTGCTGGCTGGAGATATACTGTCAGCTAGCCTGCAGACTACTTCTACTGCTACTACTTATCATTTCTATAGCGCTACTAGATGTACACATGCTGTATAGTAAATATGTAAGAGACAGTCCCTGGTCAACAGAGCTTACAATCTATTCAAGACAGACAAACAGGACAAATAAGGGATTAGGGACTTGCTTATGGTGAAAATGATAAAACAGACATGGGTATTCTCAATGGAGAAGGGATAGGAGTTAGGAGTTAAAAGCAGTCTGAAAAAGGTGAACTTTTAGCCTAGATTTGAAGAAGGCCAGAGACAGAGATTGATGTACGGACTCAGGAAGTCTGTTCCAAGCATACAGTGCAGCAAGATAAAAGGAATGAAGTTTGTAGAAGAAGGGTACAGATAACAGAGGTTTACCTGATCAATGGAGTTCCCAGTGAGGAATATACTTGTAAGTCAATAAGAGGAGTTTGAACTGTATGTGGAAATGGATAGGGAGCCAATGAAGTGATTTGCGGAAAGGGCTAATATGAGCATAGCAACACCGGTGGAATATAAGTCGTGCAGCAGAATTTTTGAATAGATTGAAGGGGATAGAGATGGCTTAGTGGGAGACCAATGAGAAGCAAGTTGCAGTAGTCTAGGTGTGAAGTAATAAGAGTGTAGATAAAGGTTTTGGTAGTGTGATGAGAAAGGAAGGGATGAATTTTGGTGATATTATAGAGAAAGAAACAACAAGTTTAAGCAATCTGTTGGATATGTGCAGAGAAAGACAGAGTGGAGTCAAAGATGAATCCAAGGTTATGAGCTGATCTTTAAAATCAAGCATGGGACCAGAAGGATGGAGGGTGACCAATGTAACGCCGATTTTTAAAAAGGGTTCCAGAGGTGATCTGGGAAATTACAGACTGGTGAGCCTGATGTTGGTGCCGGGCAAAATGGTAGAGACTATTATAAAGAACAAAATTACAGAGCGTATTCAAAAGCATGGATTAATGAGACAAAGTGAACATGGATTTAGTGATGGGAAATCTTGCCTCACCAATCTACTACATTTCTTTGAAGGGGTGAATGAACATGTGGATAAAGGTGAGCTGGTCGATATTGTGTATCTGGATTTTCAAAAGGCGTTTGACAAAGTACCTCATGAAAGACTCTAGAGGAAATTAGAAAGTCATGGGAGAGGAGGTAGTGTGTTCTATTGTGGATTAAAAATTGGTTAAAAGATAAAAAACAGAGTAGGGTTAAAAGGTCAGTATTCTCAATGGAGAAGGGTAGATATGGGGTTCCGCAGGGGTCAGTGTTTGGACCGCTGTTTTTTAACATATTTATAAATGATCTAGATATGGGAATAACTAGTGAGGTAATTAAATTTGCTGACAACACAACGTTATTTAAAGTTGTTAAATCACAAGAGGATTGTGAAAAATTGCAAGATGACCTTACGAGATTGGGAGACTGGGCATCCAAATGGCAGATGATGTTTAATGTGAGCAAGTGCAAAGTGATGCATGTGGGAAAGAAGAACCCGAACTATAGCTATGTGATGCAAGGTTCCATGTTAGGACCAGGAAAAGGATCTAGGAATCATTGTTGACAATACTTTGAAACTATGTGCTCAGTGTGCTGCGGCAACAAAGAAAGCAAATAGAATGTTAGATATTATTAGGAAAGGAATGGAAAACAAAAATGTGGACGTTATAATGCCTTTGCATTGCTCCATGGTGAGACCGCACCTCGACTATTGTGTGCAATTCTGGTCACCACATCTCAAAAAAGATATAGTGGATTTAGAAAAGGTACAGAGAAGGGCCACAAAAATGATAAAGGGGATGGGATGACTTCCCTATGAAGAAAGGCTGAAACAGCTTGGGCTCTTCAGCTTGGAGAAAAGATGGCTGAAGGAAGATATGATAGAGGTATACAAAATACTGAGTGGAGTGGAATGGGTAGATATGAATTGCTTGTTTACTCTTTCCAAAAATACTAGGACTAGGGGGCACACATTGAAGCTAGAAAGTAGTAAATTTAAAATGAATCAGAAAAATATTTTTTCTCTCAACGTGTAATTAAACTCTGGCGTTCATTGCCAGAGAATGTGGTAAAAGCAGTTAGCCTAGCGGGGTTTAAAAAAGGTTTAGATATCTTTCTAAAAGAAATATCCATAGACCATTATTAAAAATGGACTTGGGAAAATCCACTGCTTATTTCTGGGATAAGCAGCACAAAATGTATTGAGTTTTCTGGGATCCTGCCAGGTACATATGACCTGGATTGGCAACTGTTGGAAACAGGATACTGGGCTGGATGTACCTTCGGTCTATCCCAGTATGGCAACACTTATGTACTTATGTAAACGCCCATGCCCTGCCCATGTTCCCTTTTCAACTATGTGACTTAGAATTTAGGCGCACAACAATATAGTATACGCTTAGAAAGTTGTGCACGTAAATCTTAATGCCAAGTAGTGCTGATAATTGCTTTTTAATTGGAAGTTAACAGCACTGCTTAGTCAGTTAACCAATTAAGTTATGTCCATTGTTATAGATTACGCTTCAATTTCCATTTGGAAATTAAGGCACCATGTATAGAATCCCAGGGAATATCATTATTGGTAACGCTCTTTTTCATTGTTGTCTCCAAGAGCTGATCTTGTGGAATTCAGCAGATATAAGTAATAATAATAATAATCGCAATGATAATAATAATAAAAACAACACTTCAAAGACTTTGTTACTCAGCATGGCTTGCTTTGGGCAAAAGTGTTAAAGGATCACAAATACTATACAGCAGAACATGGAATGAACAGAAATTTCAATTAAAAACCAGGCATGCATTTAAGAAATGATGAAAAATAGAACCCTCAAGACCAATAAACCTAACAATTAAGATCAATTTACTAGCAATGGTTTTCCTTGACCTAAAGGCACATGGGCAACAGTATAACACTGTCAGAATCATACTTGTTTTTATGACTTGCATTCCTACAGGAGCTTTCAGATGAATATGTGGCTATAATATATTTTAATTAGAATTCCCCTCCATACCTTCCTAATGTGTTTTCTGTACATGTCACAAAATTTAATTAAAGCAAGATCCAAAAATCCCTGCAGTATCATATTATTATTGTTATTAGGATGGATGGTGCCGCTCACAAAACATTCATATTATGCCTGAATTCCACAAATAAAACCTATATAGAGTGTTCATACTATGGCAAATTTTCTGCTGTTTGTCAGGGTAATCAAAACGTCTTTTGCAGAGTGGGTAGGATGATGGGGTAAATGTACCTGGTTATTACTGCACACACACACAGCTAAATTGATGTGGCTAAATATCCAATCAAATCTACCTGCTCTAAATTTGTGTACAGGGATTTAGCATGGCTGTACAGCTGAGGCTCTTCATTTAAATTTAGCCACTTAACACTGAATATCATGCTACATTTGAAAACTTTCCCTAGAAGCACCTCCAACTATCCATTTCTTTCATTTGATTAAGGGGGCATTTATTTAGCTGTGGTAAAATAATAAATTTTACCACAGCAATATTTACTGTGGAAGTTATTAACTTGTGGTAACTCAATACTGCAAGTTAATAACTCTCATGATAAATTGATATTTTTGGTACTCCGCCTTTGTCCAAGGCGGAGTACCAAAAACCATACATAGTTATAAAATGACAATACTAACAAAACAACCAACTAACATCTTCCCACTGTACTCAGATTACTGTCCGCTCTCACATCAGTCCTATGCCATAGTATAAACTAGTTGAAACACTCTTTTTAACAGCCTCTTAAAAATGGCGGTGTCTCGTTTCTGTTTAGTCATCGAAGGTAACTGGTTCCATTCTCTTGGACTGGTTACAGAAAAGGCACATCTCCTCAAGTTGCAACCATCGCAGATCTGGGACAAGTCGAAAGTTACTCTCCGATTGCAATGATCTTGCAGGAGTATACAGCTGCAAGATGTTACACAAATAAAATGAAGAAGCACGGATTCCAGCATAGAGTTGCACGGGGACAGAAACCTAACCCATCCCCACTGGAATCTTACCTGTCCCCACAAGAATGTAATGGTACATTTTTAAAAATTCCGGTCAGGGAGGTCACGTGACGCTATGAGCTGAACAAGACGCACGTTGTTTCAGCTCCGAGACCTTCGCCCCAGGATTGAAGTCCTTTGCAGTGTTTCGACAAATTAAACTTACCGGATACAAAGTTAAAGTGCCTATGGACAGATTTATACAAAAATCGCCAGCTGAAATGGCGCTCCGGTCGGGGAAAAAAGAAAAACTTAAAGTGAGTACCGCGGAGGCCAAAATGGCGGGCGGCCTTGCTGAAACCCCTCCACCCATGTGCTTTAATGAGCAGCAACTAACGCAGCTGACAGCAGCCATTGAAAAAGCGTGGGAACCGAAATGGACTGCTTTGAATGACAAAATAGACTGCTTTCAAACCACAGTAGACGGGCTGGGTATACGTACCAGTGATTTGGAAACGCGAGTGTCTGCGTTAGAAGACGACCTCCAAGGGTACGGTCCTGACCTGCACGCCTTGCAACAGAAGCTGAAAGAGCAGGAGGACCGGCTCGAAGACCTGGAGGAAAGATCCCGTAGGAATAATATACGTATTGTGGGCTTGCCAGAGCAGCTTCCCGAAAGAAACCTGGAGACATGGCTGGAGAACTGACTAGCAAAGGAGCTGGCGCTCACAGACTCTGGCGGGCCTATAATTGTGGAGCGAGTGCATCGAGTGGGCCGTAAACCAGAGACGAATGCAAGGCCTCGAGTAGTGGTCGCGAAGATTCTGAATTACAAACACAAAGTGGAGATTCTGCATGGCTTTAAGCTTCGTAGAGAATCGCTAAAATATGGCGGGTAGCCTATACTGATCTTCCAAGACTACACCCAGAAGGTGCAAGAACAACGCAAAAAGTTTCACCCTCTATGCACGACGCTAGCTGCGAAAAAGATCAAATTTAATCTACAATTCCCGGCAAAACTGCGGGTCTTCCTGCAGGATCGCTGGCAAACATACTTTTCAGCGGAGGAGGCACAATCTGCTATAAATGAAACTAAATAATGGCTGGGACCTGAAATTAAAAAAAGATGGTAACTAAGAATGTTTAGATTAGATTTACATGTGTATTTCTTGGTTAAGTTAAATATGTTTAAAAATTGTTCCTGGGGTGGAGGTCTCACGGCGACATAGCGTGACTCTCCAACTCCTACAGGCTTTTGGCCTGGATAGATGTTACTGGGTATCCTACGGGATAAGGGGGGGATTGGGGGGGAGGGAGGAGAGGGGGGAATTGAGGGGGAGAAGGTGGGAGGGACGTGCGAGAAAGGTTTGGAGTGGGGGTGTTAGTGTGTGGGACCACAGGTATTGAACGAGATGGAATTTTGGGGGGTTGGTCGCCCATTGCTCTGGTGACATCGAAGGCGAGTCCAGGGGGGGGGGGGGCTGGGCCTCCGGGGGCCTCTTTGATAGGTGTGCCTGAATTTATGGGTGGAATGACAGAGATTAAGACAGATGGGTAGTTCTGATTTTCGAATTCTCTCCTGGAACGTGTCTGGAATCACATCCCCAGTAAAGCGTAGTAAGATATTAACACAGTTGAAATGCCACAAGGCCGCGATAGCGTGCTTACAAGAAACCAAATTGTCAGACTCTGAGCACATGAAGTTATGTCAGCAGTGGGTGGGTGAGTGTCATTACTCCTCGTCAGGGAACCGTAAGAGTGGAGTGGCGATATTGGTTCGAAGGGGGATGCCCTGTCAAACGAAATTGATATATAAAGATTCAGCTGGAAGGGTGGTACTGATACAAGTAATGTTTCAAGGGAAAAATTTTTATCTTTGCTCAGTGTATGGGCCGAATGTGTTTTGCCCAGCCTTTTTCCAATCGCTAATTTCCTTGGGACAGAGGTATGCTGAGGCCCCATGGGTGTGGGTGGGTGATTTCAATCAGATCATGGATCCTAAAATGGATAGGTCCTCCCCCGGCCAGCAAGGGGTGATGGGCGGGGGGAGGGGCCTTCCAGCGATGTGCAAATCCCTCAGCCTGGTGGACCCCTGGAGACTCTTGAATCCGACAGCTCGAGACTACTCCCATCAATCTAAAGTGCACCATACGTGGTCACGGATTGACTATATTTTTCTTACGGAATCGTGGTTTTTTTCGAGTTAAAGATGCGTCTGTAGGACCGGTAGCGGTCTCTGACCATGCTATAATGGGGCTGGACCTGGAATTTGACATAGGTGGAGAGCCAGCCAGATTCTGGCGTTTTCCCTCCTATTTGTCCCAAGATAAATTTTTAATAGAGCACCTCAGGGCTAAGTGGGCAACTTATGTTGAAACCAATGCACCATCCGCCCCCTCGAATATAATATTCTGGGAGGCCTCCAAGGTAGTTTTGAGGGGGGAAGTAATAGCATTTTTAAGCGCGAGGGCTAAGAGACTAGCGGCGGGCATATTGCGTTCAGAAGCAGACTATAAGCTAGCTAAAAGGGTGCACATTAACAACCCCTCAGGTGAAAATAGGGAAAAAATGTCTGCGTCCCTGGCTGCTCTTAATACACTTCTCCATGAACAAACCAAACAACATCTTTTGCCAGGCAGCTGAACTTTCAACACTATGGCAATCGGTCAGGCAAGCTGCTGGCCCGAGCGACCAAGGCAAAACCATCCGCGAAATATGTCCCCTTGTTAAGACAACCCGATGGGACATATACTAACCACTCAGAAGAAATTACTGAATTATTCCGTAAATTCTTTGAACAAGTTTATACAGACAGTGGGGAAGACCAGGGACAGCTATGGGAGGACTATCTGGTGGATTTGGGCATGCCCAAATTGGACCAAAATGCGAGGGACCAGCTGTCAGCCCCTGTGGGAGCCCGGGAATTGCAAAGGGTTATTAAAACACTCCCCTTGGGGTCTGCCCCTGGCCCAGATGGACTTTCTAGCGAATATTATAAAATTCTGGGACATGAGCTGGTGGGACCACTTATATCATATTACGACTCAGTTATTGAGCGGGGGTTTTTCTCTCAAAGGGAGAACGAGGCACTGATAACGCTGATACCAAAACCTGGTAAGCCCCCCGACTGTGTGGAATCTTTTAGGCCCATCTCACTGTTAAACGTGGACATTAAAATCTTAGCACGGGTAATAGCCAATAGATTAGCATGACATCTACCCTATCTAGTTGGGGAACACCAGGTTGGGTTTGTGGGTGGGCGACACCCTACTATAAATGTGAGAAAGGTGCTGCTTTCCATAGCACATAGTCAAGTGACATGGGATCCCCTTTTGTTACTAAGCCTAGATGCCGAAAAGGCATTTGATAAGGTACAGTGGGCCTACCTATTCCGTGTTCTTACATATATTGGGCTGGAGGGATGGTTCATAGAGGCCATTGCAGCGCTATACCACTCGCCTTCAGCACACATTGTGGTAAATGGGATCCAATCCTCAACATTTACTGTATAGCGAGGGACAAGGCAGGGCTGTCCCCTCTCACCTGCATTATTTCTTTTATATCTAGAGCCACTCTTGAGAACTATTTTAGCAGATCCTGGTATAAGGGGGATTCCTCTTCCTCAGCAGTCGGTGAAGGTATTGGCCTTTGCCGACGATATCTTGTTGACGCTTACCCACCCGACCCAATCTGTGGAATACTTATTGGAAAAATTGGCTGAATTCGAGTTTCTAACGGGGTTCACTTTAAATTTTCAAAAATCCATAGCTTTGCCCATTCAACAGGAGATTAAAATAAATTGGAGAAGTAATTTTCCATTTCAATGGGCAAGGTTGGAAATTAAATACTTGGGTGTTTATATCCCAGCAGACCTGTCCAAACTGCATGGTTTAAATATGGGATCTTTGAGACAGCGCACAACCGAGCTCTTCCACAGGTGGCTGGCGCTCCCTATTACACTGACAGGCCGCATTGCTCTACACAACATGATACTATTCCCAAAATGGACTTATGTATTTCAAATGCTGCCTTTATGGTGGCGGGGCAGAGAGGACCGGTGGCTTGGGAAGCAATTAAATTTGTTTTTATGGCAGGGTAAGAGAGCTAGAATACCTTTGGCATCAATAAAACTTCCCAAGACCAAGGGAGGGTTGGGATTGCTGGATATACGCCTGTTCGCCATAGCTAGTAGCCTCAGGCATATCTCGGACTGGTTTCGTGCCAAATGTTTTTTTTCCTGTACTACTATTGAGACTTCACTGTTTAAACCACTACATTTTGCATATTGGTTACAGGTTCCTCCGGGGAAGGCACCCAGTCTGGGCCCCTACAGATATATTTTCTCACCTTTGAGAGCCTCTTGGAGGTGGGTGCGTAAGAGAGGTGGTAGAGATGGGGAGATTTCCCTGTTGCTGCTGATTCAAGGTAATCTGGCTTTTCCAGCGGGAATCTCCTCTGCTACTTTTTGGAGGTGGGCCTCTGCTGGAATCCATTATTTGTATCATGTGGTGTCGGAGCGGGGGGTCATTAAACCGTTTAAAGAGCTGTGTACTGAATATGGTCTGGGAGTGCAGGATCTGTTTGCATACTACCAGATTCGGCATTATATTGGCTGCTTTCCCCGGGCAGCGCTGAGTCAGGAGTCCTGGGAAGACCTGGATGAACTGTTGGGTCTTGAGGCACAATTGCGGATCCCTCTGAGATACTTTCATAAACATCTTAGAGACTCATTGTGTGATCTTGATGTATCCAAAGCGACACAGGGGTGGAGCCAGGAGTTGGGCCTGCACCTGCAGCGTGAACAAATGGTGGAGTGTCTTCGGTCCGCATTTGGCCTCACCGACAATGTAGCATGGTGTGAGATCCAATACAAATTCCTGTTACGTTTACACATCTCCCCGCATAGAGCCTATCGGGCTACTCTCCAGGCGACAGACACTTGCTTGAAGTGCGGGAAGGACAATGCTAATCTAGGGCACATGTTTTGGCATTGCCCCAGTATTAAATCTTTCTGGAAACTGCTGAGTTCCCATGTGTCGCGGATGTGGTCCTGCAGATGGAGCCTTTCCCCGGAACAATTATTTGACATTTTTAGGGTGCAGAGCCCGGTTCCACCAGGATACAAATCATTCCTAAAACTAACCACTCTGATGACAAAATGAACAATTCTCCAACAGTGGTTGGCTATTGAGGGCCCCAGCGTGGCTCACTGGAGGATGGCCATGATTCAATGTTGCTCGTTGGAGAAGAGGGGAATCAGAGACTTAGCTTCCAAGAGAGGCGACATGTTTTGTAAATCTTGGTCTCCATTCTGGGACACTCTCACTCCAATAGCCAGAAGTAAAATTTTGAATTGTTAATTATGGGATGGGAGGGATGGTAGGGGAGGGGAGGGGAATGGGGGAGGAGGAGGAGTGGGGGGGGGGGGGTAACTGCAGATAGGTATATTAAAATTAGCCAATTTATGTTCAATCAGCTGATTTAATTTGTATGATGTCACTTGTTCTGGCTTTAATAAACAGATTTATTAAAAAAAAAAAAAATGAAAAAGCACGGTGCAGACCCAAGTGAAACAACAGTGGTAACTTAAACCTAATACAAAATGCAACAGGAGCCTATGAAACCTGATAAGATAAGGCAATATATGTTCAAATTTAGAAAGTCCTAACAGAAGACATGCTGCTGAATTTTGGATGACCTGGTAATCCTAGGTAAATTATGTTACAGTAATCAATCCCACTCCAAATCATGGATTGCAGAACAGACCTGAAGTCTGACACAGATAAAATAGGTTTCAATTGACTTAACAGGTGTAATTTAAAGTATGAGTTCCTGATTACAGCCTGAATTTGAGGCCTAAAAGTAAAATGAGAATCTAATAATACTCCTAGGTTGTGCACCTGGTGAGCAACCTTAATAGGATTGTCTGATAAAGAAATTTCCAAAAGTACATCACGGGCCTCATCTATGCAACAATTTTATCAAATATTCCATGTATATAAGTCACTGTCTCTGAAATGGACAATCCTAAGGGAAGAAAGAATTGAATGTTAACCACACAAATGCAATATGAGACCCCCAAAAGTATGATGTAAATGACATAATGATATCAAATCCAAAATAAATAGGTTTGCTGACAAGGAAGAACCTTGTGGTACTCCTGTAAACAGCGGTTTAGGTGCAAAAAGCTTACAAACCACACACACGTCTTGACTTCTCCTAGTAAGAAAGATCCAAGCCAGTTTAATGCAGTCCCCCGCAAGGCCAAACGCCCTAAGGTGATCAATCAAAATCCCTTGATCAATGGTGTCGAATGCAGCCAAAATGTCCTATTGGTCACCCTGCTGAGGAAAATCATTCTACTATGCTTGCAGTATAACATACTAGTTAGGGTAAGGCATGCTCCATAATTCATGTTGCCGATGCCCTATTTCAGTCATAGTGGTCTCATTTTGGTAGGGATAGGCTGCCATTTGCAATGGCATAGGAAATGTTGTTGCAGGTCATCAGTAAATGAGAATGAGCAGAAAAAACCCCATGATATTTTGTATTTTTAAAAAATTTGCCTCTAATAGCACTTATGATTTGTAAATAGTGTGCTTGCTTTCCAAAAAGGGCCTGTTTGTAAATGCTTCACATTATTTAGGGGTAGTGGACACATGCATGAACTGTCATGCATGCACAAACCATCACCGTATGCATGTGCAGGCGTGCACTCTATTGCAAAAATGACATTACCCCAAAACAAAAATGAAGACTAAACAAAACAAGCAATGCTGCAAATGACATGGAAAACCAAACTAAAAAAAAATTGGGGGCTGCCCATCCCTAGTTCCTATCAGCAAATCAGACACAAGATACACAAGCCATAGAACACTGGAGGTTTGGTCAAGATAGGTGGAAGGACCTGATAAGGCTGACCCTATTTCCAAGCACCTGAAGGGCTCAGCACACCCGTCCCTGCAACTAAAATCCTGGTTTTGGCATTCATACAGAATGTACAAAAAAGATCTTTATCAATGTCATATCCTGCAGTCCTCTTGGCAGGTCTATCATTCTTCTCAGTACTTCATGAGCTTCATGACCCTACAAAGTAATTTCTATTTAAAAATGTAATGCAAGATTGGTCATGGACAACAATACCTTAGCATGAATGTGAAAAGCACATGCCATAACTCATGACAGTCTGCACAATGTTTGGAATGCAACAAAAGTAACTTGTTCTTCTGAATACAAGACTTTACGGTTCCATGCAGCATTCACATTCACTTTCATTGGGGTGTTGCTCATAATTTGTTTAATTCTTTCTAAGTGAATTGATCACAGCATCAAAATATACTGTTGAGGTTCAGGGCCAAGCTTTTAATACATAGAATCAAGATGGATCACCTGGGGCAGGGTACATGGTTTATAAGAACACAAGAACTTACGCGTTACTGGGACACACTGAAGGTCCATCA
This sequence comes from Microcaecilia unicolor, assembly GCF_901765095.1. NCBI lineage: Eukaryota > Metazoa > Chordata > Amphibia > Gymnophiona > Siphonopidae > Microcaecilia > Microcaecilia unicolor. The sequence goes on along the minus strand of NC_044032.1, from coordinate 462,547,023 downwards.
AGCCCAGTATCCTGTTTCCAACAGTGGCCAATCCAGGTCATAAGTACCTGGCAAGATCCCAAAGGAATAAAACAGATTTTATACTGCTTATCCTAGAAATAAGCAGTGGATTTTCCCAAGTCCATCTTAATAATGGCTTATGCCTTATGGGCTTTTCTTTCAGGAAATTAACCAAAATCTTTTTTAAACCTTGCTAAGCTAATTGCTTTTACCACATTCTCTGACAACAAATTCCAGAGTTTAATTACACATTAAGTGAAGAAATATTTTTTCCAATTTGTTTTAAATTTACTTTACTACTTACTATTAGCCCACCTATACCTCCTGTCACATGTTATAATGAAAACGACTAAAGGGCCATTTTACCAAGCAGCGGTGGCCCACGGTGGCATTGGTCTGTAGGACTGCTGCACCAAGGACACCTTTTACCACAATGGGTGAAAGGGCATTTTCCCAATAGAGGCAGTAAATGCCTGTGAGCTACTTAAAAATTTGGTGCGCAGCCATTTCTTGCTGGAGCCCTTATCTCCTATTAAGGAGGCGATGAAGGCTCTGGCGGTAATTGGGCAGCATGCAAGTGCTGCCCAATTATCTCCAGGCATGCCTACTCCCCACAAACTAGCGCTAAGCAGTAAGGCTGATTTGCCACAGGTTACTCCAGCCATAACCCTATCGTCAGTTGATAAAAGGGCTCCTAAATGTGATTCTCTGGTTTTTGCTTAATTATAACATAATTATTCAGATCTACCTCTCTATACCACAGCATCTTTTTTGGCTCCCTAGCACATCATTTGAAAGCAGACAAAATCCTGTAATGACTATGGGCCCTGTTGACTAAGCTGCACTAAGGGCACATGTAGGAATATAGGGTTTAGCACAGCAGCGTAGCCAGACCTGATATTTTGGTGGGGCCCAGAGTTAACATGGGGGGGGGGGGGGGGGGGGGCACCAGGCATATAGGTGTGAGTAGTGCTTGGTATACTCAACATACATCACAATATTCTGGAAAATAATTACTGCAGTGGCACATAACCCACAACTTTACTTTATGAGAAATATAAAATACCTTATTATGCTGTATTAATAAAATAAGTCTTCTTGTTCCTTCCTCTAGTTCTATTGCTTTCTCTTATTTCTGAAGCTGACATGAACCAGTTCAACTCCCAGGAGTTCCTGACAGTGTTCCTTCTACCACCTTCTCCTTACGAAGCAGCAGACAAATAAAAGATTGTCAGCCAAATTACTTTGTGAAGTAAAAGTAAATCCTGCAAAGAAGCTTCTCAGAGCCGATGTAGCAAGCTTAACAGCACCAATTCTGAACACACAAATATCAGTAACTGTATCTTTAAATAGGCAACAGTGAATATACAGAATCACAATATGCTTCCTATTGGAAAAGCCAGATCCACGCACATGTTACATGACAGCAGAATCTCTCACCTTGGTCACTCACAGAACCCAGACCAATCCTCATCAATTATAGAATAAAGGACCAAAATTAGAAAAGGAAAAAATGAGAAATCATATTCTCTGTAAGCAGTACAGAACAGGACAAATAAAAATAAAAAGGGATTATCTACTGTACGGAGTACAATACAAGATCACTTTCTACCCCAAAATAAAACCCACAAATAAATTATCTGGATACCCAAGAAAAGTTGAAAACTTGTGGGACAACGGTGAGCTGTATTTTCAAAGCACTTAGACTTACAAAGTTACGTGGAGGGGCATTTTCGATGTGACGTCTAAGTTTGACTTCGTTTTGCAAAAAACAGCCTTGAACTAGTTCTTCCCTCTGTCACAGTAGCAATTGGAGTTTTGTGAGGATTTTTTAGATCAGAGACGCTGCTCCAATTTTTCTCCGCTCAACTTCGTTTCGAGTATAACTCAGTGCTACAGCATCATTAAATTGACACATATTGCTTTCACAATTGGATAGAATTAATGATGAACACACGGTGAGAAGACTCCTGACGCAGGCCAGTACTGCCGAAACACAGCTGTGTCGAGTCCCTTTCTCCCTGCTACCGTTTGGCTAATAAAGTTGATTTCTTGATTTTTACATCCATAGTGTCGTCTTTTTTTATGTAAATTTTAATCTTTATGTATTTATATTTTTTAAATACATATTTTATAATTATTTTTAAATCTTGATGTTTTTTAATATATTTTGTTTTTTAGTTTTTTGTTTTTGTCATCTTCGCTGTTTTGTTTCCTGTTGATTTTCTTGCAAAGACTGGTTTCTTCTGTTTTTTGTACTAGTTTTGTGACTGTGACATGTTTAACCCAACCCCTGTAGAATACTCCCCCCACCCCCGCTCAATGACTGCACAGGAAATGGCCTACACACACTTTGGTAAACATATTCACTGGCACAAATAGTTTTTTTTTTCACTGTTGTAAAAAAATAAATTCAAAGTTCAGGATACATTTCCCCTACAGCTGCTTTTATAGTCAATTATCACTTTATCATCATCTGATCATGCCAGTGTTTCAGAAGGAAAACGCCTACTCCCCCTAATATTCAGTCTGTGGCGATAATCAGTTTTACAGTTGTAGCTGACAGCCATGGGATGAATACTACTACTACTACTACTACTACTTAACATTTCCTGGATATTCCTGAGGGAAACTTTCCGCAACCTGATACAATCAATAGTAATAAGCCGCTTAGATTACTGCAATGGAATCTATGCAGGATGCAAAGAACAAACCTTAAAGAAACTTCAGACCGCTCAAAACACGGCAGCTAGGCTTATATTTGGAAAAACGTGTTTTGAAAGGGCAAAACCCCTCCGTGAAAAATTACACTGGCTCCCAATCAAAGAACGCATTGTCTTCAAAATCTGCACCCTGGTTCACAAAATTATCTACGGCGAAGTCCCTGGATACATGACAGATTTAATTGACCTCAACCAGAAACACATCCGAATTAATGCAAACATATCTAAATCTACATTACCCAAGCTGTAAAGGACTTAAAAACAAATCTACCTAAGCATCCAGCTTTTCCTACATAAGCACACAACTGTGGAACGGGCTACCAAAATCCTTGAAAACGACGTACGACCACCTAAACTTCCCGGAAAATACTAAAAACCACCCAGTTTCAAAAGGCACACCCTACTGATCCAACCTAAATGCCTGAACTCGGCTACATAAGAAAACTAAAGCACGTAACGAACATAACACAACTCTTCCACTCTGCGATTCCTAATGTGGCTCTGTCACATGAACTTTATCCTACCACAACACCGCATTGTATTTGTTCTCACCGGAGTCTGCAAACGCCCTCCGGTAATATGTAAGCCACATTGAGCCTACAAATAGGTGTGAAAATGTGGGATACAAATGTAACAAACAATAATAAATAATATTCAATGACAGGCCTAATCTGGACATCAGCATTGAAAAACCGGGTCATGTGCACCGCTAGCAGTTATTTGGGTGTTGGCTGATATTTAGATTGGTGCCTTTTTATTTATTTATTATTACATTTGTACCCCGCGCTTTCCCACTCGAAGCAGGTTCAATGCGGCTTACATAGTAATAGGGATTATAGAGTATTGATAGAGAAAATATAAGTTAAGTATAGCCAAACAACAAAAAAAGATAGGTAGAGAAGGGCAAGGGTGAAGGGAGTAGGAGAGGTATAAGCAAGGGAAGGTGAGCGCTGGAGGAGGGGTAGAGGAAGCGGGAGGGGGATGGGATATGGGATAAGCATAGGGAATTTTGGTGGGAGAAGTAGTCTGGTCATTGTCGTAGTTTTCTGGATATATGTTGGGTTATAGAGTTCATAGGATTAGTTTTGGTCATTATGATAGGCTTGCTTGAATAGATAGGTTTTTAGTGATTTCCGGAAGGGTAGATAGTCACTGATTGATCGGAAAGGTCTGGGGAGGGCATTCCTAACATTATCCAAGTGCTTATCGGTTAGCAAGTGAGTCCTTGGTCCACCCTGACTCCACCCCGGACTACTCTGGCACCACTTTGTTTGGCAGTTTTTGCTGAAAACTACGGCGTCTGCTTTGCTGATGTGATTGATTCTGCAAATGAACCTTGCTGGATTTACTTCAAGTAACGTCCATTGGCACCATGTGTAGGCTTCTTTGTTGTTGTTTGTATTAAGGAACAAGAGATTTTTCTTTGGCTGTTTTCAAGTGCCTTGATCACGTTTCACCCCTGATGCAGGCATGCACATGCCGAAACGGCCTGTGTCATGTCAATTTATTAAAGGCTTTTTGATTGTCCCAATCTTGTATGCTTTTTTCCTGTTTACCAATTGGATAATGTCTTGGTAGTCACAGCTGATATTCAGTAACACTGTCTGGTTAAATGCTGCTGAAAACCAGCATCAGAGTCGGCCAAGGCAATTAAATCATTTTGAATAAGTTCCCCCAGGTCAGTACTTCCCACATTTTTTGTGGCTGTGACCCCAAGATTATGGGCAATTAAAACTGTATGACTCCCACCCCCCCCCCCAGGAAGTGCGGAAAAATGAGACACCTATGGAGAGCCCACCTAGGTCGTGACCCCAAATGTGGATTCTGTGACCCCATTTGGGGTCTTGACCCACAGTTTGGGAAGCTCAGCCCTAGGTTTTGCCATCCATTTCCAGCCATAAAGTAACCAAAGCCCATATTTTCAAAAAGGTATTTTTTTTCCATGTGTTCTCTGTAGCTAGTTTTCAAATAGAAACTATTCAAATGTTTTCTCTTTGAAATTTAGCCCATGTAAAGTATGCAAGCTAAGGAGTCCTTTTACTGAGCTGCGGTAGGGCTAACACGCAGGTACTACTACTACTTATCATTTCTATGCAGGCAGGGGCGTAGCCAGACTTTGGCGGGAGGGGGGTTCAGAGCCTGAGGTGAGGGGGCACATTTTAGCCCCCCCCCCGGTGCCTCCGACTCCCCTGCAGTGCCACCACCGCCGCCACCAACAACTTTGACCCCCCCTGCCGACGACCCTCTCGACCTCCTTACCGCCGCCAACCCTCCCCCGCCATCGCCTACCTTTGATGGCGGGGGACCCCAACCCCCGCCAGCCAAGGTCCTCTTTATCCAGTGCAAGGCTTCGTTCTGTTTCTGTGACTCTGATGTCCTGCACGTTGTACGTGCAGGCCGTCAGACTCACAGAAACAGAACGAAGCCTTGCGCTGGAAGAAGAGGACCTCAGCTGGCGGGGGTTAGGTTCCTCTGGCAGCAAAGATAGTGGACAGCGATGGCGGCGGTGAGGGAGGGTTGGCGGCGGGAGGGGGGTCAAGAGGGTCGTTGGCAGGGGGGTCCAGGGCCAAATCTATGGGGGCCCAGGCCCCTGTGGCCCCACATAGCTACACCACTGGTAGCAGGTGCCAAATCTATACTACCGCTGGGGTAGTGCGGGCGCCCGGCGGTAATTCGAAGTTTGTGTGTGCTGTTTAGAGCAGTAGAAAACAATTTTCTACCACGGAGGGTGTTCCTGGCAGTAATCGGCAGTGTGGCCACATTGGCGCGTGCTGCCTGATTACCATACAAGTAGCACGTGTGCCCTTACCACCAAGTAAATAGGAAGCAGTAAGGGCTCAGGCAATAAATAGCTATGTGCTACTTTTAATATTAGCACACGGCCATTTACTACCCCATTTTTACACACTGCAGTAAAAAAATGGCCCAGCGCATGCCAATTTCACGCACCCACACTAGCGCAGGCCACTTTTTACCACAGCTTAGTAAAAGGGCCCCTGAAAGCAGTAAAATAGTGATCATAGTTTGAAATTTTCAGGTTTTACTTCCCTGCCCTAGTACCTTCTCCCCAATCATATCTTTTTAACCCAGCTATGCACAAAATGGAAAACCTGCACCTATTTTTCACTACATTGAGGGAGAGCAATCTTCAGAAGGCCAATTTGTATGTAAATTATTGCTTACCTGTGTAAAATACTTTGAAAATTGCCACGGCGACATACATCTCTAAAAGAAACTGGTCAGTTGGAAGCATTAATATTATTTTGCAACTTCTACTATTTGCGACAGCTACGCTACCTCTCTCCTTACATCGAGAAGGTAAATCTTCTCCCAGTTGTGCATGCCATGGTAATATCAAGACTGGATTACTGCAATGCACTATACAATGGTCTGACTACAAAGAGCCTGCACCAGCTCCAGTTGATTCAGAATGCAGCAGCAAGACTCATAGAAGGTTGCAAGCGACGTGACCACATCACACCATTTTTGCAAAAGCTTCATTGGCTACCAGTACAATACAGGTCTAAATTTAAAACTCTATGTCTGATCTTCAAGGCCCTGAATGGAAATGCGCCCGAGTATCTGAAGAATAGGATGATCCTCCACACACCGCCAAGGACACTAAGGTCCTCCCAAGGACTTTCACTAACTACACCCTCTCCAAAAGACATTACATGATGTGATACCCGCAAGCGAGCCTTCTCTCTGGAAAGCATTGCCTGAAAGGCTCTGCTTAACACAAGACTACCTCTACTTCAGAAAGCAGGTGAAAGCTTGGCTCTTCAACCAGGCCTTTAATGGAAGAAGTAACTAACTTGTTAGTCTCACTCACACACACAAGGATTGACTCGGGCTGCACATACTGCAGCGGGACATGTTTATCCACTCCTACCCTAGCTGAGATATTTAACCATCTCTCTGACCTCATGTGCAACTTTCTTCAAATCAATCACCTTACTTTCTAATTCTTCCTGCTTTCTTACTCATCTATATGTTACAACTTTGCCTTACCCTTCACTACCAATTATAATGTTCTAGTACATATTGTACCATGCCATACTTTGTATTGTTGTTCGAATATTATTACTGCTCTAATTGCCTCCTGCTCATGTTTGATCTATTCTTACTGTACACCACCTTGAGTGAATTCCTTCAAAAAGGTGGTAAATAAATCCTAATAAATAAATAAATAAATAAACAAACTCCTTGGTTTGTTTTCATAATACCTTGGTCTTTGGGGGGTTAATTCTTTCTTAAAGGCAGCAAAAAGGTGCATAAATAGTGCATTAACACACATACCTGGGCAGCATGCTTTGATGGTGTATACTTTGGCAGTCGGTGTGCGGATGGATGGAGTTTGGGTGGAGTGTGAGCATAGATCAAGCACAACGAGTGGTTATCTCGCGTAAGAACGATGAGTAGACATTCATTGTAGCAACTACAAGCAACCAATCCCTCATTGAAGTATATTCTATTGCTGTCATTGTCATCTTCATTACTAGAAGAGAATTAGCCTATGCGTGACACATCAGCAGACCCCTGAGGCAGGCAATTGTGCTGAATCATGGCCCCGTGTCGGGTCCAGCTATTGTTTCAATAAATATTTTGATATTTGTTCTTGTATGAGCGCTTTTGTTGGAAGACCTATCCACACACCCTATTCCTTCTTTTCCTATTAAACTTCTGTAGTGGGTTGTTTATCCCTGCGCTTTGGTGGTTTTCTTCTGTCTGTGCACAACATACATGTACAGGCACTAATGATAGAATTCTATAATTTATACCTGGTCATGAATACATCTAGGCGTGGCATTTACAGCAGCTATAGGGTTAGTGTATGTGGTCACATCTGGATTTATGCACTAGTATTTCTGTAGAGAAATATAGCCTACTTTTCTTTATAGATTAGGTTTAAATAGGCACCTGTAGAAGGTACCCTGTCATAGTGAGGGTGAGTGGAGTGCAGTGGAGGAGCAGCTTAGTGGTTAGAGCACCAGCCTCAATGTCTAGAGGTACCTGGTCCAAATCCCACTGCTGCTCCTTGTGGTCTTGGACAAGTCATTTAATCCTCCATTGCCTCAGGTACAAAATTAGATTATGAGCCCTCCAGGAACAGGAGTATACCTGAATGTAACTCACCTTGAGCTACTACTGAAAAAGGTGTGAGCAAAAATCTAAATAAATATAGAATTATTCTCATAATTACCCCATATGAACATTACTTACATTTTGTAGAGTTCTCATTATTTTTTATCATTCGGGGCTCTGAGCATAGAAAGAGAAGCCTTGTTGAAAATGGGGTTCTTTCAGGATATGCTCCTTCTGAAGTTCACATGATCGGGTAACAACACAGGGATAACAAATTATGGGGCTGATGCAGAAAGCCTCCTGGTAGAGCCAATTTAAGGCTTCTTTCACAATGCTGCACTAGTGATTCCTGTGCGGCAAATGAGATGAAGCCCAATCAATTCCCATGGGCTTCCTCTCATTTGCCACACAGGAATTGCTAGCTCGGCTTTGTAAAAGAAGCCCTTAGTGCATGGTTCTACCACAAAAACTACCACGCCAAAACCACAGTGGCATGCTATAAGCAATAAAGGGCCGAAGCAGAGAGCCGTGCGGCACAGTAGCTGACCACACTGTTTCTACTGTGAGCTTTCTGTTAAAAGGTGACCGCAGGATACATTATTCAAAGAGTATGCAAATTACTGCAACGTTAAAATCACAGCAGTAATCTGCAGCTCATAGAAAAATATCATCCTATCAGTGTGTGAGTGGTGACTGGCTCACACACTGACAGGTAGTGTGAGTGTGACATTAAAAAAAACAAAATGCCAGCAAAAAAGAAACCCGACCTGACTCCCCCTTCCCTGAAAGACTCAATCTAGTGTAGCCCCCTTCCTCTTCCCGACCAAACACAAATTTCCCCAGTGTCTAGTGGCACCCCTCCCTTCTCCCACACCACCATCACTGAATTTAATACACTAGCCCCTAGTGTCAAGTGAGGACTCCCTATCCCTGACCCATCAATGAGGCCCCCTCAGACCCCCATACCTCTATATGAAGCAGGAGCAATGCTTACTCGCTCCTGCCTCAAGTGCCATCCTCTCCAAAATGGCGGCATCCTGCTCTGAACGATGCATCTTGGGATGCACCAGGAGGGGTGTCACTAGACACCAGGGCAATATTTTTAAGGAAGGAGAGAGGGGGCCTATTAGTCAGTTCTGTCTGGTGGGGGGCCTCTAGAAACCAGGAAAATTCTTTTTTTAATGGGGCAGGGGTGTGTGTGTGGGGGGGGGGGGGGGGGAAGGGGAGGGAACAGAATCAGGCAGAAGGGGGCCGGTCTAGTCAGAGGGTTAGAAGGACATTATTTTAAATTTTGGGGAGGGAAATGGGGCTGATGCAGATTGAGAGGGCTCTACGTCAGCAGATCTGACAGTAGGTTTCTGGCAATGAGTTCCTCCAGTAGACATCAGTGCACAGCCCTGCATGCTGTGGGGTAACTAATAAGCTCTTCAGCATGCATGTTGATATGCTGTGTGCTGATGTATACCATGGAAGTAAACCTCAGCACAGCAACTCTTTTAAAATTCAGTTTACCTGCTCATTAACGATGTGCGGCAGCCCGCAGTAGCTGTCTGCACAGGCCCTGAGAATGCAAATTACTGCCGTGTTAAAATCGTGGCAGTAATCTGCAGCTCACCTATGCCCATGCCCATGCGGTGCATCCTGGGATGCACCAGGATGGGACCAGTCTACCATATAAGGAACTTTCTCCTTTATATGGCAGACTGCCCCCCTCACTTAAAGGTATGGGAATCTTGGGGCCTGGGTATGGGGTCATGGGATAGGTGGGTGGGCAGCACTAGACACAGGGATGTAATTTTTTTAATCAGGAGAAAGGGGGGGGGGGAAGGGCCACTAGACTATCAGTTCAGGTGGGTGGGGAGGCAGGGGGTACACTAGACCCTCAAAGGGAGCCAATGGCAGGTATCTGGGACACAGTAGATGGGTTGGAGGGAGAAATGGGATACTAGTAGACACCTACTCCTCTCTACCTACCTTTCTACACTGCCTCGCACCTTGCATAAGCTTTCCTGCGGTAACTGTGCATCAAATGGTTTTTTCTTGCATGCAGTGTGCAGACAGGGTTTCCAACTTTCCACATGTGTTAGTACCCACATTGAAACCCTTTCTGCATTGCTATCCCTCGGTAAGACCACGTTGAACCCGCGGTAACCACAAGGAAAGTTTTCTGCATTGGTCCCTATGATAGCAGCTCTAGGAAAAAATACACCCTGAGCTTAGAATTCAACTTTTGTTTTCAATAGCGTAAAAAAATTATAGTGCCTGTACACAAGGAGCACAGATGTTGTTGGAAGTTGAAGGGGAGGCACAAGCGGCACTCGAAAGTGTTATTTTTAGAAAGTAACCTTTACCACCATCGAGCTGAGTAAAGGAGAAACATTTATGTGGTTTACCGTTAATGTATGTGCTGCTCAAAGCTTTAAAACACCATTGTCCACTCTGATTCCACATGGCCTTTAAGGTAAATTACATTTTTCAATCATATAATCAATAGGCTTAATGGGGCCCCAGTGCCTGCTTTCTCTCTCTTTCTTCTTTTGACTTCTGTTCACCATTTAAGAAGTATAACATTCAATCAGACATTAAAATGTCATGCGAATAGGTACTGGCTATCAGAAACAGAAAAGCAGGATGCGATAAGCAGAAGCCGCAATGTGATTTTCCTAACTTAACTTATTCAGGCTTCCATCAAATTACAGTTTTATCCAATGCTATTTATCATAGCTAAAAGTGCAACTGGCATTATTCATTTGAAGTGCAGTTCCAAGATCAAGGAGACAGACAGTTCTGTAAGAACAAGCTAAGAGAGATGATAAGCTTTTTTTCATGGTGTATGACGTGCTTCAAAAAGTAGAAAATAAAAGAAACAGCGGCGTATGAAATAAATTCAATGATAAGACGAGGGGAAAACCCATTAATTACAGCCAGAGCATGAATATGGAAACAGTAAACAAAGGCATTTAAAAGAATAATAACCAGGAGAAATTCAATGTTCAAAATAGAAATGTGATGATGGCCTATTCATCAACTTAGCATTTTTATGGATTTTGTATAAGCATGGAAATTTTCCAGTTTGCATCAGTGAGTGTCATCCTTCAAAGTCAGGGTTAGGACTTTTTTTTTTCATTGTTTAATTTGGATGTCTTTTATTTGTTCTGTCAGTGCTTTCCAATTCTTTTGCGGCTGTGACTCCATGATTGCAGCCAAATAAAATTTGTGACCCCCCCCCCCCCCCCCCCCATGGAGGTGCAGAATAATGGTGTACCTATGGAGAGTCCACCTAGGTCATGACCCTAAAGGCAGGTTTTGGGACTCCATTTGGAGTCCTGACCCACGGTTTGAGAAGCTGTATTCTTTGTTATAGTTCCATTTTAGCCCAAGACCCAGATTTTTGTTATAATGAACTGGCTGGTTAGATCCCTGGGATGAACACTACAGAGATGAAAAATATAGTGATGACAACTCTAAATGTAGTCAGAAAAGGCCTTAATCTATAAAACTTATGCTCCTAGCTCCTAATTTATGAGCATAATGTATGCTCATAAATTTATGCTCTTAAATTGGGAGAATAATCTATTTGGGAGCATAAGCTTTATAGAATAAGGCCCTATATGCAAGAACGTCAAATAGTAACTTAAAACGTCTACAAACATTACAAAATATAGCTATTAGATTATTGGGAAATATATATGTAAATTTGATCACATCATTCTGTTGTTTTTACAGTTTCATTGGTTCCCAGATTAGAATAGAATTAATTTTAAAATTTTAAGTATGGACCATAAGGGATTTTACCTGCATCAACTGCCTTACTTGCGTTCTATGGCAGTCCCTTATACCCCTAGAAGAAATCTGAGACCACCGCATGATTTTAGGATGGCAGTTCCTCATGTAGCAAAAGCAATGGGCTACGGAGATACATTAGAGCAGAAGACAATTTCTGCTTTAATATCTTTTTAGATTATTGTGAACAACTTTGATCCTATTAATGGCTTGGCTGTATATTACATTTTAATAAGCACAAACATAAACATGTTTTCCCATGTAAAAGGTGACTAAACTCAAAATTTAGCTTATAATATAATGCAAAAATCAATAAGCAGCCAAGAAATGAAAAACCTGTATGTGTGTTCTTTAATCAGAACATTTAGTGGAAGCATGAAAGCTAAGCCGAAGGTTACCCCCTAACCCACACTATTCATAGAAAAGTCATTCTTGATTGTCAAATTAAAGGCCAGAATGAGGTTCTGCAATTATTAAATCTATATATTTTTTTACCATGTACTTTCCTTACTAGAATCTCCATGCACTCAAGGTTCACCTTCCTTTGCTTATGCATCCATCTACCACTAGGGCAATTTTAAAAGCTTTTCTAAAGTGACTGAGCCTTGGCCAAGTAGTGAAATTAAATGGAGCATGTGCAAGTAATTCAAACCAGCCACCAGAAAAAAGGGCACCTATGATCTCCTGCCTTGAAAAGCCCGTAAGCTGGAGTTTACAAAATTGGGGTCAGTCACACTTATCGGCGCTAAATACAATGGCCCAGTGTTGCTCAGCATAAAATGTAATAAAGCAGAGCCCCCCTCCCCCTCAAAAAATGCCACACAGACCATCAAGGATACTATAAACCTAATGAAGCATGTTCATTGTTCTAATTGCCACTAAAGAACCAGTGAATGGCTGATTTCTTTAACAGCTCTGCTTTGTAATTACATAGGTGCATAGGAATAGTACTTTAATTTTTGAGTTTACTACAAGATGCTAGGAAAAGTAAGATCTGGTTGTGTGACACACTACATCGCTGGTGTCTGTGTGGAGGGGGTGGGGAGGAGACTCAGACCACCAGTGCCTCTGATGGGGGGTGGGGGACGTACTGCGATGCAAAGAGTAGCTCTGGAAGTTAAAGAGGGACAGTAATAGTCACATCTCTCCTGGTCCATATTGCACCATCGCACAGGCAGTCCTTGCTTTTGCAGCACAATAGAGAGGAGATGAAAGGAAAGTTCCATAATTACCAGAAATAGCATCATACCTCAAACTGAATGAAAAGCACAACATATTTTTACACAGCATGATCAAAATATCCTTTGCAGTGCGGCAACGTAGCTATATAAATCTATTTGAATAAAGGTGTACATTTCAAACAGGGTCAACTTAACCACTAGCTGGACATGTGCAAAAAAGAAGATAGACACACGAGGTTAAGCGATGGGGTTGAATATTACTCTAAATGGATAAGAGATATTAAAACATATATATGTATTTCATACTGTTTATTTGGTATTTATCCAGGCACCTTTCAGTATATATGGATAGATAGGATTTATTTGGCTGTCTTATACAGTGTGCCTTGTGGGTTACTTTCCTCTCTCTCATGTGAATAAACTTTCTATAACAAGGCACCCAGCACTGACTCTCAAACTCCTCTGATGAGGGAAAAGAGTACCTGGAGAGGCTGATCCTAAACTAAAAGAATCTCCTTTTACCCAAACACAGGAGCAGTGGCACTTTTAAGAAATGGAAGGTTGCCTGGGCCACCATCTGGCATGTGCTGAATAGGTAAAAATTCACTTCTTTGTGGGGAATGTACTGTTTTGTTTTAGGAAAGTCTGACTGGCAATTGTAGGCAAGCATAGTTTCACCGATATGTGGGTCCAGACACTAAGGGGGCCCTTTTACTTAACAGTGTTAGGTGTATGTTAGCACCTAATGCAGCTTAAAATGGCATACCATGGAACGAGCTCAAGCATCTTGAGGTAAGTACCAACTGCCGGATTCTATGTATCACATGGAAATCGAAACGTATTCTGTAACAATGTGCGTAACTTAATTGGTTAACAAGCAATTATTAGCACTAATTGGCATTCAGATTTATGCGCACAACTCACTAAGCATATTCTGTAACATGGTGCACGTAAATTCTATGCTGCACAGTTGAAAAGGGAGCATCGCCATGGACGGGGCGTGGATGTTTCTACAATCTATGCACATTGTTATATAATAAATCCGCTCTGCATCTAATTTAGGCATCATGATATACGTCAAGTAAAACATGGCATAAATGGCCGCGACTACATTTGATTGCGTGGAGAGGTGCTCAACGTATTCTGTATACTGTGCAGAAATTTAAGCCTATTCTATAAAATTTAGGCATACTTTAGAGAATATGCCTAGGCGTATTTTTTTCCATGTGGGATTTTCAGGTGCATAAATATAATCTAGCCCTAAATGTGTGCATGCTAACCATACACTAAAAAAATGTTACAATTTTTTTTGAAGGGGTATGTCTGGGGTGGGGTGAAGAGTAGGCATTCCTGTGCTAATCAGTTGTCGCAGCTAAATTACCGTGTGCTAATTGGTTAGTGCAGGAATAACATGTGAGCACTTACCACTTACAAAATGAGTGACTGTATGTGTACACTCGCTAATTGTTTTTTAAAAACATTTTTTAGAGGTCATATTGAAATCTCTAAGCATAATATAAAAAATAATGGTTGCCACTAATGGCTATATTAGCACATGGTCCAAAGCTAGAGTAGAGGATGCCACAAAATATAACCAGCCAATGGAATGAAGTCAAAGAGTCCTTTATTCAAAGCACCAGTAAGTGGACCCAACACGATCTGTGTTTTGGGGGTAAAACCACCTGCTTCAGGGGTCACAATGCATCTGTAGTGTCGGACAGATGCAGAAGTGCCTGACAATGGGATTGCTGTTTGTTTGTCAGGCGCTTCTGCGTTCGTCCGATACTACAGATGGATTTACTTGGCTGTGCTAATGTTTTGCACCAGGTTTCCTTGTTTTTTTACCTTTGCTTGGTATGTTGCATTGTAACCCCTGAAGCAGGTGGTTTTACCGCTGAAACACAGATCGTGTCAGGTCCAGTTACTAGTGCTTTGAGTAAAGGACTCTTTGGATTCATTTCATTGGTTGATTGTGTTTTGTGGCATCCTCTACTCTTGCTTTGGACTTTGGACTACATGTAGAGGTTTCGATCTGTTTCTGTTTTTGGCTTATATTAGCATATGGCCATTAATGGGGTCTGGAAATAAGTTTACCTTGCTGAGCACTGTCCAGGCCTCTTTCTTGGCCTTTCAGCTGAGGGGCACCGGTTTTTGACACTGAAGATAAGAGTTTCTTTTTCTATGCCTCCTTAGTATAATCCCCATTTTAAGATCGATAAAAAGATAATAAGTTGTCACGTACGGCAGCGACGTGGCCTCTGGTTGTCTTCTAAAATCAGGGTTCCAGAGTGATTTGTTTCTTTCTGCACGCTCCAAGATAATACAGTCTTCCAGCTAATCAATATTTCCGATGGATTCAACTCTTGTCATGCTGTCAGGAGCAGTGGGATTGACTTATGATCTCTCTGAGATTTGGCCCATGCGCCAGGCCCTTCTCATCAAAGTTGCCCAACTTCATTCTGCTTCACTCATATATAAATATTTGCAAAATTTTGATAAACCATCCTTGCACAGTTGGGAAAGGGATTTAGATATGGCGGAAGGGGGTTTGTTGGAAGAAACTGTGGTTTAATGTTTTCAAGATATCTAAATCCACTTTCTTCATGCAATTGGCTTATTTTTTATTGCATAGAAGTTATTGGATCGCTGTAAAGAAGGCTAAATGTAATCCGACCAATGGGAACCAATGGTGGACATGTAAAGTTACATTTTTCCTTGTCATATGTTTTGTATGAGTGTACATCTGTGAAAGGTTATTGGGACAGGATCTGGTCCTGTATTTCTGCAATTTTTAATATTCAGGAACCGTATTCCTACAAGATTGTAATTTGGAAATCACTGAGCCTATGTAGCCCCCACCCCTGATGATGAGACACCTATTTGATTTGATTTTAATAGTAGCTGTGAAATTTGTTTTATTATATTGGAAAGATATGTCTACTCCCAATGGTGGAATACTATATCCCTGTATTCCAAATATGAGGGGGTCATAATGGAAAAACAATCAGCAACCACTAATTACTGGGACAAGTTAGATGACTATGAGGGGCATAATCAAAAGTGGCATCCAAGTTTTCCTCAGGACGTCCTCGCAGGACATTCTAGCGAAGAGGTGGGGAAACCTGTATTATCGAAACAAGATGGGCGTCCATCTTTCCTTTCGATAATACGGTCAGGGATGCCCAAATCGCAAAATTTAGGTCGACCTTAGAGAAGGTCGTCCCTGATTTTTGGCGATAATGGAAACCGAGGACGCCTATCTCAGAAATGACCAAATCCAAGCCATTTGGTCATGGGAGGAGCCAGCATTTGTAGTGCACTAGTCCCCCTGACATGCCAAGACACCAACCGGGCACCCCAGGGGGCACTGCAGTGGACTTCACAAATTGCTCCCAGGGGCATAGCTCCCTTACTTTGTGTGCTGAGCCCCCAACCCCCCATCAAAACCCACTCCCCACAACTGTGCACCACTACCATAGCCCTTAGGAGTGAAGGGGGGCACCTACATGTGGGCACAGTGGGTTTCTGGTGGGTTTTCAAGGGCTCACATTTACCACCACAAGTGTAATAGGTAGGGGGGGTATGGGCCTGGGTCCGCCTGCCTGAAGTGCACAGCACCCACTAAAACTGCTCCAGGGACCTGCATACTGCTGTCATGGAGCTGGGTATGATATTTGAGGCTGGCATAGAGGCGGGAAAAATATTTTTAAAATTTCTTTTTGAGGGTGGGAGGGGGTTAGTGACCACTGGGGGAGTAAGGGGAGGTCATCCTCGATTCTCTCCGGTGGTCATCTAGTCATTTATGGCACATTTTTGTGGCTTAGTCGTAAGAAAAAAAGGACCAGGTAAAGTCGTCCAAGTGTTCGTCAGGGACGCCTTTCTTTTTTCCATTATCGATCGAGGACGCCCATGTGTTAGGCATGCCCCACTCCCGCCTTCACTACACCTCAGACACGCCCCCGTGAACTTTGGTCATCCCCGCGACGGAAAGCAGTTGAGGACGCCCAAAATCGGCTTTCGATTATGCCAATTTGGGCAACCCTGTGAGAAGGATGCCCATCTTGCGATTTGTGTCGAAATATGGGCACCCTTCTCTTTCGAAAATAAGCCTGAATGTAGCTACCAACTTGTAAAGATGGGATTTGATGCCATTGTTTCTTTCCTGGTTCTTGTTTGTTTGTTGTTATCTGAAAATGCATAATAAAGATATTTGAACTAAAACATTAATGAAGTGAAATGGTTGTTTATTCATTCAAAAAGTACAAAGACTAGGTGCCCTGCCATGAAGTTATTAAGTCAACTGTTACATACCCAGCACTGAAAGTTTTATATATATTTATTAGAAACTTAATCAAGCAACAAATATATCCTCATTACTTCAGATCTAAGTGGTGACTCGTTTCACAAGAGCTTTATTACTCTTGACTCGCCTGTCTCCTCACAAGTCTTCATTTATATTTAATCATTAGCATTCAAAATATTTTTTACCAATTTTTTAATCTCAATACTTTAAAATTACTTGATCATCAACTTAGCTTTTTGATATATGCAGGACCAATCGCCGACATATGACATGTTTCACAAAATTGCTGCATCAGGGCCCGGACTACTGCTAAAGTCCCACATCCATATTGGAACTTCAGTGCTATCAATAAACATTTTTGAATGCTAATGATTAAAATATAAATTAAGACTTGTGAGGATAGAAGTAATCCTGCTGTCAAACAGATCTGCCAATTTTAGGTGCAGCAGGGGAGGCCCATATTTAGCTGTCCCTTTTCTACAGGTCAACAACTGTTGCCCTTTGACCTTTACCCTCTCAGCTTACACCAGCTATCTTATGGAGGTTAATATAACTTTCCTGGGTAAATTTCATTTTACACTAGGCCATGTAGCATATGTTCTGTACAGTATATATAGTAAAGAATGCACATTTCCTTTTGTCTAATAATACACTTAAAAGGAAGTTTGATGAGGTTGAAGGATTGTTTAGAACACGTGAAAGAATGGATGGATGTAAATAAATTGCAATAAACCTTCATAAAGCTGTTGTTTCATGGGGTTGGAAACCTTTAATGAAATGGCATCAGCCGATTATTTGTTGTCAGAAAGTGGAGGTAAAAACCCAGTACGAGGATTGTAGTTTAAGAGAAGAACTGGATAATAGCATGTCTACTTGTTTGAAAGCAATTATAAATTCTATACTCAGCGACTGGCACACGTCTGGGTACTGTAATCTCTTGTTTTTAGGCCTGCTTTAGGAAACAGCTCAAAAGTACCTGACAGAAAGAAATGTGTATTCTTAACCTTACTACATACATGCTACCAAATTTACCCCTGTAAGAGAGTTGGTGCAAGCTGAGAGGGTTCAGGTTAAAGTCATTTACAAATAACAGCTGTTGACCTGAAGAAAAAGAACTGCATAAATGGGCCTCCCACTTCACCTAAAACTACCAGTACTGTTTGACAGCAGTGTTACTGCTATCCTCCATTTCCCCCCCCTCCCCCCCCCCCCCCCCCCCCCATGCATGGCTTATAATGAGAGCAGTTCCCAAAAGTTGTTGTCCAGGTAAATGAATTATTTGAAAATTGCTCATGAGCTCTGATGGTTTTTAACGTTTTATGTGGTCATTGGGATCTCTAGTTTTGCTTGGACTTCAGCTGCTGTTTGTCTTCACCAAGAAGCTGCTGCCTGAGGTGACTAAACAGTCTGCCTAATGGTCAAGGTGGCCTTGGATGGCTGTTTCCTACAAGCCCCCCTCCAAATAAAGGAAGAGGAAAAAGAAAATGAGGAAGACTAGAAGAAGGAGGAGGAGGAGGAGGAGGAGGAGAAATGAAAGGGTCAGCCTTTCTAGCACTTCATGTACAGCTTGTAGCCCCAGTAGCATTCTCACCCAGGGCCCCAGCAAGAGCAAGAACCTGAAGCTGCTGCGGAATGTCAGGGACCCAGATGCTGCTTTGATCATAATACTTCGGAATTTCTGCAGCTGGGGACTTGTATTTCTGCCTGGTAATATCCACATATGTGTGTGTGTGTGTGTGTGTGTGGGGTAATTCTTTAACTGGGCACCTGGTAGATCTAGCATACCAAGGGCAGGGCGGTGGGGGTGGTCCTTCCCGAGTTCAGGCAGCAAGGGGGTGCACAGAGTAGTTGCACTGCTGTCGGCTCCACTGGTTCCCTGCCCCCTCTGACGTTACTTCCTGTTCCGGGGCCGACAGTTGTGCGACTGCTCCGTGCATTCCCAGGTGGTGAGGCTGATGCGCTTTGGAGGAGGGGGAGGTGAGTGATGTGCTGAGAGGAGATTGATGCACCAGGGCGGGTTGATGCGCTGAGGGGGGGGGGGTGATGTGCCGGGGAGGGGCATAGCGGCTACCCACCCCCGGTTGGCAGCCTGGTAGGAGCCTATTCTATAAAGGAATGTAGATGCCTGCTTTCTTTTATAGAATTCTAATGTAACCACAAAATACATGACTGAAGGCTAGGTACGAGCACTGGCATCAGTCAGAGAGTTGGTGTGTGTGCACCTGAGTTCCAGAAATACTCATATAACTTATAGTGAGTCCTACCCATGTTCTGTCCAGACTCCACTAATGTTTATGTTTAAGATACATGAGCATTCACAGAACAGTACTTAGGTGAAATTTGGGCATATAAACACATATGTGCACACGTACAAGGATTAAACTGAAGTTATAACATGGATGTGGGACATTGGCAGTGGTCCAGACCCTGATACATCTATTGGCGATTGGTCCTGCATACTTTAAAAAAAAGCTAGTTGATGATTAAGTAATTTTTAAAGTATTGACATTTTAAAAATTGGTAAAACAGTTTTCTACATCAATGATTTATACACATTTAAGACCTGTGAGGAGGCAGGTGAGCCAAGAAATGTTAGTGCTGGGTATGTAATAATTACATGCATAATTGGCACACCACTTTTAGCACTCGCTTTATAGAATTACCCCCTTTTCATAAGATTTTCATTTTATGGAAGTAAAACTGAATAGCTTTTATTATTTCATGTCTTTTTTTTTCATATTCTACACAATGCCAGGTGTAGTATGTACATGTCACATATTTAGTATCATTTTTCCACAAAAGGGTGGTAAGTAGAAGGCTGTATTCACTGCCGTTGTAACCCGAGTTTCACCGGGGTTAACTCCGGACCTGCGGCACAGAGAGACACTCTCATGCACACCCAACTTTCTCTCTCTCAGACGAACATGAATGGGCACTGGTCTGGATAGTAGCTGGGGTCTTTGGGTAGACACTGCTTACAGTCCAGGAACCACACAAAACTTCAGGAGGTTTAAGGATAACTGGAACTTTATTTGAAACTGTATCAAATGGCAACTCTGCATCAATGATCTTTTCTTTAGCACTGTCAGTAATAAGGGATCAGTGGCGTACCTAGGTTGACTACCACCCAGGGCGGGTTGCCGCTACACCTCCCCTGGCGCATCACCCCACTCCCCCTGAAGCGCATCACTTGCCTCCACCTTCTTCAAAGCTCATCATCCTAATCTCCTTGATCCTCACTACCTGGGGGTGCATGGAGCAGTCGTGTGGCTGTCAGCTCCTCTGGTTCCCTGCCCCTTCTGATGTTACTTCCTGTTCTGGGGCAGGGGACCGGTGGAGCCAACAGCTACGCGACTGCTCCATGCACTCCCTTGCTGATTGCACCTGGGACAGACCGACTTGGTACACTAGAGCAAGAGGTAGCTCAAGTAAATCCAAATCAACCTCAATCATCAATGGGCACTTCTCCGCACCCAGCAGGAGTTTTTGTAAAGAGTGTTTTCTCTTACAAGGCCATACACTCAGGTACAACCCTGCGATGCCTATCCTGCAGCCAAATGGAACACCAGGGCTAAACCACTTATACTCAGGTTGGGACCCCTTATGGCTATCTTCATCCGTGGGTATTACCATATGGTTAACACCTGGCTGTGGGCAGAGCGCGTCATGCCCTGAGCCCCGTTTATGGGCCAGACTCCAATCTGCCCGAGGTTTGGCTCCTGTACCAGCCTTTACGAACTTGATTACCACTGTTCCCCTCTTGGATCAGCTTAACTGGAGTTGGAAATTCAGGATCCTCCTTAATCTTCTAAGCGTCACTTGGCAGGGTGCTTGTAATAGTTCAGGATCTAGGCAACCAAGGGCAATTATCTCCATTTGCTCTATTTATTACCTACCAAACTCCTTCCCACTCTGTGGCTCTGCAAATCAGGGAACTCCCCTACTGAAATGATTTCATAGCCCTCCCTGGGCTGGACTCCCTCCCACCCAGGGCCTCTGTTAATGATTCCAGTTCTAACCGAGGGAACATTAAAAATATTACTTCTACAAGGATGGGACACCACATTGCCCACACACCTTGAAGAAAGTGACACAACAACATGTTGCAATATTAACACAGCTCCAGTATCACATCCTTCTTTTAGTAGGCATGTTACATTCATGTATGGGAGATTGTATGCTTGAACTGGACACTTGTGCATAGTAAGTGAGGCTTGGAACAGTGGTGTATGCCTCTCAGGGAAGGACCCAAGGTGCTAGACCAGGGGTAGGCAACCTCAGTCCTCGAGGGCTGCAACCTGGTCCTCAAGGACCGTGGTTGCCCACCCCTGTGCTAGACCCTGTTCACAAACATTTCAGAAAAAGTTCTACTTTCTTGGAAGTGAGCTTCTTTATGCCCAATATTCAAAAAATAGACCTTAGACTCTACTGAGCCATTGAATTGTTGACCTGTCTCAAATTTATGCTGCATTTCCAAGCTGGCAAAGAGGCTTGTGTTTTAGCAATTACTACAATTTATTGATTACACTCTTCTTTTGCACCCATATCAGAAGCTTAGCCGAGATTGGGTGGCAGAGCCGGTGGGGGGAGGCGGGGCTGGTGGTTGGGAGGCGGGGATAGTGCTGGGCAAGACTTCTACGGTCTGTGCCCTGAAAATGGCAGATACAAATCAAGGTAAGGTATACACAAAAAGTAGCACATATGAGTTTATCTTGTTGGGCAGACTGGATGGACTGTGCAGGTCTTTTTCTGCCGTCATCTTCTATGTTACTGTCTGTTGGATTTCCAACCAGGACACAATACTGAAACAGTTATTATTGCTAAAATGGGCAGTGGTCTTTGTCATAAAGTGTATAGGGACAGACAAAGATCTCAATATGTATACTTTAGAAGAAAGGTGGGAAAAGGAAGATATAATAGAGATATTGAAAGACGTCAATGGCATAAATGCATAGGAGACGAGTCTCTTTCAACTGAAAGGAAGCTCTGGAATGAGGGAACATAGGATAAAGGTAAAAGGTGATAGACTTATGAGTAATCTAAAGAAATGTTCTACGCCCTATGAGTTTTCTTTCAACACCTTTACAGTTCCTTTGTGCTGATTCAGAAGGAGGCGTATTTTCAAAGCAAGCATTTGAAAATGAGCTCTCTTTAAGGTCATTCAAGGAGCAATGTTTTATGTGAATAAGCAAGGGTACACAGGCTCTGCCCTTTTACCAAGAAGCAGCCAGAAACTGGGACTTTGCTATAGCCAACCATATCCAGATACAGATCAGTTACATACCAGACCACAGAATCAGCTGACAAATTAAACAGGGTGCTTCATGCTGGTGAATAATCCCTCAATACGACTCTCCTAAATTTCCTCTTTCGGGAGCAGAGAATGTCTCAGATTATTATTATTATTTTTTTTGCTAGTGAGCATAATGCAAAGTTTCCTTTCTAGTGTTCCATTTTAAATTTCACTCTTCAGCTTGGAGAAGAGATGGCTGAAGGGAGATATGATAGAGGTCTATAAAATACTGAGTGGAGTGGAATGGGTAGAAGTAAATTGCTTGTTTACTCTTTCTAAAACTACTAAGACTAGGGGGCATGCAATAAAGCTACTAAGTAGTAAATTTAAAACAAATCAGAGAAAATATTTCTTCACTCAACGTGTAATTAAACACTGGAATTTATTGTCAGAGAATGTGGTAAAAGCAGTTAGCTTAACAGGGTTTAAAATAGGTTTGGATAATTTCCTAAAAGAAAAATCCATAAGCCAATATTAAGATGGACTTGGGAAAATCCACTGCTTATTTATAGGATAAGCAGCATCAAATCTGTTTTAGTGTACTGGGATCTTGCCAGGTACTTGTGAGCAGGACTGGCCACTGTTGGAAACAAGATACTGGGCTTGATGGACCTTTGGTCTGTCCCAGTATGGAAATACTTATGTTCTGGTGTTCTAGCTCCAGATGTCCTGGCGATGTTATGGACTTAGTTGATTCTCTATGCTTATCCTCCAATCCCTCTCATATCTAGAGTTCTGCAAAAGTGCAAAGCTGAAGCACCATGACTTCATACTGCCTTATTGGCTTTGACAGAATTGGTTCCCTTTTCTCAAAAGGTTATCAGTAGTGTCTCCTTGCAGGTTAGTCCAGTTTCTATTGCTGGTGACTCATCTACACGTGAAGTCTGTAGCTCTCACAACCTGGAAATTTAGTAGTCTCTTGTCTTTGCTCTTGGTGTTCCACAGCCCATCCAGGAAACCTTCCACCAGGTAAATGTATGGTAAACATATGCTTTCAAGTGGAAGAAGTTTTCAATATATCACTCTGCTAATGAATATAATCCTATCATGTGAACTCCTATAATGATACTGCAGTATCTATACCACCTTTATTGGTTTGGCCTTCAAACCTCTTCTGTTTGAGTGTACCTCAGTGCTCTGTTGGCTTGTCATGCTTCAGTGGATAACTTTCCAGCATTACAATCACATCTGGTGGCTTATTTAATGAAAGCTGTGCTTCAAGTAAAGCCTCTACTGTAAAAGCTCCATGTGTTCTGGGACCTAAATTTAGTGCTTGCTTCACTTATGAAGTCCCTGAAGTTAATACTTTGGAAAGTACTCGTTCTAATAGCAATCACTTCAGCTTGGAAAGTAAATGACATCCAAGCATCAGTAACATACAAACCAATACCATTATCACAAAGTTGTTCTTTGGACACATCTCTTGCCTAAAGCTGTCACATTTTTTCACCTTCTGTCTGAAGCCTCATTCAAACCCTTGTGAGACAACTAATATTAGAAAGTTTCCTTTATCATCTCAGAGCTGTTTCTACTCACTGATGAAAAGCTGGTTCACCTGTGGTCACATCTGCTCTTTTCACCTAGCTAAGTCTTTTCAGTTGCCTCTGAAGTGTCCATGCCTGGAAGAATTAGATTACTCTAAAGAAAAGTGTGCACACCTAACCAAAGCTGACACATTTTTCCTAGACTAGCTCAATGTTTTAACTGACAATCAGGGGCATTTTCGAAAGAGAAGGGCACCCATCTTCCGACACAAATCAGGAGATGGGCGTCCTTCTCTCAGGGTCGTCCAAATTGGCATAATCGAAAGCCGATTTTGGGTGCCCTCAACTGCAGTCCGTTGCGGGGATGACCAAAGTTCACAGGGACGTGTCGGAGGCATAGTGAAGGCAGGACTGGGGCGTGCTTAAGAGATGGGCGTCCTTGGCCAATAATGGAAAAAAGAAGGGCGTCCCTGACGAGCATTTGGTCGACTTTACTTGGTCCATTTTTTTTCACGACCAAGCCTCAAAAAGGTGCCCGAACTGACCAGATGACCACCACAGGGAATCAGGGATGACCTCCCCTTACTCCCCCAGTGGTCACCAACCCCCTCCCACCCAAGAAAGAAAAATTAAATGTTTTTTTGCCAGCCTCAAATGTCATACCCAGCTCCATGACAGCAGTATGCAGGTCCCTGAAGCAGTTTTAGTGGGTGCAGTGCACTTCAGGCATGCGAACCCAGGCCCACCCCCCCCTACCTGTTACACTTGTGCAGGTAAATGTGAGCCCTTCAAAACCCATCTGAAACCCACTGTACCCACATCTAGGTGACCCCCTTCACCCCTAAGGGCTATGGTAGTGGTGTACAGTTGTGGGGAGTGGGTTTTGGGGGGGGTTGGGGGCTCAGCACCGAAGGTAAGGGAGCTGTGCACCTGGGAGCAATTTGTGAAGTCCACTGCAGTGCCCCCTAGGGTGCCCGGTTGGTGTCCTGGCATGCTGTTTATGTCCCTGGACCGTGAAGATGCTTACAAAGGGTCCTACGCATTGGAAGGCAAATTTTGAACCAGCTGAGACAGATACGGTTATTGGCACAACATGCCACTCCATTGCCCATGATGCCATGCAGGTAAATACTGTATACCATAAGAACAGGGAGGTGACAAACCTACAGGAAAAGTGGAGGGTGCTCCAGAAAAAGGCATAGAAAGAGCAGGCAGCCAACCCTCAACTTGATTGTCCTGGTGCTAGCTGCTAATTACACACTAGCACGGAGGCCACCCTACTGAAGGAAGATTTTTGATTGTCCTCAGTAAAATGTATTACCTAAAATAATAAGACTCATTTTAATGTGCATGTAAAATTGTACACTAGGGAAAGCCACTGCTAAGCAGTGGAATGTTGCCACTTTTGGGGGCTCCATCACATACTTGGACCTGGACTGGCCACTGTTTGAAACAGGATACTGGCCTAGATAGAGCCTTGGTCTGACCCAGTAGGGCAACTTTTATGTTCTTATGTACCATAAGTACATAAGTATTGCCATACTGGGAAAGACCAAATGTCCATCATGCCCAGCATCCTGTTTCCAACAGTGGCCAATCCAGGTCACAAACACCTGGCAAGATCCCAAAAAAGTACAAAACATTCAATACTGTGTGAGGAATATGAGGGTGAGAGGGAGAATGAAGGCACATGGAGGAACGAGGAGGAGTCTTTTTACTTGGGGGATTGGAGAAAAGGAAAAGACTACAATTCCCAGCAGCCCTTGAGTAGGTCACATGGTAAAAACAGGGACTTCAATCCCCAACAGCCCCCAGAGGAGGTCAGGAGAAGGGCAAGAGAAGGGAGTTGGAAAAACCTGTCCCAGAGAGCCAGGATGAGGGAAGGAGTTCTGAACCTGCCCAATCATGCAAATGGAGAGCAGCTGAGCAATGGGTGTGGGGAGGAACCTATGGACTGGCAAGGGGAAGAAAAGGGGGAGGAACTAGAGCAAGAGGAGCAGACAAAAATGACACAAAAAAGGCAGGGTATATATCACAAATCCAGCCATACAAATCAGGTCACTGCGTACTAGGCCTTTTTAAAAAGCCAAGCCATGTCTTAACTGCTTTTTAAAAATGCTTAAAGGACAACTCACTGCGAATGGCAAGCGGTAAAGAATTCCACAAGGATCTATTTCACATTTTCTTGGAGCACTACTTATAAAATTCAATGTCATGTTTTTTTTTCCCTTAAACATTTCAGAAATTCTAGCAATTGTACAGCCTATGACATGTGCAATTCAGCTCACCCTACTGGCTTTCACATTGCAATTGGTGAATGAACAAATGATTGTAATTGACTCATTCGCCCCTGAACTCCATAAAACGAGCAACACTGATTCCTCCCTTGTCTCCTAGTAATGCCCCATTTGTAGCAGAAGCTTTAAAGAAGGCCATTTTATTTTCATTGCATGCAGTCTTAAAACAGTTTCAAGTGCTTGGCATTTTTTCTTTATTTGTAGCTGAAGCCTGGCTTGAAATAACAATAAGATTGTCCTCTGCTGCTTTTAATTAGTTAGAGGTTCAAAGGATGTTAAGTAGCCCCACTGATCCATATTAGCTAATAAAGATCCTCCACTGCATCAGTTCCTTCCCCCCCTCCCTCCCCAGGTATTAACTTAATCCATTGGTAATTTCAGTTCTTCTCGCTGTTTAGTCTTTAATTTTCTAACTATTTCTAGAAAGCCAAATGCCTTTTTAAAATTGATTTAAAATATATTTTCTAAAGCACAGTGGAATTTGAAGGTCAAAAGAAGCTACTCAACTACTACTACTGCTACTACTATTTATCATTTCTACTAGTAAAAAAGGCCCGTTTCTGACACAAATGAAACGGGCGCTAGCAAGGTTTTCCTCAAAGTGTGTATGTTTGAGAGAGTGTATGTGAGAGTGACTGTGTGTGAGAGAGAGAGTGAATGTGCGAGTCTATGTGTGTGTGAGAGAGAGAGTGAGTCTGGGTGCGTGTGTGTCTGTGAGAGAGAGAGTGTGTGTGTGAGAATGAGAGTGTGTGCAAGTGAGTATGTGAGAAAGTGTGAGAGAGAGAGAGTGTGTTTCACACAGATACAGTTTGTGCGAAAGAGAGAGAGAGAGAGAGAGAGAGAGAGAGTGTGTGTGAGACACAGACTCTCTGTGAGACTGAGTGTATGAGACCAAGAGAGTGTGTGAGTGACTGTGTGACACATAGAGAGTGAATGTGATACAGTGTGAGACATAGAGTGTGTGAGAGACAGTGTGTGAGAGTGAGAGAGAGAAAGAGAAAGAGAAAGAGAAAGAGAAAGACATTGACTGTGAGAGAGAGTGTGTGTGTGTGAGAGAGAGAGAGAGAGAGAGAGAGAGAGAGAGAGTGTGTGTGTGTGACAGAGATACCTCCCCCCCTCTCTGGTGTCAGGCCCCCCCCTCTCTCTCTCTCTCTCTGGTGTCAGCCCCCCCCCCCTCTCTCTCTGGTGTCTGAGTGTTACTGTGCAGGACGCTGAGCTCTGGCTGTGCTTCAAGGAACTGTCCAATCCTATTTAATAGAATGCACCTCCAACATTCTGAAGCCGAGAAGCCTTGTGTGCTTGGTCACTTCTGCTTGTGACGAACCCGGAAGTACGTGATGTCAATTCAGGAGATGGATACAGAGAGCAGGAATGCCTTAGCCATGCAGTCAGCTTCAGAATGTTGGAGGTGCGTTTTATTATATAGGATAATGCTATTAGACGTACATAGCGCTGTACAAAAAACACATAGTCCCTGCTCGACGGAGCTTGCAATCTACTCAAGACAGACAAACAGGACAAATAAGGGATTAGGGACTTAATGAGGGAATGATTATAACAGACAATGCTACTAAACAGATGAATAGGGGGGTCAAGCGTTAAAAGCAGCCTCAAAAAGGTGGGCTTTTAGCCTAGATTTGAACATGGCCAGAGATGGAGCTTGATATATCAACTCAGGAAGTCTATTCCAGGCATACTGTGCAACAAGATAGGGGACCAGTCTGGAGTTGGCAGTGGAGGAGAAGGGTACAGATAGGAGAAATTTACCTAATGAACAGAGTTCCAGGGGAGGGGTGTAAGGAGACATTAGAGTGGGTCAGAGTTTTCAAAGTAGATATGAATGCACTTTTAAGTCAGTAAGAGGAGTTTGAACTGTGTACAGAAGCGGATAGGGAGCCAATGAAGAGAGGAGTTATGTCAATATAGTAACACTGGTGGAATATAAGTCATGCAGTACAATTTTGAGCAGATTGAAGGGGAAAGAGATGGTTTAATGAGAGACCTGTGAGAAGCAAGTTGTATTAATCTAAGTGTGAGGTCATAAGAGTGAGGATAGGGAAATGGGACTTGATATACCGCCTTTCTGTGGTTTTTGCAACTACATTCAAAGCGGTTTTCATAGTATATTCAGGTACTTATTTGTACCAGGGGCAATGGAGTGTCAAATGACTTGCCCAGAGTCACAAGGAGCTGTAATGGGAATTGAACTCAGTTCCCCAGGATCAAAGTCCACTGCACTAACCACTAGACTACTCCTCCACTCAAAATCTAATTCGACTACATCAGCCACATAGATACCCAAATGCGGAGTTCCTCAGGGATCCCCCCTCTCACCGACCTTATTCAACTTAATGATGATACCCTTGGCCAAACTACTATCAAACCAAAACCTCAACCCATACATATACACAGACGACGTAACAATCTACATCCCATTTAAAAAAGATTTAAAGGAAATTTCCAAGGACATCAACCAAAGCCTACACATCATGCACTCATGGGCGGATGCATTTCAACTGAAACTCAATGCAGAAAAAACCCAGTGCCTAATTCTCACCTCTCAACATAACACGAACAAATTCACCAACATTAACACACAAACACTGAACCTTCCAATTTCGGATACCCTAAAAATTCTTGGAGTTACCATTGATCGACACCTAACTCTTGAGAGTCACGCGGAAAACACAACCAAGAAGATGTTCCACTCAATGTGGAAACTAAAAAGAGTAAGACCTTTCTTCCCAAGGACCGTCTTCCGCAACCTGGTACAATCAATAGTACTCAGTCATCTAGACTACTGCAACGCACTCTACGCTGGCTGCAAAGAGCAAATAATCAAGAAACTTCAGACAGCTCAGAACACAGCAGCTAGACTCATATTCGGCAAAACAAAATATGAAAGTGCGAAACCCTTACAAGAAAAACTACACTGGCTCCCACTTAAAGAACACATCACGTTCAAAATATGTGCCCTAGTTCACAAAATCATTCATGGAGATGCCCCAACCTACATGTCAGACCTGATAGACTTACCACCCAGGAATGCTAAAAAATCATCCCAAATATTCCTCAATCTTCACTTCCCCAACTGTAAAGGTCTAAAATACAAACTAACGCATGCGTCAACCTTTTCCTACTTGAGTACACAATTCTGGAACGAGCTTGAAAACGATCTATGAATTAACTAACTTCCGCAAACTACTGAAGACTCATCTCTTTAACAAGGCATATCACAAAGATCAACAAATGTGAACTCCTACACATACACCCAGAATTGTCTTACATTATTTGCTTGTTAATCTACTATCATGTTTCATCACTATCATGCTACCCAAGATCCTTATGTAATACTAAATGTATATTCTCTTATATTTTTCCACTATTCATGATGTATTGTAAGCCACATTGAGCCTGCAAATAGGTGGGAAAATGTGGGATACAAATGCAATAAATAAATAAATAAAATAGCCATACTGGGGTCAGACCAACTGTCCATCTAGCCCAGTATCCTGTTTCCAACATTGGCCAATCCAGGTCACAAATGCATAGCAGAAACCCCAAAAGTAGCAACATTCCATGCTAACAATCCCAGAGCAAGCAGTAGCTTCCCCCATGTCTGCCTCAATAGCAGACTATGGACTTTTTCTCCAGGAGCCCAGATATGCTAACTGCTGTTACAACATCCTCCGGCAATGAATTCCAGAGCATAACTATTCATTGAGTGAAAAAAAATATTTCCATGTCACTTTATTGAGTTTTGCATTTTTTAAAAGAGTAAAAAAAAAAACAAAAAACGATTAACTTCTACTTGCTCTATACCACTCAGGATTTTGTAACTTTGTAGATCTCAATCATATCTCCCCTCAGCCATTTCTTTCCCAAGCAGAAGAGCCCTATCCTCTTTAGCCTTTCATCATATGAGAGGAGTTCCATCCCCTTTATCATTTTGGTCACTTTTCTTTGAACCTTTTCTAATTCCACTATATCTTTTTTGAGATGCGGTGACCAGAACTGAATGCAATACTCAAGATGAGGTCACACCATGGAACAATACAGAGTATTCTTGGTTTTATTTACCATCCTTTTCCTATTAATTCCTAGCATTTTGTTTGCTTTCTTGGCTGCCCTCGCACACTGGGCAGAAGATTTCAGCGTATTATCTACAATGACACTTAGTTCTTTTTCTTGGGTGCTGACTCCCAAGGTGGACACTAACACCAGGTAACTATCATTTGGATTATTCCTCCTAATGTGCATCACTTTGCATTTGTCCACATTCAATTTCAGGATGCCCAGTCTTCCAATTTCTTAAGGTCTCCCTGCAATTTTGGTAGTGTGTTCAGAAAGCAATGGATGAATTTTGGAGATGTTATAGGGGAAGAAGCGACAAGGTTTAGTACAGAATAAATACACATACAGCCACACACTTAAGGAAGGTTTCTCTCATTGTTTTGGGCCCTGTTAGGTAATGTGAAGTATTCTAAAATGTACAAAAAGAACATTATATCATAACCACAACACTTTGTGGAAAAGTATTACGCCATCTACCAACTTGCAACAAGTGCTTTCAACATGCATTAGGGGTCAGAGTTTTCAAAGCAGATATGAAGCAAACTACCCTAGTAATCAAGCTGCCACTGGGTGATTATTAAAAGAAGTTTCAGATTTTAATTGCTTCTGAATATCTCGGTTCCCGATAGTGCCCTTATGACTGAACCAAGAATCACTACTGTCACAGTGACTAACAGAGACTCACCATTAGAAAATTTCAAGGCATCTCTGCATTATCAGGATATTTGTACCCAAGAAACTGAGAAATGCTGATCTAGATACAGCTCACAAAAGAAAGTGAGAAAATTACAGATGCCCTGAATGCATCAAAAACACTAAGGGGGACTTCCTATAAAGGCACCCAAATTTGGGAACCAAACAAAAATTGCGCTCAGCGCAATTGATGAAAGGTGCTCCGAGCACGATGCCATTTATAGAATAGTTCAGACCTCCGAGATCTGTGCCCAACTTTTAGGCATGAACATTTACACCAACTGAAAGCTGGTGTAAATCCTGGTGCATACATGAGGTGCAGATACCCCAAATTCCATAATACTACATGCATGTCTAGTGAATGCTCTGACCCGCCCATGCCTCATCCCATGACAATGCCCTATTTTCAGTTACGCACCAAGGGGGTCTTTTACGTAGGTGCGCTGGCATTTTTAGTGTATGTTAAAAATAGACGCATGCTAAACACTAAAGACGCCCATAGGAATACATTGGCGTCTTTAGCGTTTAACGAGTGCCTATTTTTAACATGCGCTAAAAACTCCAGCGTGCCTACGTAAAAGACCCCCTAAAGGTCCCTTTTACTAAAGGGTTGGCATGCGGCAATGAGCTTGCCATGTACCAATCCAGAACTACTGCCGGGCAGGAGCCCAGCAGTAGTTCCCACCCCCAGCGTGTGCCATTTCCAACACTAGAAAAATATTTTCTATTTTTGTAGCACTGGTGCTTACCTGGTGGTAATTGGGAAGCACCGCGCACTACCCGGTTACTGCAGGGTTAGTGAGTGAACCCTTACTGCCACCTCCAGTAAGTGCTCATCCCGAAATGGCCATGCAGTAAGTGGTTCACTTACCGCACGGCCATTTCTTTTCCCCCCAAATGCCAGCCTTTTACCTGCTGCAGTAAAAGAGGGCCTCAGCGTGCATCAAAAATGCGCTGATGCTAGCACAGGCCTCCTTGTACCGCAGCTTAATAAAAGGACACCTTAAGATTTTGTGCATGCATCTTGATAGAATAGCGCGTAGAACAAGATGCATGTGTAAATCCAAATTTTTCCAGATTAATGCTAGTAATTGGTTGTTAAGGCCCAATTAGTAGTGCTAATTGGCTCATTAACTAATTAAATTGGGTATGCACCCAAAATCTGCATGTGTAATTTTGAGCGCCACATACAGAATCTGACTTTAAACATTTATAAATTCCATAGAGACACATACAAAGCAGGAAAACAAATGCATCCATTAAACAACTTTGGCCATTAATTACAAGAAAATATTGCTAGCACTAATACATTTTTTACAAGCCTATGATGCTGCATGTCATATCAATATGCACTTCAGCATGCAGAGTTATCTATTGTGCTGGCTAGGGATTTTGATGTACTGCTTATAAAAATAGCTTTAAATAACTTTTTTCAGTCATTCATTGAAAATGTGCCTCAGTTGACAGTACACATGCTGAAAATGAAAGACTAAGCACTTGTTTTGTCAAGGTCTTTTTTTTTTTTTTTTCCAATTGCAGAGAATTGGAGAACAGCCTTAGTGAATGAAGCCCTGAGAAGAGGGGCTTGAATTACAGCAGCACTGAAACAATTATCAACTTCTTTTGATGCACAAATTACTAGGGGGTTGATATTCAGACCACGGGAGTTAGACCGGCGAATTCCTGCGGTCTGTGCTGAGCCGGGATATTCAATGCCGGGCCATTTTTGGTGACTGTAATTGAATATCTGGGTTATTTTTGGCTGGTTCAGACTTAGCCGGCTATCCTCAAACTGGCCAAAGATATTCTAGAGTTTGATGCGACCAAATATGGTCACTAAACCCGCTTTTAAAATTGGCGGAAAGCTGGTTATATCGTGTGATATAACCGGCTAGTCGCTAACTGGGGATATTCAGTGGGGATAGCCGGTTATATCCTGCTGAATATCGTCAGTCAATTAAATGCTATTTAACTGGTCAGCAGCCATACTGACCGGTTAAATAGCGCTGAAAATTGGACGATAGGTGCACAACACCCTAACCAAAGACTTACAGCATGTTACCCACCATCAAATCCATAGGAACTAAAACATAACTTAAAGACAAATTATATACACCTTTGTTTCCAAACCTGAGACTTGGTCAGATTTTAGTGGTCCTGAGCCTCAGGTGAACCTGGAGAAGAACACTGCAATGACTGTGCTGCTGACTTTGGAACTTTTGCTGCGGTTTCTAAACGGCTGCTAAACTTAAGCTGGTTACCTTTCCAGACCAGGTAGCACCCCTGCTCTAGCATCATGCCTGGCTTGACTTTGCTGAGCTATCTTGAGAGGCGGAACGATGAGATCTGTACGTACTTACTCTACAGTTCAGGATTGGACAATGTGAAGAGCACCTGCTTTTACATGCCCCTTTAGAATATTAGCATTTACCTGTGAAAGTGCCAGCAGGGGGCCTAAGCACTATTCTGGTGCACCTAATATAAATATATAGTGTGTAAATGCAAGGGGGCATACACATGGATAGGGCACGGGCAGGGCTTCCACTTACATGGGTAACTTGCAGCATACTGTAAGTTAAGGGAAAGAGGATAATATTTGATATACCGTCTTTCTGTGTTTACAATCAAAGCAGTTTACACAGTATATACAGGTACTTATTTTGTACCCGGGGCAATGGAGGGAAAAGTGACTTGCCCAGAATCACAAGGAGCTGTAGTTGGAATTAAACCCAGTTTCCCTGGGTCTTAGGCCACTGCATTAACCACTAAAGGGTGAATTCTATGTATGGTGACTAAAGTTGCGCACACAAATTTGGCAGTGCGGCCCAAGTGCACGTGCAATGTAATTGATTAACAAGCTAATTGGTGCTGATAGTTGGACAATATGAAGCAATTATCGGCTTTAATTAGAATTAATGCAGAACTTTCTATGTGTATTCTGTAAAGTGGTGCGTGTAAATTCTAAAGTGTGGATCTCAAAATGGGCGTGGCCATGGGAGGGGCATGGGCAGGCTGTGGGCATTCCTGAAATTTACGCACAGTGTTATAGGTATTGTCATAATCTATAATAATGTTTTAGAATTGGAGATGAAATTGTCTGGACTGGAATGTATGTTTGTTCGTTTGAAATTTCTGTTATCTTTGAACATTCTTGGGATAATATTGGTTTACAGACCACCTGGCTTGTGGACATCTATTGTAGAAGAGTTTTATGCTAACATGTTTTATTTCTTGGAGATTTTAATCTTCATTTTGAATTGATTTCTAATTCTGATGTTTTTTCGCAAAGACAATTTTTCTCTGATTAGTGCTGCACGTGATCAACCAAGGTAGTTCTCATTTGGCTGGTCACATGCTGGATATAAGAGCTTCTTCTTATTATGGAACTGGATAGCTGTTGGCTTATGATTGTAACTCCTAGGTGGGTCCCTGGTCAGATCATTTATTACAAGAATTTAATATCTATATGATGACAAATTATTAACAGTCTTTGAAATCTGACAAGGTAATCCAATGAGAGCGCGAATAGGTACAGTTCTCCTTTTTCCCATTTTGTCAGATTTTAACTGTAAAGTCATAGATGAATGATATTTTTATGGAGATTTATTACTGGATATCTCAACATTTTTTGAAGATTAATCCTGAAAAAACAAATGATTATAGGTACACCCTAAAAAGGCAGCCTCATTGTCTGATAGTGGAGATCATATGACTGTTATACAAAAGTGGCACGACTGCATGAGGCTGATATATTGGTAAAATCAGAGATAAAGGTTTTAGGTGTTTGGCTGGATTCTAGTCTAGTAATGGAAACTCATGTTAGTTACCATCTGGTACAAAAGATTCTATTTAAGTTGAAGTTATTACGTAGATTAAGATTCTTTTTAGAAAGTTGGTATTTTCAACTAGTAATCCAGGCAATGATTTTAACATCTTTTGATTATTATAACATTTGTTTATTAGGCCTACCAACTAAACAAGTACAAAGACTACAAGTATCTGCTAAATTGATCTTAAAAGGAAGTAGATTTGGACGGGCATTTTCAAAAGAAACGTCTAAGTTGGAATTTGGACGTCTTTGTAAAACGTTCAAATCCAAAGGCGGGGAGAAGGTCATTTTCAAAAAAAGATGGACGTCCTTGGATTTGGATATCTTTGATTTTCGGCCATTTTCGAAACCAAAAACATCCAAGTCTAAAATGTCCAAATTCAAGGTATTTGGATGTGGGAGGAGCCAGCATTTTTAGTACACTGGTCCCCCTGACAAGCCAGGACAGCAATAGGGCACCCTAGGGGGCACTGCAGTGGACTTCATAAAAAGCTCCCAAGTACACATCTCACCATTGCTCCCTTATCTTGTGTGCTGAGCTCCCCAACCCCTCCCCCCCAAACCCCACTACCACCAACTGTACACCACTACCATAGCACTTATGGGTGAAGAGGGGCACCTATATGTGGGTACAGAGGGTTTCTGGTGGGTTTTGGCAGGCTCGCTGTTTCTTCCACAAATGTAACAGGTAGGGGGTATGGGCCTGGGTCCACCTGTCTGAAGTGCACTACACTTACTACTAAACTACTCCAGGGACCTGCATGCGCTGTCATGGGCCTGAGTATGACATCTGAGGCTGGCATAGAGGCTGGCAAGTAATATTTTTAATCATATTTTTTGAGGGTGGGAGGGGGTTAGTGACCACTGGGGGAGTAAGGGGAGGTCATCCCCGATTCCCTCCAGTGGTTATCTGATCATTTCGGGCACCTTTTTGTACCTTATTCGTAATAAAAACAGGTCAGGGTGAAGCGGTCTTTTGATTTGGCAGGTCTCACTGTTCGGGCGTCTGCATGCATTTGTTATGCTGCTAGAGCCTGCCTGGCTTGGTTACAGCAGTCAGTGGAACAGCCTGGTGATGGAGCGGAGACCTTATCTGAAGTGGCTCCGCGGATGGAGTCGGCCTTGCAGTAGTTCCAGATTGGAGTGCGGCAAGCCTGTTGCCGAGCGCCAACCCTTTAGTAAAAGGGCCCCTTTATTTCTTGATATACTGCATATTACATTCACATCTATGCAGTTTACAATATTATGAAGTCATTGCAGTATAGAAAAGATAAAAAAACAAAAACTGCATACATTTTCCAAAAGAAAAGAAAAAAGAAAAGAAAAAAAGGTTGAACCGTTTGTGCTCCATCACCTCTCAGCTCCTCCACTGTACCCGATGCCGTCTGGATAAATCTAGGCATCATTGAAAGATTTATTGAAGAAATTGGTCTTCAGTGTACCTTTAAATCATTGATAGGTTACTTCCATGTGTAGAAAAAGAGGCAGGTTGTTCTACAAAGTGGGACCTATCACTGAAAAAATAGCACAATGCTGCTGGGCAGATATCTTTAATATATATTTCAACCAAGAAAAATCCATCATAAAGTCCGCTTGAGCTGCAGTGCCTGTGTTGCCTGTCATGTTGGCTCTTCCCTGAGTATTTTTGTAGTTGCATTTTGGTTGCTGGTGATGGAGGTTCAGATTGTTAAAGCATTTTGTGACATTTTGCCTGTTAGTGAGCGCTAAACATGCATTAACTATTTTTTTTTTATATTGTTTTAGAGGGGGCATGTCAGGGGCAGAGAATTGGCCTGGAAGCATTGACCAGCTGGTGGCACAGGCAGGAGTGGCCTAGTGGTTAGGGTGGTGGACTTTGGTCCTGGGGAACTGAGTTCAATTCCCACCTCTGGCACAGGTAGCTCCTTGTGACTCTGGGCAAGTCACTTAATTCT
Organism: Microcaecilia unicolor; assembly: GCF_901765095.1. Lineage (NCBI taxonomy): Eukaryota > Metazoa > Chordata > Amphibia > Gymnophiona > Siphonopidae > Microcaecilia > Microcaecilia unicolor. The sequence continues at coordinate 462,510,344 of NC_044032.1, read as the reverse complement.
CCATTACCACATTGAGCCTGCCATGAGTAGGAAAGCATGGGGTACAAATGTAACAAAAACATTCATGTAAGCTTGTGCTAACTGGCTAATGCTGAGTTAACACAGAAGCATTTAGCTCCTCCTATACAGGAGGCAGTAAGTGCTCCTGTGTTAATTTTTTGCAAGTCCCACATACTAGTGGAAAAATTAGGGTAGGACCTACAAAATAAAAAAATAAAAATAAAAAAGTTCTAAGTTCTGCTGCATTAAATCTAGGCTTAGTGCGTGGGAAAGTCCTGCATTAAGATGGGCCAAGCCCAGATTCTAAAGTCCTTTAGTAAAAAAGCCCCTAAGTTTGTTCCTGAAACAATAAAAGGATAAGTGACTTGCCCAAGATCACATGTGGCTACAGTGGGATTTGAACTTCAGCTTCCCTGGTTTGTGGCCTACTGTTTTAACCACTAGGCTACTCCCCTGCTCCTTAAACATAAGGATCTCACTTGTGGCAAAATCCAGTCCAGTTCATCAGCAAAGGCGAATTTACTTGCTCAGTTCTTGCAGTAGAGATAATTGATGAGACTTCAATAGGCAGGCTATTTCTCTATCTGTCCCGATAATTCCTCCCAGGGCCTCTTCAGAAAGAAAGTGGCTATATGTCTATGGGTAGAGTGTGTTATTCACTCTATCCATGGAAAATGTGCAGCCAGCAAGCACACAAGGAAAACAGGTGGGCAGAAAATTTCCCTAAAAGAAATCAAACACTCCCTACAAGTCTCACCCTGTAGATGTCATTAATGACTTCATCAAGCCTTAAAGGTGCACACTTCTTTTACCTACTGTACTGCGTGAAAATATAGAATGTATTAACCTGTTTTGGTACAGGTTAAGTATGCATTGGCAAAACCACAGCTACATCTAGAATAGTTTTTCAGTGCATTGCACTCAAAAGTGATAGCATCTGCTTTGGAGGTCGTCTGTTGGTTTGTCCATCTGCAGGCATGGTGTTTTGAGTGGACTTATGGCCAGGGCAGGAAATGTGTGGCACAACTAATGTGAAGACCAGGTCAGATTTGCAGTGGCATGACTGCAGGTGTCAGTGGAGACTCCGACCCCGCTGCCAACTGAAGATCAATCTGGAGCTGCAAATGGTCATCAAGGAGGAATGGTAGAAAGAGTGACGACTTATGCACTCTTCTATGGGATAAAGCTGAGAATGAAGGAATAGGGTGAAAATGACTGAAGGTAAAATAGGACAGAGAAAAGATGTGGGTGTCTGATAAGGGGCATTCTAATTTGTGAATCGCCTCTATGTTTCTGATGGGAGGTAATATGCTGAATTAAATAAACTGAAAAGAGAAAGAAAGAGAAAGTGAGAGAGAGAGGATGTGGCAGAGAAGAGGAGGGACAGGGAGATGAGAGAAGGGCACAGAAAGTAGACAAGTGAGAGGGGAGAGGAAGAGAGGAACTCACTCATACTCACACATCCAACACTCTCCTCCACTCCTCACACACCTCCAACAATCACAGCCACATAACCCCCAACATTAAATACAGCTCTGCACCCACTCCTCACTCACACTTCACCCAGTTAATTTGTTATCTCACACACATTCAACAGCCACACTCACCCCCCCCCCATACTCACACACTCTATCCTGCTCTCACATCCCATGTACTCATTCACATCAACATGCCACCCACTCAATCAGCCAAATGACCTTTCTGCAATGATTACATCATACAATTTTCAACTTTTTATAGCTGGTTTTGCAGGTCAAAATGTGCCAGAATACAGACAGCTACATATACTATCACTGTGAAAAATTCCCTCTCACTCACAAATGTTAAGGGTGGATCACATACTGGAAATTGGAGGGTACGCTTCTAGAAAAAGCTTCTAGTGACAGACATAGAGACACAACTTATTGAAATTTACAGCATGCAGATTGGCTGGGCAGCAGGTGCTTTATAAATCTCTGAATATTTTTCTTACCTCTGGAATGGGTTAGAATCAGAAAAGGACAAGTGGGGGCACACTGATGTTTCTCTTTGTTCTGAGTACTGACTGGATTATCATATTTTTTAAATTACTGAACATCGTTGCTGCCTTTCTCTAAGAATTAACAGACCGAAAAAAGCCAATTAGACTCACTTTCACAGTCCAGCTGCCTCCTGTCGATTTGGGTGGACATATACTATGCTGCTTAATCAAACAGAGGCAGCCGGAAGAGCTGCTTGTGTTGTTCTGTTACATGTTTCTGATGTCTGGTGAGGTTTAAGTGGTTGCCTTTTCTTCCCTTTAACAACAAACCTTTGCGACTGGTTTAAGAACATCAAATCTTATCTCAGCAAACCACTCTAACTAGACTCACCTAGGTTTCTTTTTCTTCCTTCGAGCGGAATAGTCACTTTTCCTTCCACAGCTGAAGGACAAAGGCTGACTGGCAGGAAGACTAGCTTCTTCTAGATAGACCTTGTGATTCTTATCTCCTGTCTATGTATGTTTCTATTTCTCATCTTGTGCATTTACTATTTAGCATAAGCCCATATGGCTAAATAAATAGAATGTTCCTGCTGAATCTACAGAATTCCTGGGCATTACATAAGTTGAAGGAAAAATATTCTTTACAACAAAAACTTACACAAATTAATTCACAGAAGCTTTAGCTTGTGGACCACATTGGAAATAACAGCACTTAGGAAAGAGAAATATTTGCAGGTATCCACTTTAGCAAATAATGACTGTAAATATTGGAACTCTTATGTGGTCCATTTCTTGGCCCATGGGTGCATGGGATACTGAATAATGCATATGAGTTTTCTCTCAAAATTTGGAATCACTGACTGCTCCAAAAAATATACAGCAATAGCAGAGGGGTATTTTCTTGGTTTAGAAATTACTTCAGCCTTCTGTAGCTATGCTATGGAAATGCAGATTTGACAAAATCCATAGTGTAGTGAGACAGGTCACTTATAGATCACCCCATCTGGGCTATTTAAAACTATTAGACGTCTACGTGAATACAGAAGAACAAAACCCTCATGGTCAACCACACAAACACAAGCACAGCGAAGGTGACCAAAACAATAGTCAGACAATGTAGGCCTGCATCAGGAGTCTCTAAAGGATGTCAACAAAAGGATCCATCTGGTGTCTGTGATATCAATAAATAAGAACGTTTGATGAAACTTCGGCAAAGGCGCCGGTTCCCGCTACGTAAAAAATGGATCTCGGTTTTCATCTATGGAAAGCCTTCTCTATGCAACTCTACAGACTGTTTCCTCTATTCTTGTACTGTAGATACTTCATTTTGGTCTTCAGTAAAACCAACCACTTTTTTTTTACATTTATATTTATTAGATCAACTGCAATAAAACAATATATTCCAACAATGACATTCAGAATGGTCAACATAGCAAATTTTGCGATAACAGAGTAAACTCCAACCAAGACAATATATAAATATCTAGACTTAGACCCCCATTGACAGTGGTTATTTTCCAATCTTCCCCCTTCCCACTCCTCCCAGGAATACAGATTGAAACAATTATTCTGATATACAGCGAATCGGTCAGGTGTTTATTTATTTATTAAAAAAATTATATTCCACAACAATCCAAAAGTTCTTGGTGGATAACAACATTAACACTCATAAAATAAGGAGAACAAACAACATGTAAAACTGAGACAAATGCAATCCGCTAACAAATACATTACTACAACTTCATCCTTAAAGCTACAATATCTGAGAAATCTTATGTCTGTACTGTTTTTTTTTTGTTACATTTGTACCCCGCGCTTTCCCACTCATGGCAGGCTCAATGCAGCTTACATGGGGCAATGGAGGGTTAAGTGACTTGCCCAGAGTCACAAGGAGCTGCCTGTGCCGGGAACTGAACTCAGTTCTTCAGGTCCAAAGTCCACCACCCTAACCACTAGGCCACTCCTGTTAACATTCATCCCTTAGCTAACCAAATGCCTGATAAAATAGAAGGGTTTTAAAATCCTTTTTAAATCTGAATTTTTCTTAATCTTAATGGTAGATCATTTCACATAGAAGGTCCAGCTACATAAAAATCGACAATCTGAATTCATTAAATTTCTCCTTTTGCAATATCTTAATTGATCAGTTGATCTTAAGACTTTTGGGGGCTGATACACATGTAGTTTTGTGGTCAACACAGCTGACATTTGTCCTGTTACAATTTTAAATCCAAACATAAAATCTTAAATTTAATGCAAAACTCTATCAGGAGCCAGTGTAAACTCTTTAAGACTGGCGAAATGTGTTCATAATGATTGTACCCAGATATGACCCTTGCAACAGCATTTTCTGCAATCTGTAGGGCTTTAAGTTGGAATTTAGGAATGCCAAACAGTAAGCTGTTGCAATAGTCAAAGCATGGCACAATCAGATTTTGTACCATGAGTCTAAAATTCTGAGGAGTTAATAGACCCTTCAATCATCTTACCAATTTTAGCTTAAAGAAGACATCTTTAATGATCGTTCCTATTTGCACTTTCATTGTGAATCTACCATCACTTCTAAATTCCTTATGGTATTAATAATAGGTACGGATTCCCCTTCAAACATGAAGCAAGTAGGCAAGTCAGATGAATCATACCTTGTTAACATTAAAATCCTTGTTTTATTGACATTCAGTTTCAGACCATTTGCTTTCATACAACTTTTAATCGAATACAGGATTAATTTCAATTTATCAAAAGTAGCCAAAACCTGACCATCCATCGGGATCACAAACTGGATGTCATCATCACATAGTCTGAAACGCAAATTCAAACCTCAGCAAATGACATAAAGGCAACAAGAATATAGTAAAAAGAACAGCGGACAAGCAGGAGCATTGAGGTACTCCTGTTGTAATATATCTCATATCCGACATTTCATATCTCATATCTGACATTTCATCTTTCTGAGAAACACAAAACTGTCTTTCCTTCAGGAAAGATGAAAATCAACTCAGCACCTTACTAGAGATACCAATCGATTGTAATCTGTTCAATAAAATTATATGATTTATTGTATTGAAAGCTGCGGAAATATCTAAAGTCACAAGCAGAAAATGTGTGCCTTCATTAAAACCTGTACAAATTACATCAAATAAAGATAAGTGTCTCTGTATCATGGTTAAAGCAAAAACCAATTTGATTCTCATAAAGCACATTCTTCTCTTCTAAAAAGTCCAGTAATCTATTATACACAACCCTTTCAATTACTTTTGCCAGAAATGTCAGGGAAGAAATGGGCCTATAATTATCAATTAAGTCTTTATCTCCCTTATTGTCCTTGAGTAAAGGCCTCACAACAGCTCTTTTCAAACTCATTGACAATTTTCCAGAGGAAAAGCTCTATCTATAATCTGTGCAAAAATGGAGGCAACTATTTATTTCAAAGATTTCACTATCCCTGGTTGACATACATAGTTTGCAAAAACTATTACTCACTTGAGTAAACGTTTTCTTCACTATTTCTATTGTTACCTCTGGAAATTCTGTCCATTATTCTTCCTCTAAAAGGCAACCTAATTCTCTGGGCAAAATAGAAAAGTTAAATTGGCTCACACATTATCTACCTTTTTAGCAAAACCAACAGTAAACTGACTACTACAGTACAAGAAACACCTTTTCTTTCAGTACCTTCCTTAATTAAACTGGAAGTTATAGCAAATAATTCTTTTGTACTAGAGGCTGCCTTTTCTATCGATTCATTAAAAAAGCACACTTAATCAAATTTGTTCTCTCTCTGTACTCCACTAAAGTCTTTAAATAGTTTGCTTGAGAACCTCCTGATGGATAAGGTCTCTACCCTCTCTCTCTCTTTTTGTCTTAATTCCTGTTTCATCAAACGTAAATTGTCATTAAACCAAGGTGCACTATTACCCCTCACAATTCTCTTCTCATACAAAGGTGCTACTGTATCCATAGACCGAGATAGTATGTTGTCGCATTTCTCTACCAGAGATTCAGCTGAGTCTCCTTCACTGATAGCTAACATTTGGATTCTAGTCCCTAAGGATGACTTTAAATAATCTAATTCAAAAGCTTTTATCATGTTCACCCACAAGGGCTTATTACTTAGGTCTAATCCATTACTATAATCTACCTTTACTGTAATACTTGCATGATCTGACCATGGAATGAAATTTACAGAATTCACATACACCCTTCTCCAATCTGAGCTTTTAGGGGCAAACACAAGATCCAGAATACGCCACACTATGTGAGTTGGTTCCTTCACTAACTGATCCCACTCCAACACCTCTAGAGCAGTAAGGAAATTGGAAATAGTATCATCATTAGAACATAAATCAGTTTGCAAATTAAAATCAGCCAATAAGAAAGTCCTATTCCAAGGTAGATCCAAAAAAGGTTCGGACAGTTTCCTAAAAGAAAAGTCCATAGACCATTATTAAAATGACTTGGGGAAATCCACTGCTTATTTCTGGGATAAGCAACATAAAATGTATTGAATTTTGTTTGGAATCTTTCCAGGTATTTGTGACCTGGATTGGCCACTGTTGGAAATAGGATACTGGGCTTAATGGACCTTTGGTCTGTCCCAGTGTGGCAATACTTACGTACTTATCCCTGTGTAACACAAAGGAGGCTGCATATACTTGAACAATATTTACTTTATTTGCAGTTAAAATTCCCATCCCTTTTAACGCTCCAATTTCCAGCTTCCTGAAATCTAATCTATCTTTGCAAACAACTAAAACTCCTACCCCTCTTTTACCCCTTCTCGATTCAAAGTGGATGGAATAAGTAGCAGGGCATAACTGATGAACTAATACTAAATCTTCCTCATATATCCATGACTCAGTAATACAAAAAACATCTAGGGTGTTATCTATGATTAAGTAAAAAAAATCACCTGAATTTTATTTCTAACTGATATTGCATTAATTAACATCATATTCAATCCCACTACCCTCTTGAGCTGAACTTTCACTGATTTACCTATCATTATTAATTCCCTCTAACTTCCTTCTGATAACCTTTACCCCTCAAGTCCCCATATCTCCAATGCCCAATGATCACAGAAATATATGCAAAACGCTGGGAGAGAGGAGACATGATAGAAATGTTTAAATATGTCAAGGGCATTTATGTACAGAAAGAGAAACCTTTTTCAAATGAAGGAGAGCTCTGGAATGAGGGGGCATATGACAAAGTTAAGAGGGAAAAGGCTTAGGAGTAACCTAAGGAAGTATTATTTCACAGAAAGGGTGGTGGAGGTGTGGAATAGCCTCCTGGTGGAGGTGATGGAGTCGTGGACTGTTCCAGAATTTAAAAAGGCATGGGATAAGCATGTGGGATTGCTTAGGAACAGGTAGAATTGGGGGTTACAGAGGATGGGCAGACTGGATGGGTCATATGGCCTTTATCTGCTGTCATGTTTCTATGTTTCTACATGTTGACACAATCACTTGCTCACGATAAAGAGACCTTAAATGTCCTTCTAAACTCTTACAAAGTCCGTTCAGCTCCACACAAAGTCTTCATGAAGGCGTGCACAAAGGAGTTCCTCTGTCGTGCTCCTTTGTTGGTATGACAAAGTCAGCATGCCAACCTCTGGCATGCGTGCCTCCGGTGTACAGCTTCTCCCAATATACTCTGCACACCTCTGATGTAGTCACCAGAGGGTGGAGCAACACTGTCCCAGAGAGAAGCAGATGACAAAGTACAGTTCCGCATAGGTTTTCAGCTTGATCTTCCCGCAGCTCAAGATGACACAGCCAGCATTTCAACAGGACAAGATGTAGCAAATAGGGCACATTCTCTGACACACAGCTTCTCCCAATATACTCTGCAGACCCTCAATGACATCACCATGGGGCAGAGCGATGCTGTCCCAGGGAGAATCAGATGACACAATACAATCCCGAATAGGTTTTCAGCTTGATCATCCCGCATGTTGACTCTTCTCTGTAACCAATTCTGCATTGAAGCCTTACCCACACTATATGACACTCTTCCTCATCACTCATTCTTCCCACATTCCCCTCCTTCCCCCAAGAACAATACATTCAATATAAGACTCTTCATGTTCTGTGGCAAAATGTTCCCAAAATGGTGCCCATATTTGTCTGAAGTTTTTGCAGTAAGTAGTGATCTCCTTAAAGCATCTATTTTTCATATTTTAGCATGTGATATAACCAATGGTGTGCTGCTAAATTTTTAACACCAATCCCCAGAGCCGGGGAGGAGCTAAAATAAAATATTTAAAGGCAGGGTGGCACCAGGAAGGAAAGGAAGGCTATCGGGGAGCCATCGCTGGGAGTCTGTGACCATGTAGCTCGCGGAGCACAGATATAGGTGCTGAAATATCAACTAAGCATATTCTATAATCGGTGCCTAAATCTAGGTGCCGATTCTAGAATACACTTAGTCAGCACTGATTCCAGCACCGGTTTTTAAGGCGCCATATATAGAATCTCCTGCTAAGTGCCTGAGTCATACCTTGTATATCGATGATATTTTATCAAAACAGCTGTCTAATGCCTTCACCACTGATTCTGTCATTTTCATTATCATAGCATCACTGTCACAGTCCTGCCCTCCACTTTGCTCCATCATTTTGGGTTTAGACGGTTGCACTTTCTCCCTGTCTGTCTTGTATAATTTATTCACCGTTGCCACACTTCCTCTGAAAAAATATTTGTACATAAATAACACAACTGCTGTCTCATGAGTAATAGCCCATAACTTGTATAATACAGACAGATAGCCCACAATTATAGATAGAGGACACATCACGTGAACCCCACTCAATTTAAGTTTCCGAATTTAGGGGCCCTTTTACAAAGGCACATAAGGGACTATGTATGTGCCAAATCTGAATAACCACCCAGCTACCACCTGCCCCGGTCAGTAATTCCTAATTTGGCGCATGACAAAAGCACGCAGTAGAAAATATTTTCTATTGCGGGGCGCCTACCCAACAGTAAACAGCAGTTGGTGCACACTGTATGCTTACCGCCTGGGTAGTGCGTGAGACCTTATCGCAGAGTCAATGGGTGGTGATAAGGTCTCAGGCCAAATTAGGATGCTTGCTAGTTTTAATTTTGCCACACGTCCATTCTCCGACTCAGTAAAATAACCCCTTTTTACCAGATGCGGTACAATAAGAGTCCGGCACACACCAAAAACATGTACCCACACTGCCGTAGGCCAGTTTTTGGCACACATTTATAAAAGTGCTCCTTAGGCCTTTAGGGCCAGATTCTATAAATGGTGCCTAAAAAAATTGGTGCTGAAAAAAACTGTGCGTAGCGCTATTCTATAAACATCACCTAATTTAGGTGCAGATTATAGAATATGCGTAGTGCCATCCCCGCAACTAAAAATGTAGGTGCAGTCATTTACGCCAACTAAAACTTGGTGTAAATGCCCACTCCTCACTTAGGCACAGATCAAGCATATTCTATACAGTGCGCATAACTTTTAGGAAGGCCCACAACCTGCCCATGCCCCTCCCATGGCCACACCCCCTTTTTAGATCCACATGGTAGAATTTACATGCACCACTTTATAGAATAAACTTAGCAAGTTGTGAGTGCAAATTCTAATTAGTGGCAATTAGTGCTGATAATTGCTTGTTAGTGGCCAACTATCAGCGCTGACTGGCTTGTTAATCAATTAAGTTGCTTGTGTAATTTGGTCACGCAGCCAAAATTACACACACAACTTTAGTCGCCATATATAGAATCTGGGGGTTATTTAAATTTTGAGTATAATTTTAGGAACTCAGCCTAAGTACATTTTCAAAGAGACCAATTTAGGAGTGAAACAAAGTTAGAAGTAAAAATCATTTGAAAGTTGTGCCCATTATATTTGGTAAAGAAAGTAAGTAAAGTGCAAAAGTAAGCAAGAATGCAAAATGAGGAAGGGAGAATGGTAAGTTATTCTAGGATTTTACTGACAGAAATGGCAACAAGAAATACACTCGGGTGTCCTGAAAAATTGAAAAATGGCCTGCGCTAGTGTAGGTGTGGGTTTTGGGCGCACGCAGATTCATTTTTCAGCGAGCCTGTAAAAAAGGCCTTTTTAAAATTTTTGCCAAAAATGGACCAACAGCAAAATCAAAAGTGGTGCGTCCATTTTGGGTCTGAGACCTTACCGCCAGCCATTGACTTAGCGGTAAGGTCTCACGCGTTAACCGGGTGGTAATGACTTATGCGCGTAGAAAGCCACATGACACGCGCCTACTGCACACGTCCGAAAATATTTTTGGATGCGCGTAGCGGACACGCACCAAAAATGAATTTACCACAAGGACCACATGGTAGCCAGGCGGTACCTCCATTTTGGCGTGTGTTGGGCATGTGTGGGCACCTTCGCGGCATAGTAAAAGGGCCCCTCACAGCTGAGTTCTAGTAAATGTTGCCAACCATCTATTTCAGCTCTACCAGTCATTCTGATATGATGCTGATAGCCTACACAGTGGACACTCATAGACTTTGCATCTGGGTGGCAGTTTTAAAATGGCTTCCTTTAAAAGCTAGGGAGATGTAGATACTCAGTTACTTCAGAGGGGGATAGGAATGCCATCCAGTCCTTAATTAGCCTCCATTCACCTCAACTCTGTTCCTGTACTTTTTAATATTCTGTTTTTCAGCTTAAGCAGATGCACATTTTTCTCACTCATTAACTCGATGCAAAATCACTTTGGTAATAAGGTAATAAGCAATGGGCAAGGAGGCTGTTTTATGGACACATGGCTTGACTGCAGCAGCTTGTTTAAGCTCTTCTCAGGCGGAACAGCTGTTAGTTGTGAGTACCTATAATTCAGTGGATTAGTCACTAGCCTTTCACCTCTGAGAGCCAAAGTTCAGACACAGCCCAGATCAAAGTTAATAAAGCCATTCTGACTAGATGCCTTAATAGGGACTTTCTCACGAAGGATTATAGGAAAGGTCTTGGGTACCAGATCAAATTTCCTCTGATCCAACCAAAGAGCATTCTTATCTTCTCCCACTCCCAAGGGTGGAAAACAATCCGAGCGTTTGTGGTGACGTGAATGTTCTTTTAGAACAAATGACAATTAACAAGCATGTCATTTCCCAACCAAGATTTAATGCCAGTTTTAGGTAGGAAAATAAGTTTATGTTTGGCTTTGACAGAAAATAAAATGCATCAAAAGTGATCTAGACTTTATCCACAGGATTCTATATAGTGTGGCTTGAATTGCGTGTGCAAATCAGATTGTATTCTGATTAGTGAACTTAATTATCTTAACAAACCAATCAGCGCTGATCATTGCCAATTAGCAAACAATTGACACTAATTGGCGTTAATTAGAATTTACATGCACAACTAAGGGGCCCTTTTACTAAGCTGCGTAAGCGTCTACATGTGCCCAACGTGTGCTAAAATGGAGTTACTGCCCGGCTACCGCGTGGCTCTTGCGGTAATTTCATTTTTGGTATGCATCCGATATGTGCATCTGAAAAATAATTTTTATTTTTGGATGTACGTATTGGGTGCGCACCAAGTGGCATTTGACACACGTCGGTCATTACCACCCGGTTACTGCATGAGACTTTACCACTAGGTCAATGGCTGGCAGTAAGGTCTCAGACCCAAAAAGTACATGTGGCGATTTTCATTTTTTTGGCAAAAATTTTAAAAAGGCATTTTTTTACAGGTGTGCTGAAAAATGATTCTGCGCACGCACAAAACACGCATCTACACTACTGCAGGCCATCTTTCAGTGCGCCTTTGTAAAAGGGCCCCTAAGTGTATTCAGTAAAGTAATGCATGTAAATTTTATGGTGCATATTTGAAAAGGGGCAAGGCCATGGGCGTGGCATGGGTGAGTCATGGGCATTTGTAAAAACTATGCGTGTTGTTAATGAATATACCCGGTTCGCACCTAACTTAGGCATAGGCGTTTATACCAAGTTTTACTTGGTGTAAATGCCCACAACTGAATTTAGTCGTGCGGACGGGTGTTAGGCTTATTCTATAAACCACACCTAACCTTAGGCGGTTTATAGAATATGCCTAGGCGTATTTTTTTGGAGCTGATTTTTAAGATGTCATATATAGAATCTAGCCCTATATTTTTATTAATCTTTTTTTAAATCACATGAAATACACCAGAAAGCTGTAACACAAGAATGTCAGTTTGGTGTTTGCTCTATCCTCAAGCTATAATGTTGCACATAAAGCTAGCCCTCCTGTATGCTAGATGTTTATAGATAAAAAAAACTGCAGGAAGCCATGGGCAGACCAGTGGGAACTTCTCCCTGCTGTGCCACAGACAGACACACAGCTTTTTGCATTCTGTACTGTTCTACCATAATCGCTTGACTGGATAATTACAATACATTATGCTTCTCATAGCCACATTAAAAAGAACACTGGTTCTACCCAGTAATTCCCATCTTCTTCTTTTTTTTTTTTTTTTTTGCTCTTTTGGACTGAGGGAAGCTGTTGTGTGGGGATTACTTTTCTTTTAATAGCTAATTCAGTGACTCTGTGTGTGGTCACCAACAATCTGCCACTCTGTTCTAGTATACCAACCAGGTGATCCACTTAGTCAATGGACAAAAATGGGCAAACTTCTGCTTTGGGTCAGTTTAGGAGGATTTAGGTCAGCCAGGGTTGGCTCCTTAGGCCACAGAAGGATTTTTGTCATAGTGACATTAATATGGAGTGAATGTCCAACTTGTTGGAGCTTTTACTGGTCACTTGCTGTTGGCCTTTATAACAGTAGAAATACAGTATATTTTCTCAGCAGCAAACAAAAAAATCTCTACAGAATGCTCTTGAAATTCATTATCAGGTATAAAATTTCATTTCTCCCTTTTATAAAGTGTAATAGATTGAACAATTTGTCCTTTTCTGATAAATGTGAGTCAATACTAGGGGTGTGCAGCCTAAACATTTTCATCTAGAGATGGGAGTAACTAGTGAGGTCATTAAATCTGATGATGACACAAAGTTATTCAAAGTTGTTAAATCACAAGAGGATCATGAAAAATTGCATAAGGACCTTACGAGACTGGGAGACTGGGCATCCAAATGGCAGATAATGTTTAATGTGAGCAAGTGCAAAGTAATGCAAGGTTCCACATTAGGAGTTACTGACCAGGAAAAGGATCAAGGTGTCATCGTTGATTGTACATTGAAACCCTCTGCTCGGTCTGTCAGCAGATAGTTGGTTAAGCACTATTTAACCGGTCAGCAGCCGTGCTGACTAATGCTGAATATTGGGGGGGGGGGGGGGGGGGGGGAGGGGTATATCTTTAAGAGGAGATGTACAAGATTGGAGGCAAGATAAGCACAGCTCAGGAGAAAGACCTTGGGGAGATAGGATCTTAAGATGGTGAAAGAATGTGACAAAATGGCGACGGCCAGAAGGATGCTAGGCTGCACAGAGAAACATGTAACTAGCAGAAGAAAAGGTGTTAATGTCCTGGTAGAAGTGTTGATGAGGCCCCATTTGGAGTATTGTGTTCAGTGTCCCAGGCCTTCTCTTGCTAAGGACATAAATAAAGTGGTTCAGAGAAAAGTGACAAAAATGATATGGGGTTTGATACATGAGAAGAGACATGAGGATCTGAATATGTATATCCTAGAGCAGGGATTTGCATACGATGCAATGTATATTCATTGTGGGTATCTTGAAAACCTGACTGGCTAGGTGTGTCCTGAAGATTGAGTTGAGAAACCCCTGTCCTAGAGGAAAGGAAGGATGGGGGTGATATGAAACAAACGTTTAAATATTTGAAAAGTATTAATATGTGAAGAAATCTTTTCCAGAGAAGGGGAAGCAGTAGAACTAGAAGACATGAAATGAGGTTGCAGGGAGGTCTACTTAGGATTATTTCATGGTGGTGGATGCCTGGAAAGCCCTCTAACTGGAGATGGTAGAGATGAAAATGATGATGGAATTCAAATATATATGAGATAAATACAAAGGATTCCTATATAGAAAGAGAATAGGGACAAAACAAAAAAGTTATCCGTTCTTAGACAGCAAATCCAGTAGTTCAGAAGAAAGGCTAGTGCCAGGCTGTCTATGGTCAGTGTCCTGATTACGGCTAGATAGAATTGGCTGGGCTGGAGTAGGCTTCAGTGGCAACTCCAGTAGTTGAAAATTAAGCCAGTCCTGGACAGACCTCTATGGTCTGAGCTCTCAAAATGTAAAGGACAGCTCAAGATCAAGTATGGATATGTTAGATCATATGCTATGAGTTTATCATGTTGGGCTGTGCAAGTCTTTATCTGCTGTTAACTACTATGCTACTATAGTATGTAAGGGCATGCATTTTTTTTTAAATACTGTACACTCTTCCAAAATAGAGTGACCTTTCAAAAGATTGCTTTCTATTCCCGAAGAATGCATGCTCGTTTGAGAAGAGTGTGAACTCTTTTTGAAAGAATGTGTCCCTTGCAAAGAGTGTGCACTGTTTCGAAAGTGTGCATTCTGTTAGAAGAGTGCACACAATTAACCAATGAATTTCAAATGAATGCACATCCCTAGTCAATGCAACGTCTAAGATCTGGTAGCCAATTAGACAATCAATCACATTCCAGTTGGAGATCAAGTTGACAACTGTATTAAACTAATAAACCATAACACAGCTAGACAGGAAAAAGAGAGAGAGAGAGAAAGATCCTCATGTTATTTTGTAATGTATTCAAGTCCATATATATATATTTTTTAAGCCTGTCCAATATATTTTATTTATAAGGTAATGATTCCAATGGTATGTTGGAGATGATCTCAGTGTCACAGATCTATTCCTAATGCTCACCTCAATACTTATGCTGTGCCAGGGAGCCTCCTTCTAGAGTTCATAAAGTGGAATATCTAAATAGGTAACAAATCAAAACATGTTCATAGTACATTAGAAGCCATTAGAGGTGAATTTTTAGTTTTGGTTTTGGATTCAGAACTGAAATGTACCCAAAATCTGGGTTTGGGTTTCAGCAGAAAATGCCTGTACTTTTTGATGGAAACCTGAAACTGTAGCCCTGCTTCCCCGCCCTGCCACCACCGCAAGCCAGCCTTCTTCCACCTCCCTGACAAAAAAACATTCCCCCAGACCACCCACCAAGTTGCTGCTACTTAGACCATTCCCAATTTGAAATTGGTGGCTGTGACTTGCTGTGGCAGTCTCCAGAGACTGCTGTGGGAAGCCACGACCCCCACTGTTATAGCGCAGCCGGGTGGGGGCAGGAACAACTTGGGATTCTCCTGCCCCAAAGACACCACTAGGCCACCAAAGCCTTTAGGAGGTAGGGCCTACCAGGAAGAGGGCAGAGTGGTGGGTGGCCTGGGGTGGGGGGTGTTTTTTGTTTGAGGGTTGGGAGAGGCTGGCTTGCAGTGGTAGTGGTGAGGACAATTTTGGTTTTAGTTCCAGCTGAAATCGAGTCACGGATTCAGTTTTGGCCAGAAACAAAACTGTCAGTTTCAGTCGGCCTCTTCAGTAATCTTTTCTTTATCTGCAGGGATCCACTTAATTGTAGGTTAGCTCTGAGGGGGTAATGCTATAAATTGGCACCTCAGTCTAGGTGCAGCTAGTGCCAATTCTATAATGGCATTTTGGTGCCAAAAAATGTCGACCAGGTAGATTGTAAGCCCTCTCAAAAAACAACAAACTCTTCCTGAACCCGAGCAGACAGGTACCTGACTTGAAAATACCTCTTCAGCCCAAACCGCGACTTCCTCTCCTACTGTCTTGCTGGTATTGCCCCTCTCTGTCTTCCACGGCATTCAGCAGTGTCTGTTCCTTCCCTCCCATTACCATCTCTGCTGTGCTCGTGGTATTAATTACACAGCAAAGCTTCACGGGACTGTGGTTCTATGCACACTGTGGCCACCTCTTTCAAAGAAGAAGTTATATCAGAGAAGGTGCAAAATGGGGCATAGTTCCTGGAATGTATTCAGTTTGCATATTACCATCAGTAACAGAGGTACGGGAAGGAGGGGGGGGGGGGGGTATGATAGCTGGTGCAGCTGTACCAGAGCCACACAATGGGGGATTCCTTCCTTGCTGTGTTCAAAAGTGCTCCCCTGTCCTTTTCCACATTTCAAACGTGCATTCATTTGAAATGAGATTTCCCATGTAATTGCGTGTTGTTATGAAATATTGTGCTTTTTTTCATTTGTTAATTATGGGGCCCTTTTACTAAGTCGCATAAGCGTCTGCACACGCCCAACGCATACCAAGATGGAGTTACTGCACAGCTACCATGTGGCCCTTGCAGTAATTTCATTTTTGGCGTGCATCCGCTATGCCTGCCCCCCAAAAATATTATTTTTTATTTTATGGCGCACATCAGCTACATGCCTCAAGTGGCATTTGGTGCGCATAGGAAATCACCACCCAGTTACTGCGTGAGACTTTACCGCTAGGTCAATGGCTGGCAGTAAGGTCTCAGACCCAAAATGGATGTGCGGCAGTTTTGATTTTGCCGCACGTCCATTTTCGGCAAAATTTAAAAAAAGGCCTTTATTACAGGCGCGCTGAAAAATGCATTGGCGTGTGTCCAAAACCCACACCTACACTACCGCAAGCAATTTTTCAGCACACCTTAGTAAAAGGGCCCCTTAGTGCACTCTTCTAAAAGAATGCCCAGCCTTTTGGAAGGGAGTGGCAGAGGCAGAGTGAGTGTAGGGGAAGCTGAATGAAGTTGCAGGGGGAGCGTTAGTGATTGCAAGGTGGAAGCGGGAGATGATCTGAAATCACTAAAGGCATAGGAGCCAGCTCTGTGGGTTCCACTGGGTGCTGAGCATCCCCCAATATTAAGCAAGCTCCTTCACTGTGTCCAGGGAAAAGTAGTTTGTATTCTATTTGGCACCATCAATCATTTTGAAATATTGGTGCTTATTACCATTCCTTTCCTTCTCTGCATTCCTTCTCCTTCTCTTCATTCCCTCTGTCCTCTCTCATTCCCTCCCTCCTCCTTTCTTCCTCTTCCCTCTAGCTTCTGCTACATGTCTATCTGCTTTATGCACCATATGGCTGGCTGTAATTTTTGCTGAAAGAGGGGTGGGAACCTCAACTGGTACAGAACACTAAGATGCTAGATATCCTCCATCATCTTTGCTGACATAAGGGGAACCTCCACTGGCACAGGAAACTAGGATGCCTAAAGATTGGTGGTTTCTAAGGGCATTGTGAGAAAATGAGTTGTCATTTTGACAAATAGAGCATTTAGAAAAAAGGTTAATTCTTTTTACAAACACACAATCTGTCAAAAAGACAACTTAGTTTCTCCTGATGCCAACTTGAATTTCATTGTAAACTCCCAAAACAGCTGCAAAAAACCCCAAGCCTGATCATTGGGGGTGGGGAGTCTTACATTTGAAATGTTATTTTGAGGCACATTCAAATGGACATAAGAAGTAGGAATAAGAGATATAACCTATGGGATAGAAATGAAGTACATAAGGTTTTATAAATAAAATGCTACTGAAGTGCATTTAGTAAGAGAAAATGTTTAGAAGGATAGCGTAATAAAATAACTGTCGTTTGACATAAAAATGCTGCAGTGGCTCTCCAGCTGTAGCAGGTTCTCACTATGATAGTAAAACACCATGAAAACAAAGGAAAATCGTAAGTATGCCAGGATCTGCAAGAAAAAAAAAATGTTGCTAATCACAAGGGCCTTTTAAATGTTACTAATTTTGCAAGCTTAATGAGAAAATAAACTCATCCAAATACCAGGAAAGGAACACTAGGGAAAGAGAAGCAATTCAGATCTTCATCATTCACATTATCATTTATCCTTCTCAAATTCGATTCACTGACTGTAGCTAACCGTGTATTCATGTTTCCAATACTACCCTTCAAACTGATGGTGTTCCCAAACCCCCACAAGCCCCAGAGTACAGAAGCATACACTACTAACATGTCCATATTTCCTCAGACAGCGGCGCCTTTGCTTTATGAGAATGCCCAGACAATTCCAAAAGGATCTGTGATTTTTACCATCATGTGAAGTATATTCCTGGTGCATGCAAACAATAGACTGCAATAAATAGAGAATAAGGGGTCCTTTTCTAAAGGTCATTAAAATCTGGGCTTAGTGCATTCTAATGTGTGATTTTCCATGCAATAAGTCCAGATTTTCCATGCAATAAGTCCAGCTTCAACGTGGCAGTCTTTAGGGATGTGCTAATTTTTCTATTAGAGTGTGGCACTTGCTATAAATTAAAGCGGGAACACTTACTGCCCTCAAGGCGCCATCCCCCTGATTCTGTAAAGGTCACCAAAAATTGTGCGTGCAAATGTAGGTACGTTGACGATTCACGCACACAGTTTTAATTGAATAACAAGCCAATTACTGCCAATAATAGGCTTTTAAACAAGTATTTAGTGGCACGAATTAGATTTAATTGGGTATTACACACGTACAGTTAGGCTTGGGATCTGCACCTAAACTTCATATGCGACCTGAAAAAGGGGGTGCAGAAAGGTGACGTCATGGGTTGTGGCTTTCAATTACATGCATAATTATTTAATAATGGTGCTCTGCATGTAAATTTAGGCTTGGCCATTTGCACCACGTTTTCACTGGTGCAAATGGTCACACCTACATTTATTTGTTTATTTATTTGCAGCATTTATATCTCCCAGTTTCTCACCCAGGGGTAGGCCCAATGTAGCTTACAACAATCTACATAAACACACGACAAGGAAGAGTTCAAACAATCAATGTCTTAGAAGTAATATGGTAAAAGGGCAAAAGCGAGGTAGAGAAAAAGAAAAAGAGCAGTGGTGATTAATATGACACCGGGATAAAGAGAGTTCAGAAGTTAGAGGTGCCAGGCGGGAGCGGTGCATAAGCTTTGCCAAATAGAATGGTCTTGAGGCGCTGTTTGAAGGTGGGGTGATCAGGAGTAAGTTTCACCAGTTTAGGCAGATCATTCCACAGACGAGCGCTAGTGTAGGAGAAAGTTGATGCATAGATGCTTTTGTATTTAAGTCCAATATATTCTGGATAATGAAGGTTTAAGTACGATCGCGCGGATCTGTGAGAGTTCCTTGGTGGCAAGTTGATGAGGGTGTCCATATATGCGCCACCATAACGCTTAAGCGTTATTCTATAAATTGCACTGAACTGTAGGCGCGGTTTATAGAATAACACTTAAGCGGGGGTTTTTTCGTACTGATTTTTAGGTGCCATTTACTGAACCCACCCCATGTACTTCCACATTAACTCAGAGTTAACCAGTTAGAGCACGCTAATGCTGGTTAATACTTCCACACCTTCTAAAAAAATTATTTCTGAAAAATAGTTATTGCATGCTTAGCTAGGGTTACCATATGGCTCCAGAAAAAGAAGAACAGATTGAAACAGTGGAAGCAAAACCTGGACTGGATCAATGTGTCCTCCTTTTTCTGGAGCCATATGGTAACCCTATGCTTAACGCATGCAAACAGGCAAAATACCACAAAACACTTTAACATATTTTGCAGTAGCCTGTTTTCCACAATTTAATGCCCTATAGTAGAAGAGCTTCTAAGATAGGCAACATAGGCAGTGGCGTACCAAGGGGGGGGGGCGGTGGGGGCGGTCCGCCCGGGTGCCAGTGGGTGGGGGGTGCTCCGCTCCCGCCGCCTCCCGTGGCCGTTCCTGCGGCGCCGCACATTTAAAAAACCGGCGAAGCAGCGTCGCAGGCAGCGCCTCGTGCCCTGCTTGTTAAAAAAAAATCAAATTTCCTTCCCCTCCTTCTCCTCCTCGTCTTGACGTCGACTCAAGGCCCGAGTCGACGTCAAGACGAGGAGAAGGAAGGAGATTTGATTTTTTTTTTTACAAGCAGGGCACGAGGCGCTGCCTGCGACGCTGCTTCGCCGGTTTTAACGGGACTGAGGTGGGGAAGGAGGGGGCGAAAGGGACTCGGGTGGGGGTGTTCAGAGGGGAGAAGGGAACTGGGGTGGGGGTCGCAGACAGGGGAGGGGAGAAGGGGACTGGGGTGGGGATCTCAGAGGGGAGAAGGGGACTGGGGTGGGGGTGTTCAGAGGGGAGAAGGGGACTGGGGTGGGGGTCTCAGAGGGGAAAAGGGGAGGGGAGAAGGGGACTGGGGTGGGGATCTCAGACAGGGGAGGGGGAGGGGAGAAGGGGACTGGGGTGGGGATCTCAGAGGGGAGAAGGGAAGGGGAGGGGAGAAGGGGACTGGGGTGGGGGTGTTCAGAGGGGAGAAGGGGACTGGGGTGGGGGTCTCAGAGGGGAAAAGGGGAGGGGAGAAGGGGACTGGGGTGGGGATCTCAGAGGGGAGAAGGGGAGGGGAGAAGGGGACTGGGATGGGGTGTTCAGAGGAGAGAAGGGGACTGGAGTGGGGGTCTCAGACAGGGGAGGGGAGAAGGGGACTGTGGTGGGGGTCTCAGACAGGAGAAGGGGAGGGGAGAAGGGGACTGGGGTGGGGGTGTTCAGAGGGGAGAAGGGGGCTGGAACTGGGGGCTGAAAAAAGGGGCAGAGAGAGAGAGGGGACAGATCCTAGATGGAAAGGGGAGCGAGAGGGAGGGCAGACCCTGGATGAATGGGAGAGGGAGGGCAAATGGTGGATTGAAGGGGCAGAGAGAAAGGGCAGGCAGTGGATGGAAGGGACGGCAGAGAGGGCAGACACTGGATGGCAGAGAGAGAGAGAGAGAGAGAGAGAGAGAGTGAAGACAGATGCTGGATGGAAGGAAGACGGTGAAAAGAAGATGAGGAAAGCAGAAACCAGAGACAACAAACTGTAAATAAAATATATTTTTTTATTTTTTTTGCTTTAGGATAAAGTATTGTAGATGTGTTAAATATTTATAATAGAACATGTAAATAAGGTAATCTTTTTATTGGACTAATTTTAATACATTTTGACTAACTTTCGGAGAACAAAACCCCCTTCCTCAGGTCAGGATAGGATACTGTAACAGCACTATACTGTACTGACCCGAGGACGGAGGTTTTGGCCTCTGAAAGCTAAATGGTATTATTTTACTTTCTATATTTGTTTTATTTCTATTTGTTAATTTGTAAAGTGGTGATTGGTACTTGTTAGGTTTTTTTTTCAAATTTACATTTATATTTTGCACAGTACTAGGGGACAGTTTCTGTTTCTGTGGTGTTGCATTGTATGCAGAGTCTGGCATTGGGGGTTCAGTTTAATTTTTGTCTAAATAGAAAGTTTATGATTACTTATTCTATAGTGGATTAGGGTGTATCTGTGTTTGTGAAAAAGACATGGCTTTCAGTTGGCATTGACTGTGCAGGATCTACGATCTGTACTATTCTGTCTGGTTTCGTTTTACAATAGGTGAATTGATGTTCTAGTGCTCACTGTAGTGTTTAAGATGCTTTCCTTTTCCTTGTGTGACTCGTAGAAATGACTGCTTATGGTATGGTAGAATTGCTCTATAGGTCCTGAGTGTTTTGTATTCTCGGCATGCCTAGTACTGGATTTGGGGGGGGGGGGGGGGTGTTAAAAAATGACCGGCCCCGGGTGTCAACTACCTTAGGTACGCCACTGAACATAGGTGAACCCTCAGCCTTGCTTCCCTCTTAATTAAATTTCAGACTGATAAAAGAAGGGGAGGGGGCTGAGAGCCTGATTCTAGTCCGCAAGACTAGAAAAAAAAATCTTATGCACATTTCAGTTTAACATCTATAATTAAACCCAATAATCAGAATTACCTCAACACCACCCATCCAAGAATCCCAGTCAATCGGTCTACAATATCCACAGTGGAATAAAAGAAAAGAAGTCTTTAATGAGGTTGGATTGATGTTTCCAGGGTTTACAGTCAGATTCTCCTCAACATGGTCATGTTTCACCAACAGTACAGGCTGCATCAGGGGCATTAAGAACTTCATATGAATTGTAAAAGTCAGCGATAGTAACGATTCACCTGCAGCCACCCGGCTGCCAGCCCTGGAGTCCTCCCTCTCCTGCGTCCAGATGGCCGGGTGGCTGTAGGTGAATCGTTACTTTCTCTGACTTTTACAATTCAAACAAAGTTCTTAATGCCCCTGATGCATACTTTGTGACACCACCTATGGTCTGCCTAAATGACCCCCCCCCCCCAAATATTCCTATACACAGGCTGCTTTGACTTTTTGTGGCTGTCTGCACCAAGGGGGAAATTCTATATATGGCGCCTTAAAAATCAGTACGTAAAACCACGCGGTAAGATTCTATAAACTGCACCTAAAGTTAGGTGGAGGAGTGGCCTAGTGGTTAGGGTGGTGGACTTTGGTCCTGAGGAATTGAGTTCAATTCCCACTTCAGGCACAGGCAGCTCCTTGTGATTCTGGGCAACTCACTTAACCCTCCATTGCCCCATGTAAGCTGCATTGAGCCTGCCATGAGTGGGAAAGCACAGGGTACAAATGTAAAAAAAAAACACTCACATGCCATTCTTGCAACTAAAATTTAGGCTCACCCATTTAGGCCACCTAAAACCAGGCCTAAATACCTGCAACTAAGTTAGGCGCAGATCAGGTGTATTCTATAATAGTGCACATAGTTTTTTGAAACACGCACTAGCTGGGTTGTAATGCTGATTTGACACACACTGCATGTGCGTAGCCCTTACGCACCTTTGTTTTTATTTTAGGTTTCATTTTAGATAATTACTTCTATAAAAGTTTAGGGCTCCTTTTACAAACCGGTGCTACCAATTAGCGGTGAGCTGAATGCAAAGAAGCCCATTCATTTCCCATGGGCTTCTTTACATTCAACACATGCAGTGGCGGTAAGGGCTGCAGTACTAACCCAGTGGTAACCAGGCAGTGAGCGGCACTGCCTGATTACCACTGGGTACACACCGGCACTACAAAAATACATATATTTTTGTAGTGCCGGATAACACAGCGTGCTGGGGGTTGGGCTTACTGCAGCTTAGTTTCTTATTGTTAATTTTATTTTTTATATAGCTTACCTTTTAGTGTTTATTCTAGTTTTAGTTATGTAGTTTCTAATTTTTATTTTAGTTTTTTTAAAAACTTTATTGAAATTTTATATAATTTCAGAAGCAAAAGTAAACTTGCTGTAGAAAAGAAGTTGGAACACACCAGATTAAACTAGAAGACTACATCAAAAGAACTATTAATCCAAAAGAACTTCCAAACTACTGCAGTCCACTATATTAAGGGAGATCTATTTCACAATTCACAGGTAGTAGGATAAGATAATAAATATGAGGACTATTCTTATATCTGAGGCGGCAAAACTTCTAATTATCAGTTACTAGTTTCCTAACCTACAGGTGAGCTGGTTGCAGCAATTCCAACAGAAGCAGAGTTTAATTGAGACTCGAGAGATTTGGAGGTCAGAAATACAGTAAAGTGTTGAGGTTCATAAAATATATAGTGACTCCCTTGATAGTTAATTAAATATTTACAAGGATCACACAGAAAAACAATACTCCTAACTTCAACATAGCGGGGTTTAATAACAGAAATTGACGTCTTTTTTTTTCTGTATGTCCTTGGACCATCTGGAAAGAGTTGAACTTTAGAATTCATGAAAGCAGTATCTTTTACACAAAAGAACATTTTAAAGAGCCAGTCCCTCAGGATCCAGTAGACATGCTATCAAAACAGTGGAAACCACAGGGTCAGAATCTGATCTTTGAAAAAATTCAGTTGAGTCCACACTATCCATTTCCAGGGATGGTACTTGTATTTCGCCTTCCCTTTTTTTTCACCTGTGGGATATAGTACACTCTAGATACCTGAGGAACAGATTCCATGGGCATCTTCAAAACAGTTGTAACAACCTTTTTATACAGATCAATTTTTGATTTTGTTGGCATATGTGGAAATTGATGAAGATCAGATTTTTCCATCTGTTAGCATTATCCAAAGCTTCCAGCTTTCTATGCTTACCTGATATATCCTTAATAACCACCTCTTCTCTCTGTTGTATACCTTAAATATTTCTTTCAATATATTCTGATACATGTTTCTTCAGATCACCAGTATCAACTTGCATGGTACCTTGTTGTTGTAAGAAAAGGTCCCATCTGACCCAGAAGTGACTGTTCCAAATGCAAGATGATTTCCTATAACGTGGGAAAAGGTTTTTGGGCTTACCAACATTAAAATCAAAGTTTTTTTCTGGAACAGGTTTCGCCATACACACAGAGGAAGAGGCAGCTTACATGATCGCTTCTGCCCCGAGGCTCAAGGCAATGATCCCAAGGCCTGCAATCCCCCAATCGAAGTGATGTTTTCTTGCAAAGCCACAACTGTGGCTGAGGACTCACCAGGGATTCCCTCACTAGAGCATCTATTTTCTGTATCCAGAGATTGATTCCCTCGTAGCATTGGTGGGGCAAACCGGAGCTCTGGGGAGAGAAAAACTTCCAGCTCCGCAGAGGATGCCATGCTTCCTCCCGCTGACATCACTCCTAGCAAGCTGTCTGGAGTTTACAAAGCCACCACCTTGACCTGCCGAACAAAACTGTCCATTGGGCCAGTAATTGCCAGTGTTATGGGCTCCAGGAATCACCACTGCACACCTTTAAGCTTCTTATCCATCAGGTAAGTCAAAGAAAAAGGAAGTATTTGAGGAAAATAAGTCAGCGTAGACGGTCACCATCTTGGATCTCCAGTTTTAATTTTTATTGAGCTTTCGTTTGGACAATACTTTTAGCTTTCATTTTTGTTTCCTTAATATAATATTCATTTTTATTTTGATTTAGTTAACTAATGTATCACTGACAAATATTTACACTAGCTACAGATAGGTGCGATTTCTGCTCTTTACCCTAATGTTTTATACAGACACCTAGGTTTCAACGTGCGTTGATAAAATAGCACCTACGTAGATATCTATTTGGCCACTTAAACCAGGCCCCTTCTTATAAAATCACCCTCATATTGTAAATGACCTATTGATTTAAGAATTATTTTCACGAGAATTTTACCATTGATTCCACATTGTTTTTCACCAAAATGTGACTATAACTCTCAGTTTCAGATGGACAAGAGTTTTTGTTGTTTTCGTTAAAGCTTTCGGTGAAGGTTTATTTTTGTGAAATTGCAAGCAATTTCACTAAATTGTTCATAAAGCAAAAAGGGCCAGATTCTATATATGGCACTTAAAAAATCTGCGTGGAAGACATTTCTGCCTAAGTGCATTTTATAAGCGGTGCCTAGATTTAGGCGCTGTATATAGAATATGCTTAGTTGATATCCCAGCACCTAAAACTATGCAAATCCACTTACAGCAACAAAAACATGGCATAAATCCTGGTGTGTAGATTTAGCCGCAGATAGCCATATTCTATAACAGCACGCATAAGTTTTAGTATGCCTACAAAATGCCCATTTCCATGCCCACAACTAAGCCCCTTTTTGCCTGCATGCATTAAAATGTAGGCGCAGTGCATTACAGAAAACGCTTAGGGAGTTATGCATGTAAATTCTAATTATCACCAATTAGTGCTCATTATTGCTTGTTAAGCGCTGTTAAGAATGTTGATTGGCTTGTTAAGCCAATTAAGTTACGCGCATTATTTTAGAATACGCATGGATTTTGGCGCAGAATGCTAGGCGTGATATATAGGATCCAGGGTAAATGTACTTTCTGGGCTTTCTTGAGAATGATCCTTGCCTCAGAGAAGACAGATGTGCTCTTAAGCACCCTTGTCCTCCTGCTTCAGGAACTATGCCTCCCCCTGCTGAATCCCGGAGCTGAGCCTCCAGGTTTTTGATGGCGGCAGTGAGCTGGTGGGAGAATGGAGTTATGTGCATGCACAGCAGATCCATTGTGGTGTCACAGCGGAAAGACTGTGGGTTGTGGGGATTCCGTACACTCCCTCCACACACAGAAAAGTCTGTGTTACTGTTACTAAGATGACCCCAGAATTTTTGTATTGTTTACATTGAACATCACCTGTGAAAGTATAATTGGTTACAGTGGTGTACCAAGGGGGGGTGGTGGGGGCGGTCTGCCCCGGGTGCACGCCGCTGGGGGGGTGCCGCGAGCCGGTCAGCGTTGTTGGTTTCCATGCTCCCTCTGCCCCGGAACAGGAAGTAACCTGTTCCGGGGCAGAGGGAGCATGGAAACCAACGACGCTGACCGGCGAACGGCACCCCCCAGTGGCGTGCACCTGGGGGGGTTCTTTCGCCGGGGTGAGGGGGTCGCCGCGCTGCACCCGGGGGGTGGGGCGCATCGGCGATCCCCTCCGGGTGTCAGCGCCCCTCGGAACGCCACTGATTGGTTATACCACTGATAGGTAGGTTGTAAGTTTGAAATGGGTGGAGAGTGCAAGATTGACAGTTCACCTAGGACATATGATATTCTTGCACACCCTTTTTTAACCTTCAGTTTGTTTATGTGCCATTTCTTTTATTAGATCTTAATATTCACAACAGGATTTAGTTGAATGTTACCTACTGAAAAAAAGCAAGTATTCTATCATTCCCTGCTTGACAAGAACTTGCTCATTGTGGCTAACGTCAGTTTTATCTTTTTGTCAGCATGCTCTGTCCTCTTCTCTAATTACCTTACTAAATTTTGTGCTTTTAACATCTAGCATCCCTAATCCGAGTTATACAACCTGCACAGTAGTACTTTTATAATCCAATTTACTTAGGGCCCTTTTCCAAAGGTGAGTGAGGACCTACGTTCATCCAGCATACACCAAATCAGGATTACCACCCGGCTACCGCATGCCACAGGCGGTAATTCCGAATTTGGTGTGCACCGAAAATACACGGTAGAAAATATTTTCTATTTTATACCGCATGGCGCTTACCCTCCAGTAAATGGCAGTGGGTGGTAGGCATGGGGAACTTGGGGAAAATCCACTGCTTATTTCTAGGATACTGTTTTGGCATCTTGCCAGGTGCTTGCAGCATGGATTGGCCACTGTTAGAGATATGATGCTGGGCTTGGTGAACCTTTGGTTTGTCCCAGTATAGCAACGCTTATGTTCTTATTTTTTTATGATAGTTACGTGCATAACTGCTAATTGGAGCCAATTAGCACTGATTAAGGCCTATTATAGCATATTATGAGCTCATTAACCCCAATTATCAGCTCATTATTACATTAAGCTACGCGCATGATTATCTATATTCTATAACTTGAACACGCAAATTTGTGAACTAGTCACAAATGTGGATGTGCAACTTTCTAAAATTAGGGGGAAAACAATTTTTTCAAGATAATATAGCAGTTAGATATGAACACAGAGAAAAATCATATTTGGGTCAAGATTCAAATGATGTGGTCAGTATATTTTTTAAAATACTAGTCACGGCATTTAAATATATTGAGGCCGATTTTCAGACTGTGGGAGTTAGACTGGCTAACTCCCGCGGTCAGCGCTGAGCCCAGATATTCAATGGCAGGTCGTTTCCAGTGACCAGCATTGAATAACTGGTTTGGTTTCAAGATAACTGGCTAAATCGATATTCAGACTTGGGGGCCCTTTTACTAGGCCGGCACCTATATGTGCCCAATGCACATGAATTTGGAGTTACTGTCCAGCTACTGCGAGGTCCAGGTGGTAATTTTGTTTTTTACGCGCATCTGCTATGCGTGCTGGAAAATATTGTTTATTTTCCTGCGCGTGGCGGAAACCGGGTGGTAATTGTCTTTCTACGCACATAGACGATTACCGCGTGGTTACCACGTGAGACCATCCAGCTAAGTCAATGGCTGGCGGTAAGGTCTCAGACTTAAAATGGATGCGCACTAATTTTTATTTTGCCGCTGAAAAATGGATCTGCACGCGCCCAAAACATACACCTACACTACTTCAGCCCATTTTTCGGTGCACCTTAGTAAAAGGACCCCTTAGCTGGTTATCTTGAAACCGGCCTAAGATATTCTTTGTTTTCACACAGCCAAATGTGGCCTGCTAAACTGGCTTAAAAAATTAGCAGATATCCAATTATATTGTGTGATATAACCAGCTAGCTGCTAAGTGGGGATATTCAGAAGGAGATAGCTAGTTATCACCTGCTGAATATCAGCAGATAGCCAGTTAAGCGCTATTTAAGCAGTCAACAGCTGGCTGGTTAAATATCGCTGAATTTGGTGGTGGTGGTGGGGGTGGTGGTGGTGGATTGAGCCTGATACTCAGCTGGCAGCGATCAGCATTTTGCTGATCACCACCAAAATTAAACCCAGAAATTCAATGATAGGCCATGTCTGGGCAGTGGTATTGAATTTCCAGGTTGCCGGAGCCGACTAACACATAGCTGGTTAAATGTAATATTCAGCGCTTAACCGGCTATGGGTTACCACATAAAGATAGGACTGACTTTTATGCGGTTCCATTTGTGTGGTTAACCTAGCTGGTTAAGTGGTGAATATCAGCACTTCACCAGACGAGTGCCGACTCTACCTCCAGAATGCCCCCAAATAGCCGGTTTTCATTTTGGTGCTAATTGGTCATTTTCAGTGGCATTAACTGATTTAGTGGCACTGAAAATTAACGGTTAGCCATGAACAGGTGATTTAACTGGCCAGGAGCTGTTTCTGGCTGGTTAAATCTCTTTGAATACTGACCCCATTATGTATATCCAACAGAGCTAGCCATATATTAAGTGGCCTCAATAGAGGCAGCTGACCAGCACCGGTTGTATGGAAAGCTGTGGTAGTCCTCTACTCTCCATTTAAAGGGCAATTCTATAACTTGGTACTTGAGTGTGTAAGTGTACAAAATACCTGGCACTTTTCATAAGTAAGTGCACACTTATTTACTTATAACACAATTTATAGACCACACTTACCTGGGTCCTAGGTGGTTTACAAAGAAACATTCACAATAAAAATGTAAAAACAACAAAACTATACAAACAACAAAAAATGAACTTAGCCCATAAAACTTAACATCATAATCTAACAAAAAGCCTGAGAGAAAAAAATACGCCTTGAGCAGCAGGGCAATATGCTATTCTGTAATGGAGCAAATAAGGGCGTAGTGCATTAATGCAAGAGGGTGTTCACATGGGCAGGGCTGCCATTTACATGATAAACTCACCAAATACTGTCAGTTGCATGCGTCCCCCCTCCTGCATTTATGCAACCAGAGTTACACCAGGTCTTTGACTGGTGTAATTGCAATCATGTACATGTAGATATGCTGATGCTGGGCTACAATAATATTGTGTAACAGAATCTGGGTTGCCCAGATGCTGTTTAATAATAGGCTCTCACCGTGTGGTTTTCCTGTACCTAAAAGGAGGTACTCACTTCTAGAATTGCCCCATAACCTTTTTGCTGGCCTAAATAAAACACATAGATATATGGACAGAGGCTGAATATTGCTCGCATAGGGCTTTAGATAGAGCTCCCATGTTCTGCTCTGGCACTAGATAATTCCAGGATAGACAGGAAGACGTTTCAGTGGCATTATCCAAACAGTGCTGCTGAAAATTCACAGATAGGACACTTATCCATATTGCAGATGTCACTATCCGCATCCCAGAAGAGCAATGGAGCACCCTGGGGGGAACTACAATGGATTTCAAATATATACTCCCAGGTACACATCTCACTGTTGTTCCTTTATCTTATCTTTTGAGCTCCCAAAACCCAGTACCTGCAACTGTACACCATAACAATAGCCCTTATGGGTGAAGGGGGCACCTATATGTGGGTACAGTGGGTTTCTGGTGAGTTTTTGAGGACTCAGTTTCCACCACAAGTATAACGGGTGGGGGTGGGGGGATGGGCCTGGGTCCACCTGTCTGTAGTGCACTGTGCCCACCACTAGACTACTCCAGGGACCTGCATGCTGTTTTCATGGACCTGAGTATAACATCTAAGGCTGGCAAGTAATGTTTTAAATCACATTTTGGGGGTGGGCGGGAGGGGGTTAGTGACCATTGGGGGAGTAAAGGGAGGTCATCCCTGATTCCCTTCAGTGGTCATATCTGGTTATTTAGGACACTTTTTGAGGTTTATTTGTTAATAAAACAGGTCTAGACCAAAACTTCCAACGTATAGCCCTGGATGTTTTTGTTTTGTTCCATTATGGCAGAAAAATGTCCAAGTGTTAGGAACGCCCAGATCCTGCCCTTAACATGCCCCTAACATGCCCCCTTGTGATTTGAATGCACTTCTGATGGACTTCATAGAAAAATGTCTAAAAATTGGTTTCAAAAATACCAATTTGAACGTTTTTGTGAGAAAAACGTCCAAATGCAGATTTATACTATTTTTCTCTTTTGAAAATGAGTCCCTTTGGGGCCCATTTACAAAGGCACACAGAAAAATGGCCAGTGGTAGTGTAGACATGTGTTTTGGGTGCACACAGTATCATTTTTCAGCGCCCCTATAAAAAATGAAAATTGCCGTGCGTCCATTTTGGGTCTGAAAACTTACCACCAGCCATTGACCTAGCAGTAAGGTCTCACACGGTAACCAGGCAGTAATGGTCTTTGCGTGTAAAATGCCTATTACTGCCCGCGAACCAGAAAATAAAAATATTTTCCGGCGTGCAAGGCGGATGAACATCAAAATGAAATTACTGCAATCGCCACGCAGTAACTCAAAACTGACACATGTTGAGCACGCGTAGGCACCTATGTGGCTTAGTAGAAGGGCCCCTTTGTCACTTAGGCACAAACAATCAATAATTGGTGTTGGCAGTAATTAGGAGTTGTGCATGGATCTGCCCTATGCCCGATTCTATAACATGTATACTTAAATTTCATAGTGCGCAACTCAAAAGGGGGCATGGCTATGGCTGCATGGGTGGGTCAAGAGCATTCTCTGAAATTAGGTGCGATTTTAAAGAACACCCTCATTTGCTTGCCTAACTGCTATCAGTTGGGTGCCAGCATTTATACCAGCCTTTACGGTTGCCAAAGGCTGCTTGTGCCCAATGTTAGGCATGAAATGTGCGCTAAGCTAGTATTCTATCCATGCAGATCATCTAGGTGCCTATTGAAGTGTGCCATTTATATGGATAAATGCTTTTGAATATTTAGGCCAGTTTTCTGTTAACAACTATTGACCAGTTGCCTCTATCCCTCTGTTTATGTGAATATTAGAGAGAGGGTTAAGTGACTTGCCCAGAGTCACAAGGAGCTGCCTGTGCCTGAAGTGGGAATCAAACTCAGTTCCTCAGGACCAAAGTCCACCATATTAACCGCTAGGCCACACCTCCACTCATTTCCCTTCACTAAATCCATGTTGACTTTGTCTCATTAATCCATGCTTTTGAATATGCTCTGTAATTTTGTTCTTTATAATAGTCTCTACCATTTTGCCCAGCACCAACGTCAGGCTCACCGGTCTATAATTTCCTGGCCCTCCTCCTATCTCGAATTACTTAACTTTCGTAAATTGTTAAAAACTTGGCTATTTGAGAAGCTTTTTGGAGTTTAATTTTGTTTTATTTTTGAAATTTATTGTAGTTCCTGTAAAGGTTTGATTCAGTCTTCTTTATGTAATCCACAACGAACTGGTCAGGTGTTTTGCAGAAGAGAAGTACCATATAGCAGGGGCGTAGCTACGGGTGGGCCTGGGTGGGCCCAGGCCCGCCCAATCTCGGCTCAGGCCCACCCAGGCAGCCAGCAGCTGTCCGGTCCTCCTCTACCAAATTTTGTTTTTAGTGCAGCCATTGTAGTGTTAGACGCTCTGACGCTGGCGCCTCTACTCCGTCACTCACTCCCTGAGTCCCCATCCAGTTCTGACGTTTCTGGACTCTGCTGCTTTCCTTTGCTCCTCCCCCTCATGCACGACGGCACCGCAGTGTTGTATGGGAGGGGAAACTGTGCCAGCTATCTTCGCAGTCGCGGTTGCAGTTTCTGTTTCTGTTCCTGTTCCTCCACTCTGCCGGTCTGCCCTGCCTCAGCAGCACTCCCCCGTGGCCCCACAACATTACACATGGAGCAGAGCACAATGATTGCGCTCTGAGTCTGCTACACTATCTGCCACTACCACCGAAGCCCAGCTGACCAGGCCAGGTAAAATAAATATATATTTTTTAATTTTAACATCGTATACAGTGTAATGGTGGGTGGGGGTGTGCTCTTCACTGCCTAGGTAAAAAAAAACAAGGCATATTTAATCATTTTAATATATCTTTTTTCACTAGGCAGTGAAGAGCCCACCCCCACCCAGAAGCCCACCAACAATAAATTTGTGATAATGCTCAGGTTACAATCTAAAAAAGGTTGTATATTTTTCATGTTGATGGGTTTTGGGGGTTGTTCTCTGCAGTGCCCGGGTTACAAATTTAAAAATTTTTTTTAAATTTAATATAGGCAGGTTTCTGGGTGGAGGTGGGCTCTGCAGTGCCCAGGACATAAAAAAAAAGTCTTATATTTAATGCTGGTGTCCTTCATGGTTGGGGGAAGAGATCCCAGACCGTGGGAGGATGGGTAGGGGGTACGACAAGGCTGATGCTAGGCTAAAGGGCAGGGTGGGGGGGGGGGGTTATGGTGGGGCTTATCTATGGGATGAATGATTGGGAAGGGCTGATACAGTGCTACAGGGAAAAATGGGGAAGAGGGTAAGGTAGAGAAAGGAAGGGCTGATGCTGGGCTATGGAGATGGATGGTGGGGTAGGGAAGGGAAAAGCCAATGCCAGGCTGAAGGGCAGGGATGGACTGATGCCAGTCTATAGGACAATTACTAATGTTTGGTCCTCTATTCTGTAATTGATGAGAGTTGGTATGTGCTCTGCATGTGACCAAGGTGAGAGATTCTGCTGGCATGTAGTTTGTGTCGGGTTGTATGAGTCTGACTTGTCTGACTTTTCCAATGGGAAGTGTATTGCTGTTATGTATATGCACTACTGCATTTATAAAAGTACTGTTGGTATTCGTACTCAGAATTGATGTTGAGATTTGCAACATAGGCTCTAAGAAGTTTCTTTGCAGGATTTAGTGTTACTTCACAAAGTAAAAGGACAGTTAAGGGATTCTGTATTGCTATTATTGAGGTGCTACTAGAATTGAATACATCTTTCCTGTGTATTTTTATTGCAAGATCCTGTCGTGTGTTGAGAGGTTTGCCACTGTAGTAGACTTATGTCGTCTGGTCAATTTTAAGATATGGGAAAATGTAATTATATTTAAAAATATTGGTTTTTCTGTTATGTATATGGTTTACGCTGATGCAGCTATTAGGCAGAAATCCATCATCAAGTGCATTCTAAGGCCATATTTTGTAGTATCCCAAGAAACACTACTCATACCTATATACATAGTGCCCACCCATATTAACTCTGGGCCCACCCAAAATGTCAAGTCTGGCTACGCCACTGCCATATAGTACAGTAATTGTGTCCAGATCTAGGTACATAGAGGTATTGATAGCATGAGATAGCAAATTCTGTGCCATAATGAACAATTTTCTGCTATACATTCGCAAGAAAATGTGTTAAATGTAGGGTGTAAGGAAGGTGTTAGACAAATGCATTTTCTGCGTATCTATTACTGCAAAAGATACATGGGTTTCAAATGCCAAGATGTTTTAGAAAGAGAACTCATAAAATGCCTTTCTAGCATTTGACTAACAGGCTATTCACACATCTAATTCATAACATAACTTTTATACAATTCCTGGGGGTTAGGAGGAACTGTTCAGGAGAAATAGATTTTCTAGCAGAGGCTGACAAGCTGAAATATAGATTTTATGAAAGAGGACATGATGATTATAGTGTTGCAAGGGTCAAGCAACGAGTCACTGGCTGTAATAGGATTGATCTTATGAATAATACAGACCAAGGACAAGTTAGGGAATATGGTAAAGTGAGGGCTGTGAGAAAGTTTAATAGACAATACCAGCACACCAGAAGCATTTTAAGCAAGCACTGGGATGTTCATTAGGCTGATCTGATAGTAAGAAGATTTTGTGTACCTATGCTTTAAAATTTATACCAGGAAAATTATGCACACACATTTACATCTGCTATTTGATCTGCATGGTTTTTCTGAGGAAAATTATGCTCATATTTTTGAAACCTGCTTCCTAGCCTTAGCTTAGGGCACACCTTCTCAACTTCTGGCTCAATTACCTTCACAAATATTGTGTAACCCAAGCACTGTCCAGACCAGCAAGAAATCCGTCTCATTTTTAGTGTAATTATATTAAGGATGCCACCCTGTATGGACACTGCAATGCTTTTACATCATCCATACATATCTCTGAGGAAGAAAATGAAGGACAAATGGACACATTAGAGATTAGGTGGCTGATATGTTGCCACTGGTAAAGTTTGTCAGGTTAACTTTATCTAGATATTCAGTCCAAATGCATTTGAGTAGAACATTCAGTTTAAAGGTTTAATTTAATTAAACTTAAATTGACATTTATTTCCTACCTTATCGTACAAAGAGTTCATTATCTAGATTTAAGGCAGGACTCAGTGCATTTTTCCTTGGCTTTTGGTCAGTGCGTGGGGTGTCTGCAGGGAGGGAGGGCCAGTTTTCTCTAGTTCTGTTTGTTGTTTTAAAAAATATTTAGTTTCATATGTGCACAACAATGTGCAAAACTGACATGTGATATAAAAAAAGACCAGATTGATAAACAGACGTAACCAGCACTTCATACAATGCAGTAACACAGCTTTTTATAATGTAAACCATATAACCCAAAAAACATTCACTTATCCCCATGACACCTTCTACACCCACCCACACAAACCCAACATACACCTCTTTCACACCACACACATGATCTTGCCATGATGAAGGAAGAGCACTTTCGCTAGGTACTGCAGTGAGACTTTAAACACCCTATTATACAAATCTGTGCAGTAAGGCGCCATCGCCTTTCTTTAGGCTGCCACTGCTGCCGAGAAGTCCTGAAACAGTAATAATTTGGAGTTTTCATAGTGAAGGGGTTGGACCGTTCGGTATTTTTGTAAAACTCGTTCCTTGTTTGCATAACTCAGGAGATGGAAGATGACTGGCCTGGGGCAGCGATCTTCTTCCTGTTGCCGACCCACGTGGTGCACCTGTCTATTTGATATGCATTAGGGCCTCTACTGAGTTCCAACGCGGTTGGCAGGCACTGCTCAAGCCAGCCACACAAACATCCATCTTTGACTGTCTCTGGTAGCCCCACAAGGCAGAGGTTGTTCCGCCTACCACGGTTTTTGTGATCCTCCGCTCGCTCCTCCAGCCGGTGCGCACTTCTCGAGCCCCCGCACCCACTTCTCCAAACATGCAGTTTGCATCTCCTGCTGAACAATGCGCTCTTCCACTTGGAGAAAGCAATGGTTGTGGGAGTCGAAACTGCCTTTTATCTCTTGAGTAGCCAAATATATTTGGGACAACATCCTCCATGACTGCGGTAGTACAAGCATTGCAGCGTCATCTAGGGTAAGCACAGGAAAACTTCCTTCTGCCATCTTGGTCTCTCTGGTGCATGACTAATCTCGAGAAGGTTTTGTGCCTCTGCTCAGTTCACTCCAGGATGCACAGTTGATAGGGAGTAGCCCTAGAGAGGTGCAATTCTCCAGAAAACAGTTATAAAATGTTAAAGATTATTGTAGATGGTGATAGGGAGACATGCAGAGATTTCTTGGCGTGTCCTACCAGGTTGGTAGCATCACGTGACCCCCCCCACCCCCCGTTTGTTCTTTCTGTTATTTCATTAACCGCTCTGAGATTTTTGAAGGGAAGTAAACAAAGTACTATAATAAACATAAAACATTATAGAGTATAAACAAAATTCATAAATCAATTGTACAATATCATTTAAAAATCAATATCACCTAAAATCATTCCCTATATCAAAATAACCCTCCTCATGAAACAAGCAGATAACCAAACATTTCACACTAGAAATCTTTAAAATGACTCCTATCTTATCAAATTCTCCTGAAATAACCACGTTTTAAGATTCTTTCTAAGCAACTGATCAGAGCTGTCGTCCCTTAATTCCTTTGGCAATTTATTCCAGATTGCAGGCACTTTACCATTTAGATTTTTTTTCCTATAAACACTGTAGTCTCCAATCATGCATCACTGACAATTTTAGCAAAATTTCTGTCTTAAATTGTAAGCTATTTGGCTAGTATACTTCAATGAACCCTTGTAAATCTAATGGCAGCAATCCATTCACTTTTTTAAAGGCTATAGCTAAAATCTTCAGATTGCTCTGGCTTATGTGGAGGGGCATAATCAAACGTCGCCAGCGAAATAGATCGCCGGTGATCTATTTTGGCGGCGGCGCAACAGCTGGCCGGAACTGTATTATCGAAAAAGATGGCCAGCCATCTTTTTTTCGATAATACGGTTTAGTCCGGCCAAAAGCCAGAGTTCGCCGGGGTTGAGATGGCCGGTTTTGTTTTTCAGCGATAATGGAAAAAAATGCTGGCCATCTCAAACCCGGCGAAATCCAAGGCATTTGGTTATGGGAGGAGCCAGCATTTGTAATGCACTGGTCCCCCTCACATGCCAGGGCACCCTAGGGGGCACTTCTAAAAATGTTTAAAAAATACAAAAAAAGCTCCCAGGTGCATAGCTCCCTTACCTTGGGTGCTGAGCCCCCCAAATCCCCCCAAACCCACTCCCCACACCTCTACTCCATTACCATAGCCCTTATGGGTGAAGGGGGGCACTTACATGTGGGTACAGTGGGTGTTGGGGGGGGGGGGTTGGAGGGCTCAACACTTAGCACCACAAGTGTAACAGGTAGGGGGGGATGGACCTGGGTCTGCCTGCCTGAAGTGCACTGCACCCATTAAAAACTGCTCCAGGGACTTTCATACTGCTGTCAGGGACCTGGGTATCATATTTGAGGCTGGCATACAGGCTGGCAAAAAAGTGCTTTATTTTTATTTTTTTCATGTGGGAGGGGGTTGGTGACCACTGGGGGACTCTGGGGAGGTCATCCCCCATTTCCTCCAGTGGTCATCTGGTCAGTTGGGGCACCTTTTTGAGGCTTGGTTGTGAAAATAAAAGGACCAAGTAAAGCCGGCGAAATACTGCTTAACGCCGCTTTTATTTCCCATTATCCGTGAAAGCTGGCCATCTGGTAGCCACGCCTATGCCCGCCCATGTCCCGCCTTTGCTTCACCGGCGACACACCCCTTTGAACTTTCACCGGCGAGGCGACGGGAAAGCGGCGATGCTGTCAAAAAAGCAGCTTTCGATTATACCGATTTCACTGCTTTTCCGAGATCGCCAGCCATCTCCCGATTTATGTCGGAAGATGGCCGGTGGTCACTTTCGAAAATAAGGTGGATAGGTAGCTAATGGATTAAGGGTGGTCATACTCCGTTCTATCTCTGTACTCTAAAAATAATTTTGGCTGTTGTACTTTGTATCACCTGCATTTGTGCAATCATTTTCCTTGGTCCTCCCAAACAAATGAAGTTACAATAGTTACTCTGAGAAAGAAACACTACTTGAATAACCAATTTATCAACATGGACTACCATTAGGATGTGCTATTTTATTGCTAACAGAAACCAGTGTGGAGATGGCCAAAAAGTGGAAATGCAACCACAGGTCAAAATTATGAAGTCTTTATTGATAAACTGACCCGACATGGCCATGTTTCGGTACAATGCTTGCATCGGTGTCCTTAAATCAACAATAATATACATAATGTCTTTGTGGAATTCATTTTATCTCAGGAGTCATGCTCATCAGTGCATAGCACCGGTTTAAGAATTGCAATGCTCTCTTTTTTAAATTTAATATTTGGGAATCTCCACTGCAGCACAGATATCTGCTTTGTACACAGGTTAAACAGTATGTCTTAACGTTGCCCAAATTGATAACTACAATCCTTAAGGTCTTTTGTCATCAAATAAAGTCTAATCTGACCACCAGCCTAAAAAAACAAACAAACAAAGCTCCTAACTGCTGCTGTCTCTAAATATTTCCATAATTAATAATATTTCAAAGCTATTTATTGTCCCTCTTAAAGAAATCCTAACCCCTCCTATATAAGGTCCTTCTGTGGGAATTTTCTTTGAAGCTGTCCATACCTATAATAAAAATATTTTCTTTTTTTTCTGGATCAATCTTTAATAAATTTACTCATTGCTGAATCTTTAAAAAACATGCATTAATAAGCTACATATTCATTGTAGAAATCCTGATCCCTACCCCCTTCATATCTATATAGTCACTGTAGGAAATGTTCTGTGCCAGAGCAGAAGCCATGCACAAGGGCTCCTTTCAGAACCCAAAAATCACGGGCCCTGAATTTGGCAACCAGGCATCAATGACCACAAAACCCTCCCTCCCCCCACTGGGAGATGTGGACACCACCTTCACAGCATCCACAGCCCTAGCTGATTTGGGGAGTGGAAGATCTGATTCGGAGATCAAACAGGCTGTCAACTTAGCAGACCTACATTACTCAATTTAGAAGCTGCCTTGCCACTTAGTTAGTACATGTGGTGAATGATCTACATAAAAATTCCCATAAGCAAAATTGTAATAACCATGAGCAAATTGCTGCACAAAAGTAGGAAGCCTGTCAACATGAAATGCTCATATTTTAACTTCCTGTGAAATCCTGCTCTTCCGAACTGGGAAAATTGGTTTGAGTCCTGAGCAAATCATTGTTCCCTCTGTACCTCAGTTTATGCCATGCTAAAAGTGCTCTCTCTCCTCTCTTGGGAAAATATCATGCAGTGCAGAGGCACTGACAGATGCAGATGTATGGCTAAAGGATTGCAGTTATTAATCCCAATAGATCAATCTTTGCAGCCGCTGAGACTTGAAATATGCTGCAGAAGTTAAAAAGTGGCAATGTTCTTCTGTTTATCAGGGGTAGTGCAAAGGATCAAATGAACTCTCTCATTTACTGTCATGATATTCAGACCATGGGAGTTAGTCAAGCTGCCTCCGGTGGTAGGTGGT
The DNA here is from genome assembly GCF_901765095.1 of Microcaecilia unicolor. Lineage (NCBI taxonomy): Eukaryota > Metazoa > Chordata > Amphibia > Gymnophiona > Siphonopidae > Microcaecilia > Microcaecilia unicolor. Next base: position 462,471,583 of record NC_044032.1, on the reverse strand, counting down.
GAAGCTGGAAATTCAATGCCAGGCTGTATCTGGAGAATGACATTGAACTTCTGGGGGGGGGGGGGGGGGGGGGTTGGTTATTATTTATTTAGATTTTGCTCATACCTTTTTCAGTAGTAGCTCAAAGTGAGTTACATTCAGGTACACTGGATAGTTCTCTGTCCCAGGAGGGCTCACAATCTAAGTTTGTACCTGAGGCAATGGAGAGTTAAGTGACTTGCCCAAGATAACAAGGAGCAGCAGTGGGATTTGAACCAGCCACCTCTGGATTGCAAGACCAGTGCTCTAACCACTAGGCCACTCCTCCACATTGGTTGATGGTTAAACCATGTTCAACAGCTGACTAGTTAAGTTATAGCGGCCAAGGAACTCATAATACAACATCTCTGGATCCAAGATGGCGACTTTGTAACTGACGCCAACAGACACGTTTTGAGATGGGCTCCAGCCGACTTTGAAAGAGCGTTCTTACCTGCCGAAAGATGGGTAAGAGGCAAGGAAAAGTCAGGGAGATTCCCTCTCTACCTGGCGGGAAACCTCCGCTCCACCAGCCGACGCTCGAGCAGTTTGGAATCGCGTCTGGCTCGGCGATGTTTTCAACTCCCGTTGCTGGAGTCAGCTCATTGGAGCTGACCGACAGTGCCGACGGGGCTTCCTTGAGCCCTGTTTTTCGTGCAGCACCCCCTCCCAACCAGGAAGTGAGAGTCTTCCGGAGAGTCCTGGCGCTTCGGCTCTTGGAGGTATCGGGAGCGTACAGGGAGGGAACCTGCCTGCAGCCGGTTCAACAGCTGAACGCTTGAATTTACCAGAGAAAAGTACAGCTCCTGTTGTGGCTTCCTCAGCTGTGAGTATCCTGGAACAAGCGATTAAAGCACCCATCCCGGTTTTTGAGGGGAATTTTGGAAAACCTGCTGTAGTGACTTTAGAGTCACTTTGGGATCTGAACTCCACGACTCTCTCAACTTTGCAATCAGTGATTTAAAAAAACTCTGAAACTATTAAGGTTTTGGCTGAGACTGCACTAAAACAATTGCAAATTAATGATGTCCATGCTGCTGAAGTAAAAAATCTTTCTGTAAAGCTTGAGAAAGTGGAACTGGTGGAACAATCATTGATTAAAGAAAGAAACTTTGCTTCTAGACGCATGGAATATTTGGAGAATCAATCCAAGAGACTTAACCTGCGTATTATAAATTTTCCAAAATCACCTTTAATTTCTCCTATACAAATGGTTAAGAAATATTTGGTGGAGATTTTGGGGATGCCCGACACATCATTGCCACCCATTACAAGAGCATACTATCTTCAATTTACTGGTAAATCACCAGAAAATTTGAACCCTCAAGATTCAATGAACTTGACGGCATTCCTGGAATCATCATTAGAAGTGGTTACTCAGAGAACCACATTGTTGGTAACATTTGCCTTGGAGTTAGATAGAGATGCAGTACTCAGGTTGTCTTTGAGACACTTGAATTCCTTATTTTTGGGTTCAAAAGTTAGGGTTTTCCCAGACTTGTCTAGGGAAACCCAAAAAAGACGTAAATCATTTCTTGTATTGCGTCCAAGAGTTTTAGTCCTTGGAGCAAATTTTTTGTTGAAATTTCCTTGTGTTTGTAGGATATTACTGCAAGCAAAACATTATCAGTTTTTTGAACCCAAACAATTGGAGGACTTTCTAAAAAGTAGAGAGGGTATAAATGTGAAAGTTTAGACCTGAATGTAACACTGTATAGCAACTTGGAGTAAACCGCCAGAGCTTGGCGCAGTTTTTGGTTTATTAGGTATGAGGATAAATCTAGCTATTGGGGTTAGAATTATATATATATATATATTTCCTATTTCTTGGATCAGATTATTTTGATTTTGAGGTCGATATTTCTGAATTTATTTTCATATTTTTTTTCCCCATTAATTCATGATGAAGATTTGCATATATTGTGTATTACTATTCAAGATTGAATATTATGTATTATAAAATTCTATAAATAAAAAATAAAAAAAATAAAAAAAAAGTTATAGCGGCCAAATATAGACCTGCAATTTATGCAGGTCCATCTGGCTGCTAAACTTAGCCAGTCAGTTGATGAATATTGACTCTAACCAGCTATGTTGCGCGACATAGCCGGCAACTGGGCTAGTCACTAAGCGCTAATATTCAGCTGAGATTGCCAGCTATCTCACACTGAATATTAGTGCTTAGCTGGCTTAAGGCTATTTAACTGGTCAGGAGCCATTCCTGGCAAGTTAAACAGAGCTGAATAATGGGCGGTCAGTCAATAACTGGGAAATTCCTTATATGGCACCTAAAGTTAGGCACTAATTAGGCACCCAACTTTCAGTGCGGAAATGCGTTCTAACAGATGCAATGGCAGATTGGAAATACACTTACACACTCAGAGAATAGCACGGAAGTGGCTTCACATGTAATTCCAAAGGGGGTGTGGGCATGGGAGGAGGCGTTCTACAAAGAGTACTCATCCTGGAGCACCCTTTATAGGATAGAGCTGAGTGCCAATTTTTTCTGGTGCCCAAATTTGGGTAATTTTATAACAGCGTACCTATTAAAATATGTCACAAATGTACCTAATCCAGTGGTTTTCAACCCGGTTCTTGGTGCATACCCAGCCAGTCAGGTTTTCAAGATATCCACAATGAATATGAATTCTTCTTACATGAAATCATTGACTCTTACTTAAATATCCTTAAAATTTATACCTTTCTTCATACATAATCACAAGAATAAAAACTAACCCTACCTATGCTATCCCCTATCTGGCTAGACTATTCCTTTTCTTAATTGATCAACAGACCCATCCAGTAATGCACCCTACAATAGACAAAAAGCCGCTAAGCTAAACAATTTATCAAGACACAATTAAGTCAATGGTCCTTTTTTTCTCCCCAAATCCCTGCATGATAGACCATGTGAAAAATAGACACCAGAGCCAGCGGAAGTCCATATGGGGGAGCGGTTCCTCCCCTTGCACCCCCTAGCTATGCCACTGGGGAGCCTACCAGTGAGTGGGGGGTCTACCAGGGGAGGGGGTCTTTCAAGTTGGGTAATTTGGTCCAGGTTGTGGGGCAACGTGGCCTAAGAAGTCACTTCTGTGTGGTGGTCACCGCTGGGGGCACTTCCAGGGGGGCTGTTCAGAGTGGACAGCAATGTTGGGGGTGATCTTGAACTGGAGGGTTTCCATAGGGGCATTGATGTGGGGGGAAGTGCTTTGGAAGAGACGCTTAGTAAGTTGAGTGTGTGGCTGGGGGGTACTTGGACAGCATTTTACTTTCATTATGGTGGCATCTTTAAGATGCCCCCAAGTCAGTAGAATAATGCTGCTTGTGAGGTGAGTTACTAAGGAGGTCTTTTACAAAGGCGCGGTAGCATTTTTATTGCACGCTGGTGATTAATATGCGCTAAATGCTAAAAATGCCCATAGGAATATATGAATTATCTCATAGTACTCAGCTTCACAATCACCTTAATAATATCATATTCAATGGTCTAGTTAGACGGTACCCTTTAATTGGATCATCAGACCCGCGCAACTACCTCTGTAATGGCTAGAATGATCCAAGCATATTTTGGAGGTAGTGATATAATCCTCATCGATCCTATTAGTAGGTTATATTTTTCAAAACCTTTTCTCTTTTTTCTCTTTTTCATTAATTGTCATAAGACTTATTAACAAAATACTTAGCTTTTTAAAGCTTTTAATCTTCAGTGTGCATATTGGAGACTCGGTTAAACCGACATAGATCCATGTTTCACAAAAAGCGCTGTATCAAGGCAGTCTCCTATATTCTAACGGCGGTTCTTCAGAAATAGGAATATATGGGCATCCCTAGTGTTTGTGAATGCTTATTTTTAGCATATGCTAAAAACGCTAACGCGCCTTAGTAAAAGGACCCCTAAAAGTATCATTCCTTTATCACAAGAGTCAGTAACCTGTGATACTGGATGATTTTGAGAGGAACGAGCAAAACAATGGAGACAACAAAAGAGAAATAATTCTTCACTCAACTTGACATGGGCTATGTTTCGGCTGTGGGGCCTGCATCAGGAATCTAAAGATAAAAACAACACTAAATATGTAAAATACCACCATATAAAAACATCACAAATCAACAGTAAAAAAAGTAAAAGTAAGTAATAAGCAGATAAGATGATGAATCCTATCAGGTACGTAGTTGCTTATTCCCGCAACAAACACTTGAAAGAAAAACGTATGCTTTCAGCCTTACCAGAACCAGTAAATGGAAGGACTGTTCACAATGGACATTCTCAATGTGGGTTGTGCTGTGTCTGAATTTACACATCCAGTTACCGGATGTACCATCAAGTTAAATCATTCTACTAATTGAAATTCTGCACAAGTTATTTACCTTATCATTCGTCCATGTCCTCTCACGTATATTGGAAAAATTAAAAGAATGGTGAAAACAAGAATTATTGAACACAGAAGTTGTATTTCCAGTAATATACAGACGGCTCCCCTTGTTATACATTGGCATTCTGTCAATTACACAATAGATGACTTATGTTTCATTATCATTGAAACTGTGCAGTTGATGTGGGTTGGTGACGATGTAGATTCAATTTTGTTAAGAGAGGAAAAATACATCTTTGAAATGAACACAGTCTATCATGATGGACTTAAATCTGAGTTAGATTTGAGGCCCTTTCTTTATAATAAATAATTCCACTTATACTTTGCTAACTCAATTCTCAACTGTAATACTTCAATAGCAAACGTTATATTCCTACACAGTCTGTTATCTTATCTCGTTTATATACTTCAATTTTTTGTTTTTAAGGTAATTGACTTCAGATTCCTGGAGCTGTTCTTTTTCTTTTGAACTGCTTCAGTCCGCTATGTCACTAGCTTTTTTTTACTTCTGCTCAAAGCGATATCATGCGGGAATCCTCATAAGTCACATTACCTGTATTTTTTATAAATATATATCTCTTTTGTTTAAATATCACATTTTTCTGTACTTATCTTTTCTTTGGGCAATCTACTCATTTCGGTTTGGTTCGCTCTACAGCAAGCTGCCGTTTCGCTTTAGCTTCGTAAGGAGCTGAACCATACATAATCTTGCCCTGCAAACAAATATATGTTCTTTAATACCATTTATTAACAGACCACGTACTCACTATTTTTTCAGCATGCAGTGTTTTCGCTACAAACAAACTTTTGGTGGGATAGCATTTTAGGGTAAAACTTTTTCTTGCATTGTGGCAATATTTAACTTCTTTTAGAAGCTGAGATTATTTGGTCAGTTGTTTTCAACAGTCCCCTTTTTTGAATATATATATACGTTATTTGATACAAATGGACTACCTAATGTATTGTGCACATTCATACATATGTTTATTTATTTTTATTATATGTGTATGTCATTCCTAATTGGATATTACGTGCCTGATGGGATTCATCATCTTATTTGTTTATTGCGTACTTTTTTTATTGTTGATTTGTGATTTTTATATGGTGGTATTGTACATATTTAGTGTTGTTTTTTCCTTTAGACTCCTGATGCAGGCCCTACAGCTGAAACATGGCCCATGTAGAGTTGAGTGAAAATTCATAATTAATGAGACTGAAGCATCCATTTGTCTTTTGTCGTCTTCACTGTTTCACTCACTTGAGATTTGTTGTGGAGTACTTTTCTTCTGTGTTGTTTCCTGTCATTTTGCGAGGAACCATTGTAAAGGTATTATTGACTTGGTTGCAGTGAATATCTGTGGATGTCATTTGGGGGATAGTAATTGAATGTTAAAACAGCAGGAATGAAGATGGATATTCCACCTCAATTTTATTTATCCCTATGGGCTTAACAAAGAAATTGACTTTCGCGTGCTCTTGCAAAGAAAAGCTTATTGAAAAAATGATATACAGGAGGTGATAAATGTGGGGACTTTAGCGCAATTATTGCTGAACTGGGAGCTATATCTATTTTGGGGGTCTCAGATTTCAAAGAAGAAATGGTTGTGTGATGTATATTAATCTCCAGTATAGTGGATCTATTGTTGTGCATGACACAAATTGTAACAGCTCCTAGAAATGTGACTGGTGTATATCAGAAATCTGATTATTATATATATACATTGGAATCATCCATTCATGTTCCTGGGCAGAGGGAGCATGGAAACGAAGGAAGCTGACTGGCTCGCGGCACCTCCCAGCAGCGTGCACCCGGGGGGGTTCTTTCGCTGGGGTGGGGGGTGTCCTTTCACCGGGGGGGGGGGGGGTCGCACTGCACTGGGGGGGGGGCGCTGCACCTGGAGGGCGGGGCACATCGGCGATCCACCCCGGGTGTCAGTCCCCCTAGGAACGCCACTGAGTATGAGAAATCCCTTCTTAACCTTCTGACTTTAGAAGAAACATTGAGCAAAACCTATGCTTATGAATCAGTTCTGACTGAATACTTCAAAACCTTTATTTTTTTAGAGGCTAGTGCAAAAGAGGCCAGTAAAGTTACCTTGTTAGAGATCTCTTCTATAGAAGCATCTAACCTGCATCTCAAAAAAGATATAGTGGAATTAGAAAAGGTACAAAGAAGGACGATGAAAATGATAAAGGGGATGGGATGACTTTCCTATGAGAAAAGGCTAAAGCAGCTAGGGCTCTTCAGCTATGAGAAGAGATGGCTGAGGGGAGATATGATACAGATCTATAAAATACTAAGTGGAGTGGAACGTGTAGAGGTGAATCACTTGTTTACTCTTTTCAAAATGACTAGGAGGCACACAATGAAGCTACTAAGAAACAAAACTTAAAATGGAGAAAATATTTCTTCACTCACCATGTAATGAAACCATGGAATTCATTGCTAGAAAATGTGGTTAAAGCAATTAGCTTATCAGGGTTTAAAAAGGTTTATTAAGATGGAATTGGGAAAACCCACTGCTTATTTCTAGGATAAGAAGCATAAAATCATTTTTTTACTATTTTGAGATCTTGCAGGTACTTCTGACCTAGATTGGCCACTGTTGGAAACAGGATACTGGACTTCATGAACCTTCAGTCTGTTCCAGTATTGCAATGCTTATGTACTTATGTACAACCTAGTAGTCAAATGAAGAGATTCAAAATGATGAAACCTGTTTTCTCCCTTGACAAGCTTGTTTTACTAAGCTTGAGATTCAAGAGGCTCTTGAAATTCCTGGGAGAGGGGATTTTTAGTTTAACATTTCTGGTTAATTGTCAGACAGTCCCTGCTTACAATCAAATGCTATCTGGCTACCCCGAAGCTGCACTCCTGCAACATTCAAGTCACAACCTCTATTTTAACTGGATACGTTTTATCCAGCCAACAAAATGTATACATTGTGGTGGTGGTGGTGGTGGGGGGGGGGGGGGGGGGGGGGTCAGATTTTTAAAATGAAGATTTATTTGGATGACTACTGAATTCAGTCTTTTGATTACTGGCCTCTAGTAAGAGTGACTCCCCATTTGTCACTGTTTAAATGGATTCTGGACATTGTTTTTCTGTTACCACTATTATTATGTTAAACAAGGCACATTGTTATAAGTTAACTGTCTGGCTGAGAAGAGCAAATTAACATTTCAACTATTAAAGTGAAGAACATTATCTGAATTGATATTATTATCATAAATTGGAATTGGAATTAACATTTTATGTAAATTCAAATTACTATGAACTATCTGAATAAAATGTGTTCTATGAACAGAAACCATTATAAAAGTGATTATTTTCTATTATTAGTAATATTATAATTGTAGAATGTTGTTATAATAATGTTATTATATGGTGTTATTAATAATAAAAAATATTATTAGAGTGTTATATAATCAATATATTTGAGAAGGACATTTTCAATACTGTGTGTTGATGCAAAGATTGAGGGCATATTATTTTAATCTTGGGATTTTTTACAATTTCTGAAAAAGAAAGTAGGCATGCATTTTGAACCTGCACAAGAAAAAGTAGCTTCTTCTTTTACAGGCTGTATTTCTCTTTGGTTTTGAAAATGCAAAAATATATACATTACTGGCTCATTTGATCTCTAACTATCCACCATAAAACATTCAGGTATGAGAAATACAAGAACCTGGGACCATAATATAAAAATATGGAGAAAAGACCTCAGTAAAAACCTTGGACATAGAGCTACATAACAGAAGCTATTATCCAGAACTTCAACAGGGTTTCATATCATGGGTCAGAAAAACTCCATATCAGGTGCAAAATATATCACAACCTCTCAAATATAGTTTTATAAGAATTTTTTTTAAATATTGAAGAAAAACCCCTTAGCTTTCCAGAGAGAAGCACCCAAGGTATAATGATTCGTCCAAATTGAAAGGCCCTCTGATTCAGGTTCAACAGATAGGTAAAATAAATCCAAAAGAAAGAGAAGCACACCATGCGCTCAAAGTCCAATTTCCAATCTTTAATCCAATTTATAGTTTCTTTGGAAGAGGTGTTTAAATTTGTGCATCAGCATTTGTGCTCTATTAGGACTGTATCTGAGTAAGGGCACATCGGCCTATATTGTCGTTATAAAATAAGTTTCAAATAGGCATCTTTTTGGACATTTCACTTAGGCATTCTATTATATTATTTCCTATTATTGTAATGCTGCACTGACTACCAATTAAAACCAGACTGTTCTTTTAAAAAAAGACACTAATCTTCAAAACACTGTTTGGCATGGCTCCTGACTATATGCTAGACCTGATTGACTTATCGCCTAGAAACGTGAACCCAGGAACCAGGAACTACTTATTACTACAAAAGCATTGACTGATGACACAAAGCCAACATGGATTAAGTGAAGGGAAATCTTGCCTCACCAATCTATTACATTTCTTTGAAGGGGTGAACAAACATATGGAAAAAGGCGAGCCGGTTGATATTGTATATCTGGATTTTCAAAAGGCGTTTGACAAAGTACCTCATGAAAGACTGCAGAAGAAATTGGAGAGTCATGGGATAGAAGATAGTGTCCTATTGTGGATTAAAAACTGGCTAAAGGATAGAAAACAGAGAGTAGGGTTAAATGGTCAATATTCTCAATGGAGAAGGGTAGATAGTGGGGTTCCTCAGGGGTCTGTGCTGGAACCACTGCTTTTTAACATATTTATAAATGATCTAGAAATGGCAGTAACTAGTGAGGTAATTAAATTTGCTGACGACACAAAATTAGTCAAAGTGGTTAAATCGCGAGAGGATTGTGAAAAATTACAAGAGGGCTTTAAGAGACTGGGCGTCTAAATGGCAGATGAAGTTTAATGTGAGCAAGTGCAAAGTGATGCAAGTAGGAAAGAGGAACCCGACCTATAGCTACGTAATGCAAGGTTCCATGTTAGGAGTCACTGATCAAGAATGGGACCGCTGCGTTGTTGATGATACGTTGAAATCCTCTGCTCAGTGTGCTGCGGCGGTTAAGAAAGCAAATAGAATGTACTTTTAGGAAAGGAATGGAAAACAAAAGTGATAATGTTATAATGCCTTTGTATCGGTCCATGGTGCAACCGCACCTCAAATATTGTATTCAATTCTGGTTACTGCATCTCAAAAAAGATATAGTGGAATTAGAAAAGGTACAGAGAAGAATGACAAAAATGATAAAGGGGATGGGGCAACTTCCCTATGAGGAAAGGCTGAAGCATCTAGGGCTCTTCAGCTTGGAGAAGAGACAGCTGAGGGGAGATATGATTGAGGTCTATAAAATAATGAGTGGAGTGGAACAGGTAGATGTGAATAATTTGTTTACTCTTTCCAAAAATACTAGGACTAGGGGGCATGCGATGAAGCTACAAAGTAGCAAATTTAATACGAATCGGAGAAAATGTTTCTTCACTCAATGTGTAATTAAACTCTGGAATTCATTGCCAGAGAATGTGATAAAGGCGGTTAGTGGGGTTTAAAAAGGGTCTGGATGACTTCCTACAGGAAAAGTACATAGACCATTATTAAATTGACTTGGAGAAAATCCACTGCTTGTTTCTGGGATAAGCAACATAAAATATATTGAGTTTTCTGGGATCTTGCCAGGTATTTGTGACCTGGATTGGCCACCGTTGGAAACAGGATGCTGGGCTTTATGGATCTTTGGTCTGTCCTAGTGTGGCAATACTTATGCACTTATGTACACCTACCCAACTGCAGCAACATCCTCTACAAATCAATCTACACAGCTGGGTTCAACTACCTAGGGTCAAAATGGTGGAACTCAATCCCCAAGACCATAAGAAGCATCAACAATTACCTCCAATTCAGAAAGGAGCTGAAAACATATCTTTTCAAGAAAGCTTATGACTAATCTCATACACCACTAAGATCTCACCAACGTCAAATGTCCTGACCCATCTAACCCCTCTACTAATTTGTAACCCCAATCCCAATGTCTGAAAGCCACATTGAACCAAAACTTGTTTTTGAATAACTGTGGGATATAAGACTGTATAAATAAATAAATAAATAAATAAAAAGCAGTCCTGCAGTATGCCCAGAGACTGTGTGGGAAGACCACCCATATAATATCATTTAATTGGTTGGGACCAGAGCTAGGACTAGTAAACTGGGAGGGGTAGACAATTTCCACACACATTGCACTCCTTACTCAGGCCCTGATGCACAAAGTCACTGTTAAACACCATGCACATTTATATCCACCAGTAAACATAGCGATTTTGAAACAACGACCAATATGCAAAGGAAATTGCTTGTAAATGAGATGCATGGAAAAATCTGTAAGAGGCTCAGTAGGGAAAGTGCCTAGTACTTGCACAGAACAATTTCTCGGTAAGTGCTTAGGCAAGCTGCACACAAGCATACATCATGAAAAATAAATCAATGTGCTTGTGATAGCTTGCAAGTTGGTAATCATATTGATCCCTATGGAGCTAGTGGTGATTTTGTTACAGGGGTTTTAGGAGCAGAGGTGGACAGTCAATTGACTATAGTTAATCAGGTAAATAAAGCATTCTTTCTTGTTACTGAAAAAGTTAAGATCGTTATGGACGTTCTTTGAACTTGAAGTTTTTCAATTAATAGTACAGTCATTGCTGCTCTCAAAGATGGATTATTGCAACATTGTTTATATAGGCTGCAAGAAATCATTACTGAAAAGGTTGAAAACAGAACAAAATGTGGCAATTAGGGTTATTTTCTTCTTGAAAAGGGAGGAATCTGTTACACCCTATTTTTATAAATTGCATTGGTTACCAGCTATAAGATCTCATTTTATGTACATTAGTCTTTAGGTTTTGCAGGAAAATTTGCTGCTCTGTTTGGTGGGTTTCTTCCCGTTATTGGGTCCACAGTTGTTAAGTGAGCAGGTTTCCTTTCAGTTTCCATCAATTAAGCTGGTTAAGTACTCTTCACAGCTTTCTGCTTTGATTTCTTATCAGGCTGCCTCTGTGGAATTCTCTTCCATCATCTATTCACTCGATTTCTAATTATTTGATGTATCGTAAGCAACTTAAAGCAGTGTTATTTGAGCAAAGTGCAGGTTAATTATAGTTTTAACTTGTTATATTGTATATTTCCCAGCTAAATGGGTTGGTTCTCTTGCTTTCTTGTGATCCGCACGGAACTGTAGATGATGTTGTGGAATATAATGTAATGTAATAAATGAAACATAGGTATGAGTGTGTATGAACAACTTGAAAAGCTAAAGGTGGACAAAGCCATGGGACCGGATGGGATCCACCCTAGGATATTGAGGGAGCTCAGAGAGGTTCTGGCGGGTCCTCTTAAAGATTTGTTTAATAAATCCTTAGAGACGGGAGAGGTTCCGAGGGATTGGAGATCGGCGGATGTGGTCCCTCTTCACAAAAGTGGTGATAGGGAAGAAGCTGGAAACTAGTAATGGAAGCGATGCTGAAGGAAAGGATAGTGAATTTCCTGGAAGCCAATAAGTTGCAAGATCCGAGACAACATGGATTTACCAAAGGGAAATCGTGCCAAACGAACCTCATTGAATTCTTTGATTGGGTGACAGGAGAATTGAATCAGGGACGAGCTATGGACGTAATCTACTTAGATTTCAGCAAAGCTTTTGACACGATTCCCCACAGGAGGCTCTTAAATAAACTAGATGGGCTGAAGATAGGACCCGAAGTGGTGAACTGGATTAGGAACTGGTTGACGGACAGACGCCAGAGGGTGGTGGTGAATGGAATTCGCTCGGAGGAGCGAAAGGTAAGTAGTGGAGTGCCTCAAGGATCGGTGCTGGGGCCGATTCTGTTCAAAATATTTGTGAGTGACATTGCCAAAGAGTTAGAAGGTAAAGTTTGCCTATTTGCGGATGATACTAAGATCTGTAACAGAGTGGACACCCCGGAGGGAGTGGAAAACATGAAAAAGGACCTACGGAAGCTAGAAGAATGGTCTAAGGTTTGGCAATTAAAATTCAATGCGAAGAAATGCAAAGTGATGCACTTAGGGAGTAGAAATCCACGGGAGATGTATGTGTTAGGCGTGGAGAGTCTGATAGGTACGGATGGGGAGAGGGATCTTGGGGTGATAGTATCTGAGGATTTGAAGGCGACAAAACAGTGTGACAAGGCAGTGGCAGTAGCTAGAAGGTTGTTAGGCTGTATAGAGAGAGGTGTGACCAGCAGAAGAAAGGGGGTGTTGATGCCCCTGTATAAGTCGTTGGTGAGGCCCCACCTGGAGTATTGTGTTCAATTCTGGAGGCTGTATCTTGTTAAGGATGTAAAAAGAATTGAAGCGGTGCAAAGAAAAGCTACGAGAATGGTATGGGATTTGCGTTACAAGACGTATGAGGAAAGACTTGCGGACCTGAACATGTACACTCTGGAGGAAAGGAGAAACAGGGGTGATATGATACAGACGTTCAAATATTTGAAAGGTATTAATCTGCAAACAAACCTTTTCCGGAGATGCGAAGGCAGTAAAACGAGAGGACATGAAATGAGATTGAAGGGGGGCAGACTCAAGAAAAATGTCAGGAAGTATTTTTTCACGGAGAGAGTAGTGGATGCTTGGAATGCCCTCCCGCGGGAGGTGGTGCAAAATGAAAACGGTAACGGAATTCAAACATGCGTGGGATAAACATAAAGGAATTCTGCTCAGAAGGAATGGATCCTAAGGAGCTTAGACGAGATTGGGTGGCAAAGCCGGTGGCGGGAGACGGAGATGGTGCTGGGCAGACTTATACGGTCTGTGCCAGAGCCGATGGTGGGAGGCGGGACTGGTGGTTTGGAGGCGGGGATAGTGCTGGGCAGATTTATACGGTCTGTGCCAGAACCGGTGGTGGGAGGCGGGGCTGGTGGTTGGGAGGCGGGGATAGTGCTGGGCAGACTTATACGGTCTGTGCCCGGAAAAGGACAGGTACAAATCAAGGTAAGGTATACACAAAAAGTAGCACATGTGAGTTTATCTTGTTGGGCAGACTGGATGGACCGCCGTCATCTACTATATTACTATATGTTACTATCCTGCTTATAATCGAAATAGAAAAACGCCTATATTGTGACCCAAATCGGGAGATAGACGTTTATAAAGCGGTATAATCGAAAGCCGAATTTGGACGTTTTCAACTGCACTCCGTCGCGGATGCGGACAAAGTTGATGGGGGCTTGTCGAAGGCGTGGTGAAGGCGGAACTGGGGCGTGGTTATCGGCCGATCAGAGATGGGCGCCTTTCGCCGATAATGGAAAAAAATTATGCGTTTTTAGCGAGAATTTAGGGCACTTTTCCTGGACCCTGTTTTTCCACGAATAAGGCCCCAAAAAGTGCCCTAAATGACCAGATGACCACTGGAGGGAATCGGGGATGACCTCCCCTGACTCCCCCAGTGGTCACAAACCCCCTCCCACCACAAAATATGCCGTTTCACAACTTTTTATTTTCACCCTCAAATGTCATACCCACCTCCCTGGCAGCAGTATGCAGGTCACTGGAGCAGTTATTAGGGGGTGCAGTGGACTTCAGGCAGGTGGACCCAGGCCCACCCCCCCACACCTGTTACACTTGTGCTGGTAAATGGGAGCCCTCCAAACCGCCCCCAAACCCACTGTACCCACATGTAGGTGCCCCCCATCACCCATTAGGGCTATAGTAATGGTGTAGACTTGAGGGCAGTGGGTTTTGAGGGGGATTTGGGGGGCTCAACACCCAAGGGAAGGGTGCTATGCTCCTGGGAGCTGTTTTACCTTTTTTTTTTTTTGTAAAAGTGCCCCCTAGGGTGCCCGGTTGGTGTCCTGGCATGTGAGGGGGACCAGTGCACTACGAATCCTGGCCCCTCCCACGAATAAATGTCTTGGAGTTATTCGTTTTTGAGCTGGGCGCTTTCGGTTTCCATTATCGCTGAAAAACAAAAACGCCCAGCTCAAAAAAAGATAAACGTCCATGTTTTTCGAAAATACGGTTCGGTCCGCCCCTTCACGGACCCATTCTCGGAGATAAACGCCCATGGAGATAGACGTTTCCGTTCGATTATGCCCCTTCATGTATGCATAACTGGCTCTTTGCTCTTGCTATGGTCTGACATTAAAACCAGATCATCCTCATGTTGCCTCCTCTGCAGAGACGATATAGACGATTTATAAATAAACTGAGTGCCTTTGGTATGGACCCTAAAGTGACTGACTGGATTAAGAACCGGTTGAGTAGAAGGTGATAAAAGGTAGTGGTAAATGGAGGTCACTTTGAGGAAAGTAACATAGTATAAGTGGTGTGCCACAAGGATCTAGGTCTAGGATGAGCTAAAATCCCCCCTATTTTTTTTTTATCACAAGGAAGTATCTGTAATAGACTTTCTTCCCTTCTTCCCCTGGTGGCATGAGTTCAACTGCTCGGGGCTGTAGAAGGGTGGAGATCTGCTCTACGAATACCTGCTTGTGCGGAGAGCTGATGAAAGATGTTTTTGTTGGGCAATTTGGTGGTCTTTGACACTAATTCAGTGCATACCCAAGATGGACTATTTGAAGAAACCACAGATTACAAGGGGCCATCTGTGTTGGTAAAAGTCAGCCTCCCTCCGACCGCTAAGCCGTCCGGGACAGATATTCATACCGCGGCTATGCTCTGCTGGAGCCAGTCAAGAGCTCATGCCCTGTTTTGACTGGGGAGCCAGTTAAGACTTCTGAGGAAAGGTTTGGTGAGGCCTGGGATGCTAGGCCTGAGTCGCCTGAGCAGAGCAAGTGGGAGGTGGGAACCTATGCCTTTGAGAGTAATAGGGTCACTGCCTAGGCCCACTGGAAAATCTTGTTGAAGCAGATGGAGGATGCTGAGACACAGTGTGGATGGTGTCCATATGTTTCTGTTATGATTCTGATGGATAGGCAGGGGAATGTTTGGGACTCACTCCTGATTGGCTTGTCAGGGGCTGAGCCAGCAGACGTCAGAAGCCTGATCCATTTAAGCCTGCCTTTCCCCTGCAATCATTGCTTTGGTGTTGATTACTCTGATTGCTTTGCTAAAGCTAGGCGCTTGTGTTCACGTTGGAGTTTAGCTTTTCTCCTCGTGCTTGCTTATTGTGTGTGTGTGTGTGCTGGGCAGTCCCAGCAGGAGCCTGATTGCCTCACTCCTCAAACCTGGTTTTGCTTTCTCCTGCTCTAACGTAGTGCTGTCTGGGGTAAGCTTGTGCCTTGAGTCGTTTCAGTTTGTTTGTTTAGCTTTCTCTCCCTCAGTGTTCCCTTTGTTGTGCTGAGCTTCTGCTCTGCTCCCTGTGGTTCTGCCTCCCCCTGTCCTTGTATTTTACTCCTGTTTGTTTGTTTTAGTTCTCTTTGTTTGCTGTAGCTGACTCCTGTGTACGGGGAGCAGCATTCCTTTTCTATTCTGTGTGTGTGTGTCAAGGCAGATTCCTCTGTTTGCTTACTCTCCCCTTTATCCTGGTCTACTGAATCTCAGCCTTGTTTTTTCCCTATAGCAGTTCCCTTTTTCCCCTCAGGGGTTGTGGGGCCAGCTTGTGTATTCCTGAGGTAGTTCTTCCTTTCCCTTGTATGCTGTATAGTCAGCCTAGTGGGGCCAGCTTGTGTATTTCTTAGGTAGTTCTCCCTTTCCCTTGTATGCTGTATAGTCAGCCTAGTGTATTCCCTTGTGGGGGCTCCATGTATAGTTGTATGCTGTAGATACAGCCTAGTTCCATTTTGTGCTGAATAGTTCAGTTTGTGTATTCCTTAGGTAGTTCTCCCTTTTCCTTGTATGCTGTACAGTCAGCCTAGTGTGTTCCCTTGTGTGGGCTCCCTGTATCCTTGTATGTTGTAGGTTCAGCCTAGAGTGCATTTCTATAGTTGGTTTCTTTTTTCCTTGAGTGCCTCATGGCACACCTTAGTGTTTCCTTGAATGGCTTTCCCTTTCCCTGTGTGCTGAATGGTTTAGCCTAGAGTGTATTCCTCATTGGTCCCTTTTTCCTTGAGTGCTGTGCCATATAAGCCTAGAGTGTTTCTGGGCTTCCTGTATTCTTGTTCACCTGTAGCACAGCCTTGTATACCTTTGCCTCTCACCCTTTCCCTTGTGATTTTACCCTGCACTGTGTGCGCTGATTGTGGTCCAGTTCCATGTGGAACCCTTGTTGTTCTTTCTCCCTTCCCAGAGTGTGACTTGGTTCCCAGTTGGCCGTGAGGCCCGCTTGCTTGGTCTCTGCATGAATGGGTTCACGATCGGCCATGAGGCCCACCTGAATGCTCTATCTCCCACTTTCTGGTGGTGCCTGTTGGCTGTTGTGAGTGTGCGGGGCTTGGTGGCTGGGGTGGTGCGTAGGGCCTGTTCAGTCTACCCTAGGCCTTGTCCTAAATCCTATACTAGGCCTCGGCCTGGGCTCAAGGGCTCATGTCCGGAATAACAGTTTCTTAATGAGGTCAGCAACTTCTTCCACTTTCTCTCCAAACAAATTGTCCCCTCGGCACAGCACATCTGCCAATCTCTCTTGAACCACTGTTTCAAGGTCAGAGACACACAACCAGGAGAGTCTGTGCATGCCAGATAGTGTGGACGCAACATCAAAAGTATCATAGGCACTTTTGGCCAGATAATGCCTACACTCCATCTGCTTGTTGGTCAGCTGACAAAGCTCTGTGGCCTGCTCCATAAGGAGAGAGTCCAAGAGTCAGTGTACTGTTCAATAAAGACTCCAAGTAAAGGCTCATGTAGAGCTGGTAGTACTGGATGTGGGCAACAAGCATCAAGGCTTGAAATGTCTTCCTCCAAAATGAATCCAAGGTCCTGGCCTCTCATCCCAGGGGTGCTAAGGCTTGAGACCAAGAACTTTCAGCCTGTTTGAGAGTGGATTTGACCACCATGGAGTGGTGTGGTAGCTATGCCCTCTCGAATCTGGGAGCCTTATGGATACAATATTACATATCCCCCTTCTTAGGTGTGACCAGCACTTGGAGGGCAGACTTCTAGTTCACAGTGCATCCTTAAGGATAGGATGCAATGGAACAGTGACCCCTTCCTTAGGAGGAGACTTATAGTCCAGGACCAACAACAGTTCTGTCCTAGGCTCCTTCTCCAACTTAAATGGGATGGCTGCAGCCATCTCCTATACAAAACCAGTGAAAGAGAGTTCCTCCAGTGGAGATTTCCTTCTGTCTTGAGGAGAAGAGGGGTCAGATGGTATACCTCATGACTCTTCCTCTGAGAAGTAATGTGGGGTCCTCATCTAATTCCCAAGAGCAGCACCAATCAGACTCTTTTGCATACAGCTGAATGAGTCTGCATTGACCTCGGCCTGGTGGAGCAAGGTCCACACCCGAAGAGGCCTGAGGGACAGCCTTACTCTCAGACTCCAGGGAAGCTTCCTCCTCTAATGTTTATCCCTGCTATCCTATCAATATTGTAGTCTGCCTCCTTTCCTTTTGTTCCAGTTTAGTCCTCATTTTTCTAGTTTCCTTTTTTAGTATGTAAGCCGCCTAGATGTATTTGCGATGGGCAGGGTAGTAAACCCAACTAAACTTGAAACTAAAAAGAAAACAAACAAAAAAAAAAAAAAAAACCCTTAGAGCAGCATGCTGAGAACCTGGGAAGCCTGGTCCAAATTCCATTGTAGCCCCTTGTGATCTTGAGTAAACCTCTTAACCCTAAATTGCCTCAGTTACAAGCTTAGATTATAAGTCCTCTAGGGACTGGGAAATACCTACAGTACCTGAATGTAACTTGTCTAGAACTTCAATTGAAAAAGGTGTTGGCCAAAACCAAATCAATAAATAATAATGCTGATAGAATCCGTTATAGGAGGCAATTTTCAAACCACCCACATTCCTACAACATCTGTAGCTACTTTTTATCTACAAAGGGGGTTGGGGAGTCTGGAACCCACTGTGCCACCAGGGAATTTTTGCAGGTGGGCATAGGGGGTGGGGTTTGGGAGTCTTATTTTCTAAAATGTCTTCCTTCCTGTCAGTGGCTGAGCCAATCCCTGTGTACACACTGACAGGAAGGAGACCTTTTTTGGGGGTGGGGGGAAATCTTTAAATGGCACCCAAAGTTAGGTAACAGAAAATATAAACCTAGGAAGCTAACAACCACAATCACTTTCTCAAAAGTACAGACTATACAAAAAGAAAGTTTGAATACAAATATAAAATATAAACACAAAATTAACAATATACCAATTGAAAATTTATTAAATTCACCATACCATATTATATAAAAAGTGCACCAAATATTCCCCCAATCTAATACATGTATTAAATAACTCTTATAACCTGAAGAGTTCGTCCATAAGTACACAAGTATTGCCATACTGGGAAAGACCAAAGGTCCATCAAGCCCAGCATCCTGTTTCCAACAGTGGCCAATCCAGGTCACAAATACCTGGCAAGATCCCAAAAAAGTACAAAACATTCTATACTGCTTATCCCAGAAACAGCGGATTTTCCCCAAGTCCATTTAATAATGGTCTATGGACTTTTTCTTTAGGAAGCCATCCAAACCTTTTTTTAAACTCCGCTAAGCTAACCGTCTTTACCACATTCTCTGGCAATGAATTCCATAGTTTAATTACACGTTGAGTGAAGAAACATTTTCTCCGGTTCATTTTAAATTTACTACATTGCAGCTTCATCGCATACCCCCTAGTCCTAGTATTTTTGGAAAGCTTAAACAGATGTTTCACATCTACCCGTTCAACTCCACTCATTATTTTATAGACCTCTATCATATCTTCTCTCAGCCGCCTTTTCTCCAAGCTAATGAGATGCAAATATAGGCACACTCATAGCGCTGATCATTAGGGAGTTCGGAGGGAGGTTCGTGCTTGGCACATGTGCAGAGGAGTTCCATGGTTAGTTCTGCTCCTGTGCGCATGTGCCTGGCAAAACCCGAACATCAAGCACTCATTGCTGTCTATTTTTTTGTGGCCTTAATATAAGCATTTTAATTATTATTATTATCATTTTTTGCTTTCAATCTTATATTTAAATGCAGGAAACAGATGCCAATGTGTGCTTTCACATTGTAACTTGCACATATTTGTTTCTCACTACCAGTGCTTAAGGCCTTGCACAGGCTTCCTTCTGCTTCCAAAAGCAATCAAAATTGGCAGATTTTGAAGAAAGAATCATGAGAAAGCATCTCTTCCAACACCCTAATGCCTGGTGATATTTCTTGCAGTGGTAAGGCAGTTTTGTTTTGGGGGCTCTTTTCTTGAGCATTGGGCAGGAATACAAAATTACCTCATTTACATGTACTTGAATACATTAGCATGCTACTTGTGCTGTTCATCTGCACGCTCATTTGTTCCCGTGCTCCGGGCCTCTGAACATTCTGCGCTGGTAAATCCGGGCGCTAGTGCGGCTTTAATGGCCTCTAGTGCCCATGCTTGCTTTTGAGCATCAGGGCCTCAGTTTCTTTGGCTGCCTGTGCCTTCAGTACTCTATGTACTTCTTTTCAGTACATACATGGCTCCTTTCTGCTGAGTCACAGGTATGAACAATAGAAAGAGAAAAAAAACAATGTAAGGAGGAGAACAATCTCAATAGACAAAGTAGAAAAAGGGAGAAAGAAGAAAGGGGTCCCAGATGGTGACATGAATAGGTGTATGTGTGCAAGGCAAAGTATTTGTCTTATGGATGAAAAGAACCTGCCTCTCCCTCTGGGTACATACTGTGAACTTCTGACAACCCCTGGCTCTCAAATCTGGCTGTTTACACACACACACACACACACACACACACACACACACACACACACACACGGGAGCTTGAGTACCAGTGTGAAGCCAAAAAGAGAGAGGAATCAGTAGGTGTTATAATTATTGCCATCAGGGCTAGTGCAAAAATATTAGGTACCTGAGGCAAACTTTCAGCCTTGTTGACCCCCTCCACCCCAGAACAATCTGGGTAAATTGGATATTTGAAAACTGCTCTCCCCCCCCCCCCCCCCCCCCCGCCACTACTGGTACACAGGTATCTCCCATTATTTGCTTGAGTTTGTGTGGCTGTTGGGACACAGTACACCAGCAAACATAAAAAACCAAATATTACATTCTCATAAGTACATAAGTAATGCCACACTGGGAAAAGACCAAGGGTCCATCGAGCCCAGCATCTTGTCCACGACAGCGGCCAATCCAGGCCAAGGGCACCTGGCAAGCTTCCCAAACGTACAAACATTCTATACATGTTATTCTCGCCAGACTGTATCACAATACTGTCCTAATCATAATATTGAAACCACTGTACTTGTACTAATGACGTATATCCTCTCCAATCATGATAGATCTCACTCGGTTCTCTTTTTATCCCTACACTTTACCGCAACGTTTGACTTGGTAGCTCACTCCCTCTTGCTCCTTCATATTTATCAGGCAGGGCTTCGAGACAGAGCTTATGCCTGGTACAGCTTCTACTTAGCCCATCGCTCTTATATAGTGCTGACTACTCAATCTGATTCAGACCCTTTTTCCCTTGCTTCTGGGGTATCTTGGGGATCCATCATGTCCCCCTTACTTTTTATTGTTTTCCTAGCCCCTCTACTGTTCTTAGCACATTCTCTTGGACTTGTCAACTTAGGTGTTGTCAACTTATGCAGCCAGCTTCTCCTACATAAGCACACAACTATGGAACGCACTACCAAAAGCCGTGAAAACAACTTATGACCACCTAGACTTCTGGAGATCACTAAAAACCAACCTGTTCAAAAGGCATACCCCACGAACCCAACTTAAATGCCTGGATCCTGCTACAAAACGAAACTAAAGCTCGCACTGGACATAACATAACTCTTCCTCTCTATGATTCCAATATCATTACTGAACATTATACCTTGTCTTACCCCCACTCACATATTTTGAACTACTTACTTATTACTTCTAATTTGCCTTTTATTCTTTGTACCTTATTTACAACAATATTTTGTATTCTGTTAATGGTGTCCACCTTTGCGACATAATGTAAGCCACATTGAGCCTGCAAATAGGTGGGAAAATGTGGGATACAAATGCAGCAAATAAATAAATGTGTCTTTAACACTTGAACCTTATCCTACGATTCCCAAATATGTCTGTAACACATGAACCTATCCTACCACACATCACAATGTATTTGTTCTTTACCGGACTGGGCGAACGCCTTTACAGTACCATGTAAGCCACATTGAGCCTGCAAATGGGTGGGAAAAGGTGGGATACAAATGTAACAAATAATAATAATAGTACATTTGACTACGCAGATGACATCCAGCTATTCTATATTCTTGACCCTTCAAGTCCACATGACATTTCAATCCACCCACTTTATGCAGGCTGTGAACTTATTCCATAATGACTATTATAAAACACTAGCTTAAGTCAGCACCAATGCATTTACATTTAGGCGCTAACATTTATGCCAGTTCTATAGCTGGTGTAAATGCTACTGTCTAAATGCAACATTTGCATGCACAATTTATAGTATTCTAAAAGTTAAGTGTGTAGATGTTAGCCCTGCCTGTGTCCCATCCATGCCCCTCCACTGGAAATGCACCCTTAGAATTATGTGCTAAGCCATTTTAGTGTGTAATTATAGAGGTTGGTCACACAACTGTCATTTATGCATGCAAGTCTACACTTAAGCGAGTAAATACTAGTATTGTATAAATTTAAGTGCGCAATAGGTACTTAAATTTAGGTGACCTGTTATAGAATGAGGGTATAGTCTATATCCTCCAAACTGGATCTAGAGTGGCTTATACCCTACAAAAATAGCATGCATAGTACAACAGTATGTATTAAAATGCAATGAAAACAATCAACAGATCAGCTCTCTCTCTCTGTGACCCTGCATGCTGTGGGTTGAATTGGAACGTGTGGGAGATGATGCCTGGAGTGAGAAGAAGGGCTTTTCCCTTTATTTCTATGGTGTGTTCAGCTTCAGAAGGTGTGGTAGATGGTGTCTAGGTATTCTCTCTACACTCCCTGTAGTAGGCTCAAAGTATAGAACTTGATGTCTGGGTAGTGGAGCAGAAATTCTTGTTGCACTCCCAAAGTGTCTGTAGCTCTGAGACCTGGAAGTTTAAAACACCAATGTCCAAGCTGCTAAATCATGCAGCAATATACTCATGCCTGGGGAAGCAAACAGGCGCTGTCCCACCACACCCAGGAAACTGCACAGCCACTGTTCTCTTATCACTGTCTGTGCCTTCTCTTCTTATTTCAGCTCCCTGTGATTGTTAAGGCCTAGAGACTGATAATCAAAACTAGAAGTAGAGCCTGATAATGAGGCCGATTCAGGTCAAAACTAGAACTTAAGCCATAATGTTCCCTAGGAAGCTGCATTTCTGTGATAGGTTCCTCAATTCTTGACTCTGGATTACTGTCATAGAGTATCATGCTGCTGACTCTCTGGCCATCTGATTACATATCATTAGAAGTAGCCTCTTACACAATATGCACAGCACACAATTCAGCTACACATTTGTGGGTAACAGTTCAATTTGTTGCTCTTGATGAACCTGTAAACTTTTGCAGCTTCACCTCTCAAGATCCAACAGTTGCTTCAAATTACACTCAGAGGCTTTTTTTAGTCTGACAGGAACTTCACAGAGTTGATGCCTTTGAAATGCCTGAGGAGATTCAGGAAAAAGACATGACAATCTTATAAATAGGGAGCTCTGCTCTCACTGGAAGCCTGGGACTGTTCCAGTTCATTTCCTTCATGCAGTGACAATGTTGGGAAGATAATCTTCCCAGAATTCTCAACTCGTAGGAGGGAATTTATCATGGTGCAGTAAAAGGCATGTTTCTACTGCATCTTGATTTACCACAAAAGTCATCAACCTGGGGTATCTCAGTACCACAGATTGTTGTCTCCCATAGTAAAAGTTTAATGCTGCTTGTGAGCCAACTTATAAGCAGTGTGGTTGTAGCATCCAGGAGCATTGGGTTGATGCTCCTGGGCTGCACCTTAAAGGAGCCAATTTGCATAAGACACAGCACCCCCTCTATAGGCTTCACTCCAAAGCAATGACCACCCCCATTGTTCCGCAGCTCTCAGAACCCTCACAACAGGAATGCCCTCCTACTGGCCAAAACCCCAACTGAAAGTGTGCTGTCCTCCAACCCATCCCCTCCCCCAAGGTAATAACCCTTCCCATATACCCCTGGGCCTACCTTTCACAAAATGCCTGGTTTCTTGTGATGCAGGTAGTAGCAATCTCAAGTGGCTGCTGCCCTTGCTGGATCCTTGTTCCAAAATGGCACCGGTAACCTATAGTAATTGTCTCACAGTACCACTGCTAGGGATCAGGTTTCCATACAAGGGCATCCCATGATCTAGACAGGAGAAATCCCCACTGTTTGCCACACTCATGACAGCCAAAGCAGAGCTGTGAGTCAGCCAGCACATTTTTGAAGGTTGAAACTGTGTGGACAAAGTGAATGGGGATTGATCCTGCCCCTGGGTGTTCCACAAAGTATGGAGGAAGGAGATGGAGGATTAAAGGGATCTGTGGGGAAGGGGTGGAAATGGGAGGCTTCAACGTTTTCACTGTAGGAGGAGAGGGAAATTTTCTGCCTCCTACTACTGTCTCACCTTATCAGCGTCCCACTCAATCTTGTTGACTCTCTTAGGTATCATGGAGTTGTTTTCGATTCACAGCTTTCTTTTACCTCTTACATCTCTTCCACCATGAAGTCTTGTTTCTTTTTCCTCAATCGGATCCGATCTATCTAGTTTTCTTGATGATTTTTCTTGTGCTACTCACTCTTCTCTCCGCAATAGTCACTTCCCATCTAGACTATTGTAATGTGTCTCTCACTTGTCACCCTAAAGCTTCTCTCTCTTGGTTACAGACAGTTCAAAACACTGCTAGTCATCTCCTCAGTCACGCTCACAGATCTGATCTGGTTTCCCCTCTTGCACACCATCACTGGTTTTCCATTTTCTATCATATTCTGACATTTGAGACTCTTCATTTCAGCTCTCTACCTAACTTACCACTCTTATCTCCCCATACACCCCCATTCATTCACTCCGTTCCTTCTCCGCTTCATGTCTTTCTATTCCCCTGGTTCACTTTTCATGTCTCAAATCAAATCAACCCATCACTCCTCTTTTACCTGGCTCCTTCCCTGTAGAATGCTATCCCTTTAGCCCTTCGTTCCAAGCAGTCCTTATGCCAATTTAAATCTCAGCTGAAAGCCCACCTTTTCAAATTAGCCTTTCCATTTGTTACCTCCATTGCTGGCCCTAGACCAGAACTGCTGCCTATTTGATTTTATTTAATTTTACTTTATTCTTCTTTTAGAAACATTTTTCTTCTCTCTCCTTTCCTATCACTTTATTGCGTGTTTTAATTGGTTACTGTACACCACTCTGGTAAGCTTGTTT
Organism: Microcaecilia unicolor; assembly: GCF_901765095.1. Classification (NCBI taxonomy): domain Eukaryota; kingdom Metazoa; phylum Chordata; class Amphibia; order Gymnophiona; family Siphonopidae; genus Microcaecilia; species Microcaecilia unicolor. The sequence goes on along the minus strand of NC_044032.1, from coordinate 462,446,825 downwards.
TAATAAACAAAATTATGTTTCAGGGAGGGGGGATTGCTTATGTGATGGGTGTGAGGGTTTGGATCTTTTGCTAGGCTTCAAGCCTCTAGGAATTCATCCCCTTCTGGGGGAGAGGGAGGGCAAGAGCTTCAGTAGACACACGCCTGCTGATTTCTTTGCTGGTACTTACCTACACTTCTTGAGGTGTAGTTAACCAATGTAGCTTAACATGGATCACAGTGATTGTGATCCGTATGAAGCTATTTTCATAGTAATGAGCTGTTTTGCATATATTTGCATGCATTGCAGCTCATTAATTTGCCTGTTGTTGTGGATAAAAGTAATGATAAATTCAAATAGCACTTTTTTCTTCATAACACTTCCTGCTAGTCAAGCAGTAAGCATAAATTTTGGTATTTTAGCATACAATAGCACATTATCACAGCTTTGTAGACAGATCTAAAGGTATGCACATGTTCACTTGTTCAGTACCAATATCTGTTTTATCATTCTCACCATAAGTCATTCCCTTATCTCTTATTTGTCCTGTTTGTCTGTCTTGATTAGATTGTAAGTTCTGTCATAGTAACATAGTACTGAATAGTCCAGCCAGTCTGCCCAACAGTCACATTCATTATCAATTCAAGGTCTTTCTTTGGTGTTTCTGGGGCATAGACCATAGAAGTCCACTTGGCTCTGTCCTTACATTCCAACTACTGGAGTTGCAGTCAAAGCCCACGCCAGCCTATCCAAATCTGTCTTGTCATTTGCAGTACAAAGATTGCAAATGTCTGCCCAGTGCTGTCCTCAAGTTCCAAACCACTGGAGTTTCCGTTGAAGCTCTCTCCAGCCCATCCTAAACCGGATCGCCATATGTGGGACTCGATCGTAAAAGCCAGCCCAGCACCGGCCTTAGTTGATGCAGCCAGAGTTGCTATCTAAGTGACATGCAAACACATATGTCAAGCAAGGATTGTCTCTTACATGTTATGTGTATAGCACTACGTACGTCTAGTAGCGCTACAAAAATGATAAGTAGTTGTTGTAGTAGGAAAAGAAGGGGATGAGTTCACCTCCATGCACAGATTAGTGGAGAGGATCTGAATAGCAAAGAGAGAAAGCTCAGTCAAAACGGAATAGTTGCTCCTGGACCAGTTGGTAGACTAGTCCACAAACATCATTAAGTGAAAGCAAGAAGCAATGCTGAATTTTTGAGAGATTAAGCTTGTGAAAGTGGTAAAAGATGGTCAAAGGAGAGACATGATGAAGATGGATAAGGAAGCATCAAAAGTTTGACCTATGTTGCAAGTGAAGAAGAAATGTCAGCATCCTAGATTTGGAAATAATCAGTTAAAGAAAAATCAAGTAGAGATGGGCAACTGGAAAGTTTTTGTGTTGTGTCATTACTCATGTTGTTAACAGGAATGTTCATTTTTTCCTGTTTTTTTTTGTTTCAGGACAAAAGCCATCAAAAGTGGTCACTGTTACTAAAGTGTGCACATTATTTACTAAGGGGGCTTGCCTTAGTGCGCCCTTCCATGGGTCATTTCCATGTGCTTCGGCCATTTTTACTGCTGGGGTAAAATGGCTGAAATTCCTATTTTTGGTATTAATGGTCATGTGCTAATTTTTCCATTATCACGTGGCCATTAAAACAAATTAGTGAGCCCTTACGGCCACCCATTATGTAGGTCCATGTGTAAGCACACGCTAATCGGTTAGCACATGGCAATGTAGTTTCGCTAACCAATTAGTGCAGATCACGCCCACTCTCCACCCCCCAGACCTGCCCCCTGTGCCAAAAAAATATTTTTTAGCACGTGGTTAGCTTACACACATATGGCAAAACTACTGCAGGTCACCTCTGTGCACCCTGAGGTACACCATTTTTGCTGTGGTAAGCATGCTTTAGTGCTTACTGCAGCTTTGTAAAAAGGCCCCAAAGAATACACACTCCACACTCTTTTCTTGATGGTGTGAACTCTTTGCTGAAAGTATGCACTCTTTAGGAAGAGTGCACTCTCTCCAAAAAGTGTGCCCTCTGTTAAAGGGTGCACACTATTATCGAGGAATGAAAAAAAATGAAACGTGTTTTTTAATGCTTATTTTCACTTGTTAATGATACGCAACGACATGGGATTTCTCCAGTTGTTTCAAATAGGGCAGTGATGACAAGGGCAATATTCAGTAGAGCAGATGCTGCATAAAGAGAAGCAGATGACATCCATTTATCTTTATGTTGGATTTTCACCAGGCCTGTCTGTTTAAATAGGACAGTTGAATATGCACTCCTAAGCATAAAGGAATAATTTATGTTTTATTGTGTATTGCGTAAATAATTTAAGAAGCATACTATCCCATAGTATGTACTGTTATTTGAATATTTTTACTGCTGTAATTGTCTGCTGCCTGTGTTCAACTTGTTCTTTCTGAACGCTGTCTTGGGTGATTTTTTTCAAAAAGTTGGTAAATAAATCCTCATAAATATATATTAATTTAAATTAGACCAGCTATTTGTGCGCAGGTTACCATGTGAGACCTTACCACTAGGTCAATGGCTTGCAGTAAGGTCTCAGACCCAAACTGGACAAGCGGCAATTTTCATTTTGCCGCATGTCCATTTTCAACAACATTTTTTAAAAGGCATTTTTTGTAGGTGCGCTAAAATATAATTCTGCGCATGCCCAAAACATGTATCTACACTACCGCAGGCCATTTTTCAGCGCACCTTAGTAAAAGGACCCCTTAGGAAGCTAAGAAATGTTTACACATAAAAGATTTGCAACTACCCTTCATTGCTGCGATTCTTGGGTTGAGCAGGTGGAATAAGGAAAGGTGATGACGAGGAAAACAAATTGAGCTCAGCTTTAGTCAAATGAGACTTCAGAAGTCACTCTGACATCCAGGATGATGGAGCAGAATGATAGGGGAAAATCTGACAAAGAAGTGCAGGGGGAGCAGAGGGTAGACAGAACAGCGATAAAGCACTAAGAGCTATAAAAGTCTTCTTCTGAAATAGAAATCACTGTCTCATCTGCTTCCTCCCCCTTCCAGAAAAAGACCCTGAGACAAAAACATGCATTTTAAATGAGAGAGGAAGAAAAAGGAAAGTGAAAATCTACATAATATCCAATCTGTGCCTGCGAGATGGGATTTTGGATAGTAATAATGATGATTTTAATTGTAGGGGCTAATGTCCAAAAACATTAGCATCAATGACCCCAAGTCCATTTCTGTTGCTTTCAGGTTAGCTGTCTTCTTTGAGTAAACCTTCAGTATGAAAGCTCCATTCAAAGCACTTATGTACTCTACTTTCTACAAGATAAAATCTTTCTGCAGTGAAATTAGAGGTTGTCACTTGCCACTTTACATGAAGGAAGGCTTGGAATGACCCATCAGCATTTACAGAGCACATACAATAACCTCTCAAAAGAATCATAACAAAAAGTCTACAGCAGTTATGTGAGAATCCTCTGAGTTCATTGTGTACTTATCATTAGTTTAGGAAGAGAAAACTTTGTAAGCTTCACTTTAGACCCTTGACAGCATGCTGCTGGCGGTAAACACTGAGCCATTCTTAAGGGGAATGGTGAATCACCCTATTCAGAACCCAATTTATGAAGCTTTTCTCTTCCACAGAAACAGAATGGGAGAGAAGTGTTATGGAACATATTATAGCTTTTGCCTGCAGCGTTCATATGTTCAAATTTCTCCCTATTTTTGTATGATATGTTTCTTCATTAGCTTTGTGAGGTGTGGTGGGGGGTAGGGTAGGGTGGGGATTAGTAGGGATGGTTTGATATTTGATGAAAGGATTTTTATTATTATTTTTTGTGTGCTATGAATAGTGGACTTTGTAATGCTGTACATGACTAAATACTTTTGATTTACTATGTAATCTGTCCTGACTGAATGGGATATGGTGGAATATAAAAGCCAATATTAAATGATTATGTATTGTGTTGGAATTTTACACCAGAGAAAAAAATCTAGCAAAATCGCTGTTAAAACCAGTACATGCATAAGTTAAAACAAGCGATAGACAGTCTCTTCAGATCTGCACCAGAACCGATGCAAAAGAAAACATCTCAAATGAAGTGCTCCAAAACAAAATATCTTTGTTAAAACAATCACCTGACGTGGTCCACGTTTCGCCCACTCATAGGCTGTTTCAGGGATATGATACTAAAAACAATAATCAAAATTATAAACCAAAAGCACATAATATGAAATATCAATACCGTAACACAAACATATAAAATATAAAGGATCCAAAATTAATATCATGTGCACTAACAAAAAAAAGAACACCATCCAAAATAAAATATACAAATAGTCATGCAATCAAAATCATAATTAATCATAATAAATAATTATAAGGACAAGTCTGTGCGGTGCATTTTCCCCAAAACTCAGTAAGTGTGTTTTCTGTGAACATGTTTTCCAGTTGTAAAAAATAGTTATCTATGGTGTATCGTGCATAAGTTGCATCTATTTTCCACAGGGAAGTATGTGCATCATTTTCCCTTTGAAAATTATCCTGTAGAAAGTACCTATACACATTTACAACTGTTATTTAGAACATACATAATTTTCTTGAAAATGTATATATAGGGGGAGCTTGATGGGGTCTGAGTATGATGTGTAGTTGAGGGTTTCTGCTTCTGTGGCTTTAATTTATCTATTATTATCTGAGTGCTTCTTTATGCCTACAAGAAGAGGAAAGCAGAGGGTTTTTCCTTCAACCATTCCTGTAATCTCCTCTCCATGTCAGACAGTGATAACATCTTTCACTGTCCCTGCTGTCTCGGGTGTAGCTGCTGCCAGATTGGAGGAAGAACCTGGCTTGGATGATGAAGTCTTGCCTCCTGGACCTTCACCACCTCATTGTCTGGACTTGTTGTTAGCATCTTTGTTGTGAGCTTTGAAGGAACCCGGGATCAAACCTGGTGAGCTGCAGCCTGCCCTTCAGCTTAACCCGGAAACACTTTTGACATCAGTACTGGCATCGGCAAACACGCGACATTCACTGGGAGGTGAACTGCAGTCAGCAGTCCATGGTGGTGAGTGTGTGGAGCAGAAGAACAGATTGGGATTGCTTGGCTCTGAGGCCTCAGGAAATCTGTTTGATTTACTCCTCCTCAAGTCGTTGGTGAGATTGACAATGATAACTAGGCTGCTTGATGCAAGAATAAATGCTAGTGGCCTTAAGTTGCAGTACATACCCCCTTATTTCAGTTGCTTTTTGTTAGAAGTACGTGGCTAATTGATAGGCAGAGGGAGTGGCCACAGTTACTGATGTTATGTTTTTGGTTGACATAAGCCTATTAAGAAGGCTAAAGAGCTTATGGGTATTTAACTGGTTGCAACCAATTTGCTCTTTATATTAGAGGATTTTAGCTTCTATAATCTTTTTCTTATAATCTCTCATAGCCTTCCTCCAAAGCATTTGTTCTCATCAGATTTATGTCTGGACAACTTTCCCTCTAATTTTATACACTGCCTCTTCAGGAGGAGAATATCTCGAATGTACCATGGTGATGCTCTATGGGTGAGTTTGGGCAAAACTTTGATGGGAGTCATACTATCCAGGGTAGAACTATGTAACTCATCCCACATACACAAGAAATCCTCACTGTCTGTTTGTGGAAGCTATCAAAGATTCCAGACCAGAATTTTATAGGATCATTTCTGTCTCTCGATTTAAAAGGCGGAGAGGTGACAGTGAATGGAAAAGATCTAGTAGCTTCCCTCCAGTAAAGAGTGAACTCCGGAGTCTTATGGTCTGACCAAGGGACATGGCACCAGGACGGATCACCCAAGTAGAAATTCTCCATATGTACAGTTCTATAAGCCAGCAGATACAGCAGATGACCCCTAATGTGGGAAGATTGGGAATGTGGTAGAAGGAATCACCAGGAGGTGACAAAATCAAGTAAGCACTTTGTCTTAACATCACCAGGGTTATCAAGATGCAAATTAATATCACCTAATAATAAAACATTAGCAAACTTAACAGAAATATTTGAGAGGAATTCAGTAAAACAGCTTTCCGAGACAGACCAGCTTCCTGCAGAGCGATAAGAAAGAGCAAGGTAAATGGGCTCCAACAATGCAGGATCACTTAATTTGCAGGCATAAATCCCAAGATCAGAAGAGTTCAGTTGGGATAATAGTTGTATTTTGAAGAAGGTCTTATAAATGATGGTGATTCCACCCTCTCTCTGTTTAGCTGTAGTTTGATGAAGGACTTTGTAACCCGGGGGACATAAAGTATTGAGTAAAGGATCCTCTGTTGAATGAAGTCATGTTTCAAAGACCAGCAACAACCCAAATTGTTTCTCCATCAACCAATCCCTAATAACATTAGTTTTATTGACCACTGACCTAGCATTTACATGCCCAATTGGAATAGGGAGGTAGGAGGTGGAGACCGAACTAATTGAAGGTAAAGTGATTAAATGGTATCTGGAGAAGGAGATTCCTTGGCTCACATGAGTGTGAAAGAAGCTTGACAGGAAAAAGGTTGTACAGGTAGGGACTGAGTGATTAATCCTATGAGAGATTATAATAGGGATCAAACATGGAGCCTCCAGTGCAGCAGTGTGAGGGCAGAGCAACAGTACACAAATCAATAAGCAGCAGAGCCAAGGAACAAAGTTCACTTGATGCAAAATGGTAAAAGTCACACTTACAGATAGTCCAGGGCAGACAAAGGACAGTGGAGCTGCCCTACTCTGAGGAAGGGGGAAAGATGCCACTCCATTTTTCTCTATATGCAGGAGCAAACTTAGTGATGCATGCCTCTTCCCTGACGAAGACTTTCGAAACCTGGCCATATTGGCGGAGGTTTGGCCTGGGAGAAAACATCGCTGCTGAAAGTTGTTTATAAGCTAAGTAGCTAAGAAGTGCTAAATAGTAGTTGCTTGAATCAACGTATATAAGTACATTTGGATATAAAATTATATAAAAAAAGAAAAAAACAGTAAAAATATTTAAGATCATATACGGGTCGATCAGTGAAGAAGAGGGTGTCACCAATGCAATATTGGGGAATTCCCCAAATGGTGGAGGTGATCAAAGAAATCTGATGATCCCCGTTCAAGATACAATGTGCAGGTATATATAAATGTGGTTGTTGCTGTGATTGATATCATCGTTAAATGTAGGAAATTGAACAGTGTTTGAGATATGCTTTAGAGACTCCATAATTAGTGCCACATGAGGCACCTCAGTTGGCCTCAGTGGCGTAGCTACGTGGGGCCTGGGGGGGGCCAGGGCCCCCCTAGATTTGGTGCTGGACTCCCTTGCTGACGATCCTCTCAACCCCCCTCCTGCTGCCAACCCTCCCCCGCCATCGCCGTGGGCTACCTTGGCTGGGGGGGTACCCTAATCCCCACCAGCCGAGGAGGTCCTTTTCATCCCATGAAGGCTTCGTTCTGTTTCTGACGTCCTGCAGATCAGCCAGGCTTTGTTCTGTTTCTGTGAGTCTGACGTCCTACACGTACAACGTGCAGGACGTCAGAAACAGAACAAAGCCTTCACGGGACGAAAAGGACCTCCTCGGCTGGTGGGGATTGGGGTCCCCTGCCAGCAAAGGTAGGTGACGGCGGGGGAGGGTTGGCGGCGGGAGAGGGGTCGAGAGGGTCGTCGGCAGGGGTCGTCAAATTTGGCATCGGCGTCGGGTCGATAATGGCTGTGGGGGGGGTCGGTGGCGCCGGGGGGGGGGGGCTAAAATGTGCCCCCTCACCTCAGCCTCTGGACCCCTTCCCACTGAAGTCTGGCTATGCCCCTGGTTGGCCTAATGGTAGGATTGCCATTGGTTGCAGCTGGCTGATTATTGACCAGTAAGTAGTATTTTTAAAACAAATTGGCAAAAATATGTTTTCATTCAATGCACAGTTAAGCTCTAAAACTCATTGCCAGGAGATGTAGTAAAAACAGTTAGCATAGTTGGGTTTAAAAAACTGGACAACTTCTTGAAAGAGAAATCTACAGTATAAATCATTAGTAAGTTAGTCATGGGGAAACCCACCACTTGTCCCTAGGGGTAAGTAGCTACCTTTTGGAATCCTACTTGTCACCTGTATTAGCCACTACCGAAAGCAAGATGCTGGGCTAGATGGATCATTTTGTCTGACCTAATATGGAAATTCTTATGTTCTTAACCGCTATCTTTATTTTTAAAGTACAAACTAAGAACCAAAAAGGCAATTCTATAAACTAGGTACTAACACTTACATATCCATTGCAAACATATATATTTAGAATACTAGCACTTAATGTGCATATGTGTGCACGCACCCATGTAAATGCTAGCAGGATGCCTAAGCCCTATTCTGCAAATACTCACTTAACTTGCATGGTGCTTATTTGAAAGAGAGCGTTCAGAGGGGCAGAGCATGGGTTGGACAAAGGTGTGGGGAGGGGAGATACTGTTTACATGTGTAACTGACAGAATACTGTAAGTTACATGCATCACTGCTGCATTTATTTATTTATTTTATTAAGATTTATTTACCACCTTTTTGAAGGAATTCACTCAAGGCAGTGTACAGTAAGAATAGATCAAACATGAGCAATAGGCAATTACAGCAGTAAAAATATTCAAATAACAATACAAAGTATGGCATAGTACACTACTTACAATGTCAACACAATACGTAATAGAACAATTTGCCCACATAATTAATGAGAAATGGACATAGACTCATAAAGAGTGGGGAAAGAGACACAGAAGAAAGAGTCAAAAAGACAAGAGTCCTAGATGACAAGGAAGAAATACATAGATAGAAACAGGCAGACAGAAACAGAGACACATACAGACAAACAAACACAGTCTGAGATGGAAAAAGAGACATACACACTACATAGAGGGAGAAAAAACATAAGCAAACAGAGACACAAAGGCAAAGAGACACATGAATGGAAAATGATAAGCAGATGCAGATATAGATGGAGGGAAAAGCCAAACACAAGTATGGAAGGGGAACTGGATACCCACAAAGTAGGGGTATACAGAGCTGTCAATATAAATATGGAGAAGTAGGATTAGTGCCCTAGGCAAAATTTCATCCACATACCTCCCCCTTTCCCGCTCAAACCCCAGTGGATTCCCCTCTTTCTCTTACACTTCCAGTTCAAACAGCATCTCATTTCCCCTTTCTCCCCCTTCTAATCTCCCCTGGCACCATGATCTTCCTACTACTACTACTACTACTTAACATTTCTAGAGCGCTACTAGGGTTACACAGCGCTGAACAATTTAACAAAGAGAGACAGTCCCTGCTCAAAGAGCTTACAATCTAATAGACAAGTGAACGGTCGGTCTGATAGGGGCAGTCAAATTGGGGCAGTCTGGATTCACTGAACGGTAAGGGTTAGGTGCCGAACACAGCATTGAAGAGGTGGGCTTTAAGCAAAGACTTGAAGACGGGCAGCATTCTCAATCAGCATTCTCAATCAGCATTCGTATGGGATCCCCTTCCCTCCCAACAAGGGTGCTTCTGGGCTGCACAACTCTATCCCTGATCTATGGGGTGGCTTATATAGTAAGCATTAAGGGATAACATAAGTATTGCCATAGTGGGACAGACCAAAGGGCCATCAAGCCCAGTATACAGTTTCCAACAGGGGCCAATACAGGTTGCACGTACCCAGAAAGATCCCAAAAGAGAAAAACAGATTTTATGCTGCTTATTCTAGAAATAAGCAAAGGATTTTGCTGAGTCCATCTTAATAATGGCCTATGGACTTTTCTTTTAGGAAATTATCCAAACCTTTTTAAACCCTGCTAAGCTGACTGCTTTCACCAAATTTCCTGACAATGAATTCCAGAGTTTAATTACAAGTTGAGTGAAGAAATATATTCTCCAGTTGGCTTTAAATTTACTACTTAGTGGCTTCATTGCATGCACCCTAGTCCTAGTATTTTTGGAGAGAGTAAACAAGTGATTCATGTCTACCCATTCCACTGTACTTAGTATTATAGACCTCTATCATATCTCCCTTCTGCCATTTGTTCTCCAAGCAGAACAGCCCTAGTCACTTTAGACTTTCCTCACAGGGAAGTCATCCCATCCCCTTTATCATTTTCATCGCCCTTCTATGTACCTTTTCTAATTCCACTATATCTTTTTTGAGATATGGTGACCAGAACTGTACACAGTATTCAAGGTGCAGTCGCACAATGGAGCAATACAAAGGCATTATAACATTTTCATCTCATTTTTGTTTTCCTAATATTTGATTTGCTTTTTTAGCCGTCACTGCACACTGAGCAGAAAGTTTCTACGTATCATCAATGATGACACCTAGATCCTTTTCATAGGCGGTGAAAAAATACAAAAGGACCTTACGAGACTGGGAGACTGGGCATCTAAATGGCAGATATCGTTTAATGTGAGCAAGTACAAAGTGATGCATGTGGGAAAGAGGAACCCGAATAATAGCTACATCATGCAAGGTTTCACATTAGGAGTCACAGACCAAGAAAGGGATCTAGGTGTCGTCATTGATGATACGTTGAAACCTTCTGTTCAGTGTGCTGCTGTGGCTAAGAAAGCAAATAAAATGTTAGATATTATTAGGAAAGGAATGGAAAACAAAAACGAGGATGTTATAATGCCTTTGTATTGCTCCATGGTGCGACCGCACCTCGAATATTGTGTTCAATTCTGGTCGCCGCATCTCAAAAAAGATATAGTGGAATTAGAAAAGGTGCAGAGAAGGGTGATGAAAATGATCAAGGGGATGGGATGACTTCCCTATGAGGAAAGGCTAAAGCGGCTAGGGCTCTTCAACTTGGAGAAAAGGTGGCTGAGGGGAGATATGCTAGAGGTCTATAAAATAATGAGTGGAGTTGAACGGGTAGACGTGAAGCGTCTGTTTACGTTTTCCAAAAATACTAGGACTAGGGGGCACGTGATGAAGCTAAAAAGTAGTAAATTTAAAACGAATCAGAGAAAATCTTTCTTCACTCAACGTGTAATTAAACTCTGGAATTCGCTGCCAGAGAATGTGGTAAAGGCGGTTAGCTTAGCAGAGTTTAAAAAAGGTTTAGACGGCTTCCTAAAGGAAAAGTCCATAGAACATTATTAAATTGGACTTGGGGAAAATCCACTATTTCTGGGGATAAGCAGTATAAAATCTTTTGTACTTTTTGGGGATCTTGCTAGGTATTTGTGACCTGGATTCGCCACTGTTGGAAACAGGATGCTGGGCTTAATGGACCTTTGGTCTGTCCTAGTATGGCAATACTTATGTACTTATGACTCTTAATGTGGAACCTTGCATCATGTAGCTACAGTGTGGGTTCCTCTTTCCCAGATGCATCACTTTGCACTTACATTAAATGTCTTCTGCTATTTGGATGCCCAGTTTCCCAGTCTCGTACGGTCCTCTTGCAATTTTTCACAATCCTCTTGTGATCTAACAACTTTGAATAACTTTGAGTCATCAGCAAATTCAATTTCCTCACTTGCTACTCTCATCTCCAGATAATTTATAAATATGTTAAAAAGCAGCGGTCCCAGCACAGGCCCCTGATGGACCCCCCTTCTCCATTGAGAATAAAGACCAATTAACCCTACTCTCTGTTTTCTATCTTTTAACCAGTTCTTAATCCACAATAAGACATTACCTCCTATTCCATGAATTTCTAATTTCCCGAGGAGTCGTTCATGAGTTATTTTGTCAAATGCCTTTTGAAAATCCAGATACACAATATCGACCAGCTCACCTTTATCCACGTTTATTCACCCTTTCAAAGAAATGTAGTAGATTAGTGAGGCAAGATTTCCCTCGACTAAATCCATATTGGCTTTGTCTCATTAATCCATGCTTATATATATGCTCTGTAATTTTGTTATTTTATAATAGTCGCTACCATTTTGCCTGGCACCGACATTAGGTTCACCATTCTATAATTTCCTGGATCATCTCTGGAATCCTTTTTTAAAATTGGTGCTACGTTGGCCAGGCTCCAATTTTCCAGATGTCAGATGGAGGAGTAGTGGAAGAGCGGTGGAAAAGAGCCATCAAAGGAAATTTTCCTTCTGCTGTCCTGCTCAAGTAATCTCTACCCAAGGATGTGCAACAGTGTGCAACTCTTACACTCCTAAGCCACTGATGTGCATCAGCACACACTCTAGGACCAGCTATTTTGGTCCTTAGCATCAGGTTCCAGATGGGAGCATATCATGAGGTAATGGAGTGGTAGCTGGTGATGGTGGAGATAGGATCCCTGTCAGTTAACCTGCATCACAGCTTCGTCACTTTTGCCCCAGGCATAGCTATCAGTGAGGGGGAGCTGATGGAAGCAGTCAGTCCCAGTTGCTGCTACTACTGACCTCAACATTGCTGCACTCTAGGCAGCTACTTAATTAATCTACTGCTTCCACCTGCTCTATAGAGAAGGAATCTCTTCCTTCTTTCTTGTCTGGCTCACCTCTCCTTCCTTATGTTCTGCGCCTTAGAAAATTATTTCTCAACAGAGCAACTTAACTTTCTCATCAGGGCTGACTGGTTCTCAGGAGCTAGGTGAGCCAAGCAGGAAGGTGTGTTCGGAATTCTTACAACTGGCATGGACAACTGGCTTTTCTCCTTGCCTCTCAATTAAAAAGGTGAATAGGATCAGTGCATTGGCACTGAGGCACTGATGCAGGAGAGAAGCAGTTCACTGAGTGTGAGAATGAGATAGCCTTGAAGTGCATGTGGCACATGCCTAATGAGAGAGACTTGGTATCTCTGTAATAACTGAGGGGACATATATAACTCATCAGGGTTCATGATAGAGATTGCTTATTATGTGGATGCTGTGCCAGCAGAGCCAGGTTATTGCTAAATACTGGTGCTAAAGGCTTCTGCTGCATTAAACTGACTCCAGTCTGTTCTGTGCATGAATGACTAACACCCATGAAAGGGACAATAGCCTGGACTTGGGGAAAGTTTAATGAACACAGATTTATTGCTCTGGTGAAATTTTGCAGAAATTCTAATTTATTATGCAGTGTCAAACTGTACTTAATATATGCCACATTAAAAGACTGTAGTGCTGAAATCTGTTTTCCCTCATTTGTCACTTGCCCTTTTAGGACATTAACTTCTTATTTTGATTACCAAATTAGCATACAGATTCCTTAAAGTATATAATTATAGAAAGACAGAAACATAGATTCAGTCTAGATACAACCTTCATAATGTCCTTCAACGTGGTTCAATCTGAGAGAATATTTTGGGGCCACTGGAAATGGCAGGTGAGACAGGTGCCTGTCCAGGGCACCAGACTAGGAGGCTACCACCACTGCTGTCACTACAGCATAGATGGAAATAAGCTCCTCCATGGCCATGCTTGCTCAGCCCCATCTTCAGAGGACACAATATTATCAAAGGGACCCCTTTGCTATCTGTATCATGAGGGGGGGGGGGGGGGGGCGGCAAAGACAGCTGTGTCATAAGAGAGGGGCCTTTTCCACAATGTCTGAGTTTGCCATTTTGACCAGAAAATATACTGGCCAGAGGTATCAAGACCTTTTCCAATAATGGGGGTGAACTACTGACTAACAGTCTGCCAAGGAGCCTCAAATAATCCCAGCTGGGGAATCCTCCCTGTAGATCACTGCAACTCCTGCACTCTCTGACACTCTGCCTCTCCATCATCTTTGCCATGCACCCTGCTAGGCTGCTTCATCATGGAGTCCAACAGACAGAGAGCCACAACATCACCAGAAGCCAGAGGCGGAAGGGAAGAGGAAGGAAGAGGAGGAGGCATACTACTGTTGGAGCTCAGCATGGTATCCAGCTCTAAGAAGGCAGCACTAGTCCGGATCATCTCACTCCACACTGACTTCTGAACCACACTGAAGCAAATATGTTCATCAGAAATTGGATAGGTGATGGAGCTTCTACTGGATAAATCATTTGCTTTCCTTTCCTATTAATTAATGAACCATCATAAGAAGAAATCAGCCACCAGTAGATAGTAAAGAAATATATCCCACATCCTGGAGCACTCAAATCCAGTGGCCCCTACAGGCGGCCAGCACTAGTGTTTTCTGCATTGTACCCTGCCTACTATTTTCTATACTTCATTCTTATAATTTTCCTTTATGTCTTGCTACCAGTAAATATGCCAGTCAAGATTAAATATAATTCCCACCCTACTGGACTTAGATATATATCCCAGTAGATAACTGCAGGTACCATTTCACCAATAGTGCTTGCAAGTGTTTGTACTTCAGTGCAATAATATAATCCTCCAAGGTTATATATATATATTTTTTGTTGGTCTTTTAATATTTTTTATTGCTTGTTACCCACCTTGAACTTGTCACTGCAGGGATTTGGTGGACTATAAGCACTGTAGTATAGCATAGCATAGCACAGACTCTAAATTGCATCAAATAAAAAAGAGCCATTTGTGGCTTGATATGTATTTCCATATTCAGCATCTTGGAATTGTTTTGTGTATATTTTGTTTATCAGCTCTGTGTTGCTTCTTTAGGCTTCCATTTGTGCTGGATCCAGCCCCATCTGGGGCTAGTCTGCAATGAGCTGTCTTTTGCAACTAACCAGGTCTTTCTCCTCATTTTTAATTTTCATTTTCTAAGGCCCATTATTACATTGAAAGAAGCAGAGACTTCAATTTTTCTGGACATTATATAAAGATGTTTTTAGTAACCTTGTAGGTGTCTTTATGACGTGATTGCTGTGCCCTGTTCCCTGGAGCTGTCAATACTGCCTCTCACTCATTTCCTCTCTCCTAGCCAGCTTGAAGACCAAGAACTTGAACATAAAAGGCTATGAGTAGGTCTAAATGTGGATAAATCAAACTTAAACTTGTGCTTTCTCTCTCTCTCTTTGAAACCTTAACTAGCTCAAATCTGCTATACTTGGGGTTTGTTACAGTTCATCTAGGTGGCTACCTAGTATGTGCCTGGGATAGGGGCAACCCCATACATAAAACAGTAATTTGTTGGTTTGGGACCAGGGCCTGGAATTGATATGCTCCAAGAGGCTGGAGTTAATTACCACACACGTTGCTTTCCTACTCACTAAGTCAGACACTACAGTAAATGTATTCTGAACCAACTTGTTTACTGAAGTCTTTAGGCAAAAGTAAATGGGACACCATAACAGCCATGGCAGTCACTTTGGCAGAGGCCTCAGGAAAACTATTTACAGAGTCCTTTATCTCCTATTAGATATTCCTCCTTGTGAGAATCAGGGGCGTAGCCAGACCTCAATGTTTGGGGGGGGGGTCCGAAGCCCAAAGTGTGTGTGTGTGGGGGGCACAGTTTGGCTCGCCTCTCTGCCGCAACTCTACATACCTTGGCTGGCGGGGGTCCCCAACCCTGGCCAGATGAAGCCTTTCTCCAGCAGTGTTCTCTGCGCATTGGGTGCCGTGCTTCCCCTCATGTCACATGCATGCTTAGTTTTAGTGAAACTGAGCATGCGTGAAAGTCACGCATGCTCAGTTTCACTAAAACCGAGCATGCACGCGACGTGAGAGGAAGCAGGGCCGCCAATGAGCACAAAACAGCGACAAAATCAGGGACCCTGAATCCAATTTGGGGGGGGGGGCAGGCCCCCCATAGCTACACCATTGGTAAGAATATGTATATGCCCTTGATGTAACTCTTTTACAAACAATGTAGCACTTAGTATCAGGTAAGTTTCAAAATGAATTATAGTCTTTGAGATAAGGGGTGATAGAAGTCTCACCTGCCTAAGAGTCTGAGGGACCGATGCACTCCGGGCTAGCACCCTGCATTTTTGACCAGTTCCAGCTGGTTTAGTGAAGCCGGTATAAACCGGGTGATGCATAAAGGGCCTTTGCGGGCTTTTTAACGTAAATATTCAGCGGCACCATCCAGTTAGTGCTGTTGAATATTCCTTGTGCCAGCACTTATTTGGTTAGCAGGATAAGTGCCTTTTGAATATTGACCCCTATATTTTTATATGTACAGCGAAACCATGGACTACACCTGTTACATTCTGGGTAAGTGATTGGAGACTGAATGGAGAGATAACAAGATACTGTATTCTTTTGAAAGAGGACACTGCAGCTTGTCTTCCCCGCTCTCCTCAGCACCAGAAAGTAAGAAGAGTGGTGTTCCCCTTCTTACATGGATATTCCATCTCCTTGAAAGTGTCTGAGGGACAGGCTACATATATGTAATATCTGACTACATTGGCTTGAGTCAATATGAGTTGCCAACAAGGATGACACTTATACATAAATATATGTTAGTCATCTGGATGTGCACAGCTGCCAATTAAAATAAAAGAATGGCCTGTGGATAGGCTTCTAACGATGCATCTCTTTATTGAACTGTATTTATTCATGTGTTTATGTACAGACCTGAAGCTATGGACACATATTTTGAGCATATCCATTCTGCTTACAAGAGATATGATTTGACATTTAAGCACATTTGAAAATAAGTGACAGCTACTGTCTCAGTGAAGTCTAACCCATAAGTTTTATGGAAATATTTTGGATTTTCCACCTGTCTTTCACATTTTCAGCTTAAAATAATATCATCCAAACCCTATATTTTTCCAAATTTACTTTTCTTTATTTGGGGCTACAGATAGGATTACAAGAACACTGCACATTATTTAAAAATTAAGAAAGAGGTTTTTTTTTCATATACATCTATTTATTCATTTGAGTCTAGTTTCCTGCCTGCACATTAGTCTTAAAAGGTTGATGTTATTTACCGTTCCTTCCATCTAAGTGTCTGCCTCCCTCTAATAAGTTCTGAACCGCATGGCCACGTTTGGTGGCTTCTTACCCACTGAGGTAAAAAGGGCCCTGGAGCATGGAAAACCCTCCCCCGCTGCTAGCGCAGGGCCATTTTTCCCACAGCTTGGTAAAAGGCCCCGTAAATGAACTAAGCTAAACTATACTTCAGTTGCAGACGTTTTTGCATGTGTTAAATAAACAGAGGAAGATTTGGAAGATGGGGTTAGTGGGAGTTGGGGAGGGAAGAGAGGGAAGCAGTGGTGTGCTGGAGCCGGCTTGCTCCGGCTCGCAAGAGCCGCTTGTTAAATTTTGACAGCTCTTGCGAGCCGGTTGTTGTTCGGGGCGAGCCGGTTCCATTACAGGAACTTCGTGCCCTTAGTTCCGCCTTCTGACGTATGATGTCATACATCAGAAGGCGGGACTAAGGGCACGAAGTTCGCGTGAACTGCAGCAAACAGGGAGGGAAAGCTAGAGACGCAGCAGGACTTTAACACGGCGCTTCAACGGCGAGGAGGTATTTAAAAAAGATGGATGGGAGCGGGAGGGGACGGTGGGGGTGAAGGACAATCGCTGGGCATGTTTGGGAGCGGGAGGGGAGGGCAAGGGAGGGAGGAGAATCGCTGGGCATGGATGGGAGCCGGAGGGGAGGGCAGGGGAGGGAGGAAAATCATTGGACATGGATGGGTAGAGGGGGGCAGGGGAGAGAATACAATTGCTGGGCATGGATGGATAGAGGGGGCAGAGGAGAGAAGACAATTGTTGGGCATGGATGGGTAGGGGGGCAGGGGAGAGAAGAGAATTGCTGGGTATGGATGGATAGAGGGGGACAGGGGAGAGAGGAGAGTTTCAGGACATGGATGGAGGGGAGGGAAGGGAGAGAGAAGAAATGCTGGACATGGAGGGAAGATAGAGGAAGGAGATTAGATGAGGGAAAAGGAAGTGAGGAGGGAAACTGCACATGAATGGAGAAAATAGGCAGAAGCTGGATCCACTGTATAGTCAAGTCTGCGGAGGACCAGAAATGAAGAAGAAAGGAGGAAAGAAAAGAAATAAATGGAAACGGAGTCAAGGGAACAGATAGAGAGCAGCAGAATCAGATAATGGGCCAGCATGATCAGAGAAACAAAGTCACCAGACAACAAAGGTAGAAAAAAATAATTTTATTTTCAATAAAGTGTTTGGAATATGTCCACTTTGAGAATCAGGTGCTGAACGTTAAAAGTTTATATTTATTTACTTATTTATAGCATTTTATCCCATATTAAACATGAATTAGATTGGAACCTGGGATCATTTAATTTTTTTTTCCTGGAGAGAGTAATGCATTGCCCCCCCCCCCCCGGCTATAGCCAACTCTGCAACTTTGGGGGGGGGGGGCGCAGAGGTGGATGGGGGGCGCAGTGGTGGACGGGGGGGGGGGGGGTGCCAAGGTGGACCGGGGAGAGAGCCTGTTGTTAAAAATTTAGCAGCAAACCACTGGAGGGAAGTAACATTTGCAGTGCAGGGATTGCAAAGAGTTTACCTCTCCCTTTGAAATGTAGGTAAAAAAAAAAAAGGAAATCCCTAGAGGAAGCAAGCAAAAAAAGCTCATTAAAAAAGAAAAATAAACTAAGCCCTTTCCACTAAAGCTAGAAAAAATAAAGCCAACAGCTAAGCTAGCAATTTAAAATTACTATTAAAAAAAACCCTTTGTAAAAATAAATCAGGTAGAGCACTAGATGCAAATGAAGCCAGAAAACATTACCTCAATCTGCAGTGTTCTTCTCTCAGGAAAACAGAGGTTTCTGAGGTCTATAGGTGTTTATAAAGATCTGAAATACTGACTTCCAGGCAGTCTAACTAATACACTCCTCAGACGTTCTGGAATTTCAAAGAGTTTAATTCGGGCACCTCTCCCTTTGAAATGGAGGTAAAAAAAAAATATTTAGAGAAAGCAAGCAAACAGGTTGAGGGAAGGCTATTAATCAATTTCAAGGTGTCTGAATATCCCTTGGGACACTGTCAGGTCCATCATTTTAAAGTGAAAACATTTTGGCAGCACTAAGACATTCCCTCAATTAGGCTATTTGCCACAAGTCCTAGTTGTGGGCTAAGGAAACTGAAGGTCACTGTATGGCAGATGATTACTTGAAAAATAACTATAGAGAGTTTTGGCTGAGACTGGAGAAAATGTTAACTGTTCAACAATTTCAAGATTGTTCCACAAACAATGGCCCCAATAATCAGACCACAGGAGATAGCCGGGCTGTCTTCAGCGGTCTGTGCTGAACCTGGATATTCAGTGTTGGGCCGTTTCTGGTGACTGTCATTGAATATCCGGTTTAACTTTGGCCGGTTTCACCTTAACCGTCCAAGACAATTTTCAGCACTGGCCAGTTAAGTTGGAGCTGGCCAAAGTTATTCTACCTATTGTGGCGTCCAAACGTAGCCAGCGCCACTATGAAAACTGCAGAATAGCCAGTTATATTGTGTGATATGGGGCTGTGGTGGTGAAGGTTCACAAAAGTAATAATGGAGTGGCTGGGTGAGAAGAAAGCAAATGTCTTTTAGTGGCCAGTCAAAACCTTGAATCCATATCTTTGAGAGGATTTGATGACTACAAAGAAGAATGGGTAAAAATCTATACGGCCCACTGTGTAAAGCTGGTAGGTGCTTATGCTTGATGACTCATGGTTGTTTATTGCTGCAAAACAAGCTTCCAACAGGTATTGAGTCAAGGAATGTGAAGACTTATGCAACCAATATTTTTTGGTTTCTTAATTACTTTTTGGATATTTTTTATAATTGCTCTTTCTTGCTGACAGTAGATGGGTCAATATTTAAATACTGCCTGCAGTATTTAAATCAATCAGTATATTCACTGTTGCTACACCTACGACTGCTAAGCTACACATATAGCAATGATATTCAGCCGCTATTTGTATAGCTAGGCAGTTTAATTTAGAATAGGCTTTTTTAAACCTCTTAGCAATAAGCAGAGTAGCTGAATATCACCAATTATTTGTATAGTTGGGTAGAACGCCCATACTCTGCCATGGCATTATCCATATTATGCTAGGGCAGTTTGTAGGAATTTTCAACACCATTATCCACATGAATTCTGTAATCTAGCCACCCACATTTACATACCCCTTGCACGGCTAAATGTGCAGAAACCTAACACTTACACACGAAAGTGCTAGCAGGGGACTTAAGCGTTGTTCTGCAGTGGTGGAGCATGGGCAGGGCTCCTGCTACATGTGGAATTCAGTGGTTCCCAAACCTTGTCCTGGAGGCACCCCAGTCAGTCAGGTTTAGACATTGTAAGAGAGTCTACTATCCATTTAAAATATTATTTTGCAGGGAGAAAGGTGAATTGAATGGTATGTTTCTAAATGAAAGAGTATCCCTACCTGTCATGTTGTTTATTTTTATGCTTCTTGGTTACCCTGTCTGTCTTCGCTCTCATGTACATCCTTCCTTTATGTTATTTGATCCTTTTTCCGCGTAATTATAATCCCCTTATTTTGAAATTCATCTCCTTTTCTGTTCTCCGGACTACCTCATGCATGAATCAACCTCTCCAAAAGACTAGCACTCTGCAGTCCAGACAGAATTATATTCTCTGGGATTTACTCTGGAGAGGAACAGATGCGTGCTTTGGAGGACATACTGCTGTCTGTCCTACTTTACACACTGCTGCTTACTGATTTTTTGCCCTTGATGCATCCAGAGTGATAGTTGTTTTTTCTCTCTTTCAGCCTCACCTGAACCTGCTCATGCTCCTCTTTTGAGAGCTAGAGAAGGGCTTTCCCTTGAGACAGAGGGAATCCTTCTTTCTGATTTAGATCCTTTTCCTGAGAATAGGCAGTAGTACAGTTCCTTGGAAAAGTCTTTACACGTTTATACATTTTTCACAATTCAAAATGCATTTAAGAAGGATTTTTTTACACTGATCTACACAATATATTTTATTAGGCTGATATTCAAAAACACTTAAGTGCCCTATCTGTGAATCTTTGGCAACACGAAGGGGGCAGTTCTACAGCAGGTGACCTGAGCATACCTCCATTTGGGTGCCCTGAGTATGCGCAGTGGGAATCTTTTCCAGCCATTCCCAACCCAGTCCTTCAGGCACACCTAGTCCCATTGGATTTTCAGAATATCCACAATGAATATTCAAGAGTTAGATTTGCATGCAGTTGAGGCAGTGCATGCAAATCTCTATCATGAATAATCACTGCAGATATCCTGAAAACCTGACTGACTGGGTTGCCTCCAGGACCAGGTTTGGGAGCCACTGGTGTAATTTATGGAATACTGTCAGTTTACATATGCCCCTGCCATATTTGGGCATCCATAGTTATGCCAGCTCTATGGCTGGTTTAACTGTTTTGTATAAATGTTAAGCACACTGATACTGGTTATGCCAGTATTTTATTAAGGAACCAATTGGGGCACACCTAGTCTCATCAGGTTTTCAGGACATCCACAATGAATATGCACTGCACTGCCTCAGAAGCTTGGAGTGGTGTGTGCTCGAAGCGCTTCATTAAGTGCCCATTTTTCTCCTACTTGCTACTGTTAGGCTTCCTGTTAAGTCTCTGCTTTAGCTTTCAATGGCAAACAGATTTATTCCCCAGCCTTCCCAAATATATTCACCTCTGGCTGCCCTCTGGTGATGAAATAGATGAATCGATCCCAATGACTTCATTACTCTGCAGAATTTGTGACTTCAGTACATGGATGAATATCTAGAAATATTGGGTTGACTGTATTTCTTCTCATATATAACAAAGGTTATTCAGGGTGGCACAGAGAAACATTCATATCTGGCTAGTAGATTTTAACCCTCAGTGTATATTTTTTGGGTCATCTCTGACAATTTGCAGGACAGAGACCACTAAGAAAAGTGTCAATTCTGTTGAGCTATAAAATATTAAAAATACTGTTTCTCCTTTCTGTAATAAAGGCTCGCCCATTTTCTTATTCCCTCTAATCAAAGGATATCTGTCTATCATCTATCTACATACATGTAAATATTAAGGTAGTGGTTCCCAAACCTTTTTGCATCATGGCACCCTTGGCCACATAGGTCTCCACTGCCCCCCCCCCCGCATTTTTCCACTGCTTCCCTTCACCTGGAGCAGTCCTGGGGGGGGGGGGGGGGTCCTCTGTTTCCTGTGTCTCCATCTCCCCCTTTTCCTGTCCCAATGTTCCTCCCTGCCCAGCATCTTTTCTTTGTCCTTGTCTCTCCCCATATTCAGCTTCTCCCTTCATTTTTCCCTTCTTCCTGTACTATCCTACCCTGCCCACCCTACTCCACTTGAATGCCACATCTCTTCCTCTCTCTTCTGGGCCTGCCCACCCTCCAAATGGTCTGACATCTCTCCCCTTCAACCTTCCTCCTCCAATCAAGTCTCTCTTCCCCCCTCCCAGTGAGCCCTGCATCTCTCCTTCTTGCCTACTCTCCTCCTTAGGCCCAGGCCCCTTTACCTCTCCAGCAGCGGCGATGATTGAGAAAGTTTTCTTCCAGCATCGGGGCCTCTTCTCAGGCATGTCCCGCCTACACGGATAACAGGAAGTTGCATCAAAATAGGCAGGACGCTCCAGAAAGAGGGCAGGCTCTGACACTACTGGAAAACTGTCTCAATCACTGCTACCAGAGAGGTTCAGGGGCCAGGGGCTACAGAGCAGAGCCGGTGGAAGGGAGAAGGAGGGATGCAGGACTCGTGGGGTGGGGGGGGGGGGGGGAGAGAAAAATAGACATAACGAGGGAGCAGTAGCAGTTCAGGTAGCGGCGGGAGGGAGGTCAGGATTTTCCACGGCACCCCTGAGAGTTCACTGAGGCGCTGTATTAAGGTATGCATTCGTTTAGACAAATGTGATTTAGGTCACAGATGTCCTGAAACCCTTCAAAGATGCCAAGAAGGAACTCAGTTCAAGAAGGACCACCCTGCACACTTTCATCCTGATAATGAATATCATACAAGCAAAGTTAGAGGATTTTTTACATTGAAATTTTAGACATTTACATTGCAAAGTAAAGGAAACTGCCAGGAACATTAATAATAACCTGGATTTTGCGCAAACATTTTTTAGTAGTAGCTCAAGGTGAATTACATTCAGGTACACTAGGTATTTCCCTGTCCCTGGAGGGCTCACCATCCAATTTTTGTACTTGAGGCCATGGAGGGTCAAGGGGCCCTTTTACCAAACCACAGTAAAACGTGGCCTTAGCGCGTCCTTAAACTGGGTCATTCCTGCTGAGGTAAAATGACAGATTTTTCAATTTTGCCTATTAATGGCCACACACTAATTTTCCCATTACAGTGTGGCCATTAGGGAATGAGGACCTACTGCCACCCATTATGTAGGCGGTAAGGGTTCAAGAGCCGAGCACACGCTGATTGGTTAGCTCACAGCAATGTAGCTACACTAACTGATTAGCACAGAATATGACTACTCTCTGCCCACAGGCCCACCCCTAGTGCTAAAAAATAAATGTTATTTTTTTTAGCGCATTGGTAGCATGCGCACATCCACAAATGACCATGGGATGCCTCAGCGCACCCCTTGATGCAGCATTAGTGCTTACTGCAGCTTAGTAAAAGGACCCTTAAATGACTTCCCAAGATCACAAGGAGCAGCAGTGGGATTTGAACCAGGCACCCCTACCTGTCAAGCCCAGTGCTGTAAATGCTAGGTTACTCGTCCATTTCACATTAGATACAAATTATAAGAAAAGAAAACTCAATAATAATCTCCCATCACCAGTAGAAATTTATGAACACTCTTTGCACTCCCTAAAGTAATAAGTTCCCAAAACTAGAAGGAAAACAACGTAACACAATTAAGATTACAATTTCCCAATCAAAAAAGTCTCCCATTGCATTGATTCCTGAAAGGCAAAATTAGTCGCCTGATAAACATTTGCAGAGGAAGAGAAGAAAAAAGTAGCTACAGTAGGTGACACTTTAGGCTTTAATTGAGGGAAAATCTCTCCTTCTTGCCTGTGTAGCCTTGGAGACATCAGAAAATATGAAGAAGGACTGACCGCAAATTTTCTCCTGCTTGTTAGCAAAGTAAGATTTCAACACTTTCCAAAAGAAAAGAGACAAGTAATGATGTCCTAGTACCAATGATATCAATAGAAGTTAGTGGGTTTTTGGCAGTGAGAGGGATTGACTTCAGAGGTGTCATGCTGGCAAGAGCACAACCAGTAAGTAAGCTAGGTGGTCACCTAAACCAGCAGCTTCTAGGGAGTGACAAAGGAGCCGCTGCATTAAAGGCAAAAGGTTCTTTCAGCCTCTCAAATGCAAAGAGCCAGCAGCATGTATGATGTCCATTTTGCACAGGATTGCTCTGGGAAGGATGATGTTGGAGTAATCATGACTGCTGATTTGAATTATCAGGGAGAGAAGGGCAAGGGGCTTGACAGTTAATTAGGGGAAAGGGGCAAAGGGGCAAAGCTGAAGGTTTGCTTATGGTGCCTAATATCCTTGTAGCTGACAAAAAAAAGAAAAAAAATTAAAACCCCTCATCAAGGAGCATGTTTATATACTAGCCAGCCTGAGTGACCCACAGGTGAAAGCCGGGACTATTGCCCTGCAGTTCAGCAAATTTATTTATTTAAAACACTTCTATACCGCACATTCCAAAAGTTCTCAGCGGTTAACAAAGTGAACGTACATAAAATCATAAAACAGGCATTTGTTCATACAAACATAAAATGTCAAACAAACTAAAACATATACCCTCTGATATTCAGCTGGCAATGCTCAGCATCTTTTAAAACACTGACCGTCGCCAGTTAAATTAGCCACCAATATTCCGGGCACCAGCACTGCATACTGAGGGCTACATGTGGGTGGGCTGGGCAGCAGAGCTTATGCAAGCCCAGCTAATATTCAGCCAGGGCCCACATAAGAGTAATGCGGGCCCCGGCTGAATATTGGACTGGGACTCGCATAAGATTTTTTTTTTAAATGTAAGTCCCCCCCAGGCCCTTGACGCATTGCATCCCCTCCCAACCTGCGGTCAAAAGCCACTTCCTCCCAGAAATGCCACCTGTCTACCCCAACCCCCCCCCCCCCCCAGTAGTCTAGTGGTGGTCGTTGGGGGCAGGAGCAGAGCCCCCTCACTCCTGCTCCTGGTAGCACCTTTGCAAAATGGCTGCCACGACCTCTCGTGGTGGCTCTGCTCTGCCCCCAGTGACCATCACTGGACCACCAGGGATTATGGTAGGCCCGGGGAGGGGCCTACATGAACTACAGGGGGAGGGGATGGCTGGCATTTGCAGGGTGGGGGGAATGGCTTTTGACTGCAGGTTGGAAGGGGGAGAGGGAGGGGGTGTGAAACATCGGGGGCTCAGGAGGGGGACTTCAATTAAAAAAATGATGAGGGTCCCAGCCCAATATAAAGCTGGGGCCCCTCATAAGCTGTTCTAAATTTACCCACTTAAGCTTATGCTGGCGTCAGCTGAATTTCGCTGGCACCCGAATAAACCCTGGCACCTCCCCAACACACCCTCTGGCCCCACCCTGACAGGCTTAGTGCCACTGAATATCAGCGGTTAGGGGGGACAGACATCCAGCCAGCTTAAATCACTCTGAATATCGGCCTCATAATAATTAATAAGCCCAGGCTTCAATCTAATCACTCCAATCTAATTATTTCTGCCAGCATAATCTTGATCTTCTGCCATACGCTTGTATAAAGAGATAAGTTTTTAACTCTGGTCTAAACTGTTTTACTTCCTGAATTTTTTAAAGCCTTAAAGGTAGGCTGTTCCACATAATGGGGCCTGGTACATAAAAAATAGTCACTCTGTACTTATTTAATTTTACAACCTGATGTGATGGTACATTTAAGTACAACTGTTGTGCAGATCTCAAAGACCTTGAGGGTTGATACACATGCAATTTTGCTGTCAGCACTTCTGATACCTAACCAGTTAAAATCTTAAATACTAAACCCAACATTTTAAACTTAACACTGGAGTGTTAAGCTGTTGGTTAAGTTGGAGGAAATATCTAAGGGGCCCTTTTACTAAGGTGCGCTGAAAATGGCTTGTGGTAGTGTAGGTGCGGGTTGTTTGGCGCTCACCGAGCCATTTTTCAGCACGCCTGTAAAAAAGGCCTTTTTTTGTTTTTGCCGAAAATGGACGTGTGGCAAAATCAAAATTGCCAGCCATTGACCTAGCGGTAAAGTCTCACGCGGTAACTGGGCGGTAAAGACCTACACGTGTCAAATGCCACTTGGTGCATGTCTGATACATGTGTCCGAAAATTATTTTTCAGCCACGTATATTGGCCACACTCCAAAATGAAATTACTGCAAGAGTCATGCGTTAACCAGGAGGTAACTCCATTTTGGCATGCATTGAGCGCACGTAGACGCTTACATGGCTTACTAAAAGGGCCCCTAAATCCTGATTTTATAAAGCCAGGATATACCCGAAAACGAAACTCTAAAATATTATGTGGCAAGGAAGCGTGGTCTGGGGGTGTTTTGAGTGGGACTAATGTGGGCCTAAAAAATAAACATGTATTCCCCATTTCAGAAGGGGGATGCACATCTATGTCAAAAAGGATTTGGGGATTTACATCTTCAAATCTAAGCTAAAAGCCTACCTTTTTGATGCTGCTTTTAACTCCTAACCCTTATTCACTTGTTCAGAACCCTTATTTTATCATCCTCACTTTAATATTCCCTTATCTCTTGTTTGTCTTGTTTGTCCTAATTAGATTGTAAGCTCTGTCGAGCAGGGACTGTCTCTTCATGTTTGTTTGTTTGTTGCATTTTCCCACCTATTTGCAGGCTCAATGTGGCTTACATTATGCCGTAGTGGCGATCGCCATTTCCGGAATGAGAAATACAAAGTTCATATCTGATAAAGTAAGTTATAGAGTAGTTAGACAGTAATTTGTAAAGCAAGTTAAGCAATTAAATATAGAGAGTTCATTTCAGCATGAGAGGTAGCATGATAGTTCGAACATTTTCATTCGTGATAGAGTGGTTGAAGCAGTCACGTGTAAGAAAGTTCGGTTTTGTCAAGTTTTGGTAGAGTTCTTGTAAGCGAGATACCCCATCTGTGCCTGTGGATGACGTAAATAGAGCAGGAAACTGGGAAGCCAGATGTTGACAGTCGTGGCGACTTCTCAGTTACCAGCTCACAGGCATGAGGGGCAAGCTACAAAAACTGACCTCGTCGCTAACCCTCAAAGGATAAGCGAGGAATTTAAACTAAATTCAGGATTTTACCCCTTTTTGTGGACAACAAAACACAACTTCTCAATTATAATGTAAACAATTTAAAGATTTATTTAAAACATGCTTTAATTATAAAATTAACTACTGTAACATTAAATAACTCCTAAAACCTAACCAAACTTTATGTTGTTTGAAGAAATGCTCAGTGTTCTTACGTCACCTTTCTATCTCCCTGCAGGAGCACTTGCTTCATACAGAAAGAATATCAGATAAGTATTTAAAGTTTTTTTCTAAATTCCTTAGCCAAAATAGACAGTTTCTTTTCACTCTTTCAAACTATTAAGTGTAAGATTTCCCTTGTGAGAAAATGATTCTTTGTGTCTTTTTCTTTCTTTCTTTTTCAGGTACCATGGATCAGCCGTCTCATCGGGTAAGTATATGTAAGAATGGTTTTTTTTCACAGAACAAACATCACTTAACTGTCCATGAAAATTTTGTGTTGTTTCCTCTGGAAATCTGTCTTGCGTAGGGGCCCTGGAACTGATTCCTCCGATGTCCGGTTCTTTCAACTCGTCTTCACCCTAAACCTCTCCCTTAAAAACTTAAATGGGAATAAAACCCTCACTCCCTAACCTCATATGAATTTTCCCTGTCCTAGATGGTTTTAAATTTTGGACAATAAAACTGTGGCCGGTTTCACTAAAATAAAATCAAATTAATTTTCCCTATATCCTTTTAACCTAAGCTCAATCACTGGTTCCCTATCTATAAAGGAGGTGCACCCAACTCTTCAGGAACCCATGCACTCATTCAACTCAAACCTTTCTCACTGCTATTTCTCCCCTTTCCTGACAGGTTAACACCCCATACACTCTTTTTCTCAATACTTTAGGACACCCCTTTCAGACACTTTAGGTACACATTCACAATTTCCCTATTCCTCTCACTTACCCTTCATTCACCCTTTAACATTCTCATTCTCCCACATTCATTTCTTAAAATTTCCTTTAATTTCTTCCCCTTTCTCACAAGCTCCGCCAGCACTGCTCACACACACCCTCTCGCCTCGCTGTCTTCAGCCTCCTCTGACCACAGCCAACTCACCGTCTCCTAGGTAACGGAACCCAGGCGCAGAATTCCGCTCCCCCTCAGCCAATCAGACTCACCGTCAGAATTCCATTTTTTTCCAGTAGCAAACGGAATTCTGAGAAGCCCAACTGTAGCCCCATTTTACTTTTATTTTTCCCATAGACTTTAATGGAGAATTACTAAAAATAAAAATTTAACCCCAAAATTTCCATCAAAATGTCCCAAATTTACACCCACCACCAAGCACTACTTATATTCCTGGTCTATGAATTTAGTTTTCAAATTTAACCCTTTTTAATACCTGCCCCACTATATTTGCCCCTAAAATCCCCCCAAAATCCCAAAATTATTTTAAACCCACCTTAAAAATTTCCTTACCTTCCCCTCTACCTGCTACATCGAATTCAATGTGTTAACCCTTTCCTAACCCCTTAAAAATAGCACCCCTCCAAAATACCCCCTAAAAATATTTAAATTTAAAAACTAACCCACCCCAAAAATACAGAAAAATTCCCCGATCACGAATATGCAAACCAAATTTAAATTGAACCAATCCCTAAATTTTTAAAAATCAAAACCATATTTACACATTTAAAAAATAAATACATTACAATTTCGGGAAAAAAAAACCCCTTACCTGTACCGGGATTTTCTGCTCACTCGAACCCTGCCCTCGGTTCCGGTCCTCGTCGTCCTGGTTCAAAATCGGAGCCAAATATAAAAAAGCTCCGAAGCCGGCCCAAAATTTAGGCCCCGGCTTCGGCCTACTCACGAAGACACGCGATCCCGATATGTGCATGAGGTGCGCCACCTCATGCACACGCGCGCCGACGTCTTCTCCTCGTCGGCCATCTTCTCCTTAAAAAAAAAATGCTCCGCAGCGCTGCCTCCCATCACGAGCGGCCTAGCAGGGCCCGAAGACACCGGGAATGCCCGGTTTGTGGCCACATGTCCGGGGACGTGCTCAATCGTCCCCGGACCTACTAAACAGACGCGCTGCCTCCCGCAGCGCCCCTCCTGGCCCCAACTCGGCCCCGAATCCTCCTGCCGGTCTCTTATGCACTTCTTCACTCCTGGGGTCCTGTTTAATTGTCCCCGGGAGCCCACACAACAAAACCGCGGCGCTTCTACAGCGCCTCTCGGACCGACCAGCTTTTCCCTCCCTGGGACCCTGAACCTCGGAGGCCCCAGACCAGACCCAGGGTAAGTTTTTTTTTTAGTTTTTTTTTTCCTTACCCTCTATTACATTCTGTTTCCTAGTGTTTAGGGTGGATCTTTATGGTATGCCTTATTGAACAAGTTGGTTTTCAGTAGTTTTCGGAAGGTTGTTCAAGTGTACAGCACTGCGTACGTCTAGTAGCGCTTTAGAAATGATAAGTAGTAGTAGTAGTAGTTACATCTGCTGCAAGTAACATCTACGTTTCAGAAAAGTGCTCCTACCGAGCAGTACTTCACTGGAGGCATTGGTGGAGGTTGCCCCCTTAATCCAGCGGTTGATGTCATTCCTAAAAGCAAAACTGGCAAGGGATTCCAGGCTCCATGACAGCTTTGGGGAAATAAAATGTTCATGTTTCTAAAATGGCTGAGAAACATTTATTTTCTGGCACATAAATATTTATGTTGCTATTTCCTAATATATGTGTTGACCTGTTTATATTTTAGAAGGTTATGATTCTAAAATTAATGCTCCTGCCGCACACAACAGGTGCAGAAATGTCCAATTCACTATGTATTTGAGAACACACTTTAGGTCGGCAGATCCTTTTTAAAAATAGTAGCAGAAATTGAGATGTCCTGACTGGATGTCTCAATTCCAATTTGTATGTTCTTTTTAAAATATGCCTCTATGTGCACACGTGTAGAATACAAGTATATATACATGCACACTTATACATGTATATGCTAATATGCTGCCTACGGCAGTGCGAGGGTGTATTTTGGGCATGCTCTGGGCCAGTTTTTACCATGTCCTGAAAAAATGGCCTTTTTTAAGGGGCCGGAAAAACCAGGGCATGTCCATTTTTTGGCCTGAGACCTTACCGCTACCCACTGACTTAATGGTAAGGCCTCACGCACTGCCCGGGCGCTAGGCATGCAGCGCATGCCCACTGTCGTTTACCGCTGGGTAAGCACCACACAGTAGAAAATAGAAAATATTTTCTACCGCATGTTTTCGGTGCACGGCAAATTCAGAATTACTATTTGGGGCATGTGGTAGCTGGGCCGTAATGCCAATTTGGCGCATGCTGAACACACGTAGGCCCTTACACACCTTTGTAAAAGGGCCCCTTTAGTGCAGTGGAGGAGTAGCCTAGTGGTTAGTGCAGTGGACTTGATCCTGGGGAACTGAGTTTAATTCCCACTGCAGCTCCTTGTGACTCTGGGCAAGTCA
This sequence comes from Microcaecilia unicolor, assembly GCF_901765095.1. Lineage (NCBI taxonomy): Eukaryota > Metazoa > Chordata > Amphibia > Gymnophiona > Siphonopidae > Microcaecilia > Microcaecilia unicolor. The sequence continues at coordinate 462,416,421 of NC_044032.1, read as the reverse complement.
CTTAACCCTCCATTGCCCCTGGTACAAAATAAGTACCTGAATATATGTAAACCATCTTGAATGTAGTTGCAAAAAAACCTCAGAAAGGCAGTAGTATATCATTTCCATTTCCCTCTTCTTTTGTTTTTAATGTTTTTCCCCCTTTTATCTCTTTTTTGTTTGGATGATTGTTTACTTTTCTATTTATAAAGGTGTTCCTTTTTCATGATTTGATTTTATGTTATTTTACATTTTTATGTTGTTTATATTTTTCCTATGTAAAGGTGGTATATCAAGTTTTAAATAATATAAACATATTTGAAAGTGGGCATGGGTGGGACCCAAACTTACACATGTGACTCGTAGTATTCTATGAGTTATGCATGTACCTGTGCCATTAGTCGCTAACACACTAGATCAATGAATGGCATTGATCATGCCTAAATGATATTCACATTAATACCCAGTTAGGCAGTATTCTAGAAAGGAAAATAGGTGCCTACATTTCTTTATAAAATAGGCTACTAAAAGGTGTCCTTCTGGTGTCTAATTGTAGGCACTCTTTTATAAAATTGCCCCTCCCCCATGTTAAGACAGGTTAAGCTGAATTAGGTGAAAAACCTCTGCATTACCTGTTGGAGCATTGGCAGCAGTTTGAAGGCAACCATGTAGTTAATGAGGAAATGACTGCTACCCAGTGATAACAGCATGGGAGGTCTAACTAATTGCACTGTATTATCTGCCAGGTTAGCTTTTAATGCAAGGTAATGACTTCCACATTAACTGCAGGGTGCATTTCACCCCCTCCCCCCATACCAATTTCCATATTAGTTTTATTGCATGACAATTAGAGAGGAATTCCATGAAGGAAAGCTTATTTCTAGGTGCTGAGAACATGATTAAAGAAGCCTATTCTACAATGCAAAGTATCTACTTTTCTTTATAAAACACTAGCGTAAGGCACAATCCTTTACCCCAGCCATATAGCCAGGGCCGGTCAAACCCGGTAAGCGGGGTAAGCACTGCAGGGGGGGCGCCTGCCTTCAAGGGCGCTGCTGCGGCGCTGCGCTGCCATACCGCACCGCCCTTGGGGGTTTAAATCTTTAATTTACCCCCGTCCCAGCGGCCGCATCATTTCAAAGCACTGCCAGTCTCTAGCCTTCCCTTCCTTCGTGAGTTCATTCTGCAGAGTCCCGCCTTCTGATGTAATTTCCTCGAGGGCAGGACTCTGAGGGAATGAACTCATGAAGGGAGGGAAGGCTACAGACGGGCACGGCTTTGAAATGACGCGGCCGCTGGGACGGAGGTAAACTAAAAAAGACTTAAACCACGCAGGGTGGCAAGAAGAAAAAGGGGGATGTTGGGGGGAGAAGAGGGCGGGCAGGTGGCCATAAATGGGAGGAGGATGGGAGAGAAGGAGAATCGCTGGACATGGATGGGAGCGGGAGGGGAGGGGACGGAGGAGACTCGCTGGGTATGGATGGATGGAGGGGGCAGGGGAGAGAAGAGAATTGCTGGATATGCATGGAGGGCAGGGCAGAGGAGGGTTGTTGGACATGGGTGGATAGAGGGGAGGGCAGGGGAGAGAGGAAGGTTGCTGGACATGGATGGAGGGGAGGTCAGGGGAGAGGAGATTTGCTGGACATAGGTGGATGGACGGGTGAATAGAGTTGCTGGACATGGGTGGATGGAGGGCAGGGGAAAGAGGGGGGTTGCTGGACATGGGTGGATAGAGGGGAAAGGAGGGTTGCTGGACATGGATGGAGGGAGAGCAGGGAGAGAGGAGAATTGTTGGACATGGATGGAGGGAAGGAAAGGGAAGACAGGAAGGAGATGCACATGGATGAAGGGGAGAAATTCTGGACATGCATGGAGGGGAGAGAAGACAGAGGAAGGAGATGCACATGGATGGAGGGGAAGGAAGAGAGAAGAAATGCTCGACATGGATGGAGGGGAGGGAAGAGAAAGGAAGGAGATGAGATGAGAGAAAAGGGAGAAAACCTGCACATGGATGGAGAAAATAGGCAGAAGCTGGATAGACTGGACAGTCAAGTCTGTGGAGGACTCAGCTTTTACTTACGGATGTAAGGCAAGAAATGAAGAAGAAAGGAGGAAAGTAAAGAAATAAATGGAAAGGAAGCCCTGGAAACGGAGTTAAGAGGACAGATAGCAGCAGAATCAGGTACTGGGCCAGCATGAACAGAAAAACAAAGTCACCAGACAACAAAGGTAGAAAAAATAATTTTATTTTCATTATAGTGTTTGGAATATGTCCACTTTGAGAATCAGGTGCTCAACGTTAAAAGCTTATATTTATTTACTTATTTATGGCATTTTATCCCACATTAAACATGAATTAGATTGGAACCTGGGAGCATTGAAATTTTTTTTTCTGGAAAGAGTAATGCATTGCCCCCCCCCCCCCAGGCTCTTCAACTTTTAAGGCACTGGGCTGAAAAAGGGGGCAGGTTGGGAGAAGAAAGGAGATGCTAGGGTGCTGGGGGGGGGGGGCGCCAACTGATAGTCTGCAGGGGGGCACCAGAGACTCTAGGACCGGCCCTGCATATACTGTAGCTGGTGTAAATACTTGTGCTTAGATTGTTAAGGAAAGCACGGACCTCACAGGTTTTTTTAAATTATGTACGGTCATAAATGTATGCCCACACTGCAAAGTATGTACAATCAAATATTAGTGCATTCTTACTGAATACCACTTAGCCAGAAAATGGTCATGTATGCACATATGTATCCATACAAAATGAAAAGGAGGGGAAAAGTCCACAGACTTCCAAACATACATGTGGATCCAGAAGAGCCTGATATTTAAGGTTTATTCAAAATAATACATAACAAATTCAATAATAGACTTTGAAATTGTGCGTTATCTCGAAAAAAAATTAACTGGAATCTTGTGGATCCACTTGTTTGTTTGTTTGGAAGTTCATGGACTTTTTCTCTCCTTGTGTTTTGTCCAGATTCACCTTTCATAAGGGATACACCTCCTTCCTTTCTTGCTGCGTAAATCTAGGCGACTCTTTATAGAATTACCCCCTTATGGCATAATGAACTTTTCATATGAAGGACACTGTCACTGATCTGGGGCTAATTGAGACTGCAGTGGCTGCCAGATCTTTGCGAGCCCTGGCTAACATTCAGCCGGATCCTACATAAGACAGTTATGAGGGCCCCGACCTGAAAATCAGATAGGACCTGTATAACATAACAGAATTGCATCAGCCCCTCTTATCCCCCTCCCCCCCCACCACTCCAGTCCCAATCTCCCCTCACACCCTCCATCCCAGCAAGGTAAGACCTCCTCCCACCTCCCCACAGGTCCAGACCTCCCTCCCAACTCCGTCCAATCAGGATAGCCCCACTTGGGCCTACCCAAACTCCTGGTGGTCCAGCAACTCAATGGGGGCAAGAGCAAACCTCACTTGCTCCTGCCTCTAGTGGCAGCCTCTACAAAATGTCTGTCGTGACCTCTAGCAGCAGCCTTATAGTACCACTAGTAAAAAAGGCCCGTTTCTGAAGGCAAGGAAACGGGCCCTAGGCAGGCAATTCCCCCCCCCCCCCCGTGCTACGGCCTCGACCCCCCCCATGCCGGCGAAAACCGCCCCCCCCGCCGCATTGTGGACTACCTGTGCTGACGGGGACCCAAACCCCCGACAGCCGAAGTGCTGTTGTGACCTTCGCGAAGTTCACGTTGCTTCCTCAATCATCTTCTCTGGAAGTTCCTCTGCGTGTGTCCTGACGTCAGACGCACGCAGAGAAACTTGCAGAGAAGATGATTAAGGAAGCAACGCGAAGGGCACAACAGCACTTCGGCTGTCGGGGGTTTGGGTCCCCCGTCAGCACAGGTAGTCCACAACGGCGGAGGGGGGGGGGGGGCGGTTTTCAGCAGGCCGGGGGGGGGGGTCGACGGGTTAGCGGAAGGGGGGGTTGAGGGGGCCGTAGCGCGGGGGTTGACAGATGATTCCGAGGCAGGGGGAGGAGTAGGGAAACTTACTCCTCCCCTTGCCTTGGAATCAGCTGTCATGACATCAGTGACGTCAGTGTGTGTCTGCCTAGCAGACCACCTCCAGGGAGCCATGGTCCCAAGCACAGACCATTGGAGGTGAGAATTATTATATAGGATGAGGCTGCGTGAGAGGTCATGGCAGTCATTTTGTACAGGCTTGAATATGGGTAATGAACTAAATTGCCTACTAGTTCCTATTACTAACAGCCTAACAGTGTTAGGGGTCTGAGGATAATTATTTCTGCTTTATCTTTACCTACATATTAATGCTACTATAAAAGTAGATTAGAGTACAAATTACAGGGGAAGTGATTGCTCATGTAGCACAAGCTGCACTTTAAGAAGGTAATTCCATAAAGAATTTTCCATGCATTTTGCTGGTATACGTGAGTAATAGGCATTTTTGCTGACTAAAACATTTCATCTAAGTACTTTTCTCAGGTTTCCACTCGAGCAAATATCCTAAAATAGATTATTTACAAAAGCATTTCAAAGACCTTAATGAAATAAGCGTGCCATAATTGCCTAGTGACTGAAAACAGAATATAAAATTCAGATGCATATCTATATACTGCGCTTGTTACAGCTGGATCTTGTTTTTTGTAATATATGTTCTATATGCAGTACATACCATGGGATGGTTCTTGTCTTTATATTCTCAAGGTATATTTGATTTATTTTTTAGTTACATTTGTACCCTGTGCTTTCCCACTCATGGTGGGCTCAATGTGGCTTACATATACAGGTACTTATTGTACCTGGGGCAATGGAGGATTAAGTGACTTACCAGAGTCACAAGGAGCTGTGCCTGAAGTGGGAATTGAACTCAGTTCCTCAGAACCAGAGTCCACCACCCTAGGCCACTCCTCCACTCCTGAGAGAGAAAACAGTCCTTGAAAAATATAAAAGTAGCATTTTAATTTTCTAAATACTTTTACGGATAACTTGCTTATGAGCAACTTAACGCCTACTTGCTTTCTATCACATGATAGCTTAGCCATAGACAGTAGCATGTATGTGTTGGGGGAGGGTTCTTGGAAGGTATCATAGCTGTATAAACAGGATACCTGGGCAGACGGTATGGCTCAGGCAGTTGGCTTTTGCCATCGTTTATTATACTGAAGTCTATGGATACTCCTTCTTCCTATGGGCAGCCTTCTCTCACCTTGGACCTGGCCTTTTTAATGGGTGCCCAAATAATATTTACCATTCTTATAGTGCTACTGAAGATACACAATTTCCATACAGTGATGATAACTATCAGAGTATGTCCCTTTCCCTCCAAAATCTTTGTGAGTACCAGACACGATGGGTTGATAAAGCACTTGTCTGAGGTCACAAGGAATGTCAGTGGTGGCAGCAGGATTTGAACCCCGGCATCCTTGGCTCTTAGCCCTTTGTTTGGCTCCTACTTCTCATGAAGGTAGAGCATGGCATCCCCTGGACATAGGCACTGTTTGTTTTTCCTAAATAGAAAATATGATCCTGAGCATTGCACAATAGTCTTGGCTGGTGAGACTTGTGGCGCCATCAGGTTCATTCATTGGTCAATTGCCAAGAAACATAACGTCCAGCAAACTGCTACTTCTGAAGGAAGAGGAGATGAATTCCTATCCTTTTCAAAGTCCTCTTTCTGCAGTATTAAGGTGTCTCTCAGGGTGAAAGTATGAATCTGTTCTGAGAAGCAACAACGCAAACGATCTGCAAAACTCCAACGTAGAAAAAGAAAACAGCAGATCAGTGATAAGTCCCAGGTATCCTTTACTGTAGAATCTCAAGAAATTAAATGCCCGCAAAATCCACGATCTTCAGCTTTCTAATGAATTTAAAGAATTCAACCCTTGTCTTGAAAGCATTATACCTTAGAGTAGGAACAAAAGATAACCCTTTATTTAAAACACTGATTTCTGCATCTGTAAGGATTCTATCAGAACTATTGTAAACCATATTATTAGGAACTATGGCTTATAGGGATTTTCACCTCAGAGTCCCTACTGAATTTGTAGTTGAGCTGGCAAACCATAGCACTTACAAAGAATTACTTTCATTTAATGGTAAATATTATCAACAGTGAAAGGTACCACAAGGTGCTACATTCACGGGCATTTCATTGATTGAGATTCTACAATAAAGGATACCTGGGACTTATCACTGAATCTGTTCTGAGGCACCAATGCTCTTCTTTTTTCTGCTGTCAGCTTGCTTGGTAGGTAGGGAATTTGATAGGACCTGAAACAGAAGGTCTAGAGAAGAGTGCAAAATGGGAGTGCCTCAAGAAGGATTATCAGCTAAGGAAAGGAGCATAGAAACCAGCTCTGTGGGGTGTCAGTGGGTTATGAGCACATCTAGTATTGAGCAAGTTCCTTCATTGGTGTCCAGGGAGGAGTACTTGTATTGGTTTGGCAAACCTAATCATTTTAAAATGTTAGTGCCTATTGAAGTGAGATAGAGGTATTGACTGATGGGGAGGAAAAGTACATAAGAACATAAGAATAGTTATCAGGCGGCGCAGGTTAAAATGATATTGGAGTGGGAACGGGATCATTTAAAACCAGTGGGCCAGGTGGAGCAGGAGTATTTTCCAGGACGGCGATTAATTCGCTATTATGGACTACAGAAGGAACGGGGGACAGGCTGAAGGGGGTGGATAACCCATTCTTTAAGCACCTACTGCAGGTCCTGGGAAGAGTTAGGCGCAATGGGGACAAGGGAGAGGGGGTATCTACTAGAGCGGGTATTTGCTGGGAGCCGAGATTTGGAGCGGGAGGGATAATAGGTCTTCGGAGGTGGGACCGTTCGGGTCTCTCGAACTTTCGGGACCTGATGAGGGGGATAGGATCAAAAACTTTGAGGAATTGCAACACAGTATGGTCTCCCGGAGGGAGACTTCTTTGCTATGCGCAGGTTAAGTTATTTTATTGGTGCAATGGTTTGGAGAGGGAGTGGAACACAGGAAAAGGAGAGTTTGGAGAATTTATTGGGGAATACTACAGAGGGTGCCCAGATCTATTTCAGTACTGTATAGATTTATCAGAGGGAGTGATCCAACACCATTCGTTTTCAGGGGGCGTGGGAATCAGATTTAAACTGTAAATTCAATGATCAGGAATGGGAAAGATATGTAGAGAGGTGCAGCAGGCCTCCACATGTGCATTAGTACAGGAAAAATGCGTATAAGGTACTCTCACGGTGGTATTACACCCCTGAGAGGATTAAGAAAATGTACCCCGCTGCTTCTGACCGATGTTGGAGGTGTGGACGGATAAGGGTACCTTTCTGCATATTTGGTGGTCCTGTGCAAGACTGCTGCCTTTCTGGGTAGCGGTGATTACAGCGATGGTAAAATGACCGGAGACTCCATGGTGTGTAGCCCGCAGGTGTGTTTGCTTGGATTGCATAATGACAGAGAATCTTGGGAACGGAGTAAACTAGTCCGCTGGGGTTTGGCGGCGGCTAAGTGCCTGGTCGCACGGAAGTGGAGAGACATCAATCCCCCTTCCATGGGCGAGTGGAGGGGGAAGCTTGAACAATTTATAATGATGGAGAGACTCACGGCATATCGCAGAGATGGTGAGTTGAGGGCGCAGGAGGGGATGGGCTCAGCTAAAAATGTGGGTAGAGACAATACAATCATAAAGGGAGGTGGGAGGTGGGTAGGGGGGGGAAGGGGGAAGGGAGGGAAGGGAGAAGGGAGGGAGGGATGGAGGGAAGGGAGGGGAGGGAAGGGATATAGGGAGCTGCAAGGTCTGGATAGGAGTATCATTTGCAAAGGGAGGGAGGGGGAGGAGGATTGCCCTTTCCAGTTTGCAGAGGATACGAGGATTTGAGTTGCTGTATGGTTAGTTATTGTGTTACTGTTGGGGCATTAGTGAGGAACAGATGGGATGACTCTGTGTTAAATCCTGAACAACAGTTGATGTTTACACATACTATGGTGTGTATGTTTTCAAGCTTACTTAATAAAAACATTTAAATGTGAAAAAAAAAAAAGAACATAAGAATAGCCATACTGATGGTCTACCTAGCCCAGTATCCTGCTTCCATAGTGGCCAATCCAGGTCACAAGTACCTGGCAGAATACTAAACGGTAGCAAGATTCTATCGATCCCAGGGCAAGCAGTGGCTTCTCCCATGTCTATCTCAATAGCAGACTATGGACTTTTCCTCCAGGAACTTGTCCAAATCTTTTTAAAACCCAGATATGCTAACCGCTGTAACCAGGAGTATCTGCAAGAGGGTGTGCAGAATATAGGGAATGAGAGAAAGGATTGATACTAGAAGGCAGGTGAGAGGATTGTAGGATCCAAAGGATCTGTGCCAGAAGAGTGTGTCTTGACAGAAACTGTGTGAGGAGATTTGCACTAGAAGAATATGAGGGGCATAATTGAAAGGGGTGCCCATGTTTTCCTGAGGACGTCCTCGCAGGACGTCCCAGCGAAGGGGCGAGGGAAACCCGTATTATTGAAACAAGATGGGGCTCCATCTTTCGTTTCGATAATACAGTCAGGGACGCCCAAATCTTGACATTTAGGTCGTCCCTAGAGATGGTCGTCCTTAGACTTGGTTGTTTCTGATTTCGGTGATAATGGAAACTAAGGATGCCCATCTCAGAAACGACCAATGCAAGCCCTTTGGTCATGGGAGGAGCCAGCATTCATAGTGCACTGGTCCCCCTGACATGCCAGGACACCAACCGGGCACCCTAGGGGGCACTGCAGTGGACTTCAGAAAGCTCCCAGGTACATAGCTCCCTTACCTGGTGTGCTGAGCCCCCCAACCCCCCCCCCAAAAAAAAAACCACTACCCACAACTGTACACACTACCATAGCCTTTACAGGTGAAGGGGGGCACCTACATGTGGGTACAGTGGGTTTGTGGTGGGTTTGCAGGGCTCATATTTACCACCATAAGTGTAACAGGTGGGGGTGGGGTGGGCCTGGGTCCGCCTGCCTGAAGTGCACTGCACCCCTAAAACTGCTCCAGGGACCTGCATACTGGGTCGATGGACCTGAGTATGACATTTGAGTCTGGCATAGAGGCTGGCACAAAAGATTTTTAAACTATTTTTTTGAGGGTGGGAGGGGGTTAGTGACCACTGGGGGAGTAAGGGGAGGTCATCCCCGATTCCCTCCGGTGGTCATCTGGTCAGTTCGGGCACCTTTTCGTGGTTTGGTCGTAAAAAAAAAAAGGACCAAGTAAAGTTGTCCAAGTGCTCGTCAGGGACTCTCTTTTTTTCGATTATGGGTCGAGGATGCCCATGTGTTAGGCACTCCCAAGTCCCGCCTTCGCTACGCCTCCGAACCCCCCGGGAACTTTGGTCATCCCTGCGACGGAAAGCAGTTGGGGACACCCAAATCGGCTTTCGATTATGCCGATTTGGGCGACCTGGGAGAAGGACACCCATATTTCGATTTGTGTCGAAAGATGGGGCGTCCTTCTCTTTCAAAAATAAGCCTGTATGTGTTTGTGAGATAGAGAGACAATTGGCTCCATGTTGTATATATGGGAGGGTGGGGAAGGGAAGATTTTGTGTATGTGTATAAGATGATCTGCACCAGTGAAGCATGTGTGAGAGAGGAGATTGCACCAGGTTTTTTAAAGGCAATTTCCTTGTAAATGCTTGATTACTTATGCTGGGAATCGCTTTGTTTTCTTTGCACATGCACACTTAGAGGGATTTATTGCTAATAATGGGAAGATGAAGCATGTTACCTGACTTTGTTATTGCTGCAGGTTGTCCAAGCTCGACGTGACGCTGCTCCATTTTTACTATCTTTCTTTTTTTTGTACAATGGGTGTTCCCATTGAACCTGCTAGAAAATACGTGTTTCCCCCAGGGATTTAGAGGTATATTACAAAAGGCTTCATTTTCAATGAACCTTTTGCAAAATACTCTGCAAATTGGTAACGTGTAAACCTCAATGTTCCTTTTCTTATCTAGATTAAGACAAGCTATGGAAATCAAGCTTCACATTTCTTGTCTACTATGGCTTTCAATAACTCAGACTCTTCCATTAATGACACTGTAAGTCAGCACTCTAATTTCTCTCCCATACAGTGAACATGTCAGTAATAGTTGCTAGCACTGACTTATCCATGAGGAGCAATTTTTACAAAATCTGTAAGGCTAATGCACCATTTGAAAATGACACCCTGTAAATATATCCAATATTCTTTTACTCATTTTTGTTTTAATGTATTTATAGGGATGTTTATCAATGTGGGCTATTGCAAAGACATGTTATACGTCCCATTTTATACAATGAGACCTAGTTACTAATAACTGGCGTTCACAGTAAAATAACTTCCCCCCTTACCTGCTAAATCAAGAAAAGGATTGCTTATAGGGATTACACAGGAAGACTGCAGAGTAGAATAGGGGGTCAATATTCAATAGGTTGCAGGAGTTATTCAGACAAACCTGAAATTTAAGTATTCTACTTTCCCCTTCCTGGCTAATTTTTTGTTCTGAGTAGCCTGTTGCCTATAGAAAAGATTAGCTGGGTAAAGAGGTGGTGCTGCAGGCATTTCTGAGGCATAGAGGGCATAATCGAACGTCGCCTGCCAAATAGATCACCCAGTCCCGCTAATCTACCGACACACCCCTTTGAACTTTCGCCGGCGAAGCGACGGGGAAAGCGGCGATGCTGTCTAAAATGCCGTTTTCGATTATACCAATTTTAAGAAATCGCCGACCATCTCCTGATTTGTGTTGGAAGATAGCCGGCGATCACTTTCGATTATAAGATGGATAGATTATTTTTTTTGTTTGGGCAGAGCCAGTTCAACGCTATCCAAAATTAGCAAGGAAAGTTAGGTTGCACAGTAGGAGGTTTACAGTTATCAGGATGGCTTTATAATTTTCATCCAGCCACATTCAACGGAAAACATATTCTTATACGTCCAATGAATATTCTGATAAAGTTATCTGAGTAACATTATCTGGATAGTTTGCCACTTGTAAGCTTGCTGAATATGGACCTGTACATAAATAAATGATAAGACTATACCATGATCTCACAAAAGATGAAAGCCTTCACTTTCCATCTCATAAACTTATTTATGAAGAAGACTTGTGGGAATCAAGCCCATGACATATTGGGCTGTGCTAAAATGATTCATCTCATTAGAAGAAGAAAAGGTGACCTGATTTAAAAAATGCATGCTTCAGACTGTATCATATTCAACCTCATCTCTGAAGGTTAGAAAATTTCAGTTCTGAATACCCTTAAAATATCTGAAGTGGCAAATTGCAGTCACTAATCTGTGAAATGTAACACAGTGAGGGTAAAACATATCCTATATTAATTCACTTATCCATAGACAGAAGAAGAAATGGAGCTGGGATTTGAATTAGTCCAGACCAGCAGAGAAAGTTGCTTCAAATCTGTTTAGTATCTATATTATTCTCAAGGGGTTTATTTGTTCCTGTAGTGTCTGAGAAGATCCTTGAAAAGGCATATAGTAATGGGTCAGAGCGTAGGAAGCTATGTTACCGTTTGCCTGTTGTGTCAGTTGATTCCCCTGCATTTGTCAGGAATATAGATTAGTAAACATATATATTTCCTTATATCTCCATTGCTGAAATATCACATTTGATAGATTGTATGATAATGAGGGTCGGGCATAAGGATAGTTGATGGAGAAGCCCTACAAGAAACCATTTAAGAGCCAGGAATAAATCCCAGATTGCAGAACAGTGGTGTCCTTGTCTAGTTGCAGTTTAAAAGATAAGTGCCAAAAACGTATTTAAAAGTAAAGATAAATGCTAAAAATTAATTCAAGAGTGAAGATAAAAAGTTAAAGATACAAGTCAAGCTAAGCTAAATATGCACACTTTCTAATGGAATGGTCTTTCTCTGTACAAGAAGGAAAGAAACTGATCTTTACTATTTTCTATGGATACTTTTGTCCTAAATAAATTATGAAGAAAAAGGAAGCAACACTGGGCCTTTAAGACTGGGACAATTGAAATTCTTTATTAATGACCCGACACGGCCGTGTTTCGGCATAGACAACGCCTGCCTCAGGGGTCAAAGAAAAACTCAGTAATATACACGTGGCCTAACTTCAATGCCCCAACTTCAATGCCCAAACGTCAGTGAAAGATGGTCGCTAATGGCCACACGGGCGGAAATAGAGCCTCAATGAAAGAGCCTTCTCTTTCGCACAAAATAGCGCTATTTTGTGCGACAGAGAAGGCTCTTTCATTGAGCTCTGTTTCCGCCCGTGGTGACCATTAGCGAACATCTTTCACTGACGTTTGGGGCATTGAAGTTAGACCACGTGTATATTACTGAGTTTTTCTTTGGACCCCTGAGCAGGCGTTGTCTAACCGCCGAAACACGGCCCATGTCGGGTCATTAATAAAGAATTTCAATTGTCCCAGTCTTAAAGGCCCAGTGTTGCTTTTTTTCTGTATGCTTTTTGTGTATGCTGTTGTACCCTCTCTATTTGTGTTATGTTGAAGAAAAAGGAAGAAAATGTTTGTGCGTTATATAGTGGATTGAGTCATTTAAGTAGCTGAGACATTGCAGATACTTCCCTACCTACAGCAGGTGTCAGAGGCTTTGAAGGGGGAAGGGAGATTAGAGGATGGGGATGGAACTCCTCTCATATGAGGAAAGATTTAAGAGGTTAGGACTCTTCAACGTAGAAAAGAGACAGCAGAGGAGAGGGGGGGATATGATAGAGGTCTACAAAATACTTAGGGCCCTATTTAATAAGCCACATTGTAGGTATGCTATATATGGGTGTCTCTAGCATTAGCTCATGCTAAAAACATTAGCGCGCCTTAGTAAACAGAGCCCTAGAGGTGTAGAGAGGGTAAAAGTAAATCATTTTTTTTACAACCGACGGGCTTCTGTGGTAGCCTGGCAGTACTTCCCTTTTAGCGGGCGGTAAGCCCGCATTGGACTTACCTCAGCTTTGTAAAAGGGTCCCTTTAGTACTTAAGCACTACCTTATAGAATAGCACCAAAGCATATTAATGCACACCTCTGATGATTATGGGCGTCAATAATGCATGCAAGTGGTTCATACTGCCAGGTAACCGTTTATAGAATTGCTTAATGGAATTATGTTTATTTTAAATTTGCTAGATCACCAATTTAGGGCATAGCCAAATCTAGGCGATTACAATACTAGCCAACACAAAATGGAAAAAGAACTCCAGTAAAAATATAGGACAGAACAAACATTTTAAGAGTAATTATTCAATATAAAAATAAAAACAACAGCAAAAATGTTGAAAGAAATTATGCATTAACATTTTAGTAAATGAGGCTTCATCCATTTAAGATTCACCAACATATATATTATCCATCCTAACCTTAAAAGGATCATTTATACATTTAGGGGTCGATATTCAGAGCAATTTAACTGGCCAGGAACAGCTCCTGCTGTTTAAATTGTCTGTGTGGGTTACCTACTAATATTCAATGGCACTTAACTGGTTAGTGCCACTGAATATCAGAACTGACTGCTAAACTAAAAGCCGGCTATTAGGGCCATCGAGAGACACAGCCGGGCCTGGGACAGGACTGCCCCCCCCCCCACTTGGGCAGCTACTACATAGTGTGCCCCTGCCCCTTACCTTCCTGTGTCTGCTCCTCCCTAGGTCTGTCGTCTCCTTCTTCTGTGTGCCAGGACCTGGGTTATCACGTTACGCAATCATCCGGGGTCCTGGAACATAAGAGCAGGAAAGAGACAGACCTAGAAGCAGGCAGGCAGGCAGGAAGATGACGCCTCTGCTCCCTCAAAACCTTGCTGGCGCCAGGCCCCCCTCGGAGGCCGGGCCTAGGGAGTCTTGTCCTCCCTTTCAGCGGCACTGCTGGCTATTTGTGGGCAGTCCAGGGGCAGAGTCAACACTATATGATTAACTGCCTATATTCAGAACTTAGTGGCTAAATTGGACTGTATAACACTCAGTCCTATCTTCATACGGTGTTGCTTAGGCAGTTAAATGCTGAATATTGCGCGTAATCACATAAGGTACAGCCAACCGCATAAACCCAGATATTCATGTCCTCAGATCCAAAATTGGGCACAGGAATCCACTCTAAGCGCTAGTCTACAAATGCACTTAGCCCTGTGTGTCCGTTATAGAACAGAGCATAATGTGATTTTCCCCAGTATTTTACATTAGTGCATTTTCTTTAGTGCCAAAAACGTATTTAAAAGTAAGATAAATGCTAAAAATTAATTCAAGAGTGAAGATAAAAGTTAAAGATACAAGTCAAGCTAAGCTAAATATGCACACTTTCTAATGGAATGGTCTTTCTCTGTACAAGAAGGAAAGAAACTGATCTTTTACTATTTTCTATGGATACTTTTGTCTAAATAAATTATGAAGAAAAAGGAAGCAACACTGGGCCTTTAAGACTGGGACAATTGAAATTCTTTATTAATGACCCGACACGGGCCGTGTTTCGGCATTAGACAACGCCTGCCTCAGGGGTCAAAGAAAAAACTCAGTAATATACCACGTGGCCTAACTTCAATGCCCCAACTTCAATGCCCCAAAACGTCAGTGAAAGATGTTCGCTAATGGCCACACGGGCGGAAATAGAGCTCAATGAAAGAGGCCTTCTCTTTCGCACAAAATAGCGCTATTTTGTGCGACAGAGAAGGCTCTTTCATTGAGCTCTGTTTCCGCCCGTGTGACCATTAGCGAACATCTTTCACTGACGTTTGGGGCATTGAAGTTAGACCACGTGTATATTACTGAGTTTTTCTTTGACCCCTGAGGCAGGCGTTGTCTAATGCCGAAACACGGCCCGTGTCGGGTCATTAATAAAGAATTTCAATTGTCCCAGTCTTAAAGGCCCAGTGTTGCTTTTTTTCTGTATGCTTTTGTGTATGCTGTTGTACCCTCTCTATTTGTGTTATGTTGAAGAAAAAGGAAGAAAATTGTTTGTGCGTTATATAGTGGATTGAGTCATTTAAGTAGCTGAGACATTGCAGATATCTTCCCTACCTAACAGCAGGTGTCAGAGGCTTTGAAGGGGGAAGGGAGATTAGAGGGATGGGGATGGAACTCCTCTCATATGAGGAAAGATTTAAGAGGTTAGGACTCTTCAATGTAGAAAAGAGACAGCAGAGGAGAGGGGGGGGATATGATAGAGGTCTACAAAATACTTAGGGCCCTATTTAATAAGCCACATTGTAGGTATGCTATATATGGGTGTCTCTAGCATTAGCTCATGCTAAAACATTAGCGCGCCTTAGTAAACAGAGCCCTTAGAGGTGTAGAGAGGGTAAAAGTAAATCATTTTTTTTACTCTTTCGAAAAGTACAAAGACTAGGGGATACTCAAGGAAGTTACATGGAAATACTTTCAAACAAACAGAGGAAATATTTTTTCAGTCAATGAATAGTTAAGCTCTGGAACTCGTTGCCAGAAGATTTGGTAACAGCAGTTAGTGTATTTGGGTTTAAAAAAGGTTTGGACAAGTTCCTGGAGGAAAAGTCCATAGTTTGCTATTGAGACAGACATGGGGAAAGCCGCTGCTTGTCCCTGGGATCAGTAGCATGAATCATATTACTATTCAGGATTCTATCAGGATACTGGGTAGATGGACCATTGGTCTGACCCAGTATGGCTATTCTAATGTTCTTATGAGAAACCAAAGCAGCCTCTTTTTTTTCTCTTACTTTTATTTACTTTCCTTACAAAAAAAAAAAAAGGTTTGTTATCCTTACAATCCACCTTCTTCCAGATGTTCCCATCCAGACAGCAATTCATTGAGGTAACCCCCATCTGAATAAAGTTAGTTTTTTTTTAAAGTCTAGAACCTTCATTTTGAATGAACCCTATCTCCACAGCCTCTGGTGATCACTGGATGCTAGACGATCACCTACTATAACATTAGAAATACTTTCCTCATTAATAAGTCCAGTATGGCTCCATCCTGCGTGGGTTCCATTACCAACTGCTAGAATAGCTCCCTGCTCCTAACAGACCCCACAATAGGAATACCCCAATCAACATCTGGCATATTAAAATCACCTATTAGTACTTCCCCTTTCATAACTATATTTGAATGTCTTCAATTAAATCTCTGTCCACTTCTTCTGTCTGTGAAGGAGGCCTGTATATCACACCAGTGTAAGTACATTTGACATTCCCTCTTTCCAGACTGACCCGCAACTGGTATCTGTGCTAAAATACAACCTAAAATGCTAAACTAGACTCTAAAATACTATTTATATGAAACAGTGACATAGCCAGACAGCCAATTTTGGGTGGGCCTGAGCTGAAAGTGGGTGGGCACAAAGTTTTCTCTCTGCTCCCCATCCCTAGCACCTCCCAACTCAAAATATAAATACTTTAGCTGATGAGGATCTCCAAGCAGCTCTGCCAGCTGAAGACTTCCTCCAAAGATGGCCAGAATACGAAGTTTGGCAGGCAACAGCAACTCCTTGACCCACCGATGCCAGCACCCCATACATGCTTAGTTATTGGTGGCTCAAGGATGTTGACTTGTCTGCCTGGCTCAAGGATGTTGACTTGTCTGCCGAGCTTAGAAGTGAGTTCTAGTTACCTTCAGAAGAGGTCCTCAGCTGGCGGGACTTGGGGATACCCACCAGCTAATAGCAGGGTCAGGGCTGGTGTTAGCCATGCTGGGCCCAGGGCAGAAAATAAAAAAGCTCTCCCCCACCAATTCCCTCTCCTCCCTGCCACCCCTCTAATATCCCCATCTGCCATTATAATCACACCAACAGACCCTCACCAAATACAGAACAAGGGATCATAAATTAGAAATAAAAATATGTAGACAAAAATTTAACTGATAATCTCAGCATGTACTACAACACTGAAGAAATAAAAACAGAAATGTATTTCCTTTTCTATTGAACACAGTAAAAAGACATCCGCAATGCACATTTTCCAATGCTAGCATATTCCATTTAATACACTCAAAATAAAATGCTTTTTCTATCTTTGTTGACTGGACATTTTATTATTCCATCATGCTGGTTCCAGTTTCTCTTTCCCGCTTTCCTGTGTCTTTTGCTAATTCTCCTTCAATCAGCTGCTGTCTATTTTGTCTTTTCTTCCCTCTTGTTCCATTTCCTCACTACACTTGCCTCTTTTTTTCTCTTCTGCTCTCTGTCCACTCAAATTTAACCCTTTTCCTTCTTTTTACTTTTCAGATACCTATCAAATTTCAATCTCCTTCTGGGGAGCTAAGGTACACACAGTCACAAAGATAGAGAACCCCAAACTAGAGGACCCAGAGAAGACATGAAGAAAAGAGGCATAAGTAAGGTTAAAAAAATAAACTAATCCCAGGTAATTGGAGGGAACCCAGGGCCAGAAAATTGGTAGAGGAAGTTCAATGAAGAGGTCTGGGGAAAGTTAAGGAAAACTGTTTTAAAGATTTTAGGTTGGTGAGGCCAGAGTTTAGGACCAAGATCCTAAGTGACCAAGAACCAGGAACCTAGAGCCCAAAGTCCTGGGGATCAGATCAGGAAAAGGGGTCTGGGAAAAGTTAAAAAGAAAGAGAATACAATCTGAAAATAGGCCAAGGCTTAAAGGCGAAAAGCTGGGTAGTTAAAAAGTATAGAATACTACTAAAAAAGGCCCGTTTCTGAGAGCAATGAAACGGGCGCTAGCAAGGTTTTCCTCGGAGTGTGTGTGTTTTACAGAGTGTGTGTGAGAGTGAGTCTGTGATAGAGAGACAGTTGAATGTGTGAGTGTGTGTGACAGAGTGTGTGTTGTATGTGTGTGTGTGTGTGTGTGTGTGTGTGTGTGGTGATAGAGAGATTGATATTATTACTTGATAAATTGTTTCTGTTTTTGTAAAAGCAATAAAATTGTTGGACATAAAAAAGAATTTTTTTTTCTCTGGGCCCGGGGAACTCAGCATTCACCCTGCCTTTCAAAACTGGTAACAGGAAAAAAGAAATAAAAAATGCTGTAGTCCACTCAGAGTCAGTGCTCCGTGCAGCTGTAGGATGTAGAAGGGAAAGTGGCCGTGCTTCAAGGGCGATTGTGAAACTTAACAGGGAGAAGTTTGCTGAAGGGAGAGGGGGCTTCGTCTTCAGTTTCATTTTCTGTGTGTTTACCTTTCCGAAGATCGGCTGAGAAGTGGAGCTGGCTAACGCTTCATATTTTTTTGAACTTGCTGTGTGCAGGTTTAGAGAACACAGAGATGCACAGGACAGGTAGGCTCACCCGATGTAACGTGGACTGGTTAGGAAAGGGATATGCTGAAGACCTCCAGGTTAAAACAGCTGATGTCGGACGGAGGGAGGGAGGAGCGGCGGTGATCTGTGCTGGAGGGTTGAGTAGTGGGTGGGGCGATGGGATTCGCTGAGTGTCATAGCCCCGCCCTCGATGTCATCACGTTGTGACGCGAGGGCGGGGCAGACAGTCATGGGGAAAAATTCTGATCTACACCACCATGCAAGCGGAAGTTGCAGCTTCATTAGAACGTTGGGGTTGCGAATTATGTGCGGAAGGGGCGTGGCTGAGGGCGGGTCTATGAGTGACAGTGAGTGGTGCTGACAGCCTCAACAGTGCAGGGCTTCAGTGTTTCCCTGCCACAGAGTGAGCTTCAGAATGTTTGAGGTGAGAATTATTTATATAGATGGGTGGAGGAAAAGACCACTAACTATAAAGGCATTTTAAGGATAGCCCTGAGGAGAGTGTTAGATTGGTCAAGAAGAGGGTTTCTCAGGACCTTAGGTTCTCAGGAGTAGAGATATGCAATTTTGAAATCCAGTCTTGAAAGGAATAAGGATTTAAAGAATTTTGTTTGCATAGGAGGCACTGATTCATTCCTTAGCTAGAGCTAAAAACTTAAGTGGTGGGGTTTGTCTGGGCATAAGGGTAGTTGAGGGGAAAAAACACCCTACAAAAAGCCATTTAAGAGCCAGGAATAAAACCCCACATTGCAGAGCAGTGTTTTCTTCTCTACCTGAAAGTAGGTGTCAGATACTTTGGGGGGGAGGGGAGATTAGAGGAATGCATCTGAAGGTAGGATGGATAATCCCCAATGGACTCAGAGGATATTCCTGTTTACTCTGGGAATGGTGTTTAACCCAGAAGTTGGCACTGTCCCTGTCCGTGTAAATAACACAGATTGGCTGGGAAACTATGGGAGTTCAGGAATCATTAAAGCAGTCTTGCCCTTTAAGAGTTAGGGGAGGGGAACACCCTAGCAGGATCCTGAACCTCTAGAAAGCTAGGATCATTACCTTGCCCAGATGTCCACTGTGCACCAATGAGAGCCAGGGAGGAGAGAACCTGCATTTCCCAAGTGGGGATTGTTAGGGTAGGTAGGTTTAGCCCTTCTCACCTGATCAAGCTCTGCAGGAAATCCTTATTAAAGACTGAAAGACAAAATGGATGGACCTGGACAGCCTCAGGATTTTTGTACAACTCAAGGAAAGGAGCAAAGGGAAGGAACTGGGACAATGGCACTGTTCTGAAAAAAGGACTCATACCTAAAGAAGTGAAACCAGGTGAATCTGTATTTTTCCCCCTCAGTGTTAAACAGCCACTCATTAGTGTATAAATTTTAAGGTGCTTTGCTTAATTTTCAAATCTGTTTTCTGATCAAATTGAGAAGGGTTGAACAAACTGCTTGTAGTGCCATCCCTAGCATAACTTGGGGTTTTCTGAGAACGCTAAAATTAGGTTTTCCATCACCGAAGTGCATTCACTTCAAAACCATTAGCGAGAATTCCTTTTCCTTTGGAAGGACGAGACTATAGAATATGTTACCACCAGATCTAATACACATATCCTCCTACTTCTCCTTCAGGAAGGCCTCGAGACTTATCTGTTTGAGAAATAGTTTAGGTATTAAGTCAACAGTTTAAGACCACCCGTGTAACTGATTTCTTTTTCCTATTATCATTCCTCGAGATGTCACTTTGCTCTATATGAAAAGCTTCACTTTCCTTATTGTAACTGCTATGAATCCTTTATGGAAAAAGGGTGGTATAAGACTCCAATAGAACAGAATAGAATAGAGGAGGATAATAACATTTGTTTGCTGCTTTTTACTGTCCTAGGGGTGAGGCTGTTATAGGCTGGGCTACAACTATTTGGAAAGCAGCCTGTCTTTTATTGTACACAGAGGGACTGCTGAAACATGAACAGATATTAAGATAAATTGTTTCAAAGTAAAGGAGAATTATCCTTAATTGCATTCAGGTGAGCTTCCCAGGAACTGCCACTGGGAAAGATAGCCCCTGAGGGTTCTGGATTGGAAGTCACTGTTAAGTGGAGCTTTGAGGCTCATTTAATAGAATGTCAGATTTACTTAATTTGGCTCTATTTTCTGTGTCTTAAAACTGGAAGAAGAGACCCAGAACCTTATACAGTAAGTGAATGTGCAGCCCTGATTTCTAGTGTTTATTCAAGTACGGTGGATTGGACTTTAATGTGGTGCTTCACCTTGACTTAAACAGGGACATGAAACAAAGACCCCAGAGAGGGGAATAGCTTACAGTGTGAACTGATGTCTTTCCTTATTGATGCCAAGATTCCTTTTCATACCTCATGAAACTTTCCTTGGGGAGGTCTCCATCACAACTGCTTATCCTTGTGTTTACTTATCAGTAGTGTAGACTGGCACCTCCACTGAATGTAATACCACTATACATGGCCTATGCACTAAAAGCACATTACACTTAACGTGCATGCAGCTATTGCAGTGTGTAACCTAATTGAAATGCCCTTTAGTAAACTGTTAACATAAAGTAAAATGCTCTCTAGTTAAATGATTTTGCAGGCACATTAAATTTGAAAATGTGTGCTTAATCAGAACATGAAATAGCATGGTTGGTAATCAGTTAGTCATTACCATTAGCATTTATTATAACATCAGTATTGAATGAGGCAGCCACCATTTCAAATATATTTTCAATCAGACTATGGTCCTCATTTACTAACATGCTTTAATTTGCTAATGTAATATAACACATATTAAAAACCATAAGTCCTCATTATTCTCAATGAGACCCATTTACTATGTGGGCAATTATATAAGAATTAGGTGCCACAATGGGGAGCACTTAACGTCAATTCAATAATGGCACTTAGGCGCATCAAAGTATTACGGATTCTCTCCAAAGTCCCTATGCAGAGCTCAGCTTCCCTCACAGCTCTTGCAGCTCAGCCCCTCCCTTCCTGTGACTACTACAGCCTTCCATTGGCTGGACTCTACCACAGCATCTGCACTGGAAGGGGGAGCATTGGAGAGCTGCCATGGGCTAAACTTTGAAAAATATCCACACACTTAGCCATCCTTCTGGTTTTTAGACAGGTAATATACACATATTTAGAATCCTAAAAAAATCCAGAAAGTTGGCAATCCCAGCCTCCTGAATCCTGACACATCTGACACGCCCCCCCCCCTAAACTTTTGGGCCAGAGGCCACAGTTTGCCTATGCCTTAATCCAGCTCTACCCCTGACCTGCCCATGCTCTGTCCACATGCGTGCCCCATTGCATTTATTCACTATGGGATCCTTTTACAAAGCTGTGGCAAAGGAGGCTTGCGCTGGCATCAGTGTGTGTTTTTGATGCGCGCCAAGGCCCCCTTGTACCATAGCAGGTAAAAGGCAGGTTTTTTAAAAAAAAGAAATGGACATGCGGCAACTCAGGTGGCGGTAAGGGCTCCTGTGCTAACCCTGGCAGTAAACCGGGCAGTGCGCAGCACTAATCGATTACTGCCGAGTACACACCGGCCCTACAAAAATAAAAATATTTTGTAGCGCCAGAAATGGCACACAATGGGGGTGGGAACAACCGACGGGCTTCTGTGGTAGCCTGGCAGTACTTCCCTTTTAGCGGGCGGTAAGCCCGCATTGGACTTACCTCAGCTTTGTAAAAGGGTCCCTTTAGTACTTAAGCACTACCTTATAGAATAGCACCAAAGCATATTAATGCACACCTCTGATGATTATGGGCGTCAATAATGCATGCAAGTGGTTCATACTGCCAGGTAACCGTTTATAGAATTGCTTAATGTGAATTATGTTTATTTTAAATTTGCTAGATCACCAATTTAGGGCATAGCCAAATCTAGGCGATTTACAATACTAGCCAACACAAAAATGGAAAAAGAACTCCAGTAAAATATAGGACAGAACAAACATTTTAAGATTAATTATTCAATATAAAAATAAAAACAACAGCAAAAATGTTGAAAGAAATTATGCATTAACATTTTAGTAAATGAGGCTTCATCCATTTAAGATTCACCAACATATATATTATCCATCCTAACTTAAAAGGATCATTTATACATTAGGGGTCGATATTCAGAGCAATTTAACTGGCCAGGAACAGCTCCTGCTGTTTAAATTGTCTGTGTGGGGTTACCTACTAATATTCAATGGCACTTAACTGGTTAGTGCCACTGAATATCAGAACTGACTGCTAAACTAAAAGCCGGCTATTAGGGCCATCGAGAGACACAGCCGGGCCTGGGACAGGACTGCCCCCCCCCCCCACTTGGGCAGCTACTACATAGTGTGCCCCCTGCCCTTACCCTTCCTGTGTCTGCTCCTCCCTAGGTCTGTCGTCTCCTTCTTCTGTGTGCCAGGACCTGGGTTATCACGTTAACAGCAATCATCCGGGTCCTGGAACATAAGAGCAGGAAAGAGACAGACCTAGAAGCAGGCAGGCAGGCAGGAAGATGACGCCTCTGCTCCCTCAAAACCTTGCTGGCCGCCAGGCCCCCCTCGGAGGCCGGGCCTAGGGAGTCTTGTCCTCCCTTTCAGCGGCACTGCTGGCTATTTTGTGGGCAGTCCAGGGGCAGAGTCAACACTTATATGATTAACTGCCTATATTCAGAACTTAAGTGGCTAAATTGGACTGTATAACACTCAGTCCTATCTTCATACGGTGTTGCTAGGCAGTTAAATGCTGAATATTGCGCGTAATCACATAAGGTACAGCCAACCGCATAAACCCAGATATTCATGTCCTCAGATCCAAAATTGGGCACAGGAATCCACTCTAAGCGCTAGTCTACAAAATGCACTTAGCCCTGTGTGTCCGTTATAGAACAGAGCATAATGTGGATTTTCCCCAGTATTTTACATTAGTGCATTTTTCTTTAGTGCTGCTGTTTGTTCACCTGGTACCTACTCAGTCTAATTTTATATTATTTTATATAATTTTATGTTTATATGATTTCACATGCATTTATATATTTTTGTTATTTTATTTTATTTTGGCAGACCCCTGATATAGGCACTGTTGCCAAGGACACACAAAGACACACACACACACACACACACACGAAAACTCCCCTATGTGTATGCACAGCAAAACCAAACAGAAGAAGGGTGGACCAAAATGAACCTCCAGCAAACCAAAATGTAGATGAAATAGTCTTCATTGCAAAAGCACCATGCACCCAGGTCTGTGTTTCGGCAGGACACACCCCCTGCCTAAGGGGTCACATTCACTGTAAGTCACAACATATTACAAAGAGAAGAGTATAATTGTTTTTCCTGCGAAAAGTGGATCATACAGCACTTGTGTTTTGACTTGTTGGATAATACATGAAGCACCATTTGCTTTGCAATTACACTCTTCTCTTTGTAAATACCTTATGACTTACAGTGAGTGTGACCCCCCTAAGGCAGGCAGTGTGTTTCCACCGAAACATAGTCCCACGTCAGGTCCTTTCATGGTGCTTTTATAATAAAGGACTGTTTTATCTACACTTTGGTTTGCTGGAGGTTCATTTTGGCACTGTTGCCAAAACACAGCCATATTGGGTCAGTTGTTATTAATAAACATCCTTGTTGGCACCTGTGGCTCAGGTCTCCATTTCCTTTGGCTACCTCTACTCATTGGCTTCCTTGTAGCTGGAGGAGTAGCCTAGTGGTTAATGCAGTATACCTTGGTCCTGGGGAGCTGGGTTCCAGTCCCACTGCAGCGCCTTGTAATTCTGGGCAAGTCACTTAACTCTCCATTGCCCAGGTATAAGTATACATATAAGCCCCAATCTATAAGTACCCATATATATTATGTAAACTGCTTTGAATATAGTTGTAAAAGGTGAGTTTTTGGGGACCTTGAGAAGTGCATGTTTGTAACTCCAGTTGTTCGATTGTAAGTCCTCTGGAAAGAGGGAAATACCTGAATGTAACTCACCTAGAGTTAGTACTGAAAAGGCATAGCTAAATCCAAACAATACGTAAACGATTATGAGGAAGACAGTTCTCATTATCACATATAGACAACAATGTTAATAAATACAGGTTCAAAATGAATAAAAGAGAGCAGTTAATTCTAAGAATTCATCACCTCTGTTAAGCCCACAAGATTCCAGCTAATATCCAACATAGAAGAAATAAACACAAACAGAAGAATGAACAATACACTAGACCCTGAAATAGAAACAAGGTGAGTCATATTATCAGTTAAGACACAATTCTTTTCAATAAGTGCTTGAAGTTAATCAAGGTCCCAGAAGGAATTAAAGTTTCATTATATTTAATCCTGCACTTGGCAGGAAAACACAGCACAAAGTTAGTACCTACATCAACAACATTTTGCTGAAAGGACAAAATCTTTTGCCTTTGCTCTTATTCTCTGATGTGGGGCTGCATTTAAGTTATGGCTTCCCATAGGCAAAGAGGGAAGGGGAAAAGTCCGCTCCCCAAATCCTCCCTTCTCATCTCCTTTGCCTGGATCCTTTCTTCTTTCATCATTCCCTTTTACCTCCACCACTGTACTTTAAAGTGCCGCAGCAGCGACTCTCCAGTGGGGACCTTCCAGCACTAACATGCCGACTGGCCCTTTGAAGCCCCTTCCCCTCCTCTGGCATAGGCTTCTTGTCACCACCGAAACCACCATAGAGGGGGTGGGGTATCACAGGACCACCGGGTGCAATTTCCACAAGGCACATCATGTCTGGGGATTTTCAAATGACATCTCTGTGCATTGTCTAACATGTCTACCCTGCCCCTTCCTATGGGCCCACCCCTCTGTGGTTTACATAAAATAGTACCTTGCTATGCCTCACCAAAAGCAATTGGAATAAACTGCTTGGTATGCTTTCAAAATTTTTCTGGCATAGGAAAAGGCCACAGATTAGTATGGAAAATCTGATGGATGGATGGAATCGAGGGGGATTTGGCATATTGAACCTATGGTGGTATAATAGAGCCTGTATGATCCGACACCTGAGAGACTGGCTAAAGGGAGAATCACGTTGTACCCCATTGCAGATGGAAGCGGATTGGATGCGACCTCTGCATTTTAATTATGTACTGCAGGCTGAGGCTTTAGATCTGCCTATTTATGTTCGTAGAAGTATGTTGGTGAAGCCATTGCGGACGATATGGGGGGAGATGGCAAGGCTCTGGTCCTTTGATGCACATATTAGTAGATTGCTACCCATTAGAGGTAACGGAAACTTTAAACCAGGGTTAGAGAATAAACGTATCCGGAGCTGGGGAGATAAAGGACTTCACATGGTGGAGGACTTTGTAGACAAGGATGGGCGCCTTAAATCCATGGACTCCTTGAATCTCAATTCTAACACATGGGCAGATACATACGCCTTTAAACAGGTTTCTCATTACATTCTCACGCTGCCTACACACTTTTTGGAAGTTGATGTGACCTCCAAATTTGACGAACTTTTTGATACGCCAACAACTGATCCAGCTTCTATCTCAATGTTGCACAAAAGGTTATTAATGAGTAGACCACCAAAGAATCTCGAAAAGTTGGCCAGGAAGTGGACGGCAGATATACAGAAACAGATTAGTATAGACGTATTAAGGAGCAGCTTGAGGCAGATCAGGGACGGATTAGTAGCGCGGAATTGAGGGAATGCCAAGGAAGAAGTATTTACAGGGCATACACTTCATTGTCAAGATTATATCAAATGGGTAGGGCGGAATCATCAGCTTGTGGTAGGTGTGGAGATCCCAATCATAACTATTATCATGCTATGTGGGCTTGTGCAGCGATATCCGCTTACTGGGAACAAATAGCGAAGTTCTTAGGCGAAATCCTGGGGCGGAGGGTGACATTGACACCGGAAACGGCCCTTTTGGGGGTCGATTTACTGAAGGGGAAAGGTACCGTTAGTCATAACCTGCTAATCTTTAAAGCATGTCTCGTGGGGAAAAAATGCATTTTAGTTAACTGGATACATTTAGAGGCACCATCGTTTTGGCAATGGCGCAACAGGTGGCATGCGTTGCTACTAATGGAGCTGCAAGATTCATATTATAAACCCAAAACACAGCGTAAATTCTACTTAATATGGGAATCATATATCAATGCTTTAGCCCCTAGGGCCCGAAGTTCCATCCTTAATCGACTGAGCTTGGACCCAGCGAAATTAGCTACAGGTTTTAGATAGTGAATAGGTCAATTTCCCTGGGCTATTGGAGATATGTAGCTGCCTGGAAGGGGGGTGGACAAAGGGGGGAGGGAGGTTACAAAAAAAAAAAAAAATAGTACCTTGCTATTAAATAGTATGGATATTTTTAATTCCAAAAACAAAGGGAAATTTTCAGCCTCCCTTCCCCCCCGCCCCCAATTTTCATCAGGTGTAACTGCTATTTCCTAGGTAAAATTGTTGGAAGAATGCCTGCCTGTCATGGAAATATAAGTTTACATGTTTATTATTATTATTAGCGCACGCAGCGCTGAACACCTGACACAAAGAGACAGTCCCTGCTCAAAAGAGCTTACAATAGGGGCCCTTTTACTAAGCAAGCTTCTTCCAGGTCTGACTCTCTCCTGCTCCTGCGTGCCAACCCAGAACCCGGATGATTGCATTAACCTGATAACCCAGGATACTGCGCTAATGCAATCATTCGGGTCCTGGGCCAGCATACAGAAGCAAGAGCAGTCAGACACAGAAGGAAAGGGAGCGGGCTTTATCCAACGTCCTTGGGTGGCCTGAATGTGTGTGTTGGGGGGGGAGGGTGATGAGAATGGGGGCGTGAGTGTTGGGGTGGGGCGGTCTTGCCCCGGGCCTGGCTGTGTCTCTTGGCAGCTAACTGCATGACTGCCTTCCCCAAACTACTGGAAATACCCCCAACAGTTAGAGAGGTTTTGTACTTCACGTGCTTTAATTTTGGTTGTTTAGTGCATGTTAGTTGCAAAAACCTTAGCACAAGTTAGTATATAGGCCACAAAATATTTTAACATATTCAAAGCAACTATCCATTTCTACAGGAAAACTATTATGATTGAAAAAAAGGCAAAGCTTAGTATCCATCCAGCTGAAACTTGTTGCATGGTTACAAAAATAAGCTTTAGAGTCAGGCAGTTACTAGTAACAGAGCACTCAGTGATGACAGCTAGGCTCAATTCTACCACGCAAAATCCACATCATTATAAAATAATAATCCAATCTGGGATTTCAAGCCTCAGTTCCTGAAACAGTATAACCCCTGTTGTCTTAAAGAACACATTGACGTGGTCATAAGAATGCCAGAACTTGACTCGTTCTTCATGAGAGCTCACACTTACACTGACAACATTCATTCTCTACTTCCCATGATGGTAAAGAATGAACCACAGTCCCTGGTTTGTTGCTATCACAAAATGCAGGCAGCCAGCAGAAATCATCACTGGCAATCCCTTGCAATCAAGAATAATTGTTCTATCTGTGGATCTGAATGTGGATAACCTGGGACAAGCAAACTCTATGCAGCTTAGGCACGCTTTCCAAGCAGGGTGGTTGGCTGGAGTTGTTGATTTGGTCAACTGAATGCTGATTCTGCTGCTTCTACCTTCTTACCTCTTGCAGGGCCGCTGAGAGACTGGGCTGGGCCCGGGCCAAGGCCGCCCCACAGGGCCCCGCCCCCGTCCCCGAGGTCGTCATCGTTGCTGCCCCCCTGGGCCGCCGCACCGCAGTCCCCACCCACCCCCTCCATCTGCCACCGGGCCGGGCCCCCTGCATTGAAATCATCATAGCACCTCACTTGTCACCTCGCTCCGTGACTGAAAGCGTAGCAGCAGCAGATTGGATTTGCCTCCCTGTGCGCCTTCCCTCCCTGTGTGCTGCCCTCAGGGATGTTACATGTATAAATGTATATACATATATATTGATATTTTTTTATTTTACACTTGAATGTTGTGTTTAAATAAGTTCATTTCATTTCCATTCAGTATTCATATATTTTTTCCAATATAGCCAGCTATGGCATTGATTGACATAGAAGGACAACTTGGCATCTATTATTTATTCATATATCCCAATTTATTTTTAAATTCCCTGTACAGTGTTTTTTCCAACCAATGTTTTCCCATAAGGGTAGTATGATATTGTTCATTTCTAATTAGCGTGCACACAGTCATATCCTGTATACGCATGTGGTTTATATAAACTCCTGCTTTTCCATCCAAACAGGCTGTTCAATACATACAAATTACTGTGATACATCCGCGTTGTTCCACGTTAGTACTGCATATTATATTTGTCCAGTCAGAACATACATATTAAGTCCCTTAGAAAAGTATGTGTTTTTTTATGAGATGAGCATACCTATTTAACATTACATCTACCAGGTGATATGGGTCCCTTTTCTTAAAGTTTTTTTGGCAGCCATGCCTATTATTATTTTGTCCTTGTGCTTCACAGGTTTTATCCCATTGTTTCAATGGCAGCAATGCTGGCTGTTCAATACGCAAAAAAACTACTTTGATACACTCTGTATTATATAGTATTAGCACATTGTTCCAATTCAGTGCTACACATTGGCAACTGTCAAGTCAGAATATACAAGTTATGTCCCTTAAAAAAGTGTGCGTTTTACAAGATGTACATACATATTCAACATTACATATTTTATGTAATATGGGTCCCTCTACTTGAAGATTTTTTTGGCAGAAATGCCCATTATTTGCTTATTATAATTTTATTTTCATTTTTATCCCTGTTTGCATGTTCTTTAGTTGCATAGGTTCCATTTCATTATTCTAACCCATTAGCATAGAATCAATATCTGCACAGCAGGACCACATTAGTTACATCTTTCAAAACAATGTTTTTTTAAAATAATAACAATGCATTGTTTATTTATTTTTTTCACACTCATACTTTTTGTAATCCTAAAATTACCATTAAATGAGAGTTTGCAATATATGATTGTCCAATAGCAATGCCATTTAATACATGCATAATGTTTTATGTTTATAGGCACTTATCCTGCTTATTTTCGAAGGAGCTCGCCGGCCATCTTCCGACACAAATCAGGAGATGGCCGGCCATCTCCTGAACCCGGCCAAATCGGTAGAATCGAAAGCCGATTTTGGCCGGCTCCAACTGCTTTCCGTCGCAGAGCCGGCCAAAGTTAAAGGGGGCGTTTCTGCAGGGTATGGAAGGCGGGATGGGGGCGTGGTTATGAGATGGCCAGCTTCGGCTGATAATAGAAAAAAGAAGCCCGGCTCTGATGAGCACTTCGTTGGCTTCACTTGGTCCATTTATTTTTAGGACTAAGCCTCAAGAAAGTGCCCCAACTGAGCAGATGACCACAGGAAGGAATTGGGGATCACCTCCCCTTACTCCCCCAGTGGTCACTAACCCCCTCCCACCCCAAAAAAATTTAAAATCATTTTTTGCCAGCCTCTATGCCAGCCTCAAATGTCATACCCAGCTCCATGACAGCAGTATGCAGGTCCCTGGAGCAGTTTTTAGTGGGTACAGTGCACTTCAGGCAGGTGGACCCAGGCCCATCCCCCCCCTACCTGTTACACTTGTGGTGGTAAATGGGAGCCCTTCAACCCCCACCCAAAACCCACTGAACCCACATGTAGGTGCCCCCCTTCACCCCTTTGGGCTATGGTAGTGGTGTACAGTTGTGGGGAGTGGGTTTTGGGAGGGATTGGGGGGGCTCAACACACAAGGTAAGGGAGGTATGCACCTGGGAGCAATTTTTGAAGTCCACTGCAGTGCCCCCTAGGGTGCCCGGTTGGCGTCCTGGCATGTGAGGGGGACCAGTGCACTACAAATGCTGGCTCCTCCCACGACCAAATGCCTTGGATTTGGCCGGCATCGGTTTTCATTATCAGCAAAAACCGATGCCAGCCATCTCAAACCCGGCCCCAACCGTATTATCAAAATGAAAGATGGCTAGCCATCTTTTTCGATAATACGGTTTGGGACTGCTCTTTGCGGCGCCGGCCATATAGATGGCTGCCCATATAGATGGCCAACACCGTTCGATTATGCCCCTCTATGTCTTTTATATTAGCATACTATTTCACATCGCGTATCAGTACTGTTTCACAAAAAAAAGAGATGGCTTATACACTTTTTTCTATACATCTTTTATTTTTTATACACTTTTTTAGGAGTGCAATATACTTAGGGCTCTGTTTACTAAGCTATGCTAAAGGTGGGTTAGTGCTTTTAGCGTGCACTAACCATTAGCACGCGCTACTACTACTTAACATTTCTAAAGCGCTACTAGGGTTATGCAGCGCTGTACAATTTAACATGGAAGGACAGTCCCTGCTCAAGGAGCTTACAATCTAAAAGACAAATGTACAGTCAATATTCCTATGGGCACCTACACAGTTAGCGTGCGCTAATTTTGTGCATGCGCTACAAATGCTAGCACATCTTAGTAAACAGGGCCCTTAGTGTTACTTAGTTTTTTGTATCTTTCCTTTTGATACATTTTCTAATTATAATAGGAAATGATTTCATTTCCACCATGCACAGCACGTCTGTTTTTTTTTGGCGCCTTTTTGTTCTTTTGAAAGGCAACTCACTATCAGTATGTTCTGTTTGGATATGACATTTTGCTAATCAGATTTGGCGGCTCACACTTTCTATAACAAAAGTCTTTTTCAAGGTAAGTTCAGATGATGTGGTTCAGCATCATCTGTTCGCTATTTTTTATAGTTTCCATAGTTCTTTGAACTGTATTGAATTCACAGTAAACAACGGAATTCTGTTTCATTTGTTTATTCTATTTTCTATTTTTATTTTGATTCATTTTTTTACTATTCAATATTAAGTCTTTTTACTCCGAGACCGCACAATTTGCATTTTGTCTTTTAAACAGACTCATTTTCGTATCATCTATCTATTGTTTAACAATACGGGTCTTTCGTCTTCTTTGTTATGCATATTGACTCTTTGTCATTTTATGAATTGGATTCCATATATTTTGATTTTAAATTGCTGTAAGAGATGACAGCATCAGTATCATGCATGCCATACTTAGCATTTTTTGGCACATGTTACAAAGCCGCGCTAGCAGCTGCTGGTTTGGAATGGGCTGTCTCGGCATTACCGCACACAGTGGCTAGTGCGGCTTTGAAAGAAATGTGTGCGTGGCGGGGTTAGATTTGTGATGAGATCTACCAGTGTTGCTTGGACAAAGCTTTACAGCATTGGCATAGACATAATGTTGGCAATCAGAAACCCTTGGCTCATGCAGTGTTCCCATCTGTACCCACAGCCTTGCCCAGATTTACACATAGGTGATACAGACAACTATCTGGGGCACCACAATTTGGAGGTACCAAATATCAAGGTTAAAGGAGGGGGTGCTGCCTCCATTTGTCTACAAAATCCTTAGTGGTGTAGAACGAGTAGAAGTAAATCAATTTTTTACTAGTTCCAAAAGTACAAAGACTAGGGGACACTCGAGGAAGTTAAATGGAAATACTTTTAAAACAAATAAGAGGAAATATTTTTTCGTTCAACGAATAGTTAAGCTCTGGAACTCTTTGCTGAAGGATGTGGTAACAGCAGTTAGTGTATCTGGTTTTAAAAAAGGTTTGGACAAATTCCTGGAGGCAAAGTCCATAGTCTGCTATTGAGGCAGACATGGGAAGCAACTGCTTGCCCTGGGATTTGTAGTATGGAGTGTTGCCACGATTTGGGTACTTGTGACCTGGCTTGGACACTATTTAGAAAACAGGATACTGGGCTAGATGGACTATTGATCTGACCCAGTACGGCTACTCTTATGTTCCTATGTTTTAGGGTTATGCAGTTCAAAAAGGTGCCACTATGATATTCTAAGCTCCTCTAGCTCTGCTGTCTCCTTTCTTGCTGAAAGGCACCAGAGTCTTAAATTTTGCCCTGTCCACAGCAGAAGCAGACAGGCATTTCATTAATTTAGCTTTAGTTAATCAGCCATAATACTCAAACAGAATAGAAAAGGCAAAATAACACAAAGCAAAGTAAATATGAATGATAAACACACATATTTAACATAACTAATACAGAAAACATCACCCCCGCCAAACCCACTGTAAAACTGCAAACTGAGAAAGTTCAGAAAGCAAATAAACTTTAAACCAACAAAAGGAAAGAATTTCAGAGGAAGGCTATGAAAAGCTTACTACAATAGTTTCAACCTAAATGTAGTTTGCTGCTCTAATAGAATTCATCCCCTAAGAGCAAACTAGTCTCCTTTCAAAAAAACAACCTCATAAAAATGTTAATAAAGATGTAGCTAGATGCAGTGTTTATAGAAGGTTGCTCCTTCACTGCTCTGACAATTGTGGTTTTTCGATTGCAGGAATGTGGTGTTCTTGTTGGGAGTGTATTTGGATCACATACTGCAATCAATTTTCAGCAACCAGGCTGCTGATTGGGTCATATGCTTGGCCACTGCCCTTAAAATGACCACAACCTGTCCGCTATATCAGACTTTTCTTAAGCTTTTATGACATGGATTACCAGCTATACAATATTTCGCAAATATCTCAAGGAATTCCTTTTAAACAAATTTTTGCATTGTTAGACAATGAACTAAACAGCAAATGTTATAATATCTTTATTTGTTTGCTCTTTTCAAAATCTCACTGTTTATGTTTTCTTCATTCTTGTAAAAATATATTGTATTCATTTCTACTCTTAATTATTGTAAGCCACATAGAACTGAATAATTAACATTCGGATAATGTGGGATATAAGCACCAATCCTATATAATAATTTGCACCTCCAACATTCCATGTCTGGCTGCCTGGATTCATAACATCTCCTGACGTCAGCCAGCCTCCAGCGTTTCATTCCCCCTCACTGTCCCGCACTCGCGTCAAGACGTAATGACGTCAGAAGGTGGAAAAGTGAGAAAGAAGGGAATGCTGGACGCGAGCTGACGTCAAGAGGGATGTTATGAATGGAACGGAAGCCAGCGCCAGCCAGCCAGAGAAAGTTCAGGTACAAATCGAGGGGAGAAGAGAATCACGGGACATCGAGGGGGAGCGAGGAAGGGAAGGGGAGGGCAGGGCAGAGGAGAATTGATGGACATGGTTTGGATGGGAGGACAGTAAAGGAGAGAATCGCGGGACACGGAGGAGAGGGGAGGGAAGAATTGCTGGACATGGAGGGGAGGGCAGGGGAGAGAGAAATAAAAGCTTACATGACAGCCTTCCTAGGGCCCATTTCATTGCTGAGAAAATGGGCATGGTTCCACTAGTAAATAAATAAAATAAATAAACTCCAACCATATTTTCAAAAAATCCTTCAGAACTATCTGAACAACAGATAAAGGTGAATAATGTAGAGCAGTGGTTCTCAAATCTGTCTTGGGGGACCATCAGCCAGTTGGGTTTTCAGAGATTTGCATATAATGGATGTAACAGGTATGCAAATCTGTTTCGTGCATATTCATTAGGGATATCCTTGAAACCTGTCTGGCTAGTAGTCTCCTAGGACATGTTTGAAAATCACTAGTGTAGAGAACTGGATGCCATTGTCTGTATACAAGAATACAAGAAGGGCCTTGCTAGATCAGTTCAACCCGGCATCCCATCTCTGACAGTAACCAGTCCGTGTCACTTGCAAGTACCAGGTAGATCCTGATGAGGAGGGGAGAGGAGGGGTCTCTTCCCTGTTACTCACTCCCAGAATAGGTGATGATCTCCAGATCTCTCTGGTTGATAATTGTTAAAGGAGCTTTGGAAATGTGCCCAAATCTGTTTGCAAACCCTATAAACCTTGAACACAGTCTCTGCCAACAAACTTGAACGTTTAATTGTGTTTTGACTGAAAAATACTCTCCTAAATTGGTTTTAAATTTGGTGTATACCCTAGTCCACATACTAAAGAAAAGGCTAAGTAACTATACCCTATCAACCTGTCCACACCATTCAAAATCTAGACATTGCTCATGATATATTCACTGCTACCTTTGGACACTGAGCAATTCCAGTACCAATGACATCACCCTGGTGGTAGGACTGTACCACCAAGTCTCTACAGTAGGTTATTACAGAACATGCACTAACTCTCCTAGTTTTTAATTCCTTATACTTTTGTCTAGCATAGAGCTGAGCATTCATGTTTTCACAAGAACATTTCCTTCACTGTCTGCCAACAGCTTGATTTTGACATTTTTCGCTTCAGTATAAACTTATTCAATAAATATGATTACTACTCCAAGCATAACACAAAAGTACCTGAATTCTGCTACTGTATCATGGAGGACTAGCCTAACATTAGTACAGTGAAAAGAGACTAGGGTAACCAGGGCTCAGATCCCACTGCGGTTCCCTGTAATCTTGGACAAGTCACGTAACTGTTCATTACCTCAGGTATAAAGAGATTGTAAGCACCCTTGGATGGGATACATCTGAGGGTGCTTAAAAAACTTGGGAAAGTTTTGGTGGTTCCATTGTCTGACCTCTTCAATGATTCCTTAGAGTCTGGAGTGGTCCTGGAGGACTGGAGAAGGGGCCCTTTGCGCAAGAGTGGAAGTAAGGAGGAGGTTGGGAATTGCAGACCTGTTAATCTGATCTCGGTGGCCAGTAAACTAATGAAAACCCTTCTAAAGTGGAGGATTGTGAGGTTTTGAGAACTGAATGGACTATAGGACCTGAGGCAGCATAGTTTCACTAGAGGCAGGTCTTGCCAGACAAATCTGATTGATTTCTTTGACTGGGTGACCAAACAGTTGGATATAGGAGGGGCGCTAGATTTGGTATACTTGGATTTTAGCAAAGCCTTTGACATGGTTCCACACAGGCAACCGATAAATAAACTGAGTGCCGTCGGTATGGGTCCTAAAGTGACTGACTGGGTTAAAAACTGGTTAAGTGGAAGTAGACAGAGGGTAGTGGTAAATGGAGCTTGCTCTGAGGAAAAGAATGTTATCAGTGGTGTTCCTTAATGATTGGTCCTTGGGCCAGCTCTTTTTTAACATCTTTGTGAGTGATATTGCAGAAGGACTGTCTGATAAGGTTTGTCTCTTTGCGGATGATACCAAACTCTGTAATAGGGTGGACACCCGGGAGGGTGTGGATAGCATGTGGAGGGATCTGGTGAAGCTTGAAGAATGGTCCAGCAATTGACAACTCAGATTTCAAGCTAAAAAATACAGGGTCATACACCTAGGTTGCAAAAATCCAAGGGAACGGTATAGTATAGGGGGTGAAGTACTTGAGGGTGATTGTGTCAGATGATCTCAAGGTGAACAAACAGGTAGAAAAGGCGACAGTCAAAGCCAGAAGGATTCTCGGGTGCACAGGGAGAGGAATGGCTAGGAGAAAAAGAAATAGGGATGTGCTGGGCGGGGCTCCACACCATATAAGAGAGTTTCTCAGACCTGTCAAACAAGTGTGGAAGGATTGTGCCTGAGCCTCCTGCACTTTACCCTATGATCAGAGACAACATAAATTTATTTTTGTTACATTTGTACCCCGTGCTTTCCCATTCATGGCAGGCTCAATGCTGCGGGCAATGGAGGGTTAAGTGACTTGCCCAGAGTCACAAGGAGCTGCCTGTGCCGGGAATTGAACTCAGTTCCTCAGGACCAAAGTCCACCACCCTAACCAATAGGCCACTCCACCATCTCTGATCATAGGGGCAGTAAAGCCCTGCGCTGTTCCAGTGCTATTTTTAGAGCACTGTTTGGAACAGCGTGGAGCTTCAATAATCTGGGCATCAATATGTATACAATGGAAGAGAGGCGGAGAGAGGGGAAATCATAGAGACATTTAAATACTATAAAGCATTAATGTGTAGGAAGTGAGCCTCTTTAAAATGAAGGAAAACTCCTGGAATGAGAGGGCATAGGATGAAGTTAAGAAGTTATAGTCTCAGGAGTAATCTAAGGAAATACTTTTTCACGTAAAGGGTGGTGGATGTGTGTAATTGCCTCCCAGTGGCGGTGGTGGAAACGAGGACTGTGTCTGAGTTTAAGAAAGTGTGGCGCAGGTACATGGGATCTCTTAGGGAAAGGAGGAGATCGTGCTCAAGATGGGCAGACTGGATGGGTCATTTGACTCTTATGTGCCGTCATGTTTCTATATTTCTAGGTAACCTCTGCAGGGAGAGGAAGATACCTACTGTACCTGAATGTAATTCACTTTGAGGTACAACTGGAAAAAAAGCATGAGCTAAATTCCCTCTATTTGAAAAGTATAACCACTAAATAGTCTCTGATCCTTAGTGTGGAAACAGCATTAGTAAGGTGTCTTGTTTATCAGAATAAATATGCAACATAAGCATGCACTGTACATGAAATATAAATCAACATGTCGGACTAATCAAGTCGTATGTATAATTTGAATTCTTCTGTAGAGACTGTGGGTTTTTACATTCTTAGGGGTCAATTCAAGAAAGATTGCCAAAAGTTAGGCACAAAGATATTGCACACTGAACGTATGTAGGCATTTAGGTGCAAGCATTTACGCCAGAAGGTGTATATGATCACACCTAAAGGCAGCATTTGCATGTGCAAATGACTTCTATAAAGTTAGTGCATAAGAACTAGGCATGCCCCTGACCTGCTCATGCCCTCCCCCACATTCATGCCCCCTTGCAATTGCATGCAATAGAAATATAGATAACAAAGGAGAAGGAATCCAAAAACACAAGGGTCAAAGCAGACAAAAAGCACAAGAAGCCTTCAAAAATGGGGGTGTCTCAGTTTCACTTTATTCAACAGACCTGACACGGTCTGTGTTTCGGCAACTATAGCCTTCGTCAGGGGTCTGGATGGAATATCGCCAACCTAAAAAGAACGTTGACTAAACTGACCTTGAAGAGTGCTGCCCAAACTTAACAAACACCTTATGCCGCCAAAAGCGAAATGTCAGTTTTGGCAGTGCGCTTTTTAGGTTGGCAATATTCCATCCAGACCCCTGACACAGGCCATAGTTGCCGAAACATGGACCGTGTCATCTCTGTTGAATAAAGTGAAACTGAGAACGCCCCCTTTTTGAAGACTCCTTGTCCTTTTTGTTTGTGTGCCATAGAAATATAACACACTAACATTACAGAATAGTGACTAAGTGCAATTTTGTACATAAGTGCAGATTAACTGCAATTATTGCCTAATTAATGGCATCACTTACACACAGGCTGCTAGTATTCTATAGCCTACAAGAGGACAATCGTGCCCAAGGTGCTCATTTTCAAAGCACATAGACTTACAAAGTTTCATGGAACTTTGTAAGTCTATGTGCTTTGAAAATGAGCCTCCATATACATTAGATTATAGAATGAGGGGGTTAGTGGGCAGAGAAAATCCCAAAGCCTCAATCAGTAACAATGTGAATTGTTTAATTCCGTGACATCACTTATCACTGGTGAACAGCAGTGCTTTGGTGCTTTAAATTCCCATTCTAACTCTGTAAACTAGGAGTGTTTTAATGTCCAGTACTCAGATTAGGGGAGGAGATAGTTAATGGAGAGAACTGCCCATGCTACAGCATTTGAAACAGGATTCAAATCCTTTGTCTTTGGTTCCAGGCTTGCAGCCTAGACCCAGGTGTGAGGGAAGGCCCTCATGCTTTATGCCCTAGTCAGTTAGTCTCAGCACTTACATATAGCTGTGCTCTGATAACTCAGAGGGCACATTAAAGCTAAAGGAGTTTTCAGTAGCCAGGCAGGAGTAAGAAGCCACAGAGACTTCTGCCCTGCCCTGGGTGTTTGGGTAACCGGGGGCCCCCTTCACATCTCTGAGGCCCTGATGCTGAGAAGCAAACATGGGCACTGGAGGCCATTAGCATCAGACTAGTAAAAAAGGCCCGTTTCTGACACAAATGAAATGGGCGCTAGCAAGGTTTTCCTCTGAGTGTGTATGTTTCAGAGAGTGTGTGTGAGAGTGACTGTGTGTGAGAGAGAGAGAGAGTGAATGTGCAAGTGTGTGTGTGTGACAGAGAGAGAGTGAGACTGGGTGCGAGTGTGTCTGTGAAAGAGAGTGTGTGTGTAAGTGAGTGTGTGCCAGGCCCCCCTCCCTCCCAGTTCCAGGGTCCTCCCTCCCTCCCGCCCTCTAAGTTCCAGGGTCGTCCCCCCCTCCCTCTCTCCGAGTTCCAGGGTTGTTGTCCCCCTCCCTTCCTCTGAGTTCCAGGGTCGTCCCCTCCCTGCCTCCGAGTTCCAGGGTCGTCCCCTCCCTGCCTTCCTCCGAGTTTCAGGATCCCCTCCCTCCCCTGCATTATGCTCTCTCCCCTGCATTCATCCATATGCAGGAAACATCCTCTGTGCCCTGCCCCCTCCATCCATCCATGTGCAGCATCTCTCCCCTGTCCCCTCCACCTCCCTCCGAGTTCCAGGCCCCCTCCATCCCTCCCCCCCCTCTGAGTTCCAGGGTCCCCCTCCCTCTGTCCCTCCGTCCCTCCCTCCCAGTTCCAGGGTCCCATGGAACTGGGAGGGAGAGGGGAAGGAGAACATTGGAGGAGTGACGTCATCAGGTGGTTACAATCCCAGTGAGACACATTGGAATGTTAGAGGCGCAAATTATTATATTAGAAGGTCCTTACCGACTATAAGTCCCACTTTATGCATACATTTCCATGATTGTGCTTAGTGAGTCTGATCGTGGTGCCCGGAACAGGACAGGAATGAAGTATAGCCCTAATGGAAACACTCCAGGGACCAATGTATCAAACCAAAGTCTAAAACAGCATTTTAACTTAAATGACTTTAAAGCTGACTAGGATGTAATCCTGCAGTGTAACCTAGAGCACTGTTATACAGCCCTAACACTTAGGGAGTATAAATAACTCTTAATTAAAAAGTAATTTGCTCCTGTAAATAGGAGCCCGAGCCAGGTACTAAGCTTGTGGCTGGCCTCTGGTCCCTTAACAGAGTTCAGCCTCACCAAAGGTTAAAGCTGCATTTCTAAGCGTGGCCCAGTCCCCAGTCAAATAACCTCTTAATGAAAAAGTATTTTTACATCTGCTTGTTGTTTAGTATAATGCACCCAGATGACTCATATTAAGCATAACCAGCTTAAGAAACAGCTGTGCTGAAAGGTGGATTTGGGAATTATGTGAAAAAAAAAATGATCTAAGAGTACTGTGCACATTCTATATAGCCTTTTAAGAGAGAGTGTTGTAACTGCTTTGAAATTGACAAGCGTATTAAAAAGAGATGTATATATAGCATGAGGTGTCTATTTTAGGTAACAGCCAATTTCAGGGCAACTCTATGTGCCATTAGCAATTATGAAAGCAAATGTAGAGCCATTAGCTAGCGGTCAAACAGACAAGCAAATGGTATTTTCATTTGGCTCCACAAGATGGATAAATGGTGGTGACATTAGGTGAATGCTGTATTTAGTCTCTTTCCAAACGAATGAATACAGAGAAGGCTATTTCTTGGATATAGACCTATCTGTCTGTCTCTCTGCTTATATGCAGCGACACTTCTGCTATAAACTCAGCCATCTGAGAACACTTTCTGTTTGTCATCCAACGGCAGTAAAACATTTGCAAACCCTTGGGGGCACTATGACCTGTGCCAGCCTAACCGCTATAAACCATGGAAAAACCTGCACTCTAAAAAGAAAATAAAAAAGGTTTATGAAGAAAATGTGATGCTTTTCACAAACCGTACAAACACCTAAGTAATACTTTGCATATCTTGATTTATTAGAACATTAATTTCTTGTAGGTAATGCTGCCAATGTAAAAAGACTGTGCAAGATATATTGCATGACAACACAGATTCATCCTCAAAGAATTTATGATATAAGTTCAACAACAGGTAGCCTAAGTGGCTTAGTCAAAGCAACACTATGATTGGGACAGATGGGATTTGAACTTCAGGCTCTAATTTCACAGCTCTGTGCGTTAACCACTAAGCAACACATAGACATAATTATAACAGTCATAATGCTCAGATGGAATTTTAGAGTGAAGATTTATTAGTAAAGCCATATGTTTATTTGCAACTGAAATACTGCAGATAAATGAGAATGGTACAGAGATACTTGAGTAAGGGTATGTAATACCCCATGGAATGGGTATTACTAAAGTGATAGATTTTTCCAGAGCCCTGGGGGGAGGGAGGTCCCTGCTAGAGGGCTGGAGTGGTAGGATGTCCCTGGGTGGGAGGAAGCCCAGCCCATGGGGAATGGTTTTGAAACAGAATGTAGGAGAAAAGAGTTGCCCTTGTGGAGAATGATAGGGGGCGGGGGGGGGGGGGGGGGGATTGCAAAGGGGATAAAGGTTGGAATTATGTCCATAGAGGGGTCATTTTTGGTTGCCTGACAGTTCCCTGCAAGAGACCATAAGAATATAAGTATGGCCATACTGGGACAGACCAGATATCCATCAAGCCCAGCATCCTGTTTCCAAGAGCGGCCAATCCAGGTTACAAGTACCTGGCAAGATCCCAAAACAGTACATTACATTTTATGCTGCTTATCCTAGAAATAAGCAGTGGATTTTCCCAAAGACTATCTTAATAACAACTTATGGACTTTTCATTTAGGAAGCTTGTCACAAAACGCCTAGCCATCTGCCTGGTGTTACCCCATGGCCACTTAGAGGGTCTATCCCCAGAACAGCTCTGGTCAGCCTGCACCTTCCCTCTTGTGCTCTACACTAGCACCCTCCTCCCACAGACTGGGTCACAACTGCCTTTGGGCGAGTCTCCAGCTCTCAAATTATCCCCAGTGATTTCTAGGTTACTGGAGTCACACTCCCAGTGGTTCCACAGTTCCCAGAAAACATTCGCAGACCCAACACACGAACCATCAGGATTCTTTATCAGTCCAGACAGGCAAGGTGAACAAACAATAATGTTTATTCTCAGTTAAAAAAAATTGAACAATGAACCAAAAGAAGTGCAATCAGCAAACAATAACATGTAACTGAAATATGGAACAATTATAACACTAACAAAACATTTGTTTACTTCAGAGAAAGTACCTGGAGAGATCAGGGCATATAGATGTTCACCAGTTATCAAATATCACTGTTTTTGACAGGGCTTCAGCAATGACCTCTCTCTCTCTCTCTCTCTCTCTCTCTCTCTCTCTCTCTCTCTCTCTTCTCCTGGGCTGAAACTGAAACAACAGCCAGCAACTGCTAATTTCAAACTCCAGGCCTATCAGAGCCCAGAACAATCAAGTTTCAAATAAAAACTGGTTACATCACTACAGGCATTTCCTTATCTGTGTGCTAAATAAGAAAGAGAGGTCAGTCCTCTGTAACAGCACTTTGCACATTGCACTGCACTCCTTTTTCCATACAGAGGTTATTTTATGCCTATGATTGAAGGTGGCTAGTACAATTTATAATACTCCAATAATACTCTGAGGCTTTTTTCTCTATGTTTAGTTTGCGTTGCTTTCACAATTATATTGTTTTATATTAGTGAGGTGTTTTTTGTTTTTCTTTGCTTAAGTCCC
Organism: Microcaecilia unicolor; assembly: GCF_901765095.1. Lineage (NCBI taxonomy): Eukaryota > Metazoa > Chordata > Amphibia > Gymnophiona > Siphonopidae > Microcaecilia > Microcaecilia unicolor. The sequence continues at coordinate 462,374,854 of NC_044032.1, read as the reverse complement.
TCATTCCTAAGTTTTTTTTGATACAGGTGCAACATACCTAGATGCTCCTGCACAACTAAGATCCATATAGACCACCTGTCCAGGAGATACAGCATGAGATATGACCTGTAACATGGTCTCAACTCACTGACATCCAGACATTCCACTGAATTAGTGGAAATGGCTTTAGGTGTGATATGGAGCTTGAGACATACATACAAACAGCATGGTACCATGGAGGTAGACTTGTGCCACCAATAGGAACATATCACACAGTTCCAGGGATGAGACCTAAAAAGGAAGTGGAAACTGGAAGAAGCCAGAAAGGGAGGGTTTCTGGACTGGTCTGGTGGGATTAAAGGAAAGAACATTTTTTCCTTCCCTCTCATCTATACCAGACCAGTCCAGACCAATGGGACGAAGCAAAGCAGTCTCCCCATTAGGGCCAGAGTGACCCAAAATAAAATAGATCTGAGAAAGCTGCAGAAGACCTTATAAATAAACTATGAGACTCATTTACAGTTAAAGAAAATGGAAGAAGGAACTGAAAGAAAATAATAAGAAAAAGCATAAAGAATGTCAAGTCAAATACAAAGCACTGATAAGGAAGGCAAAGAGGGACTTAGAAAAAAAGATTACGTTGGAGGCAAAAACACATAGATTATTTTTTAGGTATATTAAAAGCAAGAAGCCGGCAAAAGAATCGGCTGGAGCGCTAGATGACCTAGGGGTAAAAGGGTCAATCATGGAAGACAAAGCCATAGCGGAGAGATTAAATGAATTCTTTGCATTGGTCTTCACCGAGGAAGATTTGGGAGAGATACTGGTGCCAGAAATGGTATTCAAAGCTGATGAGTTGGAAAAACTGAAATCTCTATAAACCTGGAGGATGTAATAGGGCAATTTGACAAACTGAAGAGAAGCAAATCTCTTGGACTGGATGATATTCATCCCAGAGTACTGACAGAATTGAAAAATGAACTTGTGGAACTATTGTTAGTAATATGTAATTTATTTTTAAAATTGAGCATGGTACTGGAAGATTGGAGGGTGGCCAATGTAACGCCGATTTTTAAAAAAGGTTCCAGAGGAGATCTGGGCAGTGGCGTAGCAAGGGGGGCAGGAGGGGAGGTCCGCCCCGGGTGTCAGCTCAGGGGGGGGGGGGGGTGCTCCCTGCCAGCTCCCCTCCTCGGCGCATCGACACCCCCCGACCAGCTCCCGCACCCTACCTTCAAAAAGAATATCGGAATCCGAGGCGAGGCGTAGCGCCTTGCGCCTGCCCTGAATGTAAAAGAAATGTGGACCATCGGGCCTTCCCTCGCTCTATCTGTCCCGCCCTCCACTGATGCAACTTCCTATTTCCGCAAGGGCGGGACAGACAGAGCGAGAGAAGGCCCGACGGTCCACATTTCTTTTACGTGCAGGGCAGGCGTGAGGGACTGCTCCTCACCTCGGATTCTGACATTCTTTTTAAAGGTAGGGTGCGGGAGCTGGTCGGGGGGTGTCGATGCGTCGAGGGGGGGGTGTCATCATGCTGCACCCGTGGGGGGGGGGGGGGGGGTGCAACGGCGAACCGCCCTGCTACGCCACTGGATCTGGGAAATTATAGACCGGTGAGCCTGATGTCGGTATTGGGCAAAATGGTAGAGACTATTATAAAGAACAAAATCACAGAGTATATTCAAAAGCATGGATTAATGAGACAAAGCCATCATGGATTTAGTGAAGGGAAATCTTGCCTCACCAATCTATTACATTTCTTTGAAGGGGTGAACAAGCATGTGGATAAAGGTGAGCTGGTCGATTTGTGTATCTGGATTTTCAAAAGGTGTTTGACAAAGTACTTAATGGCAGACTGCAGAGGAAATTGGAGAGTTGTGGGACAGGAGGTTGTGTCCCATTGTGGATTAAAAACTGGTTAAAAGATAGAAAACAGAGAGTAGGGTTAAATGGTCAATATTCTCAATGGAGAAGGGTAGTTAGTGGAGTTCCCCAGGGGTCTGTGCTGGGACCGCTGCTTTTTAACATATTTATAAATGATCTAGAGATGGGAGTAACTAGTGAGGTAATTAAATTTTCTGACAACACAAAGTTATTCAAAGTTGTGTTTGGATTCAAGGATTGGATTCAAAGGATTTTGACGGTTAATGTGAGCAAGTGCAAAGTGATGCATGTGGAAAAGATGGACCTGAATTATAGCTACTGTACGTAATGCAAGGTTCCACTTTAGGAGTCACCGACCAAGAAAGGGATCTAGGTGTCGTCGTTGATGATACATTGAAACTCTCTGACAGTGTGCTGTGGCGGCTGAGAAAGCAAATACAATGTTAGGTATTATTAGGAAAGGAATGGAAAACAAAAATGAGGACATTATAATACCTTTGTATTGGTCCATGGTGTGACTGAACCTCGAATATTTATTTATTTATGGGTTACTCATATCCCATATTTTCCCACTCATGCAGGCGCAATGTGGCTTACAGAGAATTAAATAAGAGTACAAAGTTAAAAGCTTAGGCAAGCATAAAAGAAGCAAATAGGGGAGAAGAAACTAACAGTGTGAACTAGGCAGGGAACGGGACAAGGGATGCATCTTCAACATGGTAAGTTGGGGGGTAAGTCTTAGCAAAGAGGAATGTCTTTAACAACTTCTTAAAAAGGGCATGGTCCACTTGAGTTTTAAGGTGACAAGGTAGCGTGTTCCAGTGTTTGGGACTCCAATAACGGAAGGACGAGGCGAAGATTTTCTTGTACTTGACACCCTTACAATTCGGAAAATGGAGGTGGAGATAGGACCGAGCAGCAGGGTTGGCATTTCTAGGCGGAAGGTCGATCAAGAGGAGCATGTAATCCGGGGCAGCCTCATAGATGATTTTATGTGTTAGGGAGCATTTGTTATGTATTGTGTTCAATTCTGGTCACCTCATCTCAAAAAAGATATAGTGGAATTAGAAAAGGTACAGAGAAGGGCGATGAAAATGATAAAGGGGATGGGACAACTTCCCTATGAGGAAAGGCTGAAGCGGCTAGGGCTGTTCAGCTTGGAGAAAAGATGGCTGAGGGGAGATATGATAGAGGTCTAAAAAACAATGAGTGGAGTGGAACAGGTAGACGTGACTCGTTTGTTTACTGTTTCCAAAAATACTAGGACTAGGGAGCTTGCGATGAAGCTACATAGTAGTAAATTTAAAACAAATCAGAGAAAATCTTTCTTCACTCAATGTGTAAAATTTTGGAATTCATTGCCAGAGAATTTGGTAAAGGCAGTTAGCAGGGTTTCTAAAAGGTTTGGATGACTTCCTAAAGGAAAAGTCACCACTTCCAGTCTCTACTACATTAAAAGAGAAGAAAGGGTAGGAAAATTTCAACTGCAGTTCCACACAAACCAGCCATGTTTTCCAGAAGCCTCCCTTCAAAAACTATTATGATCTCCCAACAGCCAAATACCACCATGATAAGGGAAGAGAGGTCATAGAATTTAGTAGGAGCCTCTAGATCACTTTTCAACTTAAGTGCCATGTGGAACAGAAAAGAGCTAGTGCCGCCCTGACAACAGGGAAATCCTAGAAGAAAGAAACTGATGTTATCCCAGTCAAGTGGTGGAGGGCACAACTTGAACAATACTACAAGGCCAAGAAGAGAGAGAGACTAAAGGAGACCTGCAAGGGATGGGAAGTGGCTGGCCTCAGAAGCTGAACTTAAGTGGTAGCCAAGCTCTCTCTATGCTCTCTTCCTACTGTTTTTGCTTTAGGAGCATTTCATCCTACCTCTTGCTTTTCCACAAACCACCAGAAACAGTTTCTGTAACTGCACATCCCACAGAACGCATCTGTTGGCAATGGCTAGAACACTTCTCCATTGGAGCGATGGTGTGTTTGCAGGGTTACCCTTCACAGGTATAGGTGTAATTTCCAGAGTTTGTGCAGTAAGGTCCAGGCCCTTCCCTTTCCCAACCACAAGTTGCAGCAGTCAGCAACAGCCAGCAAATCAAAGGGGTGGGGGGGGGGGGGGGGGGGACTCAGAACAAAAATCCTAAGGTATACAATATGGATGGAGGGAACATTGAGGCTACAATGAGTAATGTAGTCAGGGGAAGAGGCACAGGCAGTGTTGTCCCTTTGCTCTTCTGCCAGTAAGCTGTGGGGGTGATGGCTCATCAACATAAATTTAGCTCCCACAAATGAAGGTCAGTAGCAAGACAATGGCTTGGGGAACAAAACCACATTGGTCTTAGTTTTGTTGGACACTGATCTCAAGAGCGCTATGTTTTAATGAAAAAGGGTGGGAGGAGGAGTTTGAAATCAAAGATGGTTAGCAGTGACATAGTTTAAAGGTGGTGTTGGTGAGGATCATGGGGATCAGGCTTGGTTGCATCTTGCTTAGAGGACACAGTGGTTCTGCCTGCTTGTGCATGACTACAGTATTACAATGGATAGTTCAATAGGGTTTTCAATTTGAAAATAAAAAGTGTGGTTGAATGAAAGAAGATGGGTGAGCATGTCTGTTTTGTTCAGTATTGTGAATTGAATGCCCCCCCCCCGGAGCTTCATAGGAGCATAGGTTAAATTTAGGGATGGGTCCCTATACTAGCTCTCCCATCTTCAACACCAAAGTACGGACAATTTTTAAAAAGAGAAATATTTAGCTCAAGCAGAATACACCTGCCTTGTAAACAAAAAGTTACAAGTTTAAATCCCACATAAGTAATGTATCTAAAACAAAAAATAAACATAAAAATAAAGTAACAGAAAATATAATTTCAGTAATGAATATTCAAAACTGTCTAAGGTTAGGAACAGGGTACTTGTTAAACAAAAAAAGAAGAGAAATGATCTTGCCTCATTCCTTCACTAGAGCATGCTAACATTTATTTCTTTCTGTGTCTCCCACCACTCTTAACAATTAGATTTTTTTCAGTAACACCACCAAAAAGGTTTCAGTGAATGCTTTGAAAGCCAAGACCAATTAGTAGATGCACCCGAGGGAACAATCAAAAACTATGGGGCAACAGCAACAGAGCAAGGAGCTCCACAACAATGCAAAAGTCAGCAATAACTGGACGAGTTCATGTTAAGAGCTGCAACAGCAAGTGAAACAGATGATACCAACTGGGTATACCGGCATCTTCGTAACGAAGACATGACCAACATGCAGCTGGAAGACTAAGCAAGATCACAAGAAAACATACCCCTCAGTTATTGCTTCAGTGCAAGATACAGAACCCACTAGATACACATTACTTTTATCATCCACCAGTGGCTTACAGCATAATATACTATCAAACTCAGACTCCGTTGATGCAGATGGCAGTGAGGACGAATAGACACTGGTTAATGTTAGGCAAGGTGCCCCTGTGAAGAGCAATTCTATAATTGAGTGTCCACATTTAAGAGCCACTTGAACAACGAAATATATAGGAAACTGTCAATTTCATGGGTAAGTTTACACTTGTGCACATAAGTGACAGCCAAACTAAAAATAGATAAAATGATAGGGCCTGATGTGATACATCTGAGGGTACTTAAGAAACTTCGAGAAGTTCTGGCAGTTCTGTTGTCTGACCTTTTTAATGCTTCCTTAGAGTCTGGAGTCGTCCCGCAGGACTTGAAAAAGGCAGATGTGGTCACTCTGCATAAGAGCAGAAGTAAGGAAGAGGTTGGGAATTACAGGTCTGTTAGTGTGACCTCAGTGATGAGTAAACTAATGGAAATGCTTCGAAAGCAGAGGATTGTGAGGTTTCTAGAATCAAATGGACTGCAGAACCCAAGCAGCATGGTTTCACTAGAGGCAGATCTTGTCAGACAAATCTGATTGATTTCTTTGACTGGGTAACCAAACAGTTGGATATGGGAGGGGTGCTAGATGTGATGTACTTAGATTTTAGCAAAGCCTTTGACATGGCTTTGCATAGACAACTGATAGACTGAGTGCCCTCAGTAAGGGCTTTAAAGTGACTGGGTTAAAAACTGATTAAGTGAAAGGAGACAGAGGGTTGTGGTAAATAGAGTTTGCTCTGAGGAAAAGGAAGTTATCAGTGGTGTACCACAGGGATCGGTTCTTGGGCCGGCTCTTTCTAACATCTTTGTGAGTGAAATTACGGAAGGACTGTCTGCTAAGGTTTGTCACTTTACGGAAGATACCAAACTCTGTAATAGGGTACCCCCACCCCAGAAGATGTGGACAGCATAAGAAAGGATCTAGCTAAGCTTGAAGAATGGTCCACAAATTGGCGACTAAGATTTAATGCTAAAAAATGCGAGGTCATGCACTTGGATTCCAAGGGAACGATATAGTATAGGGGGGTGACCATAGGCGTAGTTTGACTGTTTCATTTGGGGGGGCAAAGGAAGGGGCGGGGCATATTAGCATATTCATTTGCATATATGTATATGCTAATTATGCTAATATGGAGGAAGGAAGGGAGCAAGAGCTGGGTTTTTTGGGAATAACCAGTGTTCATTTGCCTATGGATAGCCACTGAATCGGAGAGGCAGCGGGTTTGGCGGCAGGCAGTGGTGTGCTGGTAAATGTTTAACAACAGGCTCTCCCCCCGGTCCCCCTCTGCGCCCCCCCCCCCCCAAATTGCAGAGCTGGCTATAGCCGGGGAGAGAGCCTGGGGGGGGGGGGGTATAAATAAGTAAATATAAACTTTTAATGTTGAGCACCTGATTCTCAAAGTGAACATATTCCAAACACTATAATGAAAATAAAATGATTTTTTTCTACCTTTGTTGTCTGGTGACTGTTTTTCTGATCATGCTGGTCCAGTATCTGATTCTGCTGCTATCTGTCCTCTTAACTCCGTTTCCAGGGCTTCCTTTCCATTTATTTCTTTCCTTTCCTCCTTTCTTCTTCATTTCTGGTCCTCAGCTTCTGCCTATTTTCTTCATCCATGTGCAGTTTTTCTCCTCTCTTCCTTTTCCCTCATCTCATCTCCTTCCTCACTCTTTCCTCCACTCCATCCATGTCCAGCATTTCTTTTCTCTCCCCTGCCCTTCATCCACCCATGTCCAGCGACCCTTCTCTCCCTTTGCCCTGCAAGCACCCACACCCAACGACCCTCCTTTCCCCTTCCCCCATGCCCAGTGGCCCTCCTTTCCCCTGCCCTCCATCCACCCATGTCCAGCAGTGACCCTCCTCTCCCCTGCCCTCCATCCACTCAGTCCAGCAATGACCCTCCCCTCCCCTGTCCCCATACCCAGTGGCCCTCCTTTCCCCTGCCCTCCATCCACTCAGTCCAGCAGTGACCCTCCTCTCCCCTGTCCCCATGCCCAGGGGCCCTCCTTTCCCCTGCCCTCCATCCACTCAGTCCAGCAGTGACCCTCCTCTCCCCTGTCCCCATACCCAGTGGCCCTCCTTTCCCCTTCCCTCTATCCACTCAGTCCAGCAGTGACCCTCCTCTCCCCTGTCCCCATACCCAGTGGCCCTCCTTTCCCCTTCCGTCTATCCACTCAGTCCAGCAGTGACCCTCCTCTCCCTGTCCCCATACCCAGTGGCCCTTCTTTCCCCTTCCCTCTATCCACCCAGTCCAGCAGTGACCCTCCTCTCCCCTGCCCTCTCTTCATCCCACCCTCTCCCCGTTCTTTCTCCCCCCCCCCCCCCCCCGCAGCGAGCCAGTTCTCCTCCCTCCCTCTGGATCCGTCCCTCACCAACTTGATCTTCGAATTCTTCGCCTGCCCGCTAGCGCTGACTCTCCCCTGCCGGTTCGCACTTCAAAATGGCCGCCGAGACTAAGTCTCGCGAGGCCGCCTCTGGAAGTCTCGGCGGCCATTTTTAAAGCGCGAACCAGCAGGGGAGAGAGCCCTAGCGGGCTGGGCAGACAAAGGATTCGAAGATCAGGTCGGTGAGGGACGGATCCGGAGGGAGGGAAGAGAGCCGGCTCACGGGGGGGGGGGGGGGAGAAGGAACGGGGAGAGGGCGGGGTGAAGGAAGAGCTGCCTGGTGCCGGCCCTGTGTTTGGGGGGGCAATGCCCCCCTCGCCCCCCCCCCCAGTCTACGCCCATGGGGGTGATGTATTTCTGAGTATGAAAGAAGAGAGGGACTTGGGGGTGATCATATCTCATGATCTTGAAGTGGCCAAACAGGTAGAAAAGACAGAATGATGCTCAGTTACATAGGGAGAGGAATGGCCAGTAGGAAAAAAAAAAGGTGATAGTGCCCTTCTATAAGTCTCTGGTGAGGCCCCATTTAGAATACCATGTGCAATCTGGAGACTGAAAGAGTGAAAAGTGAATCAATTTTTCACTCTTTCAAAAAGTACAAAGACCAGCGGGCACTCAAATTACATGGAAATACTTTTAAAACAAATAGGAGGAAATATTTTTTAACTCAAAGAATAGTTAAGCTCTGGAACTTGCTGCCGGAGGATGTGGTAACAGTGGCTAGTGTATCTAGCTTTAAAAAAGGTTTGGACAAGTTCCTGGAGGTAACGTCCATGGTCTGTTATTGAGGTGAGCATGGGGAAGCCACTGCTTGCTTTGGGATTGGTAGCATGGAATGTTGATACTAATTGGGTTTCTGCTAGGTTCTGGTGACCTGGATTGGCCACTGTTGGAAGCAGGATACTGGGCTTGATGGACCATTGTCCACCAAGTATGGCTATTCTTATATTCTTATGAGATTGCATCTTCAAAAAGATATACACAGGATGGAGTCAGTCCAGAGTGTGGCTACAAAACTTGTCAGTGGTCTTTGTTATGGAGACAGACTTATAGACCTCAATATGTATATTATGGAACAAAGATGGGAGAGAGGGGATATGATAGAGAAATGTAAATATCTCTGTGGCATTAAGGTATAGGAGGTGAGCCTTTTTCAAATGAAGAAAAACTCTGGAATGAGAGGGCATAGGATGAAGCTTATTTTTATTTATTTTAGTTATATTTGTATCCCGCGCTTTCCCACTCATGGCAGTCTCAAAGCGGCTTACATATACAGGTGCTTATTTGTACCTGGAGCAATGGAGGGTTAGTTTAGAGTTTATAAGCTCAGGAGTAATCTAACGAAATACTTTTCCATGGGAAGAGTGGTGGACACAAGGAATAGCCTCCCAGTGGATGTGGTGGATACAAGGACTGTGTCTGAATTTAAGAAAGTGTGGGACAGGGACATGGGAGAAAGGAGGAGAGGAGAAGATAGTGGATGCTGAGGATGGGCAGACTGAATGGGCCATTTGGCCCTTATCTGCTGTCATGTTTCTATGGGGTCGATATTGAGACCATGGGAGGGAGCCCAGCTTACTCCCACGGTTGGCGGTGAATCTGGAAATTCAATGCAGGGCCGTATCCTGTGACCATCATTCAATGTCTGGCTTTAATTGCTAAAAACATAGCTGGTTAAGTTGATATTAATAAGCTGACTGGCAAAGTTATATCCGCCGAAGATAGATCTGTTATTTATGCAGGTCTATCTGGCTGCTAAACGTAGCCGTTCAGCCAATAAATATTTGCACTAACTGGCTATGTTGCGTGACATAGCTGGTGACAGGGCTAGCTGCTAAGCGGCAATATTCAGCTGAGTTAGCCGGCTATCTCACACTGAATATTAGCGCATAGCTGGCTTCAAGCTATTTAACCAGCCAGTCACTGAACTGATCATGCGCGAGAGAGACAGTATGGGCAGCCGAAGTGCACCTGCTGACTTAATTGCTGCTCAGATAGCATAGACGGAACTCATGCAGGAGATGTCTTTGGTTGGTGGGATTTGGCAACCTCACCAGTCATTAAAGCAGAGGGGGGCCCGAGCCCCCCATGGCTATGCCACAGTTCACCATTGACAATTAATTATCCATTTGATATGGGGAGCCCATATTGTGTCTGGATGTGTGGGCATTCATTTGTATACTAGGCACATGATGAGTGCTAGCCAGGCCCTTTTGTGAGCACCTGGGCTTGGCTAGCAGTGGAGTCCACATCACATAGATGGGCAACCATGGGATGCAGTGAGAGTAGCTGATACCATTGATTCAACAGAACAAAAGGGTATAATCTCCCTTGGCCATGGGCATGGAACAAGTAACATTCATTAATGACATTAGGACATACAGTTAGTAAATAAACTCCATACTGAACTGTCCTGGGGGCCTTGGAAAATGGTGGTATGACTGTCCTTATGCTCATAAAAGAGGTTATATATAAATGGTTAGCATGTACTATCTATGAATGCTAGGGGTCGACCAGCCCAAAGCATGATGGTGTGGAAGCAGTTCAGGATCACTCCTGCTCTAACTGCTAGACACCAGAAAAATCCCTAGTAGGTTCTGGGGGTGGGGGGGGTCTCTTGAGGTGGAGGGTTCTGTGGGGCCTGGAGGAATTTTCCAGGGGAATTTGAGGATCCAGGGTATATTCTTGGGGGGGGGGGGGTAGAGGGTATTGCTGGGGGGGGGGGGGGGACCCACACACCACTATGGGTAGCACCAACCACTTTAAGATGCTCCTGAAGAGACAAAATAATGACAATTCAGCCAGCTTTTAAGTGTCCATGAATAATGCAGCTTGTGAAGTTCAATGCAAGCTGCATTTTTCAATTTACATCATAATGAGGTGCTCTGCATGCATTTGTGTGCTTTGCATCTCATTATTACATAGTGTGTGTCACTTAAACTAACGGGCATTATGGTATAATAAAGCACAATTTTGCCATTTAACACATGTTAAGTGACAAATATCATTCATCTTAACATACAGTACATAAGTAAACTACTCTTCCTAGGCACACTCTATCCTTGCAGAGCTGTGGCTACAAATTACACCTGATGCACATTCCTGAAACTATGTATCCCCAGAGCAATTTAGAGATGAAAAAGGTTTCCAGCTGGTTTTCTAAAATAATTTCAATTTTATGTGGCAGCAATTGATAGGGTTGGGCAGTCAATGTCATTTCCTATTTCACCATGTGTCAGTTTGAAATGAAACAATAGAAGAAGCAAACACAATTTACTTATGTTTCTTGCAAATAGTGCACATTAAACAAAAATCAAAGCACAATGAAATAAAAACATATAAAATGATGGGTTTTTTTGTTTTTTGTATGCACATCTCTAGTAATTTAACCCTCCAATATCTAGAAACATAGAAGAATGACGGCACATAAAGGCCAAATGGCCCATCCAGTCTGCCCTTCCTCAGTAACCCTAACTCCTCCTTTTCATAAAGGATCCTACATACCTATCCCATGCCTTCTTAAATTCTGACACAATCTTCGTCTCCACTACCTCCACCGGGAGGCCATTCCATGCATCCACCGCCCTTTCTGTAAAGGAGTATTTTCTCAGCTTCTTCCTAAGCGTATTTCCTCTTAACTTCTTCCTGTGCTCTCTCATTCCTTTGCCCTCTCATTTGAAAAAGGCTCACCTCCTGCACATTGATGCCACTGAGGTATTTAAATGTCTCTATCATATCCCCTCTCTCCTGCCTGTCTTCCAGCATATACATGTTGAGGTTCATGAGTCTGTCCGTATAAGTTTTATGACAGAGACCACCTACCAATTTAGTAGCTGCCCTCTGGACTGACTCTATCCTGTTTATATCTTTCCGTAGGTGCGGTCTCCAGAATTGCACACAGTACTCTAAAAGGGGTTTCACCAGAGACTTATGCAAGGGCACTTATCACCTCTTTTTTCCTGCTGGTCATCCCTTTCCATATGCACCCAAGCATCCTTCTGGCTTTGACTGTTGCCTTTTCTACCTGTTTAGTCACTTTAAGGTCATCAGACACAATCACTCGCAAGTCTCATTCTTCTTCCATAGACAGAAGCACTTCATCCCCTATATTGTACCTTTCCCTTTGATTTCTTGTAACTCAAGTGCAAGACCCTGCATTTCTTAGCATTAAATCTTAGTTGCGAATTATTAGAACATTCTTCAAGCTTCGCTAGATCTTTCCTCATGTCATCCACACCTCCTGGGTGTCCACTTTATTACAGAATTTGGTATCATCCACAAAGAGAAAAACCTTACTAGGCAGCCCTTCCGCAATATCACTCACAAAGATGTTAAAAAGAGCCGGCCGGAAGACAGACTCCTGTGGTACACCACTGATAACATCCCTTTCCTCAGAACAAGTTCCATTTACTACTACCCTCTGTCTCCTCTCATTTAACCAGTTTTTAAACCAGTCAGTCTCTTTAGGTCCCATACCAAAGGCACTCAATTTATTAATCAGTCGCCTGTTCAGAACTGTCAAAGGCTTTGCTAAAATCCAAGTACACCACATCTAATGCCCCTCCCACATACAACTGTTCGGTCACCTGGTCAAAGAAATTTATCAGATTTGTCTGACATGACCTCCTTTAGTGAAGCCATGCTGCCTTGGTTTCTGTAGATCATTCAATTTAAGAAGCCTCACAATCCTCTTTAGAAGCATTTCTGTTAGTTTACTCACGAGGTCAGACCGACTGGTCTGTAATTCCCAACCTCCTCCTTACTTTCGTTCTTGTGCAGAGGGACCACATCCATCTTTCTCCAGTCCTCTGGGCCACTCCAGATTCTAAGAAAACAACAGATAGCAGAGCCGCCAGGTCTCCTAGTTCCTTGAGTACCCTGGGATGTAACCCATCGAGCCCCATCGATTTGTCTACTTTTAGTTTAGCTAGCTCCTCACGAACACAGTCTTCTGAGAATTGGTCAAGTTCTACCATACATCCATCCCCATTAGCATTTGTTTTCTGCAGTCCTAACCCCGGCCTTTCGTCTGTGAACACAGAACAGAAGTAATTGTTAAGCAGTACAGCGTTATCCTTATCAAATTCTACATATTCCTCCCCCTCGACTTTGAGCTTCACAATGCTATTATGGTACTTCCTCCTGCCACTTACATATCTGAAAAATGTCTTGTCCCCAAATTTTACCGTATCGGCTGTCTTTTCCTCCATTTGCCTCTTTGCTTTCCTGACAGCTTTTCCAGCTTCTCTTAGCTTTAACAGATATTTTTGCCTGTCTTCCTCTTTCTGAGTTGCCTTGTAACATACAAAGGCTAACCTTTTTTCCCTTATCTTTTCAGCAACTACATTTGAGAACCAGAGCGGTCTTTTTCTCTTACTTTTATGTAATTTCCTATCATAAAGGGTTGTCGCCTTTAAAATGGCTCCTTTCAGTTTTGCCCACTGTGATCTACTTCCTTCAGTTGTTCCCATTCAACTAACTCTTTCTTGAGAAATTCCCCCATCTCTGCAAAGTTAGTTATTTTGAATCTAAGACCTTCAATCTTGAAAAAGCCCTCTCCTCCTTTGTCTTAATACTGAACTACACCATTCGATGATCACTAGATGCCAAATGAACTCCCACCATAACATCAGAAACATTGTCCCCATTTGTAAGCACTAGGGCTAAAATAGCTCCATCCTACGTCAGTTCCGTTACCTAGTGCTGAAACAATTCTTCCTGTAGAGAATCGAATATTCCTTTGCTTCTAGATGACCCTGCAGCAGGGACGCTCCTATCAACTTCCAGCATATTAAAATCTCCTATCAGTAGTACTTCCCTTTTCTGGCTATCTTGTAGATGTCTTCAATCAAGTCTTCATCTTATTCTTCTGACTGTGAAGATGACCTTTATATTATACCCATGTAAATATATTTTCCTTTTCCTCTTGCCAGTTTAACCCATATTGATATTAAGCAACGGGCTGTACCTAATTCCTGGCACTGAGTATCTGGGTTGAAAGCAGCCACTGATATATTTAGCGCTTGTATTTGAACAGCTATTCAGACAACTTGCTTGAATAGTTAACGAGTACTGGCACTGAATATTAGCAATACCTGCACAACTTCTGGCTCTGTTCCTGGTCTACCCTAGCAGTCTCTGGATAGTGCCAGGGTGATCAGTAAGGATTTCCAGTGGCATTATCCTGATAATATTGCTGAAAATCGGTTCTGGCCCCAGTAAGCAGTACTTATCTGGGTAGGAGCTGCTTCTACCTGGATAAGTGCCACTGGACATTGGAGCCTCACATTGTATAGCTAACTGATATGTCAGAGACTGTTTTAAAAACACATTTTTCTAACATTTCTTTGCCTAGATTTTCCCCATTCGTCATCTGATCTATCTTCTTTTTGAATAAAAAGATGAAAATAAAGACGGGGTCCTTTTATAAAGCTGTGGCAAAAAGTGGCCTTAGCCCACCCTTACATGGGTTTTCCCCCTGCGATATGGCCATTTTTACTGTAGCCGTAAAAATGACCTTTTTGTACTTTTTTGTATTAATGGCCATGCACACTTACCGCCACCCGTTTTGTGATGTGGAAAGGGCTCACATGGTAACGTAACTGTGCTAACTGATTAGGACAGGAACACCCACTCTCCTTTCTTTGATACTCTCCCTCAAAAAATTTAAATATATTTTTCAGCTTACATTTAGCATGCACTAATTTGGCAGTTATCACAGGATGACTGAGCGCATCCTGTAGTATGTCATTTTAAGCTGCGTTAGGCGTAGGTTAGTGCCTAACGCAGCTTAGTAAAAAGGCCCCCAAATTATTTCTTTTTTCTCTTCAAAACTCTTGTATTACTTCTTCTTTAACTAGTATATGTTTCCATCTTTCTCTTTTTTTCCTTTTAATTTTCAAACTCTTTCTACAATCCTTGTCTGCCTGCTCTCCTTTTCATGTATAGTTTATTAATTTGATATACCATGACTCAATAATGTTATCTTAGTGGTTTACAATAGATAAAAATTAGTTCAAAAAAGTCTTAATAAAGTAAAAGCCCCAGTAAATAAAAAATTTTATATAAAAGGATACAGGGATAGTAGAACGTTTTTTGGTTTGGAGGTGCCCGGCTCTACCCTCAAACCTTCCATACCATCCTACTCCCGTCCTATGGCATCCAACATATCTATCCTCCCCTCTCAACCTCCTCCCTATGGTGTCAATCATTTCTCTCCTTCCCTACTCCCTTTCCCCATCTTAGCCAGCATTCTCTCTTTCCCTCTCTCTTAATTTCTCATGGTCTACAGCATCTCTCTCCCTCCTCCAAGGTCCTCAGCCCCTCTCTCCTTCCTTCCCTTCCACTTCAGCATCTCTCCATCCCTTCTCCCACTCCTTACCTGTAGTGTCCACCATTCCATCCACTTCATGGACTGCAGCATCTCTCTACTTTCCTCCCCTGCCCTCCCTCTTCTCTCTGTAGCATCTGTACCCTTCTATCACCTCTCTGCCTGTGATGTCCATCATTCAACCCCCTGTGCTATAGAGCATTCCACCCCTCATGCATTCTAGCAACTCTCTCCTTTCCTCCCTCTCAAACCCTCATTGTCTTCAGCATCTCTCCCTTCCCCTCCCCTCCCCTTTCCTCACCCTCCTCTCTTCAGTCTCTCTCTCCTTTCCTCCATTTTCAGCATCTCTCTACATGTGGTGTCCATCATTCTAACCCCCTGTCCCCCACTTTATTCAGCATTTCTCTTCCCTGCTTTGTCCACAAGATATTTATTCTCTTACCATAATCCCCTGGGGGGGCAACTCTGAAAGCTATGTTGTTATAAATCACAAGTTCTCTTAACATTTATACTTACATGGAACTATAACTCGTATGTCTCCCACATCTACATAAAACTATCCACCATTCATACTTGTTCTCCAATCATACTCATACACTCTACATACCTATATAATCTTATTTAAAAATATCCTCCTTCAGAGTTATAACATCAAGCGGTGAAACAGTCGTTAAAGTTATTTGTCTTAATTGTCAAGTTTACATCCATATATATGTATTTTTTCTTTTCTAATACTATTAGTTTTATATATCACATATTAAATGTTATTATATAGTATAAGGAAGTATATAACACTTTCAAGAAAGGTATTTCCAAACATAAATATCTCTGGGCAAGTCACTTAACCCTCCATTGCCCCATGTAAGCCACATTGAGCCTGCCATGAGTGGGAAAGCGCGGGGTACAAATGTAACAACAAAAAAAAGATGGAAACTTTACTCAAAACTGACTCAGTATTCAAGGAATTTTATCACCATCATCAGTAACGAATATCCTGTTCACCTTCCATAGTGGTATGCTAGATTTCAACAATTCTTCCAATACCAAGCAAGTTCTTACAAATCCTTGCACAAATTCTTATAAACCCTCTGTACTATTGGAGCCCGATACAGCTCTGTGTTTCGCAAATTGTGTCATCAGGGGCCAGACTTAAGATATTTTGAAATACTTTCACGGACGCTTCCCTAAGCTGGATACCGCTTGCAGGACACCTGCTTAATGGCACCATGCTGCCTTGTAGCTGCTTCAAGGGTCTTGGCATTGGCCTCAATGGCAGCTGCTTCTTTCTCTTGTTGCAGTATTTCCCGACTAACATCAATTTCTTGCTGAATCATTTCCAAATTAACATCCAGATTCATCTTTTTTACATGCCGCCTCAGCAGCCATTCTAATCTTCTGCAGCTTTGTGGTTGCTTCTTTTTTATTTATTTATTTATTTATTCATACTTTGCCATTTACAAATCCAAGAAATCATTCTTATTCAAATAGTGTAAAATAAAGGAAAATTAAACTAAATCAGGTTGAAAACATTCTAACCCACACTATCAAATTACACTCAAGTCCTCTTTACAGGATTCCAAGATGAACAATACATGGAAGATGGAACCAGAAAATATCTATACATCAAGAATTTGTAGTTAACTAGGAGCTGATATTATTTATTTAATTGCTCCACTGTTTTTTTAGAAGATACAAATACTGTTAAATGTGTTGGCTCCGTAAACACATAATTAACTGAGTTATATTTCACTATGCATTTGCAAGGGAAACGGAGAAAAAAAGTTCCCCCAAGTTGTAAGACCTGTGGCCTCAGGATAAGAAATTGCTGTCTTTTCCGTTGAGTTTCCTTAGAGACATCTGGATATAAGGAAATTTTAAACCCTAAAAAGGGTCTCTCTTTTTTCTGAAAGAACAGCTGAAATAGCCATTGCTTATCAGATAGGAGCGCCACGGAAGCTAACAATGTAGCTGCCATAGCTTGTTCAGACTCCGAAGTCTCCAAAAAAGTTGAAAGGTCCAAATTACTTGATTGTGGACACTGATTTGATTTTTTCACTTTCAATGGAATATAATAAACTTGAGTGAATGGCGACATATGTTCATCTGAAATTTCTAATATTTCTTTTAAATATCTTTTTAGCATATCAATAGGTTTTATCATAGAGATTTTAGGAAAATTGACAAATCTGAGATTGTACCTTTTCATATAATTGTCATATATTTTTCTGTCTTATTTCTCAGATTTGATATATCTTTTATAATTATTGCCTGAGCAGTCTGAGAGTTTCCCAACCTTGTTTCAAAATCTTCATGTTTGTTAGCCAAAGTTTTGATTTCTGATTCATATTTTGCCATTTTCACTTCTAGTTGTTCAACTTTAGTAAAAGTAAACTTAGATTGCTGCAAAAAAGTATTTCCCAGTTTTGAGACCAAGTCCCACAATGAATCAAGAGTTACCTCTTGTGGTTTTGCTAATAGTTCCTGGGGGACCTCCAAAATCTGCTCCGGAGCTTCAGCACGATTTGCCTCTTGTTGTTCCACAACCTCGACACCAATTTCTGTGGTTCTCCTTCCTGAGGAGTCCGAAGACCCCTCCTCCTCCCTCGCAATTCGTTGCTGTTCCGGAACTTTACTTGCCTCTGAAAACACACAATTTAGGACCTGTTCAGTGGTGCCCACGAGGGGGGAGCTCGACCACAGTGGTTGCGGAGGTGGAGATCTTTGGTTGGGGCTTAATGTTGTTTCAAGTCCGGGGGAAGCGCTACCTTCCATTGCTGCTTCTCCTACGGTCCTGCCCTCAGCCAACTGCTCAGCACCTTGGGTCCTCAAAAACCTGTCCATAGGACCAGAAGGGAAGAAGGGGGTTCACGGAGAAGTTCGGGCCGACGATTTCCCCCTACATTTCGGCATATTCATAGGACGCAAACAAGAGGTTCCCACAGCGTTAACTACGTGCGGCCATCTTGGAATCGCCCTCTCTTTGTGGCTGCTTCTTGTTGGTTATAGAGCATAAGGGATTTAGCAGGAATTAGCGGCCTCTGCTTTTGCCTGTGCCTGAATCACAATTGAGTTGGCTGTGGACTGACCTGAGTGACTTGATTTTTGTGACCTTAAAGAGCGACTGGGGGTATGTCTTGAAGTACCAGAGTATTGCGATGAGTCATCTCAGACAGTCTCTCTGTTTGATTCTGCTTTCTGAATTGCATGTTACTACTCTGTGACACATTTGAAGGTTGTGCTCATGCAAGCTTTCTGCAGTATTACACGTTACTAAGAATGTAAGATAGGTTTCTATTGCAAGCTGATAAATCTCAAAGCTATATTGTAATTATTTTATATGGTAACTAATGTTCACAGGATATTGAGACACTTTCTCTATAAGTTGCTCTACCTTGTGCCATTATCTACTTAATTCAGTCAGATGTCTCTGTCTGTCTGAGGCATATATTTCTCATATCTTTTCTGTACGTTTATGAAGTCTGTGAGGTCTGTAAAAAAATTCTTCTTTACTCCCAGGGATTTATTTTATTGTGTGTGAGGCTCCATCCATTTCAACTTGAACTTGCTGTTCAGCCAGCTCACTTTCTGCCTGTGAAGTGGGCTGTGCCATCAGATACAATCACACTGACAAGAATAAACCTTTATTTTCTTTTCCAACCTCTGAGCACTGAGGCAGCCTGGCTGGGCCAGAATTGATACAATGTTTGTTGCTAAGGTAGCAAAGATGGGAGCGGCTCATAGATTTCCTTATATGGCACACACTTAGCTGTAACACTGCCTCAGCTTCTGTTTTCCTGCCAGTTTCTGATTACAACACTTATTTTCCCAACTTTAAACCATCAGATTAATTTATACTGATCACATTTCAATCCTGACAGTCCCCACACAGTTATCACAGCTAATCAGCAAGTAATCTTCCACAAATTGATTGATTTCTGTAGTAATTAGCTTTCACTGAAGCCAATCTGAATACTGCTGACACAACTCTGGTTCTGTGTCACTGAGGCTTTATTATGATGAATCCTCATCAAACACTATAACAAAGTGAATTTTGACTCTTATGACCTCAACTCCAGTGCTAACTACTGAGTCTATTCATAGACTTAAACCTGGGGCTGCTTGTTAACAAAAACTGACTCTTATCCTTGATCCCATTATTTATTTAACACAACTGATGACAAGATAAACAACACAATCACTTACAGTTCTGCTGAGATGGATTAGGATCTGTATATACAGATTGAGTCCAAGTTTGTGATCAGCCCCTTACCAGAAGGAGAACTCTCAGTGACCGGGTGCTTGAAATACTGAAACACAGCACTAACAGTACCACAGCACAGGTAACTGCATAGCCACACAGTGGTAACCGCTCAGCAGCACACAGATAAAAGTTCACTATGAATTGCTACTCTGAGAGGGAAAAACAAGCAAGCAGTAGTTTACTGTCGCAGCATGGAGGGTTCATGCCCTCTACACGTTGGATCTAAAACCTAGGTACAGCGAGCTATCATCTCTCTAATTATCCTGAAGAGAGCAATCAGAGGGAGGGGAATTCTGCTTCTCCCAGCATGCCCTGAGGCAAGCAGTAACTACAAAGCTCCAAGAGCAAAACAGAGAATGTTCTTAAGAGTTAATCACAAAGGACCACAGAAATGCAGGGATCTGATTCATATACATAGTTTAACAAATATACAAAGAACCTGTCACACACAGGCAGCACAAACTGCCCCATACAATGGGGGCAGAACAATAATAAATATCAAACTAAAATTAATTAATGGAGTGCAGGAGTGGCCTAGTGGTTAGGGTGGTTGGACTTTGGTCCTGAGGAACTGAGTTCAAGTCCACTTCAGGCACAGGCAGCTCCTTGTGACTCTGGGCAAGTCACTTAACCCTCCATTGCCCCTTGTAAGCCGCATTGAGCCTGCCATGAGTGGGAAAGTGCGGGGTACAAATGTAAAAAAAAAAAACTAATTCAAACAAATAAAATTTCCTTAAAGCAACAAAGTAGGTGCTATAGCCAAAGAAGCAGAGTGATGCATAGTGGCCATGCTTATTATTGTAAGAACAAACAAACAGCTATACTGGGTCAGACCAATGGTCCATCGAGCCAGTAACCTGCTTCCAACAGTGGCCAATCCAGGTCACAAGTACCTGGCAGAAACCCAATTAGTAGCAACATTCCATTCTACCAATCCCGGGACAAGCAGTGGCTTTCCCCATCTCCATCTCAAACAAAGACTATGAACATTTCTTGCAGGAACTTGTCCAAACCTTTTTTAAACCTGGATTTGATAACCATTGTTACCACATCCTCTGACAGTGAGTTCTAGAGCTTAACTATTCGTCAAGTTAAAAAATATTTCCTCCTATTTCCATGTAATTTAATTGAGTGCCCCCTGGTCTTTGCACTTTTTGAAAGAGTGAAAAATAGATTCATTTTTACCCATTCCACACTACTCACGATTTTGTAGACCTCAATCATATCCCCCCTCAGCCATCTCTTTTCCAAGCTGAAGGGCTCTAAACTCTTTAGCCTTTCCTCATATGGAAGGAGTTCCATTCCCTTTATCATTTTGATCGCTCTTCTGTGAACCTTTTTTAATTCTGCCATATCTTTTTTTGAGATACGGTGACCAGAATTGAACACAATACTCAAGTGAGGTCACACCATGGAACGATACAGAGGCATTATAATATTATTGGTCTCATTTTGCATCCCTTTCCTAATAATTCCTAGCATCCTGTTACCTTTTTTGGCAGCTGCCGCACACTGTGCAGAAGATTTCAGCATGTTGTCTACAATAACACCTAGATCTTTTCTTGAGTTCTGACTCCTAAGGTGGACCCTAGCATCAGGTAACTATGATTTGGATTATTCTTCCCAATGTGCATCACTTTGCATTTGTTCACATTAAATTTCATCTGCTATTTGAATGCCCAGTCTTCCAGTTTCCTAAGGTCTTCCTGCAATTTTTCACAATCTGCATGCGTTTTGACAATTTTTAATAATTTTGTGTCATCTGCATATTTAATCACCTGACTCATCATTCTGATTTCCAGATTATTTATAAATATTGTTAAATAGCACTGGTCCCAGTATAGATCCCTGTGGCACTCTACTGCTCACCTTCCTCCATGGAGAAAAATGGCCATTTAACCCTACCCTCTGTTTTCTGTCCAATTGTGTTATGACAAGCTGATTCTGCTGTGCTGATCTGAGAAGACAAATCAGTTGGTACAGGATTAATAAATATCAGCTCCTTCCCCCTAAAATGTTGTTGCTATTAGATTCCTCTGAATTTTTATTCTCTCCTCCCCCTCCCCCATGACTCCCTTCTATTGGCCCTTATTAGTTCTCTGGTGACAAAACCCCCCTCTTTTCCTTCTATGTCCCATGTTTTTTTCTTCCTTTCACCCTGCAAATGAATTCTTGCTGCCTCACTTCCATGATTGCTTATTTTCGGTTTCCTGTTTCACCTCATTTCTACATTCTTGGGTGGCGGAGCCGGTGGGGGGAGGAAGAGTTGGTGGTTGGGAGGCAGGGCTAGTGCTGGGCAGACTTCTACGGTCTGTGCCCTGAAAATGACAGATACAAATCAAGGTAAGGTATACACAAAAAGTAGCACATATGATTTTATCTTGTTGGGCAGACTGGATGGACCGTGCAGGTCTTTTTCTGCCGTCATCTACTATGTTACTATCCAGCTCATAATCGAAAGTGATCGCCGGTCATTTCCTGACACAAATCGGGAGATGGCCGGCGATCTCGGAAAAAGCGGCGAAATCCGTATAATCGAAAGCTGCTTTTTTTGACAGCATCCACTGCTTTCCCGTCGCCTCACCAGCGGAAGTTCAAAGGGCGTGTCGGCGGCGAAGCGAAGGCGGGACATGGGCAGGTATGGGCGTGGCTACCAGATAGCCGGCTTTCATCAATAATGGAAAACAAATACGGCGTTAAGCAGTATTTCGCCGGGTTTACTTGGTCCTTTTATTTTTCACGACCAAGCCTCAAAAAGGTGCCCAAACTGACCACATGATCAACGGAAGGAAGCGGAGATGACCTCCCCGTACTCTCCCAGTGGTTACTAACCCCCTCCACAAAAAAACCCAATTTAAACACTTTTTTTCCAGCCTGTTTGCCAGCCTCAAATGCGTACCCACCTCCATGACAGCAGAATGTGTTCTGTCCTTCGACAGCCTTTTCCTGCTTGTGATGTAGCTCTGGGGTGAATGTGACTGTTTTCTGTTATTTGCACTGCAGAGTCCATCAGCAATGCATTGTGGTGGGTGTAGGTATTGGTAGTTGGTAGGCTCTACTCCCCTGGTGCTTTCCCCCTGCTTACTGGGTCAGAGTGTGCCCTGTTTTCTTCCTGTTGTAGTCCATGCGGTAGTGGCCATTTTTGTAAGCCAGTTTTAGTTCCCTTTTCCTGTGTTACCCATGTTAGAGAACATAGTTCTTACCTTGAATGTGCTGAAGAGGGCATTGTACACCATTGTGCCAGCTCTGACCTACTGCTAATCTTAGTACCAGGGGACTCTTTGCCAGTGGGGCACAACCTCTGATCTGCAGTTAACTGTGAGTAAACGTGCTTATTCAAATAGAGAACTTTTTTCAAAGAGATTAGTCTTACCAGGTGCCAACTGGTGTGCCAAGTTATACAGCAGCAATAAGTCCTAGAGGCTGTATGCAGGTCCCTGGAGCAGTTTTAGTGGGGTGCAGTACATTGGTGAGTAGTGGGTTTTTTTGGGGGGTTGGGGGGCTCAGCTACCAAAGTAAGGGAGCTATGCACGTGGGAGCTTTTCTGAAGTCCACCGCAGTGACACCTAGGGAGCCCGGTTGGTGTCCTGCCATGTCAGGGGGGCCAGTGCACTAAAATTGCTGGCTCCTCCCATAGCCAAATGCCTTGGATTTGGCCGGGGTTTGAGATGGCCGACATAACTTTCCATTATCACTAAAAAACGAAGCCGCCCATCTCAAACCCCGGCCAAATCCAAGGCATTTGGCTGGCCGGAACTGTATTATCGAAACAAAAGATGGCTGGCCATCTTTTTTGAAAATACGGATCTGGCCAGCTGTTTGTGGCACTGCCAAAATACATCGCCGGCCATGCATTTTGCCGGTGCTGTTCGATTATTCCCCTCTATATTACCACCTTCTTCTGCAAACACCTATTCTACCTCTTCTCCTTTCTAAAGACTATTTTCTTTCTTTTTCTTCTCCTATAGACCCCCATTCTCTTCTTCTTCCTCCTCCTCAACAAAGCCCCATTCTCTTCTTTCCCTCCCCACTAGATCATATTCTGTCCTTCCTGCTACTCCACCAACCCCCATTATTTCTCCCTCCTTACTAGCACGTCTCCATTCTCTCTTTTCTCCTTCTAGCCTCATGGACCCCCATTCTGTCTTTCCCTTTAAAATCCCATTCTCGTTTATCCTCTACCCCCTACGTGGCCCCCACACCTAGCATGAACCTCCACACCATGCCTAATCAGGTCCATTCCCAGGAAACTCTTACTGATGCACCTAGAAGAAGCTGCAGGAGCTTGTCCTAGGTCAGACAAAAGCAGCAAGACTGATTATCTTTCACCTTTTTCTATGCTGCCTACAGTTTATTGTAAATGGAGAACTTGTAAATATAAATGGGCTAACCTGGGGATGGAGTGGAGGTCCATGACAGGAGGGGGAAGACAGTGGCAGTAAAAGGAACGATGCCTGTTGAACAAGTTGAAATGAAGTGACGGGGTGTGGGGGTGGGCCAGAGGGTCCTGTCTGCTGTGCTTCCCTTCTTCTGCAACTTGTTCTAGTGTAGTTGCAGCAGCCTAGATTTCCAAATCACTCTCCAAACTTTGTGCCCTGGGTGGTTTGCCTCTCTATCCGCCCTAGTTATGGCCCTGGGTCTCCCTTATTTATTTATTACATTTGTATCCCACATTTTCCCGCATAGCAGTAGGCCTCAATGTGGCTTTCAGGTTCGGAGAGGAGAGTACCAACTCCGGGAATATATACAGAGTGGAAAATAGAGTAGCAGTAGGTGCAAGGAAGCTGATAAGGTTCCGGAAAAGAGAATACAACTTGGGACAAATATATAGTAGCATATAGAGAAAAGAAATCCCAATGAGGCTGATAAGTCTCCGGGGATGGGACTACAGCTTCTAGTGAGCATTACAGAGTAGGATAAGGGTAGAACCGTAGAAGTACATGTAATTATAACTGGAGTGGTAAAATTCGTTACAGTTTGAAGTAATAGGATTATGTGGAAGGGGTATTGTTCATTTCTTAGATCGAAGATGTGATGCATTGTAGAAACTTACTTACATAAAACAAACTTCCATTGCCAGTGAGGTACATGTGGTGCAAACATAGTTGTTTTGGTTTTGAAACTGCAGCCTTTTTAGTGCTGATCTGACAGTAATTTGGAGATGTTTCCTAAATGATATGCTTAGCCACAGCCTAGGTTTAATTTGGGAATCAGCTGGATCTTGTTAGTGAACTAACATCTTCATTAACTTAATCAGTTGCTGGCTAAGTAACATAAGGGCTCAATGTGTATAACCTACACCTTTAGCAGCTGCAGAACGGATTCATTAAGAAATAAAACTGATGACAAACCATGAAACCACTTTTAGGGCGAAGTGAGCACCCTTCTGAGACCTCAACATGAAAAACGGCCCATATTTTCTAATAGCAAAGTCCTTGACAATATCATCATTGTTCATTTTGTATCCCACATTCCCCCCTATTTGCAGGCTCAATGTGGCTTACATAGTACCATAAAGGCGTTCGCCAAGTCCGGTAGAGAAACAAATACAAGGGATACAATGGCTTCCCCAATTACCAGCAAATGATAGACCTAGAGTAAACCAGACGAAGCTCCAAAAAAAAACCAACCAAATTTCATCTCATTGAATGTGCATCTCATTCCATGAGGTAAACTCCCATTTCACATGGTTCTAATGGGATCCCTCTAGAACTATTGACATCCTGGGAAACAACAGAATGGTATAGAGTCTGTGGGATTCTTCATACTGTTTCTACCTTGAGTGCTAGGAAAATTCCCACAGCCTTGCCAATAGGAATTTGGAATTGTGTATTCAGTGACATCACATGGTCACTAAGGGGCCCTTTTACTAAGTTGCAGTCAGCCACTAATGAGTGCTTACAGCAGTTAAAGAGCACTACATAAGGCCAGTCAGGTATCCTGTGTAGTTTGGGGATGATGGCACACCGCAGCCATGTGCTAAAAAAAGCAGAACTTATTTTAGCGCTAGGGATGTGTCTTAGGTGGAGAAGAGGCACGTTCTACATAGTGCAACTATGTCCACATGTGCTAACTCGATTAGCATGTGGTTAGTGTGTGACCCTTACTGCTTAGAAAATGGGAGTTGGTAAGTGCTCACATGCTAAGGGCCACATGCTAATGGGGAATTAGTGCATGCCATTAATGGGAATATTGGAAAAGGGGCCATTTTACAGCAGGATATATAAAGGATGAATTGCTGAAATGATCAAGATGGTGGACTGGCTAGTCATACTCTGCACGGTTCTGCTTTGGGTCTGATACATTTTATACATGTTTCTTTTCCTAATCCTGGTTACAAGGAAAGGCAGACTCTGGGTTTACTCTTTGGAGACCTGGACTGTCTACTTCATAGAGCATTTTTTGGTGCATGAGGTCAGGGTCCAGTAGTCTTGCTTAAGAAGTACTTGGGCACCCCTCAGAATCCTTTGACTGCTTCCCCAGATGACCTACCATTGAATTCCAGGGATCAAGAAAGGCCTACATTGCTAACTGCACGCTCACGTATCAGAAGCTACAACCACAGAGCTGCACACTTAGCAGACCTGGGAAAACACTGGCTCAGGGACTAGACCCTGCCTGTGAACTCAGCAGAGACGATGTTATGGGTAACACTGAGGGACCTGAAAAACTTGCCACCCTGTTTACTAAGCTGTGCTACGGCTGCCGCGCAGCAATACCGACATAGCCCATTCAAATTGAATGAGCTGTATCGGCATTAATGTACACCAGCCACTAATGCGGCTTGGTAAACAGGGTGTTGGTGGTATAGCGAAGGTGAGAGTTCAGTTTGTCTTGGAAATTCAAACTACAAGAAACAATGAATTTACAGAGGGGATCACTTCTCAGTGATCTCATTGGAGCCACATGTCAATGCTCACTAAACATACTGTTGCATCATTGGATGAGATTTGGAATGTCATTATGTATATACAGCAGTCTGTCGGAGGGTGAAATATGAAAATAAAAACCCCAGATGAAGGATTCTGTCTCTGTTCTGGAATAAAAAGTGCAAGACCATCAGGAAAATATTGGGCCCTTTAATTAGATTAACCATGCACCAATGAATTAGTGTGTTAGCACACCTTAGTAAAAGGACCCCACTGTGATTCTAGAGGGGTGGGTGGGAAACGGTCACCACACAGATATTTCTATCATAAAAGTTAATTAGTTCCTATATATCTAAATTTGGAAATGATGTCAGAAGATGTAATTTCTGATTTGTAAATTTTCCTGCCGTACCATCTGCTTCTGCATTTGAGATATTTAAAAGGTAATTTGATTGTGATTATTTTTTTTGAAATTTTAATTTGAGTATCTGATAATCACAAAAAGACTCAAAGCAGAGTACAAATTAAAAATATATATTCTAAATTATCATCTGAGTCAATGCTCCCAATGACTAAGCTACTAACCTGTTATTGATGAGAAAACATGTAGGAAGGACAGCAGACAGGATCTTACCTGGGTCCCAAAATGGTTTTTCCAGATGTTGCTAGGTCCACAGAAATGAGGAAGCTTTTTCTTGAGAATGAGAGAGAGGTTAATGGTTTGGGGGATTAATTTTTTCTCATTTCCTTGTGCCAGAACAACATCAGAATAACGCATTATGTTTAGTCCTGTTGCAATTAACATTATTTCTGAAGTTTCTACCATATTATCTCTAAACATCCAAGAAAACAATACCATCTATTATTCCATCTATTCACTTATGACTGATGTATAAGGACCAGTCTTGCTATGTACTGAAAGGGATTATATATACGTGGAGGGGCATAATCGAACGCAAACGCCCATGTGTAAGACACATCATCTCCGAGAAGGGTCCGTGAAGGGGTGGGCCCAAATTGTATTTTCGAAAAAGATGGACGTTATCTTTAGTTTCGAAAATACGGTTTGTGCCAGGCAAATGCATTGGTGTGGGCGTTTTTGAGATGTGGGCGTTGTTTGAGCTGGGCGTTTTCGTTTTTCAGCGATAATCGAAAACGAAGCGTCCCAGCTCAAAAACAACCAAATCCAAGGCTTTGGGGTGTGGGAGGGGCCAGGATTCATAGTGCACTGGTCCCCCTCACATGCCAGGACACCAACCAGGCACCCTAGGGGGCACTTTTAAAAAATAGGAAAAAACATTAAATTACTTCCCAGGTGCATAGCTACTTTACCTTGGGTGCTGAGACCCCCAAATCCCCCCCAAAACCCACTCCCCATAACTCAACACCATTTCCATAGCACTTAATGGTTGAAGGGGGCACCTACATGTGGGAACAGTGGGTTTTGGGGGGGGGGGGTCAGAGGTTGTGCCCCACTGGCAACGAGGTCTCCCTGGTACTAAGATTAGCAGTAGCTCAGAGCTGGCAGAATGGTGTTACAATGCCCTCTTTCAGCAACATTGGGCCAAATGGAATACCGCTTGACTACCACGTGGCTTTTGTGGTAATTTCATTTTTTGCAAGTGTCCGATATGCCTGTTGGAAATACTTTTTATTTTTTGGGTGCGCGTAATGGACGCGCGCCAAGTGGCATTTTGGCGTGTGTAGGTCATTACCGCCCGGTTATTACATGAGTGTTTACCACTAGGATTTAATAACCAGCAAGCTGTACAACAAACTGAGTAAATACTTCTTAGAGAGTACAGATGCTGTTTCTATGGCCATACTTTCAGGTTGGCTGATGCCTTCTCAAACCAGTAGGTCCAAAGGGTGGGGGGCCCTGAAGGCTAGATGAGACCGGCTCTATAGCGCCAATTCCTAATTCCTGATTCCTTCCTATTCTTTTGGTCTGATAATGAATTTTCCCTCCTCTCCCCTTCCTCTTCCCCTTCTCCTTCTCTCATTTTCATTTTCTGCATCTCTTTTATTTATAATTTGATTTGCTGTAAATTGCTCTGAAAGTTCTTACTCATGGGTGGTATATCAAACCCTCAATAAACTTAGAAACTTGATGTGAGGACTTGAGCAGAGGAGTGGCCTAGTGGTTAGGGGTGGTGGACTTTGGTCCTGGGGAACTGAGGAACTGAGTTTGATTCCCAGCACAGGCAGCTCCTTGTGACTGTGTCACTTAACCCTCCATTGCCTGCCACCATAGAGCCTACCATGAGTGGGAAAGTGTGGGGTACAAATGTAACAAAAATAAAAAAATGTGTGTGTGTTTGCTCTTGGTGTGCTCCGTCTCACTTGTAACTCTGTGTATCAGACCTATCAGCTAATAACGTTAAGGAACCATCCTGTTTGCCAGACACCAACTGCAGATGTTTAATCCTCTAACTTAGCTCTAAGATAGATGATATTCACCCACAGATTCTGTACTGAGCTGTACACAGGGATCCCCTGACACATCTCTTAGACAAATTCCACCCTATCAGGAGCCAGTTCTCAGCTTAGACATTCTTTAATCTAGTTTAACATTTTTTTTTTCAATTACCAGTCATGGCCTCAGCTAAATCTACTACAGGTATAACAGAACCACTCCCATCCAAGTAGAACATCAAGAAACTGATATCTAGCTTATTTCCATTTGTGTTTGGTGCTGTCCCTAAACTCTGGAAGGTGGCTATTGTTCACTCACTTTGAAGAAGCTAATCTCTATATTTCAATCATTTCAGATTACTGACCAGTATCAAATCTTTATTTATCCAAATTAATTGAGAAGGTTTTCTTCTCTCAACTTACAAATTACACTTATAAGTCTAACATTCTCTACTCACACCACTAAAATGTCAGTCTTGGTCACACGGCAGAGACCATTCTGGCCATTCTCTTAAGCAAAATTCACAGTTTCCTTAATGGTGGCAGGGATGTATTTATGGTTTCTTTAGATCTCTCTTCTGCCTTATTAACAGATCACCATCTTCTGCTCTCCCAACCTGAAAAGACAAGGCTGAATGGAGAAGCCCTCCTGCAAGTTTTTTTCCATTTATGCCTCTTCTGAGTCATCTCTCGCAGCCTCTTACTTGTTGCCTTGCAGTGTCCCCCTGGGTATAGTACCCACCCCTATGCTGTTCGACATACTTCTCAGTTCATTGACCACTCTAATACAGGACCTGAACATCAGTACTTTCTACTATGAAGATAATGCTCTCCTGGCCACATATACAGATCTCTATGTCCCCACAGCTTACCTCACTGGGGATTTACCAACTCAAGATGACTCCTTTATATGGTCAATTCTTTCAGGTATTTATCAGTCATTATTGACCACCAATTATAATTTAAAACCACATTTGGCTACCATCAGCACCACTATGTACTCTGTGGCATCTTGATTCCTTAAAATCTTAGCTAGACAAATCTTCACAGCATACTCTGACTCATCCTTCAGTGACACTGCAGCTTGACTAATGCTGGATCAGTTTAACTGATGTAAATTTGTTTATGTAATTCAGAACATGGCCATGAGCAGAACCGGCTTAACCCATGGACCAGGTGAGGCTCTGGACCAGGCTGCCAGCGCTAAAGGGTGCCAAACACCCAAGCCCATGACATCACTGGTCCATAGGTTAAGCTTAGCTTTTACTAGGGCTGCACGTTAACACCACGATTAATGTGTTAATTATTAATCACCCATCCTGCCCCCTTGACTTTCTTACTCAACTTCTTGTTTGGGATGGATCAGAGTGAAGACCCAGTGCAGGCCACAGGTAGCTTTTCTGTACCACTGCCACGGCTGAAGGGCCAAAGATTTTACTGAAAATGGAAAAAGATAAAACTGGGTGGAATGGGGAGGAAAGAGAGCTTCTGGTGATCTGGGGGTGGGGGAGAGATGCCGGACCATGTGCGGGCGGTGGCAGGGGGAATTAAGAGAACCACGTGTGGATGTGGGGGAGGGGAGGGAGAGAGGATGAGGGAACCTCAGGTAGCTGTGTGGGGGGATGAGAGAGAGGAAGAGGGAAACATCAGGTGGTCATGGGAGGGGTAGAGGGAGAGAGGAAGAGGGAATCTCAGGTGGCCGTGAGGGGGGGGGGGGGGGGGGGGGGAGAGAGGGCAAACCTGGCATGGGGAGATGCAAAAACAAAAGTTGGTCCAGGGCGCCACAACCTCTTGAGCTGGCACTGGCCATGAAGGTACTAGGTCATGCTTGCACATTCAATCACATGATACCACTATTGTTTAAGATTTACTGGCTCTCTGTGCCTTTTCAAATTCATTTCAAAGTCATTCTTGTAATCCACATGTCCTTATGCACTGGAGTTTTCCAGTATCTTTCCTCTTTGATTAGTTCTTATATTCTTTCTGTTTACTTTGCTCACAGTATTCATACATCCTTCAATTCCACCAGTTGCACAAGCAAGACTTGACTCAATTAAGCATGTAGCTTTCTTGTTTATGGCTCCTTTCCAGGGGTTCCCAGGCAGCAGCAGTGACCCCCTATTGCCACCAGGGTTGGCACCGTCATCCAAAATCTTGCCAAAGACCCATAGCAGTAGTCTACCACTTAGGGTCACTGGCACTATTTTGAATGATATCACCAATCTCAGGAATCCCTATTCCAGCAATGGAGCCCCTGTGTAAGTCCTGTGGTGGGGGGGGGGGGGGGTGGAAGGGGATGAGAGAGAGAGGGTAAGGCTATGGAGTGCCAGCATTTTGCTGTCAGGGGTGGGGCTGAGGTGGGGAGTGTTTATTGGGAAGGGATCTTCATGTAGGGAAACCAAATACGGAAAGGGTTCTTCATGTGAGGGGGATCAGGGAGGGTTTTTTCATGTCGGGGAGGGGGGAAATCAGAAGTGCTGGGAGTTGTGCCGCTCTGGAACTTCACCTATTAGCAACTGCGCTAAGGACCAGCTAATAAAGCAACTGCACTTACCACCTCCCCTTAGGTGGTGGTAAGTTCGGTTGCCTGCGCTATTGCCATTCCTGACAGCTAGCAATGGAAATGACCCATGTGCTAGCTGTCACTGCCAACCTCCATCTGCCCATTTCATGCCCAGATCGTGCCCTCTCCCAGGTTAAACAGCTAAGTGGGATTTTTACCACAGTGGCACTGTTCCCTCTAAGCTGAGTGGGAGTCCTCCACATATACTTCTGCCAGTCGGGGGTGCTGTTTCACTATCACATTTTCAGGCAAGTCCAGCAGGACTCCAAGGAACCTGCTTGTCCCTAGAGATTGAAAGCACAATATTGAAGCACCACCCTCTTCTGGTAGCAATGCAGTTGGAGCACACCCGCTTTGCTTAGAGGGAACAATGCACAGCAGCTCCCTTTTTATTTACTTATTTTAAAAACTTATATACCACCTATAACCTAGATAGATTCCACACAAACACACATAATAAAAGTGAAAACAGAACAGGACAAACATAATCATAGACAAATCACAATAATACACTTCCTCACTCCTAGATTCTCAAAATGTAACAGCTCACTAAAGGGGCCCTTTTAAAATACCGCAATAGAACTACTGTGACGTTAGAGGTAGTGCTGTCCCCAGCATGTGTCATTTCAGGTGCGACAGAATTTATTTTTTTTGCTCAGGCGGTTTGCCTGGTTATCGCTGGCTTAGCATGACAGCCCTTAACGCCTCCTAGATAGGTGGCGATAAGGGCTCCCACTGGAAGTGGCTGTGCGGCAAGTGTACACTTACTGCACAGTCATTTCCTTTTTTTTTTTTTTTGCCTTTTACCCACTGTGATAAAAGGGACCCTAAAAACTGAACAGTAAGGTAGCACGAAATTTAGACAAATGCTGCCACAAAAAACTGTGTTTTCAAGAGTTTTTTTAAACTGAGAAACAGTACTACAGAGGCGTAATTGTCCTGAAAACTCATTCCACAATGGAGACAGCTGTGTGGGTTGGCGCTACCGTCTACTGCATGGTAAACCCCAGGTTAGCTGCTTTATGCAGCTTAGTAAAAGGGGTCCTGTGATATTTCTTTTTGAATAACACAACTCTACTGGTGTTTTACTACCTACTGCTCCATGAACGGTTAATTTTTACATTACAGTTTTTACTTTGAAAGCTCTCTGATTCCTATGAGATTAAATAGTGTCCAATGTTCCCGTAATAAGCCATATGGGAACAGATTGATGGGAACATTGGACACTAAAGGGTTAATAATCCAATGCTATGTAACATCATAAGATTGAAAATATGCCTTTTTGATAGTTTATATTACATAATCTAAACTTTTTTGAATATATTGATTTATCATCATTTTTTTCATATTTATATTATGCATTATTTTGATAATGTGATTTTTATATATGTGTTTTTCTATAATATTGTTTTATGTATATATTTTAAATATTTGTTTTATTTAAATGTACTTATACAGTTATTTTATGTAGAGTTTACGACCCCTGATGCAGCCACATCAGCTAAAACACAGTTATGTCAGGTTATTGTTGGACAATAAACTTCTCATGGTTCAACTGACCTCTAGCTGCCTCTGCTCCTTTGTGTTTGTGGACACAAAATATCTTGCCAACCCCTTTGCCTACTTTTTTTAAATTTCCTGGCCTTCATTTCATTTCCTGTTTGCTTCTATTTTGATTATTGATTGTAAACCATGTTGCTTTTTGTCTATCAAAAATGGAATACTAAATGTTTATTTAGAAGGATTTATTAACTGCCTTTATGAAGAGATTCACCCCAAGGTGCTGTACAGCAGGTACAACTTGAACATAAACTTACAATTTTAACAATAGTAAAATGGCCAAATCTAGCAAAAATGGTAAATCTGGAGATGGCAAATTGAATCCTAGTAAATACAATGTGATGGACAATCATGCTGGCTAAATGCAAGAAAGCCTTCATCTAGTTAGTGATCTTTCTTTGGACTTTACACTCTTGCCCTCATTCCTTTTGCCTTCTTTCCATTTATACTTGTTTTTTTCTTCTTGTGATCTTCTAGCAAATTAAAGATATCAATATATTTCTTATTCTGTATATGCTTGCACAATTCTATCATCACCACTAAAAGTGGAGGGTCACCCTCTTGCAAATATTTCCCACCTTTATGCCTTCGTTAAGGCATGAAGGACCACATGAGAGTCACTAGACCCACAGGATGATGATCTACCCTTTGCTTCCCTTTTTAATTCCCTTTTTTTTCTTTTATGGTGATCACTGGGGCCCTTGCTTGTGTACCTTCTTTCCCCATCTTCCCCATTCCTCTTGACACAGATAGGTCAGCAAACCCCCCCTGTGCTGGTCTGGTCACAGCTGTCCTTCTAGGCTCTGATCCATCAGCAAGCAACCATCCTATTCCCTGTTATGCAGTCTGTATCTAGTACCGCACCTCACCGCTTTCTATCTGTCTGTCAGCTCACTGAACTCCTGTCTTCTGCTGAGACATCTCATGTCCCATACTGTAAAGGTCTTGGCTGTTCCTCCCTTAGTGTCTCTGTCCTTTAAAGAGCAACTTCAGGATCATGGAAGCTTCTCGCTCCCTCATGCCATGCTCTGATAGGAAGGAATCTGGTGGGAGGGGTTCCCCTTGGTTCTGCAAGGCCATGATTCCTGGGAAATCTGTCCACCCAACCTATAGTTGCATAGATCAACTGCAGCATGTGATTAGTGGATTAGGCTGCCAGTTCTGGGCTGTAACTTAGGGGGGAGGAGGGTTTGGATCTCATGGTAAGTACTCAGTCACTGCTCAGATCAGATGGGGTTCCATATGTAGGGCAAATAATTCTGACCAATTTACTGCAGGGATGGCCTGGACCTTGGAACCAAGGATCCAGCTCTGAAATGACAGTAAGCAAGGATTTCCAAATCTGCTGCAAGCCCCAATCCACTTTTGTCAATAATACTTGGGCCATCCTATGCCCAGCCCTCTCCCCTGAAGCTAGGGCCAGTGAACAACAATTTTGTAGGATGGGTGGAGGGAGGGGAGCTGAAAGGTTTCTTGCCATGCATTTATGCACACTTTTGCCACCTTAATCTAGACAAATCTTTATAGAATTACCCTCTGAATATCCTTCCTATGTAACCCTTTTTTCGCACATGTAAGATTCAGGTGGGTTATATCAGTAAAACATGAAGGTTGGGGGTGGGGGGGATAGGTCAGGGCCAGGATCAGCTTTTGCCAGGAGACAATCAAACATATAAACGGCAAGTGACCGTACTCACTTGCAAATGCGCAGTACAGACTTCCCTCTCTGTCCCGCCCTCGCGTCAAGACGTCATGATGTCAGAGGGTGGAACAGAGAGGGAAACGGAGTCAAATTGTCGGATGCCGCCGCTGCCGTCACCTGGAAAGGAACATCACGTGAAACAACCTCCACCCCCCCATCCCCGCCGCCGCTCCCGCCCCCTCCATATCGGGCCCCCTGCACTGACCTGACAGCGCCTCTCACCTCCGTGTGGAAGCGCTGCAGGCAGCAGCAGAGCGATCTGCTGCTGCCTGTAGCACTTTCACACAGAGGTGAGAGGTGCTGTCAGGTCAGTGCCGGCTCGGAGGGGGGAGGGAGTGGCGGCGATGAGGGTAGCTGGACATGGGGGGAGGGCAGGGGGGAGAGGCCATGGTTGCTGGACTTGGGGTGAGAGCAGGGCACAGAGGAGGGTTGCTGGACATGGGGGGAGGGGGGAGGCCAAGGGAAAGACGAGGGCCGCTGGATATGGGGGGGGGGGGGGGGAGGATCGGTGGACAGGATGAGGCCGGGGGAGAGAGGAGGGCTGCAATACTTGCCTGTTTTTACGGGCTTAATGGCTAGTTGGTATATAAAATTCACTCACTCCACACTCCTCTTGCATATAATAACTCAGTACTGGTCAGAATATTTGGCCTGAATCAAAACAGTTTACAAAAGCTTGGAGCTATAGTTAACAGGGACAACAGGAAGATGTAAAGCAAAACTAGGTTCCAACACTTAGTCTCTAATCAGTTTCTTTTTAGAGATCTCAGTGTTCTGGTGGTTTCTTCCCCAGGTGGAAGCTCCTCTTGGAGTTTTTATTACTGAGGTTCTCATAGTTTCCTTTTTGATCCCCTCATACTACTCAGGTTAGATCTTAGGTTGTTTCTTCTCTTCTTCTCCTTTGAAGGATGCAATGGTGGGATAGTACAGCAGCTTAAATGGCTCCAGTACTGCTTTTCACTCCTTCCTTCTTCAGGTGCAATGACTGGGCTAGCCAGAGACTTTTTTCCCTTTCCTGAGTACTACAATGGCCAGGGGAGTAGGAGCCCAACATAAAGAAATTCATACAAGTCTATGTTTATATATCAGCCAGAGTTATCCTCCAAGTGAGGTTGCCTCCCACCATATCAGTCACTGGTCAGTTTTGGTACAGCCACTAGAGGTCTCTGTGATTCTTAAGAGAGCAGAATCATAAGGGTCTCTGCACCTAGATTATAACTGGAGCTGTGCAGACATCGGCACACTGTAGCCTGGAGAAGGAGTAAGCGTGTCTGTAGATGGACAGTATTAATGGATGTTTTGGCAGCTCCTTTTTCTCCTTCTCCCTCTCCCTCTTGATGTATATAGGCCAAATCAATTATCTCCTAAATATCTGCTTCTATGTCAATTGCTAGGGAGAGGGTCGTGAGATTTTTTCCCTTCAAAAATCAAATTTATATGACTTTAACCCACAGGTGAGAACAATAACTTTGTTTCTAGTGCTTGTGGAAGCTGCTGGTGTTGACAGTACCAACACCTGACCTAGAGTTGCAAGGCTCTATGAATCTGCAAATCCATTAAGTTATCCAACACCACCCCCTGGTAACAACGATTTCCTGGTTGCATTAACCTGAGTTATAACAGAGCAACCCTGTCAGAAAATATTATGGAAAATTTGCCATTTACCCATATCACTACTATAGATACACAGGTAGAGAGGCAGGAAGACAGATGGGGGGGGGGGGGGGGGGGGGGAAGAGAGAGAGAGAGAGACCTTATGATATTACCCACCAAATTCACACATCAATGAAATACAGAAAAATATGATTGCATGTTGCTGGAAACTGAAATCGTTTATGAAGTTTTTTTTTTCTTTTTAAAGATACATTTGCTTTGGTCTTTTATTTTTAACAATCACTGCAAATTGAAAGAACAGAGGCGTCAGACTTAAGAGAATTCTGATTTTTTGTTTTCATCCAAATCCATTGCATTTTCATTTTTCCACCTGACTTCCAAAACCATACAAGCATTCACCCTCTTAACTGTACTCATACCAGCTGGAACAGCTGAACTGCTCTTTCATATCGGAGTGCTGTGGATAATGTAGTCCAGTGACCCAGTCATAAAGGACAGTCCATGCATAAATAATTCTTTTCCTCCTGCAGCTGGTTTCTATGACCATACATTTAGGGGCCACGTGTCAAGCTTTGGAAATTAGTGAAAACACTTCCAATAAAACTTGCCTTGTAGCAATGGGAATGCAAGCACAGGTTTCAATTTCAGTGGCACAGGCTTTCTCACCTTCTCTTCTGGAAAGCCTGTGCTCCAGAAAAAAAAATGTTGAGAATGAAGCAAATGACTTGGACACTTTTTTTGTTTGCCCAGGTTTTATTAAGAATTGTAAGATATCTGATCACTCTTCAAGGGGCCAGTGGTTTATTTTTCTGTGCAGGGTAATGTATTGCCACTTTAGGTACAATAGAACTGTATCTGCAGATCAGAAGACACATTTCAAGCCGTAAAAACACATGAAATCACATTATTCTAGCTCGTAACCACTGGCGATATGTTTCTGGAGTAATACAATCATAATCTATCCATTGTGTGAGTGAGTGAGTGAGCCATAATCATTTGACTCAAACAACTTGAAGCAGTACTATCAATGGCTCACCTATTCCTTGTTCTACAAAAACCCACCTCAAAATCTCCCATTATTAATTGCTGATCAGGTTCTAGGCAAATAGCTAATAAGGTTTGCGATAGTACTGAGATTTTCCACATTCCATTTTTATAGTGCTTGAAAAACAACAGTGCGGCCTCCTTTTCCACTGCACTTATGGTTCAGTATAGACAAGCGCTGCAGTTTATGATTCTCCTCTGCTCTGCTCTTCTCCCCATAACTTTCCTGCTAAACAGCAGTGCACAATCGCCTCTTTGGCTGCTCAATGGCTGCTCTTTGATGTACACGTGCTGTGTTCATCTCACAGTCTCTCTCGGCAAAGTAACCCACATTCTAGTGGATGATATCATACCCACACAGCTCATGAGCTACCTAATAATCAATCATACCTGTGAACTTAGTTGCCGTTATTTGCACGATTTTTTTTAAATTACGTTTTGCTATATTCATGCCATGTCTACACAACGGTGTTTTCCATCCTAATATTCACAAATACACAAAACCCAGTAACTTTCTGATAGAACGTGAGGTGGCTGATTTCACGTATTCTCATGAAGGGGATAGGGAGTGTGTGTGGGGTGTACTAGGATTTGTGTGGCTACGTTTATATATATCTAGAAATTAGGGCCATAACTTTAGAAATTAAAGGGAAAAGGAGGGAGACGTGAAGGTTTTGATCGTCTTTCTTTTTTTTTTTTTTTCTTGGGGATATTTGAAAACATCACTTTGTACTGTGAAAGCTCTGAATCACCTCTGGGAATTAACTCAAGCGCTGGAACTTGATTTACTGGCTCCTGTTTATGGTGAAGAGTTACTTAACTGAGATGTTTAAATATCAGGCAAGCCTTTGTTTTTATCTGTGATATCTGCTTTGGTTTAAAAGCAATGACATACTAATAGCTGCAATCAGGTCCTAGAGGATCAAGAAATGATATCTGAAAAGTTTCCTCCAGATAAAGAAAGTGATGTTTCCTAACGGAAAAAAAAATAATATTCCACCTCTGTAATATTGAAAAAAATGTGTAACATTTTCGACAGCATTATAAATCAAACAATGGGAACAAAAGCATCAATGTAAAAGGTACCTTATATAACTTTCAATAATATACCGTGTGTGTGTGTAAATGTTTAAAAAATCCTCACCTCAACCCCCCCCCCCCCCCCCCCCGCCTTCTGTTCCCCGGGGAGCCTCAGCTCTTTAGGATGGACAGCTAATTAAAACACTACAGATGAGCCCAGCATATCAAACGATTCATTCTGAAAAATGACTAGAATCACTTAAAGAAGAAACTGCAAACTTACCTAAAATGACCAGCAGGAAATAGAATAAAACCCCCCTCATCCTGCCCCTTCTGGATAAATCCTGCTGTAATTCTCAGTCTTTGACAAGGCTCTGAAGTGGGACTGTCCTCTTGCCCTGATGCCTGGGTGCTGTAAGCCACAAGCCCCTTTCCTCTCTCACAAGCATCCCTCTCGCTTCCAAATATGCAGCCCTACGCTCCAGCCAGAAGCAGACAACTGGACCATAGCTTCAGCTTCTTCAAATCTAAACACCAAAATAATAATAACAATAAAAAACTGCTCTGTGTTTCTTTGCAAACTTTTTGTCAAGTACAATCCAAAGTGTAGGCTTGGACTGCTCTCCGGGACCTTGGAGGTTGTCAGAAGCTGAAATCCGATGCCATCCAGTAAATCATGCCTGTGTGTGTGGCTTTCCCCTTGTGGTTTTGGTCAGATTTTTTGATGGGTGCTTTGTTGTGTAGCCTGTATGTGAGATGTATCTCCTGCACGTCCTGACAGTGTCCTGGCTCCCCAGCTCTGTCTGAAATCGCTACTGCTTCTCCGTTCCTCCCCCTCCTTGTTGCCCGGAGGGTGCAGCAGCAATTCTTAAAGGCAAAGACGCTGAAATAAATGCCCCTCACTCCCCCAACCCTCGATTACCACCCGCCCACCAACGCCACCTAGCAGGACTTCTTCCAACACACACACATCAACACAGTGATTGTTACAGAGCAAAGCCAGGAAAGAGAGTGCAAAAGCCCCGTATCAGAGATGAGCTGTGCTAGGATGAAGGCACTGTTCCATTTCAGGAACAATATTCGCCCGTCCATCAATTAGTTGCCGATCAGTGATTTATTTGGTGTAGGAGTCTTTTTTTCTTTCCTGGAACAGGTTCGTGGGGACACCCCATGCTTTTGTAGTGCAAAATATAAGCCAGGACAAGATTCATGTTAGACAGTGACAGTTTAGTCCTTTGCTAATAAAGGAGAGGGATCTATTGACCGTACTGCATCCCTCCCCCCCCCTTCACCTCCCAGAGCACCTCTAATAAATGCAAATCAAGTTAAGTCGTTTGCATTGCAATAAAACTGATTGTAGTTTGTCAGCTCTAGAAGACCACGGGGAGCAGGTTGCTCCTTTTTGACAGTAGCACTTGAGATTTATTCCGCAACAGTTTCATTTGTATCCACTTGATACTGGAATAAAACTAATCTGTATGGACTCCTAACCCCAAAAGAAAAAAAATGTATTTAAGGCGATGGAGGGGTGGAGGAAGAGTTCTATCTATCCTTTAAAACAGTAGTTCAAGCTGCTTACTTGCAGGGCTGCAAGAGTTTCTGTCAAGCTCCAGGTAACCATCAGGGTGATCATTTTGAGTCTTTGCACATTCCATTTTTATAGTGCTTGAAAAACAACAGTGTGGTCTCCTTTTCCACAGCACAACCGGCTTTCAAAATGAACTTATGGTTCAGTATAGACAAGCGCTGCAGTTTATGAATCTCCTCCGCTCTGCTCTTCTCCCCATAACTTTCCTGCTAAACAGCAGTGCACAATCACCTCTTTGGCTGCTCAATGGCTGCTCTTTGATGTACACGTGCTGTGTTCATCTCACAGTCTCTCTCGGCAAAGTAACCCACATTCTAGTGGATGATATCATACCCACACAGCTCATGAGCTACCTAAT
Organism: Microcaecilia unicolor; assembly: GCF_901765095.1. Classification (NCBI taxonomy): domain Eukaryota; kingdom Metazoa; phylum Chordata; class Amphibia; order Gymnophiona; family Siphonopidae; genus Microcaecilia; species Microcaecilia unicolor. The sequence goes on along the minus strand of NC_044032.1, from coordinate 462,334,890 downwards.
AATCAATCATACCTGTGAACTTAGTTGCCGTTATTTGCACGTTTTTTTTTTAATTACGTTTTGCTATATTCATGCCATGTCTACACAACGGTGTTTTCCATCCTAATATTCACAAATACACAAAACCCAGTAACTTTCTGATAGACTGTGAGGTGGCTGATTTCACGTATTCTCATGAAGGGGATGGGGAGTGTGTGTGTGTGCGGGGGGGGGGGGGGGGTGGTACTAGGATTTGTGTGGCTACGTTTATATATCTAGAAATTAGGGCCATAACTTTAGAAATTAAAGGGAAAAGGAGGGAGAAATGTGAAGGTTAAATCACCTCTGGAAATTAACTCAAGCGCTGGAACTTGATTTACTGGCTCCTGTTTATGGTGAAGAGTTACTTAACTGAGGTGTTTAAATATCAGGCAAGCCTTTGTTTTATCTGTGATATCTGCATTGGTTTAAAAGCAATGACATACTAATAGCTGCAATCCGGTCCTAGAGGATCAAGAAATGATATCTGAAAAGTTTCCTCCTGATAAAGAAAGTGATATTTCCTAAAGGGGGTGGGGGGGGGGGAATATTGCACCTCTGTATCTAATACTGAAAAAAATGTGTAACATTTTCGACCGCACTATAAATCAAACAATGGGAACAAAAGCATCTATGTAAAAGGCACCTTATATAACTTTCAATAATATAACTTATGTGTTTAAATGTTTAAAAAGTCTTCACCTCAATCTCCCCCTCGCCTCCTGTTCCCCAGAGAGCCTTAGCTCTTTAGGATGGACAGCTAATTAAAACACTACCGATGAGCTCAGCATATCAATGATTCATTCTGAAAAATGACTAGAATCACTTATAGAAGAAACTGCAAACTTACCTAAAACGACCAGCAGGAAATTGAATAAAAAACCCCTCATCCTGCCCCTTCTGGATAAATCCTACTGTGTTTGCTCTTGTAATTCTCAGTCTTTGACAAGGCTCTGAAGTGGGACTGTCCTCTTGCCCTGATGCCTGGGTGCTGTAAGCCACAAGCCCCTTTCCTCTCTCACAAGCATCCCTCTCGCTTCCAAATATGCAGCCCTACGCTCCAGCCAGAAGCAGACAACTGGACCATAGCTTCAGCTTCTTCAAATCTAAACACCAAAATAATAATAACAATAAAAACTGCTCCCTGTTTCTTTGCAAACTTTTTGTCAAGTACAATCCAAAGTGTAGGCTTGGACTGCTCTCCGGGACCTGGGAGGTCGTCAGAAGTTGAAATCCGATGCCATTCAGTAAATGATGCCTATGTGTAGTGCTTTCCCCTTGTGGTTTGGTCAGATTTGATGGGTGCTTTGCTGTGTAGCCTGTATGTGAGATGTATTTCCTGCACGTCCTGACAGTGTCCTGGCTCCCCAGCTCTGTCTGAGATCGCTACTGCTTCTCCGTTCCTCCACCCTCCCCCCCCCCCCCCCCCAGTACAGCAGCAATTCTTAAAGGCAAACGCGCAGATATAAATGCCCCTCACCCTCCCCCCAACCCTCGATTACCACCCGCCCACCAACGCCACCTAGCAGGACTTCTTCCAACACACACACACACACACACACACACACACACACACACACACACACACACACACACACACACACACACACACACACACACACACACACACATCAACACTGTGATTGTTACAGAGCAAAGCCAGGAAAGAGAGTGCAAAAGCCCCGTATCAGAGATGAGCTGTGCTAGGATGAAGGCACTGTTCCATTTCACGAACAGTATTTGCTCGTCCATCAATTAGTTGCCGATCAGTGATTTATTTGGTGTAGGAGTCTTTTTTTTTTTTTTTTCCTGGAACGGGTTCCTGGGGACACCCCATGCTTTTCTAGTGCAAAATATAAGCCAGGACGAGATTCATGTTAGACAGTGACAGTTTAGTTCCTTTGTCAATAAACGAGAGGGATCTATTGACCATCCTGCATCCCTCCCCCCCCTTCACCTCCCAGAGCACCCCGAATAAATGCAAATCAAGTAAGTCGTTTGCACTGCAATAAAACTGATTGTAATTTGTCAGCCCTAGAAGACCACCTGGAGCAGGAACACATCCACATTTATTATCTTACATACTGATGCAACTATATAGGACAAACATATTAAAGTAATAAACTGATATGTAACACATACATAACTAGCAGGTACAGACCTGCCAATCCTGCATTCAGCAGGAGATTCCCACTTTGGCGGGCCATCTCCCACAGTCCTGCAAAAGCAGGAAAGTCTACCACTGAGATACCGTTGGCAGCTCCCCCTTAAGTTCCAACTGGTATTCATTTCCTGGCCACTGCTACTTCTCCAGCAGCAGTGGCCACTACCAAAAAAACAAAAAAACAAAAAACCAAGCGCGGGGCCGCAGCAGCCTCCAGGCATGGGCTGTCGGCTCTGCAACTGCTCCTCTCTCTGCCCCTGGAGGAGCAGGAGGTTGACATCAACTTCCTGCTCCGCTCTGGGGACAGTGAGAGGAGAAAGGAGCGGCTGCAGATCCGACAGCCCGAGCCTGAAGGCTGCTACGGCCCCGCGCTTGCTTTTTAAAAAAATTTTGTTAGCTTTTTTTCTTTTTTCGCGGCTGCTGCTGCTCAACAGGAGAAGTAGCAGTGGCCAGGAAATGAGTATCGGGTGGAAGGGGGAGCGGGAGGCAGGAGGTAGAATGGAGAGAGTGGGAAGATGTGGAGAGAAGGAGGGGACATGGAGAAGGGCTGGAGAAAGAGAGAAACTGCTGAAGATAAGGATGGGGAGAAAGGGGGGATCCTGGCTAAGAGCAGAAAGAGAGAAGACACTGGAAGGAAGGGTAGGGAGAGAAACAGGAGAGATTGAAGGATGGGAGACAGGGGGCATGATGATTGGAAAAGGGTAGAGAGAGAGACACACTGGATGAAACTAAGGGGATAGAGAGAGAGAGACACTGGATGGAAGGCTCAGGAGAGGGGGTAGATGTTGGATGGAAGGATCAGGAGAGGGGTAGAGGGATAGAAGGATAAGGAGAGAAAGAGGGAAAATGGATGGAAGGATGGAACGAGAAAGAGGGAAAATGGATGGACGGATGGGGAAGAAAGAGGGAAAACAGATGGAAGGATGGGGAGAGAAAGAAGCTGGATGTTAGGATAGGGAGAGAAAGAGGGGAGATGGATGAAAGGATGCAGAGAGAAAGGGGAGAGACTGGAAGGATGTGGAGAGAGGGAGGGGACACTGAACAGAAAAGGGTAGAGAGACAGAGCGACACTGGATAGAAGGATGGGGAGAGAAAGACACTAGATGGAAGGATCAGGAGAGAGGGTAGATGGGTGGAAGGATGGGGAGAGAAAGAGGGAAGATGCTGGATGGAAAGATGCAGAAAGAAAGAGGGGAGACACTGGAAGGATGGGGAGAGAAAGAGGGGAGCTGCTGGATGGAAATGGGGAGAGGACATAGTAGTGAAAGACTGGAGAATAAGAGGAAAGGGCATGGGGAGAACAAGAGTGAGGAAAAGATGAAAAGCCATAGGTGGATGAAGTAAAAAGAAGGAAATTAAAGAATGGATAGTAAGAATGAATTAAATATGGACAGAGAGAGAGGCATAAAAATATTGAAGAAAACGGAGAGAAAATTGACAAATGGACAGGAAACCGTGGCAAGAAAGTTAAGACGAAGGAAAGAAGAATCAAGAAACTGGGAGCAACACAATTAGAAAAAGTAAATGGCCAGACAACAAAGGTAAAGAAAATAATTTATTTTAAATTTAGGATAAAGTAATGTAGCTGTGTTAATAAAGTTTAATAAATGCAAATAAAACACAAAATAGAAAATAAGTTGATACCTTCACTGATTTTAAAACATTTTTTATTATCTTTCAGAGACTAACACTTCCTTCCACAGGTCAGAAGAGGATACCATAACAGCATTATACTGACCTGAGGCAGGAGGTTTTGACCTCTGAAAGCTAATTGAAAAGGGTATTAGGATATTAAATAAAATATTTTCTGAAATGGCCGTGGGTTTGAGGTGTGCAAGGGGCAGAGCCATGCAGAGTAGGTGGAGCCAAGGCAAAGTGGGGCAGGGTTGGGTAAGTGTACTAAAATCTCCCCCTCAAAAATTGGGACCCCCTTGGCAGCTCTGCAGGTATAACACTTGGAGCTGGGACCCATTCTACCAGGCATGCCCCTACCCCCCTCCAAGTTACTTCATGTTTTCACCATTCCTCATCAATCAATAACTTAGGTGCACACAATTATGGGATAACCATAGACTGCAGCATGATTTATTAGTAACTTTAACTTTCAATTAACATTAGAAAATGATGATTCCCCCCAAGCTACAGTTGTCAAAAAGCATAACATCAACAGCTGCCCCCCACCACAGTTCGCCATGATAGTAACGCAGCAACTTCCGCTTCTTGCTGTCGCTGCAACTCTTCCTCTTCACAGCTCCGCCCTAACAGCAAGAGCCCTGGCCTGTGTGGACCTCCACACATTTATTCCGGGTCACCCGACCTGCCTTTAATGATCTGGCTCATCACCATGAGCCATTGCTCCTGTAGCTCGGGTTTTTGCCGCTGCGGCAACCCCATTACACTCTACCTAAAGACAAGAAACTACAACAATGAAGCCTTGCCCCATCAAATCAAAAGTAAGGGAGGAAGGGTGGGCAAAGCTGCCTTGGAGGATCAGGAAATGCCCTGAGCCTCAGAGGAAGTACAGGCTTTATTCCCTCCCAAACACCCCGCCCCCAGCAACCTCTCCTCCAATCAGCTCACAGGAATGGGCTCAAGGGCTGGCCGGCTTCTTTTAAGCCAACCTGATGAGAGCACTGCCCCCCCCCCCCCCCCCCCACAATACTACCTCCTATCCCATGACTCTCCAATTTCCTCTGGAGTCTTTCATGAGGTACTTTGTCAAACGCCTTCTGAAAATTCAGATACACAATATCAACCGGCTCACCTTTATCCACATGTTTGTTCACCCTGTCAAAGAAATGTAGTAGATTGGTGAGGCAAGATTTCCCTTCCCTAAATCCATGTAGACTTTATCTCATTAATCCATGCTTTTGAATATGTTCTGTAATTTTGTTCTTTATAATAGTCTCTACCATTTTGCCTGGCACTGACATCAGACTCACCGGTCTATAATTTCCCAGATCTCCTCTGGACCTTTTTTAAAAATCGGCGTTACATTGGCCACCCTCCAATCTTCTGGTACCACACTCGATTTTAAGGATACATTTCATATTACTAACAATAGCTCCGCAAGTTCATTTTTCAGTTCTATCAGTACTCTGGGATGAATACCATCCAGTCCAGGAGATTTGCTGCTCTTCAATTTGTAGAACTGCTCCATTATATCCTCCAGGTTTATAGAGAATTCATTCAGTTTCTCTGACTTGTCAGCTTTGAACACCATTTCTGGCACTGGTATCTCACCCAAATCTTCCTTGGTGAAGACCGAAGCAAAGAATTCATTTAATCTCTCCACTACGGCTTTGTCTTCCCTGTTTGCCCCTTTTATTCCTCGGTCATCTAGCAGTCCAACCGATCATTTTGCAGGCTTCCTGCTTTTAATATACTGTACCTAAAAAAATTTTACTATATGTTTTTGCCTCCAATGCAATCTTTTTTTTTGAAGTCCCTCTTAGCCTTCCGTATCAGCGCTTTGCATTTGACTTGACATTCCTTATGCTGTTTCTTATTATTTTCAGTCGGTTCTTTCTTCCATTTTCTGAAGGATTTTCTTTTAGCTCTAATAGCTTCCTTCACCTCACTTTTTAACCATGCCGGCTGTCGTTTGGTCTTCCATCCTCCTTTTTTAATATGCGGAATATATTTGGCCTGGCTTCCAGGATGGTGTTTTTGAACAGCATCCACACCTGATGTAAATTTTTTACCCTCGCAGCCGCTCCTTTAAGTTTTTTTTTCACCATTCTTCTCATTTTATCATAGTCTCCTTTTTAAAAATTAAACGCTAATGTATTTGATTTCCTATGTACACTTACTTCAAAGCTAATATCAAATCCGACCATATTATGATCACTGTTATCAAGCGGCCCCAGCACCATTACCTCCCACACCAGATCATGCACTCCACTGAGGACTAGGTCTTGAATTTTTCCTTCTCTTGTCGGCTCCTGTACCAGGTGCTCCATAAAGCAGTTCTTGATTTCGTCAAGGAATTTTACCTCCCTAGCATGCCCTGATGTTACATTTACCCAGTCAATATCGGGGTTATTGAAATCACCCATTATTATTGTGTTGCCCAGTTTGTTTGCGTCCCTAATTTCCTTTAACATTTCTGCATAAAGTGTATTCTATAACAATGACCGCAACTGAGTTGTTTAACTAGCTGATCAGCACTGTTAATTGGATGTTAACAAGAAATTATCAACACTAATTGGTATTAATTGAGATTTATAAGCACAGCTCGCTAAGCATATTCTGCAATGTGGTGCACCTAAATTCTAAGTCATATAGTTGAAAAGGTGATGTCTCCATGGACAGGGTGTGGGCATTTCTATAATCCATGCGCATTATTATAGAATACACCTGCTCTGCGCCTAATTTAGGCATTGAGATTTATGCCTAGTAAAAATGACCTTAATAGACGTGACCAAATTTGGTCACATGGAAAGACGCTCAGTGTAATTCTCTGTACCACGTGGAAATTTAAGCCAATTCTGTAAAATGTAAGCATACTTTAGAGAATACGCCTATGCATATTTTTTTCCACACAGATTTTTGAGGCGCCATATATAGAATCTAGTCCATAATGAGGAAAAGCAGAGTGTCATGGGTGATCATTTTTCTTTATGAATAGCTGTGCTACCCTAGTTTGGCCTTAAAACACAAGTTAGACATGATCAAACTATCACCAAGAAATGCAAACCCAGGAACCAGAGGTTGCCTACTACTTTACCTGCCCAACTGCAAAAATGTACATAAGTACATAAGCACCGCCATACTGGGAAAAGACCAAGGGTCCTTCAAGCCCAGCATCCTGTCTCCTACAGTAGCCAATCCAGGTTTCAAGAACCCGGCAAACCCCCACCCCCCAAAAAACAACTTAATTCTTAATAATGTTCAATGGACTTTTCCCTCAGGAATCTGTCCAAACCCCCTTTAAATTTCGTAAGGCCAGCTGCTGTCACTACATTTTCCGGCAACGAGTTCCAGAGTCTAACAACACGCTAAGTAAAGAAAAACTTTCTCCTATTTGTTTTAAATCTACCATTTTCTAGTTTCATCTTGTGTCCCCTGGTTTTGTTGCTGTTTGAAGGTGTAAACAAACACTTCACATCTGTCCGCTCTATTCCGTTCATTATCTTGTAGACTTCTATCATATCACCCCTCAGCCGCCTTTTCTCCAAGCTGACGAGCCCTAACCTTCTCAGCCTTTCCTCATAGGGAAGTCGTTCCATTCCCTTTATCATTTTCGTCGCCCTTCTCTATACCTTCTCTAATTCCTTTATATCTTTTTTGAGATGCGGCGACCAGAATTGGACACGATATTCTAGGTGTGGTTGCACCATGGAGCGATACAATGGCATTATAACATCTTCGTGTTTGTTTTCCATCCCTTTCCTAATAATACTCAACATTCTGTGTACTTTCTTAGTCACCGCAGCACACTATACAAGTCCACCTGGAACTCAATTCCCATAGTCATAAGAAGCATCATGAACTACCTCCAGTTCAGAAAAGACCTAAAGACCTACCTCTTCAGGAAATTCTGTGAGTAAAATATGCACTAATCATTCTGGAACAACAATACACAACACAACCTCTAACTGTAAAGCTTCTTTTCATTTAAGAAATGAACTAGACATATCTTCTGAAGAAACCCAATGACTATTCCATATACTCTAATAGTTATCTTGCCAACCAGTGAACCATACAACCTTGTAAATGTAATTGAATCAATGTAATCTCTAACAACCGTTAAATGTAAGTCACATTGAACCAAAATTTGTTTTTGGATAATTGTGGGACACAAGCATGAATAAATAATAAATACAATAAATACATATATATACCTCCAAATTGTGGGTATGACATATTTTATTTCCAAAGTGAGACTTGAAGCTGATAGATGGATTGCATGCTTGTTGAACATTTTCAGTAGGGCTGCTAGGTTCCTCTGGAGCAAACAACAATGCCTCAATACCTTGTTTAGTCTATAAGGTGCCACCTGCCTCTATCATTTTTGTGCTCCTGTTAATGCACTAATGTTTCAGATCCAAGGCCCTTAACATTCAGTGCTTTGGGAACTGATATCTGAGCCAAATTTTTTAGGACTTGTTTTGCAGCAGTGCCAGCAGCCGGATAAAGTGCTGGAGGTGGTGCTTTATTCATATATATTCAGTAACACTATTCACTTAATTCTAGACATTGAATATACATTTATGCAGTGCCTGGAGCCAATACCTATCTAACCCTGATAATCTGGTAGCCTAACTTAACTGGATAATTTTTTTTCCGGAGAGGAGCTGAATTTCATCATTCTGGATGCCTTTATGGCCAGGCCCCAGCCTGCCCTTAACCCTGCATCCCGAAACACAGATATCATTTATTCGTTGAGCTCACCACAGCATGACAAATGGATAAATATATATATGAGTGACAGAAATTTTAAAAGATTGATGTGGTTGGTATCGGAGTTGCAGTAATCATTTTGTAAATTGGTCCCTTACAACTGCCAAAGTCAAAGTTGGTTTAAACTCCAGTTTCACAGCGAAATAAAACACAGGTGTTCAGTAATGGTATCCACATTGTCTCTGGCACTGGATATCTGTGCAGAACTGTGAGTGTCACAGCTGTCTGAATAGCCACACTGCCCAAACCACTGTTTGGAAAGCTAGGGTAGCAATTTTTCTGGCCTCACTTTATCCGGGTAGCTATCCAGGTAGCAGTTTGAATATATCCATTTTCTGGATACCAGCTCTGCCCATACACCACTCCTACTACTGCTCCTACCCAGTTAACTCATGCTGATTAGAACATAGAAACATAAGTGTTGCCATACTGGGACAGACCAAATGTCCATTATCCCAGTATCCTGTTACTAACAGTGGCCAATCCAGGTCGCAAGTACCTGGCAAGATTCCAGAATAGTAAAACAGATTTTATGATGCTTATCCTAGAAATAGAAAATAGATAAGTGTGTGTCACATAGTATGATATAACTTAAATTTTTGGGGATGTCTCATAGATAATAGTTTGGCTGTATGTTATGACAAAATATTTTTGTCTGGCAGCCGTAGCAGTTTTTAATCATTGACTACCCCCTCCATCCAAAATATGGTAAATTGTAATAAAGATGAATATCATGTAAAAAGTACTTAGAGCACACACTTATAATGGTAGGAAGAAAACTATTTGTACAACCACCAATCAATCAACAAAATAACTTATCTTGTGTATTTTGTGAATATAATAAGGAGCAACCAGGAACCTTCGTTATCCCGACAGGACCTGTTTCGCCAAATTGCTTTGTCAAGGGATAATCCTGCAAAGCCATCAATATATAACAAAGAATTAATTAAACAGATTACACCAAGAATGTTAATACATGTGTCATCTCTAAATGAAATCCTCCTAGAAAACTAAGCTCAAGACTTACGGTTCCAGCTTCCTGGTATATCTTATGCTCACTCTATCTTAATGCAAAGATGGCGGCGGCGTTCTTTTCTATATAAAGAGTCAGCACCGGAACTGCTGAGTGCTTCCCGTGCGTCATTAATGCCGTAAACGTCATCTGTGAATCGGCTAAACGTGATACGCTGCAACCTTATAGAAAGCAACCCCAATGCATATATGTATTTAAACCTCCTGGTTCGATCGTATCTAGATTAAAAATCCAATAAGATTCACGCTGTGACAATTTCCTGTTGCGATCGCCTCCCCTCGAATGTGTAGTTACATGTTCTATAACTTGACATCTGAGCATGTCTACTGTGTGACCTTTGTCCATGCAATGTTGCACTAATGGAGCACCTATATTTCTTGCCATGATTCTAGATCTATGTTCAGTCATGCGGACATTAAGCGACCTGCTGGATTTACCTATATAGATTTTATCGCAAGGGCACCGAATGCTATATACGATGTGAGTCGTCTGACAGGTAGTGTAATTAAGTAATTTATGGATGTGATTCTTGTGGCAGAAACTATCTGTTTCAATAGTTAACTCACAAGCACTCAGCAGTTCCGGTGCTGACTCTTTATATAGAAAAGAACGCCGCCGCCATCTTTGCATTAAGATAGAGTGAGCATAAGATATACCAGGAAGCTGGAACCGTAAGTCTTGAGCTTAGTTTTCTAGGAGGATTTCATTTAGAGATGACACATGTATTAACATTCTTGGTGTAATCTGTTTAATTAATTCTTTGTTATATATTGATGGCTTTGCAGGATTATCCCTTGACAAAGCAATTTGGCGAAACAGGTCCTGTCGGGATAACGAATGTTCCTGGTTGCTCCTTATTATATTCACAAAATACACAAGATAAGTTATTTTGTTGATTGATTGGTGGTTGTACAAATAGTTTTCTTCCTACCATTATAAGTGTGTGCTCTAAGTACTTTTTACATGATATTCATCTTTATTACAATTTACCATATTTTGGATGGAGGGGGTAGTCAATGATTAAAAACAGCTACGGCTGCCAGACAAAAATATTTTGTCATAACATACAGCCAAACTATTATCTATGAGACATCCCCAAAAATTTAAGTTATATCATACTATGTGACACACACTTATCTATTTTCTACTTTTCGTTTTTGGTTGTTGAGTTTTGATAACTTAATAAGTAGAACGCCTAATCCTTTTTACAGTATCCTAGAAATAAGCAGTGGCTATTCCCAAATATATCTTAATAATGACTTAGGAAATTATCCAAATGTTTTATAAACCCTGCTAAGCTAACTACTTTTACCACATTTTCTGGCAATAAATTCTAGAGTTTAATTACACGTTGAGTGAAGAAATATTTTTGCTGGTTTGTTTTAAATTTACTACTTAGTACCTTATTTGCATGCCACCTAGTCCTAGTATTTTTGGAAAGAGTAAACAAGCGATTCACATCTACCCGTTCCACTCCACTCAGTATTTTATAGACATCTATCATATCTCCCCTCAGCTATCTCTTCTTCAAGCTGAAAAATCCTAACCACTTTAGTCTTTCCTCATAGGGAAATCATCCATCCCATTTATCATTTTCATCGCCCTTTATCATTTTTTAATACTGGTATACCTTTTTTGAGATGTGGTGACCTGAACTGCACACAATATTCGAGATGCGGCCGCACCATGAAGTGATACAAGGGCATTATAAAATTCTCATTTTTGTTTTCCATTCTTTTCCTAATAGTTTCAAATATTTTATTTGTTTTCTTAGCCATCGCTGCACTCTGAGCAGAGGGTTTCAATGTATCATCAATGATGACACCTAGATCCTGTTCTTGGGTGGGGGGGGGGGGGGGGGTGACTCCTAATGTGGAACCTTGTGCTACATAGCTATAGTTTGGGTTCCTCTTTTCCAAATACATCATTTTGCACTTGCTCACATTAAATGTCATCTGCCATTTGGTTTCCCAGTTTCCCACTCTCATAAGGTCCTCTTGCAATTTTTCTTAATCCTCTTGCGATTTAACAACTTTGAATAACTTTGTGTCATCAGCAAAATTAATTACCTCACTAGTTATTCCCATCTGTAGACCATTTATACATATGTTAAAAAGCAGCGGTTCCAGCACAGATCCCTAGGGAACTCCACTATCTACCCTTATCCATTGAGAATACTGAGCATTTAATCCTACTCTCTGTTTTCTATCTTTTAACCAGTACTTAATCCAGAATAGGACATTACCTCCTATCCCATGACTTTCTAATTTTCTCAGGAGTCTTTCATGAGGCACTTTGTCAAATGCCTTTTGAAAATCTAAATACACAATATCGACCGGCTCACCCTTACCCACATGTTTATTCACCCCTTCAAAGAAATGTAGTAGTTTGGTGAGGCAAGATTTCTCTTGACTAAATCCATGTTGGCTTTCTCTCATTAATCCATGCTTATGTATATGTTCTGTAATTGTGTTCTTTATAGTAATAGCTACCATTTTGCCCAGGCTCACGGGTCTATAATTTTCCAGATCACCTCTGGAACCCTTTTAAAAAATTGGCATTACATTGGCCACCCTCCAATCTTCTGGTACGACGCTTGATTTTAAAGTCAAATTACATATTGCTAACAATAGCTCTGGAAGTTTATTTTTTTCAGTTCTATCAGTACTCTGGGATGTATACCATCTGGTCCAGGTGATTTGCTACTCTTCAGTTTGTCAAATTGCCCTATTACATCTTCCAGGTTTACAGAAATTTGTTTCACATTTTCTGAAACATCAACATTGAATGTCATTTCTGGCACTGCTATCTCTCCCACGTCTTCCTCGGTGAAAACTGAAGCAAAGAATTCATTTAATCTATCTGCTATTACCTTGCCTTTCCTGAGTGCTCTTTTTACCCTTCGGTCATTTAGTGGTCCAACTGATTCTTTTACCAGCTTCTTGCTTCTAATATACCTAAGAAAGGTTTTATTACGTGTTTTTGCCTCCAAAGCAATCATCTTTTCAAAGTCTCTCTTTGTCTTCCGCACTGGTATCTCTTCCACATCTTCCTCGGTGAAAACTGAAGCAAAAAATTCATTTAATCTCTCTGCTATCGCCTTGCCTTCCTGAGTGTCCCTTTTTACCCCTTGGTTATCTAGTGGCCCAAATGATTCTTTTACCAGCTTCTTGCTTCTAATATACCTAAAAAAGTGTTTACTATGTGATTTTGCCTCTAACGCAAGCTTCTTTTCAAAGTCTTTCTTTGTCTTCCTTATCAGTGCTTTGCATTTGACTTGCCATTCCTTACACTGTTTCCTATTATTTTCAGTCAGATCCATCTTCCATTTTCTGAAGGATTTTCTTTTAGCTCTAATAGCTTTCTTCAGTTCACTTTTTAACCATATTAGCTGTCGTCTGGCCTTCTTTCCCCCTTTTTAAATACATGGAATATATCTGGTCTGGGCTTCCAAAATGGTATTTTTGAACAGCATCTACGCCTGATTTAAATTTTTGACCTTTGAGCTGCTCCTCTAATTTTTTTAACCATTCTCCTCATTTTATCATAGTTTCCTTTTTGAAAGTGAAATTCTAATGTATTGGATTTCCTGTGTATACTTACTTCAGAGATTATATCAAATCTGATCATATTATGATCACTGTTATCAAATGACCCCAGCTCCATTACTTCCTGCACAAGATCATGTGCTCCACTAAGGACTAGGTCTAGAATTGTTCCCTCTCATTGTTCTTTAACCAGCTGCTTCATAAAGCAGTCCTTGATTTTATCAAGGAATTTTACCTCCCTACCATGCCCTCATGGTACATTTCATTTACCCAGTCAATATTGGCATATTTGAAATCACTCATTATTATTGTGCTCCCTGGTTTGTTAGCCTCCTTAATTTCTGATAACATTTTTGCATCTGTCTGTTCATCCTAGCCAGGTGGATGGTAATATACTTGTATTGCTATCATTTTACCTTTTACACATGGAATTTCTATCCATAGGGATTCCAAGATGTGTTTTGCACCCTGCAGAATTGTTAGTGTATTTGATTCAAGGCCCTCCTTAAAGTATAAAGTTACCCCTCTACCAATTTAATCCACCCTATCCTGTGATATAATTTGTGTCTGGTAGGACAGTGTCCCATTGGTTATCTTCCTTCTACCAGGTCTCAGAGATGTCTATTATATCTATATTTTCATTTAGTGCAATATATTCTAACTCTCCCATCTTATTTCTTAGGCTTCTGGCATTTGCAAACAAACATTTCAAGCAATGTTTGTTGTTCCTATTTACAACATACTCAGCAGTTGACAATCTTGAAAATATGTCTCCCCTTTATTTGAAGACATCTGGTCTACTGTGGTATCTATTGCAACCTTGCTGTTGGTATGCCCTATCTTCCCTGTTTTGTTCAGAACCATGCACTTTGAATGACTGTTGGCCTTCCCCCAGTTTCTAGTTTAAAAACTGCTCTATCTTCTTTTTAAATGTTGTTGCCAGTAGCCTGTTTCCACCCTAGTTAAAGTGGAGCCATCTTTCTGGAGTAGGCTTCCCCTTCCCCAGAAATTTGCTCAGTTCCTAACAAATCTAAACCCCTCCTCTCTCCACCATCGCCTCAACCACACATTGAGATTCTGAAGCTCTGCCTGTCTCTTGGTTCCTGTGCATGGAATGAGGAGCACATCTGTAAATACTACCCTGGAGTTTCTGGATTTGGCTTTCCCACATTTTTCTATGTCACTGGTAACCACATGTACCAAGACATCAGGCTCCTCCCTAGCACTGGCTAAAATCTTATCTAGGTGCACGCAAGTAACCAAGCGATCCTCTCGTCCACTAGCCACCCAGCCATCTACATGCCTAATGATTGAATCCAAGTACAATGGCTGTCCTAACCCTTTCCTTCTGGGCTGAAGCCCTTGGAGACATATCCTCAGTGTGAGAGAATATTGCATCACCTGGAGGGCAGGTCCTGGCTACAGGTTCACTTTTCCCTCACCACAGTGATTCTCTCTCTTCAGGAGACCTTTCTCCTCTATGGCAGCACAGAGGTTGTCATACTGGTTGCAGGGGCGTTGTCATACTGGATGCAGGGGCGTAGCCAGATCTCATGGTGGGAGGGGGCCAGAGCCCGAGGTGGGGGGCACATTTTGGTCTGCTGCCCAGCTGCTGCCCCTCCCACCGCCCTGCTACTCCCCACCCACTGCCATAGCAAATACCTTGGCTGGCAGGGGTCCCCAACTCCCGCCAGCTGAAGCCTTGTCCAGCGCCGGTCTCTGGCACCGCTGCATTGCCTGCCCTGCTCTATCTTCTTCTCACATCCTGCATGCTCCTTTCAGTGAAATTGATCATGCTCAGTTTCACTAAAAGGAGCGTGCTGGATGTGGGGGGAAGACAAAGCAGGGCAGGCAATGCGGCAGCACCAGAGACCGGTGCTGGACAAGGCTTCAGCTGATGGGGGTTGGGGACCCCTGCCAGCAAAATCAAGGGCCCAGAGGAAATTTGGGGGGCCCAGGCCCCTGTGGCCCCATATAGCTATGCCACTGACTGGATGTGAGACTTCTCTATTATATCCCTGAGAGCCTTCTTTATAAACCTCTATGTCTGCCTCAGCTCCTCCAAGTCTGCTATTCTAGTCTCCAGAGATCGGACATGTTCCCTGAGTGCTAGGAGCTCTTTGCATCAAGTACACACATATGACTTCTCACCAACTGCGAGATCATCAAATACGTGATACTCAGTGCAAAAGACTGGATAGCCCCCATCTCACTGCTGGACTGCTGCCTGCATCTTATTATTAGTGGTTTCTTAATTAAGTTATTAATGGAGTGGGACTATGTAAACTGAAGTCCCCTAAAATTGCTAGTTATAGGCTATGCTATGCTAATATTTAGTTATTATTATTATTATTTTAATGTTATTAGTAGGTTCCCCTTTATGGATTTAAGTAGACTGTATTTTTAAGAGTTAATTACTGGCTGATAGAGATGCCCTAATTAAATTTGAAGCCTTCTAATTGGTTCAACGGCCTATAAATCAGAGATTAGGCCAGGGTGGGCAGAAGGGAATTAAAGTCTAAATTGAGGCTTCCTGTGCCTATTAGTTGTGCTTTATACTGATACTATAGTAACTGTAAAATATACCCCTTAAATGCTAGCTCTTCAACCAAGCCTTTAATGGAAGAAGTAACTAACTTGTTAGTCTCACTCGGGCTGCACATACTGCAGTGGGACATGTTTATCCATTCCTACCCTAGCTGAGATAATATTTAACCATCTCTCTGACCTCACGTGCAACTTTCTTCAAATCAATCACCTTACTTTCTAATTCTTCCTACTTTCTTACTCATCTATATGTTACAACTTTGCCTTACCCCTCATTATAATGTTCTAGTACATATTGTGTTGTCATTGCAAGTAGTATATCATGCCATACTTAGTATTGTTGTTCGAATATTTTTACTGCTCTAATTGCCTCCTGCTCATGTTTGATCTATTCTTATTGTACACCACCTTGAGTAATTGCTTGCTACTGGGTTTGGAAAGTCACAGTGACCAGGTAAAACGCTGTGAAGTCGTCCCCGAGTTGTTGCTCCTAAAGAGTGCCGCCTGAGGCCCCTGCCTCAGGTAGCCTAATGTTTGGGCCGTCCCTGCTCCAGTAAGCTATATAATAGAGATGCTGTGTTCAGGAAACAGGATCCCACTCTGTGTTATAGTCAGCTCTGTCTTCCAATGGAGAAGGGAAGTAAGTGACATGTTTTATCCAAATTAGGGTAATGCCACTTTTGCTATTAGGAAATCAAGTGGTATACATGCGTGTCATGCTGCTTAAATGGAATGCTGTGGAGGATCCTTTTTGTGAAAGTTTACCTGGTAACGCACCCCAATTACTGCAGTTCAAAATACGTTTTCCCTGGTGTTCTCAAACGTTGTGTTTTGCCACTTGCTTCCTTTTGTCTTTGCTGGGCAGACAGGTCAGTCATGGTCCCTGTTTGGTAAGCATACAACACTGTTTGTCACAGGTCTGGTCATGCTAATGTGTCCTTTGCTCCTTTCATGCAGATGCTGCAGCTGTGCAGTGCTGTAGTGAGGAGGCTGCCCCAGAGGTGGAAGTTGCTGCTGCTACTGGCCTTTCACAGCAAGCTCCCAGCATCATGGGCCGGAACAGCAGGGTCCAGCAGCGGCAGAAGAAGCCAACATTCAGCCTCTGGAGGAAGAGGAAGGCATCGGAGACACAGGTCTAGAAGCAGGGGAGGATGAGGAGGAGTAAGACGAGGCAATGAGGAAGATCTTGGCTACCCTGAGTAGGAACAAGGAGAGGAGGGAGAGCATGTCAATGTTGTTAGGCAACAGATTATAGAACAGGTTCTGCTCAGGTAAGTGGTCGCTGGCGTGTGCCAGGAACACACATGAATCAAACAGCAGCTGGCTAGTGTGCTACAGGAGCTGGAATCTGCAAGGGAGGACAGGAGGGCCAGGAGGAATTTTGAAGAGAGGTTTCTAATTTTTTTTTTTAATTCTCTAAATGTTATGTCATCTATTGTTGCCAACATAGAAACCCAGAATGATACCTTGGCCTCCACCTTCCTCCAGCTGCTGCAAAGCCACCAGTCAGCAGGCAGCTCCCCTTGCTCTGCCTTCCCTGTGTCCCAATCATGCCCCTCACCCATGCCTGGGTAATCCAGGCCACCAACTGCTGGGCCCAGTGGACCACCCCCAGCAACTCCGCATCCTCCAACCCTGCCTCCAACCAGGGAAGCTGTGGCAGGGGAAGGGAGAAGCAGTGATGGGATCACTTGGGCCCTACCTCTCACACCAGGACCCTATGTGATATATCGCTGCTGAGACAGTTGCTTTTCGGGCTATTATTCTGGGTTTTATCACGCACATGCCCCACTTTTTCTTTCATCTAATGCTCCACATTATGATTTGATGATGTTGGCAGTTGAGGCACTGGCAGATGTGATGCCAGATACCAGTTTTGGGATTGGGTATGATCTGAGATTTTGCAGCCCTATACAGGACATTGGGGTCCTTGGGGCAGGTGGAGGAGAAGTGGGGGATGGAAACCTGAGGTCACTTACGATGCATCACTTTTTTGTATTACTGTAATGTACAATGTTTGAGGGAGGAGGAGAGAGAAGGGGGATGTGGAAATCTAGGGTCACAAAATGTATCACTTTTTTGGTATTAGTGTAATGAACTGTAATGTTTGGGGAGGGGATGGGAGGGATGATATGGGGAGAGGAAAATGGTTGAGGGGGACTAACACATATGTACACTAATATAATAAATTCTTACCATCTTCTCCAAAAATGTGTCTGGATTATGTTATTCTGGACTTTCTGGCCTCTCCGTCATGTCTGGTGAGGTGGCAGATCTTCCTGGTGTATCTCTGGTATCTCATCCTCACTGTTGCTCTCCTCCCTGGCCTGCTCTTCTGGTTCTGGCATACACTGTGTAATAAAATTCCTAACACAGACTCACACTAGCTGTGTAACTGTAATGTGGAACACCCCCTCAATTGTCAGCTTAATCATATGTATTTAAAGTGGAGACTGTGTAATGACCAGAATATGCAACATGCAGCATGCAGTGAAGATTTCGAAGACCTTTGCAGGATTGTACAAAAGCTCGCCCCCAGAGTGGTCTAAACAGAATCTGGTTTTCAGAAGGCCAAATGTCCTCTTGATTACTGCCTGGGTTTTACTTTGGGCCTTTTGCTCTGGCCTCTGGCGATTCACAATAGGGGTCATCAGCCAGCTCCCGAGGGGACAGCCACAGTCACTTGAATTGAGGAAAGGAGAAAAGATGTTACAGAAGATACACATACCTTTTGTTATATGTTGGCAGTTCCTACAAGTGTTTTCTGTGTCTGCCTCCTGACCACTGGTCCCACACTGGCCACACACCTGTGGGGTAAAGAGAAAGATGTAGTCAATGATTAGAAATTTGTACAGGTTGTAGGATGCTCCTCACCTAGTAGCTAATCTCCTCTAATTTTTCCACTCTGAAAAGCATCATGGATGCCAGAGAGTGAAAGGACATAGGCATCGTAGCAGGATCCCAGAAAGTTGGCATACACATTTGTTATCTCCAGTGCTGCATTACAGACAACCTGCAGGTTGAGGGAGGGATAGGACATTTGATTTCTTATTTTGCCTCACTGGCTACAGGTGGCCTAAGGACCACATGCATGCAATCTATTGCACCCAGGACAGAGGAGAATTGGGCCAACTCATAAAACACAGTCATGGTTTCTTGCAGTTCTGCCTCATGCATGGGTGGAGGAATGGCCTAATGGTTAGAGCACCGGTCTTGCAATCCAGAGGTGACCGGTTCAAATCCCGCTGCTGCTCCTTTTGATCTTGGGCAAGTCACTTAACCCTCCATTGCCTCAGGTACAAACTTAGATTGTGAGTCCTCCTGGGACAGAAAAATATCCAGTGTACCTGAATGTAACTCACCTTGAGCTACTACTGAAAAAGGTGTGAGCAAAATATAAATAAATAATAATAAAATATAATAATAATAGGTATCAGTCAGCTGTGACAAGAGAGCACAGCACAGTATGCATGCTACTTCTGTACCTTTGACAATGGAGGGGGAAGTGAATAGCGCAATGTGATAGGTACTACTACTGTGGGATTTAAGCTCTAATAACTAAAATTCCTCATCTACTGCATAGCCTAGTCTCTCAGTCATCTGTGTGAGGGCAGAGGGTAAGATTGTCATGCCCTGGAAATGAAATACTGTGGAGGTGGAGGCAAGAGGAGTGATGTAATACAGTAATGTAAAGCCCCACTGTCTATAGCAAGATAGCATTGTGACATATCTGTCACCTGCCTGCCATTCAACCTCCCTCTCCCTCTCCTTCTCCCTTCTCACCCCTTGTCTTCATACAAACAGAAGATCTCTCAGAGAACAGCTCCCACAAAGCATCAATGATCAGTATACATTTGTCCCCCAACATTAAACAGTATGGGTTTCCCTGAACACATTTCTCAATGGGATGGGTCTGTGCCACAAAGAGAAAAATGTTCTGTTCCTTGTGGGCTCACACTCTTACTCTGTCCAGTTAAGTTAGGTGAGATGTGTAGGCTGACTCTTCTTTCGCCAAAGTCGCTACGCTCACATTAGCCCCCTCCTTAAGTCACTTCTCTAGCTCCCTATCTGTTTCCGTATTCAGTTCAAGCTTCTCTTATTGACCTACAAGTGTATTCACTCTGCCGCTCCCCAGTACCTCTCCACTCTCGTCTCTCCCTACGCCCTCCCTCGAGTACTCCATTCTGTAGATAAATCTCTCTTATCTGTCCCCTTCTCCTCTACTGCCAATTCTAGACTCCGTTCCTTTTGTCTTGCTGCACCTCACGCCTAGAATAGACTTCCTGAGCCTGTGCGTCTAGCCCCGTCCTTGGCCGTTTTTAAGTCCAAACTTAAAACCCACCTCTTTACCACTGCTTTTGACTCCTAACCACTACTCACTTGCCCTGTCGTTTATCCTCACCTATTTATTCCCTTACCCTTAATCGTTCTGTCTGTTTACCTGTCTTATCTAGATTGTAAGCTCTTTGAGCAGGGACTGTCTTTTTGTGTATAGTGTACAGTGCTGTGTATGCCTTGTAGCGCTATAGAAATGATAAATAGTAGTAGTAGTAGTAGTAGTACAGTAGGACTAGTATCCAGGCTTGTAGCGTCAGAGGCTGCTGTGCTAACCATTAGGCTACAGTACCAGCCTAGGCGCCAAGCTTTTCATTGAAGAAACACCTTCCAGCACAGATGAGAATGTCATCACAGCTGTGACCAGGAAGCTCCCCCAAGTCTACAGAAACAACGAGCTATTCAGATGAACCTGGACAAATAGAAAGACATGCCTTGCAAAAGAGAAAATATGTCACAAGCTTAACCTACATCAACAGGAAACCCCACAGGAAAGGTATCCTATTCAACAATAGTAGAATAACTCAAAGGGGTCATTTGCAGTGCCAGTCTCTGTGGACAACTATTAGCTATGGGGATTTGTACCAGGTTTCAGTTGATGTAAATCATCACACCTAAGAGGCACACATCCTCCGTATCCTTTAATACTGCGCATATCTTTTGTGAATGCCGCTGACCTGCCTCTTTTTTCCTGGCCTTGCTCCTTTTCAGTTGTGCGCTATAGGATTTCCGTGCATACCTTTACAGAAGAGTGCACTGCATGATGCGTGCGCAAAGTCAAATGACTTCCAATTAGTGCCAATAATTGATCCTTAGTGCCTAATTATTAGTATAATTGGTTCATTATTCATTTGAGTACTGCACGTGGTTTGGGCATGTGCCCAAACTTTGGTGAGGATTTTTCGCCGCCATATATTGAATCCCGGAGTTTATGACAAAGATCACAGACCATTTTAGTAGACACCCTCTGGACTGACTCCATCCTATTTATATATTTTTGAAGGTGCTGGGATGCCACTTGTGGAGTACCACAGGGTTCTCCGTTGTCACCCATTTTGTTCAATGTGTTAAAAGTTTTTGTTGGGCTATATGTTCAAATCTGTAGGCTTTAAAATCTTTATTTATGCAGATGACATTTCTATTTTAATTCCATGCTAGTCATCCATAGATGATGAGATCAAATCCAAGATACAATTTCGCATTTCTTTGATTGAGAAATTGATGTAAAATACTTATCTAAAATTAAACAACAAAAATAAAGACCAAATTCTTGTTTATAAGACCAAAAAGTTTGTTACATCAGGATAGTTTTACTACTATAGACAGAACATCCTCTAAAGTAGAAGCTACCCTAAAAATACTTGGTGTGACTCTTGATTGTAATTGAACATTGGAACAAGTAGATGTATTAACTCAAAAGTTAAGGTGTATCCAGAGCCTTATACCGCAACATAAATTCAGATTAGTTGTCCAATCTCTTCTACTATTCAAACTTGATTATTCTAACATAATATACATGGGATGCTCAAAGTATATCAATAGAAGACTGCAAACAGTACCAAACATTGCTTTGAGATTAATCTATTTCTTCAGTAAATATGAGAGGGTAACACTACTATACTTTCAATCTCACTGGTTACTATGGAAGCTAGAATTTTGTTCAAGCTCTACTGTATAATTTTTAAAATTACTCAAAGGCTTACACCATCTCACATGTAGAGTTTAGTTTCTTCTGCTTGTTCACTTTCAAAACATTTGATTCAAAATCAATTCAAGCTATCTTTTCTGAACTGGAGAGGCATAAAATCTACTAAACATTTCAATGCATCATTTAGTTATCAAGCAGCAAAATCATGGAATTTGCTGCTGATTGAATTACTGTGTGAGACCAGTTATTACTAAAATTAATATTATATCATTAATTTACTGCCATTTTCTACTCTGTGGCCTTACACATAATTGTTTTATTGTATATTCCTAGGTTTTATACTCTAGCTTTCTTTTTGTAATCTTCCTTGAACCCTGTGTGAGTATATGTGGAATATAAGAGATGAATGTAAAGTAACTGTCTTTTTATTCATGATTGCTTAATGTTATTTCCCCCTTTTTTACCCTGTGTATCCCTGTTTTTTGATAGGTTTCCCATTGGTTCATACTTTTTCCCCTGTGTATTCTTTCATAATTGCAAGATCCCTTGATGCAGACTTATTACCAAAATCTGTTGGGCATTTGAAAGACTTCTTAAAGAAATATTCATATTGGACTTTTTGAAGATTGATTTAAATTATTTTAATAAAGTTGTGAATTGTACTTTTGCTGGTGTTAACACTATTCTGCTTTTCTTTTTCCTCTCTCTGCCTTGTCATCATTCATTTTGTCACTTCTAGAATCAGCTAAGCTTATTGCAATGCATATAGTGATGTATGAGCAGGATGGTACTCTTAATGCACTCTTTCCTTTGAGTTTCCTGGATTAGTAGATTGGATTCTGTCTTATTAGTGGACTGTGCAGCACATAACCTTTTTTCAGGTCTTTGTAAGTTCTTGTTCAGTGTTAAATATTCAAAATAAAAAATAAAGTGAAAAAAGTGTGATACCTTGTGAAGTTATTGTATTATATTAGGGGTGTTTATACAGAACTTTGTTATTTATATGTGCATTCAGCGATGGCAGGTAAAAAGGTTTTAATAAATATCCATCTCTTCCCTTACTTGGCAGCTTGACCCCTAGTGGTAATATTACGAGACTACTGGAAGAGGTCAACCACCACCATTTTAAACCCAGTGCCAGAAATGAAGATCACTAAAGAACACTTCTGCACCCCAATAGACACCTGGTACGATCTGGAGGAAGGTCAGGGGTTGGGGTGTTCATCAAGGGACAGCCATTGTCAAGGGGGTATGTAGGGTTCAGGAGTATGGATACTGATTCTGTTGGGGGAGGGGGAGATGGATAATGATGCTATTAGGGGTTCAAAGGGAGATGGGTTCTGACACTGTGGGGTGGGTCCAGGGAGGGAGGTTCCATCAGCCTGTGTACCTGCCCCTTCAAGCTGGCATTTATGTGTGCCTAGATGTAGGTGTAAAAGTCAATGTAGACATTTTTAGGTCTACATATATATTCTCCAGTCAATATTTAGCCAACAGTAGTCAATGTCTCTTCAGTTTTCAATCTTTTTTTTTTAATTATTTATTTATTGATTTTTCATTACATTTATATCATAAACATAAATTGGCATTACAAAAGTCTAATTTTCATAGACATGTATCAGAAGAGGAAAAAAAGAAAAGAAAAGGAAAAAACAATATATTATATTAGACCACAAATTATTGATCCAAGATATAGGTACATGTATAAACACCAAAAATGAAGTGGTATCCCACCTCAATCTACCAAAATACAAATAAATCTTAATCAGGAAAGGGCAAGGACTCAAGTTGGGGCAGCCGATAAATACAGTTCAAGTTAACGCCCAGTTTTCAATCTTTTATTGGTGAGAAACAGCTAAAGATTTTTCCAGCATTAGCAATCAGAATGCTAATATATGATAACTGGAATAAAAAGCCACCACTAATTCCCCTTCTACTTTCTAGATGCATCCTCATGCCCCTTCCTCCCCCTACCCCTTCCATATATAATATTATCAGCATTTCTTTACCAACAAGTTAACATGCCAGCCAGGGGCGTATCTGCGTGGGGCCACAGGGGCCTGGGCCCCCGCAGATTTCGCCCTGGCCCCCCTCCCCCGCCGTCAACCCTCCCCGCTGCTTACTTTTGCTGGCGGGGGCCCCAACCCCCGCCAGCCGAGGTCCGACCCGCAATCTCCATATTTCGTCTTCCTCCGTGGCCATGTGCTTCAAGGAATATTATCCAGATCTAGATCATGAATAATGGCTACCCAGAAGTTTTTTTTTAATTGTATTGCAAGTGCAGGGGGCATATATGAAGTAGTTCTGCCCTTTGAAAGACCTCAGTAACAAAAGATAATTGAAATGCCAGGAGGACATATATGCCTTTTCATAGGCCAATGTGGTATCATCTTGCCTGTTTAGTAGCTAATCTCTTATGTGTTGAAGCAGACATGCTCAATTTTATTTCTGTAAATTTGGCATCCCCAATCCTCCAAACTGCTGGATACCACAGAGCAGTGGTCTCCAACCTTTTTCATGTTAAGGGCTGCAAAATGGACATGAGAAAGCTCTGGGGGGGCCACAAAAAGATTGTAACATTACATATTGGGCTGTATAAGAGACAGTTCAGCCCTATACTTGGCCCTCCTTCCCTTTAGATTTAGATAAGTAGCTTTTTAGGAAGGGGTTAGAGCTCTGGGTGGAAAGAGAAACCCGGAAAGGAATCCTGTAAAAGTGGGAGGGCATTTCCTTATCCTGCAGTAGTATCTAGGAGCTCTAGAGCATGCTGGGAGAGTTTCTGCATAGGTGGAGCATGGGCCCTGTAGGGAACAAGGAGCCTACCTGAAGGGAAGAATTTCTAGGCTCCCTAAGCCCCCATCAAAGAAAGGCATGGCCTGAAAGGGAGGGGTTGGAGGACTCCAGCAGCTTGAGAGAGGGAAAGAAAGGGCAGAGACAAGCAGGGCAAAACCCAACCCAGCCCAGGGAGTGGAGGACCCCTAGAGAGGAGAGGGTAGAGAGAGAAGTCCCCATTCATAGAGATAGAAAGGCTAGCCAGGAGTAAATGGGCTACCAAACTGGGGCAAGAAGGGACCCCAAAGTAAGGGCTGAGCCAGGACGCTCTGGGAAAGGAATGAGGCTGGAGCAGATGGACCTAGTAGAGGCTGGTGAGCTGGAGTGGAGAGGAAATCCCCTTTGATGTTAACCACTAAAAGCAACTAAGATAAGTCCCTAAGTATTATTGGCATGTTTTGAGTTGCAGCGCTTAGTACTGGACATTTTTGTCCTGTTGTGGCTGTGGGTGGGCTATGGGCGTGACTCTGGTGGCAGTGACAGAAAAGTCCCATAGCTGGATATTTTTTTGTTGCTAATTTTTTGCTTGAAAAACATGGAAAGATAGGGTGAGGACTTTATAAATGTTAAGGAATATTATGCTGAATGCTGTTGGACTGTATAAACCATTAACCCCCATGGGGGGAGGCCAGTTGAGACCTGAGTGCTGCAGGGGGAATCTGCCCCAGGAAGCTCTAACTGCGTTTTTGTTGGAACATAAATGCACTGCCAGGACTGTGGGAAGCTACAAGACAGGGTTGGTGGAAGGTATAGTTGGAAGAGGGGCCTACAGGCGTGAAGGGTAGGAAGCCCCTTATTATGGGACAGTGTAATAAAATTCGTGTTGCACACTGAGAAGGAATTCCTTTGTCATACTTGTGCTGGGGAACCATGAGAATATCAGCACCTGAGCCAGCATAACCCTGACAACATGTAATTTTAAACACTAATTTTGATTCTATAAGAATATATTTTTTAAAACATCATTTTCTTTTGGTATACTAACATGGGAACCTGTATAAAAATAATAAATATTTTTGAAGATGCAGACTTTTGTGTTGCCCAAATCTTATTGTTCAAGGCCTTAAAAATCAGGGTCAACACCTTATACCTAATTTGCCAAATACAGGAAGCCAGTGCAATTCCGTCAAAGCCAAAGTAGTGTAATCAAATTTTGACAATCCTGTAAGAAGCTTGGCAGCAGCATTTTGCACAAGATGAAGAGATTGAATCATCGATTTAGAAAGGCCCAAGTACAATGAATTACAATAATCTAGCACTGATAATACCAAAGCTTGCAAAACTGTCCTATATAGTAGTAGAGCCCACCAGGGCTCAATGAAGGAATATAAGGGAAAAGCCCACAGAGAACAGAATGTTAGCATAGCAAAAATAAAATCGAATTTGCTCACCTGAGGCACCGTTGGAAGGCGGGTAGAGAAAAAGCCCTTCGAAGCTCCGCTGGGTAGAATGTGCCTCATACTGACGTGCATGTGCATACACGCATGCGCATCAATGTGACCACCCATGGCACGCAGGCACACACGACCCAGTGAATACCCTTTTATTTCCCAGGTGGCTCTATATCAGGGGTGGGCAACCTCAGTCTTGGAGGTCTACAACCCAGTCGGGTTTTCAGGATTTCCCCAAAGAATATGCATATTTATTTGCAAATAGATCTCATGCATATTCATTGGGTAAATCCTGAAAACCTGACTAGGCTGTGGACCTCGAAGACCGAGGTTGCCCACCCCTGATATAGAGCCATTTAGGAATAAAGAGGTAGTCATAGTGATGTAAAGTGCTAGGAGAGGCAGCTTTTGACAATTTAAATAGCTTCTGTGGGGCTATCCGGGGATATTCAGTGGCACTTAAGTGGACAGCGCTGCTAAATATCCTCTCTAATCACCCAAATGTGATGCCAGCAACTTTCCTCCCTCCCAACCTCGATGAAGCATAAGCTGGTCCTTGCTGTTGTGCAGGGTATAATAAGGCAAAGCAGACTTTCTTTGTATACAGCTGCCAGCACAGCAGTACAAACTCCCTCCTCTGGACTAGAACCTTGAAAACTAAGAATGTTTTTACTATCATAGTCCAAGGTTTTTCTGTATGCAAGGCTTGCAAAATTCCTACTTTATATGTGCAAAATTGAGCAATATCAGAATCACTAATCTGGGGGCATGGTGAGGCCTCTTGCCGGGGCCCACTCAGTGTGCTCTTTCAGTTCGAGGTGGACCTGTTGCACTTTTTGCACTGAAGTCTCTCAACAATCCAGGTGTCGGGAACCCCCAAAGTTCCTGATCCATTACTGTTTCTAGGATGCCCACAAGATGTAAGTTGTTGTGCCTTGTTCAATTTTCAAAATCATCCAGTTTTTCCTCCAGAGCAGTAAGTTGCTTAGACATTTGAATACAGGCATTTCTTGCCTCCTTGATCACCTCCTTCACCTCTGTGAGCTGCACCTGGTAGACCTTGTTTCCATGCCTAGACCATCTATCTGGTGCCATAAAGTTTCCAATTTCTTGAAAAAAAAGCTTAAAGTATGTATCTAAGGCCTTCTCGACAGCCTCCGTTACTTCTAGTGTAATTTCTGCTTGCCATGCCCCAAGCCAACCATCCACATGGGAGGACCCCTCTAGTTCCGCCATCCATAAGCCCTGTGGTCGATTCTTCTCGTTCTTTAAGCGGTAGTTTCAATATGTTTGGTCTACAAATACTGAGCACCGTCGCCAGTATTATGTTGTAGATCCTCTATTGTGCTATATTATTGGATTCAGTTAGGCTGATGAGTTCTAAGGGACATTGAACAGGTATCAGAGCATAAGAGCAATCAACTTCACCACCTAATCACTCTCATAGAATCACAAGATTCCCCCGTGGTCAGTGCTTTTTTTCAATTCTGGTTTAGATCAAGATATTCAGTGCTGGTCCCTATATAGGTACTGATTCTGAATATTCAGGTACTCAGTAGCTTGCCAGGAGTTACCTGGGTATTGTCAATATTCAGCTGCAGTACCCAGATAATTTTCTGGTTGACTTAGGACAGCCTTTTTGCTGTCCAAAGTTAACTGGATAGTTACACAGGTACCACTGCTGTATGTCAGTGGTACCTGGGTACCTCCCAGTTCCATCCTGACTCCATCCCTATACTGCCCCCAGGTAATGCCATGGTCAGGGTTGTGCTGGTAAATTTTTAACAACAGGCTCTCTCTCCAGGCATAGCTAGCACTGCAATGTTTTTTTTTTTTGCCGTGGTGGGGGGAGAACTAGGGGTGGATTGGTTGGGGCAATGCATGCCTCTCTTTCTCCTCCCCCTCATACGGGCATGTTAGGCATACCTGTGCTGGTAGGGATGCCGAGCCCCACCAGCCAATAAATGGACTGCTACCACTACCCACTACTTGTGACAGCATGCTGGGACTTCTCTCACATGCACGAGAAGTCCCAGTCTGCTGCTCAGAGCTGGAAACAAGAAGCAGGAACCAGCAGTAGTCTATTTACTTGGCTGGCAGGGCTCAGCATTCCCATCAGCAAAGTAAAAGAGAATTCAGAACAGGGCCCGAGTCCACATTTTGGGAGCCAGCTGTAAAAGCAGCTATGTGTGTGTGTATGTGTGTGTGTGTGTGTGGGGGGGGGGGGGGGGGGTGGTGCTACTTTCGCAGTCAGCTCCCAAAATTCTTAGAAACTTAACAAACTGCTCTTGTGAGCCCATGAGAGCCCGTTCCAGCACACCAATGGCTATCGTGGTCAAGCAAGATATTTAGTTGGATAACAAGTGCCGAATGTTGGCTCCTAAATCTCTCTTCTCTGAGATTATTTCCACACAGATCTCTTCAAATAGGAATTATCTTGCACACAATACCTTCTCAAGTAGTCCAGCTACTGAGTCAGTCTTCTCTCTCCCTGTTCCTTTGGTTTTGAGGGTTCAATAGCAGCTGAGGAGTTGGTAAATCCTCTCCCCCTGATATTCAGCTGGCGGCAATCAGTGTTTTTTTTAAACACTGATTGTCACCAGCTAACTTATCCCCCGATATTCAGTGCCAGGCTATGGCTGGGCACCAGCACTGAATATCAGGGATTTTTTTGGGTGGGCTGGGCGCCTGGAACTTATGCAGGCCCAGGCTGCTGCAAGAGGTCATGACAGCCATTTTAGACCAGCGCCACAAGGGGCAGGAGCGAGAGGGCTGCGCTTCTGCCCCCGACACCGCTGGACCACCAGGAATACATTTAGGTCAAGAGGGAGAGCCTGCCTGCACGGTTGGGGGGGGGGGGGTGGCGGTCTTCCAGGGGCAGAGGCGTATCTAGGTGGGTCATCAGGGGAGCGGCCGCTTCCCCAAACAGACTTCCGCTGATGCCTATTTTTCACATGAACTGTTGTGTTTAAAATATGTGCCGTGGCTGTCCGCTTTCCACTCCCCCCGTGCTCTTAACCTGGTTACGCTACTGGGGGGGGGGGGGGGTTCTGATGTGGTCTGGGGGGGAAGAAAAAAAGGGAACATTGGCAGGGGGGTTGAGGGGACTCGGGGGCTTTAGTTAAAAAATAAAAAAAAAATAATAATAATTAAAAACTTATGTGTGTGCCGGCCCGATATTCAGAGCCAGCACCCACATAGCTAAGTGGCCTTACTTAGGACAGCTCTTGAGCTGTTCTAAATGAAGCCGCTTAGCCGTGCGGGTGTCAACACTGAATATTGCTGGCATTTGTATAACCTTAGGCTCCTCCCCAGTGCTGCCCCTGACCTGCCTACTTCTTGTTTGGGCAGTCTCAAGGGATATTCAGCGGCATTGTTCAGTTAAGTGCCAGTAAATATTCCCAATTAGGCAGTGGGAAGCTATATAAGTGGACAGGAGAGACTCCTGCCCACTTAAATCGCTTTGAATATTGGCCTCTCTGTCTCTTACATTTACTTCACGCTGGACAGACATTCAAAATTAAAGGGAGGCTTCATACTGGATAAAAAAAAAAAAAAAATAGGCCCATAGGCTGAGTCTGAAACACATGCTGTTTCTATCAGAAAATTGATAACAGCAATTCAAAATCTATCATATTACACCACACCATATTTTAGGAGCTCTGACTTATTGCAGCCTCCTAAAAAAGGGATGCTGAAACCAAGTAGTACACACTTCTCTACACCTGAGATATTATGGTCCTGAATGCAGAAGCATACCTGCCTTGCGAGGGTCCTGAAAGGATCCTTACATTAAGGCAAGATTAAGCCACTCCTAGCTATATATGGCCAATAATTTTGTTTTTCAGAATAGCTTCTACCATGTAACATCGCTGCTCTGCAGTTTCCTAGATCATCACTGGAGCCCTTTTTAGGTTCATTTGACTCTAGCTATGGTGCCTAATGAGAAGGATCTGACCATCTGTCCATCTGTTTTGTCCAGCTATAAAGGAGGAGGAGGACAACATTACAGAAGCTGCAGCTGTTCAGTGGGAGAATGGCATCAGACAGACTGCTTCTTTAGAGATGAACTTGCATGGCAGTACAGAGAGTTCAGCCTTCGAAAGGGAAGCACTCAGTTCTACAGAGGGTTCAGCTATTCAGAGAGAAGTATGCACACACTGCAGAGTACTATCCCTCAGATGGAAAGCACAACACAATCCAGGAATCAGCTGAATCTGCTGAACAGGCACTGGACAATTCCACCTTAAAGAACCTGCAGCATCACAATTATATGCTGTACACTTTTGTGGATTTTGATGTGCAACTTGAAAAATGTTGTCAGCCTCAGCCATCTTTTGGGAGATCATCTCCATGACATTGTTACTTAGGTTTGCTCACACAGCGGGGGCTTGGAGGAAACAGCAGTGTGGCAGCAAGGCCAGACTTCAGCACCTGAGGAGATCAGGGATGGCAGGAGAAAGAATTGTGGTGCCATGGGGTAGGGGAACACTATTTTGGTTGGAGAAGCTAAACAAGCCAATCTCTGGCCCAGCCTCCAAACATTCTAGTTATTGATGCTATGTTGGACAAAATATTGTTTGGGCCATTACCCCAGTGGTTTAGAAGCTCTACCACAGAGATGGTGTTGGAGAAGAAATCACCAAATGAGAAGGGAATGTAAGCGCAAGGTCGAGGGGAAAATGAGTGAGTGTAAGGGTGAAAGGAGGAGTAATGGGGAGGGATAAGGGGGGAGTAAATGAGAGATAGCTTGAATGGGAAGGGGCAAGATCAGGAGGAAGATGAGGAGGAGAGATGAGGGGAGTAAGGAAAATGGGAAACAATGTGATGGGAAAGGGAGAGAATAAGAAACACCAAGAAACACATCCCAAAATACATGATCTCACAGGCTAACATCTCCATATCCCACCACACAACCCATAACCTCAAAAACAACCTGATACTACTCCCCCACACACCACACCCCTATAAGACACTCACATACTTTCCCATCCCACATCGCTTCACTTACTGACTCATCACCCATATACCATCCATAGAACCCTCCCCACACACAATTTGCATGCACCACCAGTTTACACATATAACTTATATATATCAATAGTATAGCTTAGTGGCATTTGTCAAGCTAATTGATTTTGACAGGTGACAAGTTCTCTTCCTGGTTCTCAGCCAATCAGAAATGAGGATACGCCCCAGCCATGCCCACACTCCACCCAAATCATGCCCAGTGACCCACCCCCTTTGATGATGTCACTGGATATGAAGTCATAGCCCTACTCCTTTTATATAACTAAAACCTTGCCCTGTCTGTTTTTCATATCCTCACCAAATCCCTATCCCCTTTTTGCATACATCACCCCAAACCTCACCCCTTTTAGTAAAGTCACAGGAAGTAATGTCATAGCCACACCCCTTTCCCCAAGATGCCGGCTACCACTTGGCACACTACATCACTTCCTGTTTTCACTACTTTGCACCATCTTGGATGTGGTCATGTGACAGGAAGTGATATCAAATGCTCCCCAACAATGCCCCCTACAGCTGTGGAGGAATGTGTGCAGCTTAACCTTTTTTCTCACAGGGAAGAAAATAGGCATTTTACCCTTCAGAATTGCTGGATGTGGATGAATGGAGGTGGGCAATGGAGAGAGGAGAATTGCTGATATGGATGGATGGAGGGGAGGGCAGGGGAGAGAGGAGAGTTGCTGGACATGCATGGATAGAGGGGTGGGCAGGAGAAATGCTGGAAATGGATGGAGAGGAGTGAAGACAGGGAGGAGGGGCATACGGATGGAGGGGAGGGGAGAGAGGAGAAATGCTGACATGAATGGAGAGGAGGGAAGACAGAGGAAGGAGATGCACATGGATGGAGGGGAAGGGAGAGAAGAGAATGCTGGACATGGATGGAGGGGGAGAGGAAAAATGCTGGACATGGATGGAGGAGAGGGAAGAGAGAAAGGAGATGTATATGGATGGAGGGGAGGGAAGCAAGAAGAAGGAGATGCATACTGATAGAGATGAGAGAAAGGGAAGAGAGGAGAAAACCTGTACATGAATGGAGAAAATAAGCAAAAGCTGGATCCACTCTATACCTCCTCCAGTCAAGTCCACAGAGAACCCAGCTTTTACTTATGGATATAGGTCAAGAAATGAAGAAGAAAGGAGGAAAGTAAAGAAATAAATGGAAAGAAAGCTTTGGAAATGGAGTTAAGAGAACAGATAGACAGCAGCAGAATCAGAGACTGAGACCAACATGATCAGAAAAACAGTCACCAGACCACAAAGGTAGAAAAAAAAATCATTTTATTTTCATTTTAGTGTTTGGAATATGTCCAATTCAAGAATTTACATCTGCTGTCTTATTTTGCAATGTATAGCAATGTGTGTCTTTCTGTTTTTCTGGTATTGTGCTGCACGCAGAATCTAGTTTCTTAGGATTTCAGGTTAATTTTTAAAGAATTTGAAGAGGGGCTATCTCTTTTCTGCATGTGTGATTGCATGGCCAAGTGTCTGAATAGGGATCTGTTTGTTAGGTTCTAAGATTTTGATAACATATTGTGTTTCAGATTTGGAAAGACTGTTCTTCTATTTCCTGGTCTGTGTGCTAATTTGGTTTGTGCCATTTTTGGTATACTGGAGCTGTAACAGCTTAGAGAAATTATTTATAATAGAAAAAAACACAAGTTATTTTTCTTCTCCTGTACTGGTGTAATATTTTCAACTAGTAAAAAAGGCCCGTTTCTTAATGCAATGAAACGAGCGCTAGCAATGTAATGAGTTCCTGCCATTAATGTTTCCACGGTTGTATTCTGAATATAATTGTTGTTTACATGTGTAAGATTTCTTTATATACAATATTTTTTGTGTAAACTGTGTTACAATGTGGTAAAAGATTTCCTTGTTCAGGCCCTTCAATCAGTTTAACAATCACATCAGAAGAGGTCCTTACTCGTGAGAATGCAACATATAGTTGCCTATGTGAGAGACTGAGAGTGACAGTGTGTTTTACAGACAGTGTAAGAGAGAGATACACAGAGTGATTGAGTGTGTGTGTGTGTGTGATGTGTGTGTGAGTGACAAAGTGATTAAATGTTTGTCTTCCCTTCCGTTCTGTGCACTTGCCTCCACTGATGTTCGTACCTCCCTGTATATGATGGTTTGTTAGAGATTCAATCCACGCCACTTCCCTCCTCCAAGTTCCGTTCTGTCTGATTGGTACTTCATTCCTGTGATGTCGCGTTTGTTTGCTTGGCAACTATGCAGCATTCCGTTTCCTCGACGTGAGGGCGGGGACAGTGAGACCCAATGAAACGCTGAACTACAGACTTACGAACCCTACACTGCCACAGTGCCACAGAGTTAGCTTCAGAATGTTGGAGGTGCTTTTTATTACATAGGATAGGATAGGATGATGCCTGTTTATATGCACCATGGCTGGTAAAAGGGGTGTAGCTACTATAGGGGCAGAGTGATCCCATCCCTTAGGTTAACCATAATGAGCACCAGTACCTTCTTTCCTTGGGCCAGGTGTCTGGTAGTGGAGGAGTTATGTTGCTCTCACTGAGGAGAGGGGAGAGAGAAGGTGCTAGATGGGGGAGGGAGGGGTTGGGAAGAGAAAAGACAGAGAGGAGATGCTGGATGGGTAGGGGGTGTCGACTAATAGGCTGTAGGGGGGGCACCAGAAACACCTAGCACTGGCCCTATCAACAATTCTATTAGGATCTTAGTGATGTTGTCATAGCACCTTAGTGAAAGGACCCATAAGTCAGTGAAAGGACCCATAAGACAAAAGCTTTCTGAAAATCTAGATACACTACATCAACTGTATCACTAATCCACGTTTATTCATGCTTTCAAGAAAAAAATTAGCAAATTGGTGAGGCAAGACTTCCCTTGGCTAAATCAATGTTGACTTTGTCCCATTAAAATATGTTTGTCTATGTGTTCAGTACATTTTTTTTAAATAATAGTTTTCACTATTTTGCCCAGCATTGTAGTCAGGCGTACCGGATCACCCCTTGATCCCTTTTTAAAAATCGGCATTGCATTGGCCAACTTCCAATCTTCAGGTACTACGGACAATTTTAGTGACAGGTTACAGATAGATCTACAATTTCATTTTTAAGTTCTTTCAGTACCCTGGGGTGTATACTATTCGGGGGAGGTGATTTGCTGCTCTTTAACCAACAAGTCCATAAAATGAAATGAGAAAATTGTGTGTGCCTCAAAGCAGGATAATTTTGTGTGGAAGCTTCCCAGCCTTTTATAAATTAGGAGCAAGATATGGAGACCCCATATACTAGGGGTGTGCAGGCCAATAAATGTTGTTTTGATTAGTTTTGTTTGCAGGGGGGGGGGGGGGGGGTTCTTCCTTTTTTTTTTTACTTTTGCTTTTCTATTTTCATTTTGTTTTGTTTTTATAAAATTTTTGTTCATCAGTTTTGTTGAGATGGCTTTGATTACTGACCTAAATAAATGGACCAAAAAAAAAGAAAGAAAGAAAGAAAGAAAAGATCATAGCCCTAACCCATGATGACAACCAGGGCCGGTCTTAGCAAGTGCGGGGCCCTGTGCAGACCAATTTGGTGGGGCCCCATCCTAGCCCCTCCCCACCCTAGCCCCGCCCTCACCATAGCTCCGCCCCTACCCTAGCTCCACCCCATTGATAAGATTATTCCATTTTTAGAAAATTTTTTATTTATGCAATTTCAAATAAAGACAAATGAAGCTAAACTTGTACAACTTGTACAAAAAAACTGATTGAAATAATAAGCCCAATGCTATCATGAACCCCCCCTCCCCAGAAATTCAGTTCAAGTCCACTACAATTAGTAGTTCCAATTCTCATAACAAAGGAGAATAAAGGAAAAATACTAAGAAAAGATCTAGTACTTTCAAATTCCCCTATTTTTAATTTAAAAAGGTTCCTTGGAAACTGATTTTTTATGTGCTCTTTTCCTCTCCTAAGCTGAACATGCTTAGAGAAATGCCCCTCTTTCTTGAGGCTACAATGCTATTTGCTTTGGAAACTCAAATTCTCCTAAATACACATGATCTGGCCAGCTTAGCAAGATAAGTACCTTTAGATGGACAATTTTTAGTCTGCCCACTTGGGATTCTTTAGGTTTTCAATAACTTTGGGCAAATTAACAGTAAAGTCTGACACTACTAGCCCTCTCCACTTGCCCCTGTCCCCACCCCTCACATTCATGCACCACTTTAGCTAACCTCTTGATCTTTTCCTGTCACTGCCCTTCATAAAACACTGAATTTTGACTTAATCACTGATGGGAGAATAATAGACTACTGCAATAGTATTTACCTTTAAAATGGCACAAAAGGGGTTTGAAACTTCCTTCTTCCTTATAAGAAAAGTTATCATCATACCTGGCTTGCCTTTGAATGGCAGTGGCACAAACTTGCTCCAGCTCGAGCTCCACTTGACTGTCTTTATTTATTTTTAAGTCACACTCACTCGCACACCGGCTCAGGCTCCAGGCAGCTTTCCCGCTCAGTGACTCCCGCCCGCCAAACAGGAAATACCTCATCAGAAGGCGGGACATTGAGCGGGAAGTGAAATGCTGGGGTGAGCCATCGCTGCAACTCTCTGTCGGGAGCTGGGGCCATCGTGCTGGCGCTGCAACTGTCTGTCGGGGCCGTCGGTGCAACTGTCGGGGTCCGGAAGAGGCGGGAGGCTGCTGACGGCGGGCTCAGCGGGGGGTGGGCACCGTGCCGCAACGTGGTGGGAGCAGAGCGGCGGCGGCCGAGCGGGATCATGATGCAGTCGTCCGAGCAGGGGTCAGTCAGAGTGAGGCAGAGCCCCCCTAAGCGCGGGGCCCTATGCGGCCGCCTTGGTCGCCTCTGCCTAAGACCGGCCCTGATGACAACCTATACTCCTTAAGACATCACCCAACCCCATCTCAGACCACTTTCAATCCCCCCCTGGCACTATCATTAGGCAATGTATCACCCCTGGAGGAAGTAAATTACCCCTTAGAATTCTGAGGATCAATGCTGTCCTCAGACACACGGTGGAGAAAAATGATACAAAACTGATCATTCCGAAATGGAAAACACACACACTGCGGTGCAGCCCTTTGCTATGTAATTTCTTTTGGGTATTTGTGTGACCCCTGAAGCAGATATTTATGTTGAAACTCAGCTGAGTCTGGTCATCTTTATAATAAAAAGCAATTGATGGATCTCCTGTCTTCCTTTTGGTCACCTCTTCTCTCCTGTGCTGCTGTCCATGTGTGCAGAGGTATTTTTCTTTGCATCATCATGGTGTGAACCACAATGATAACACTTGCCCTCTTAATGTATGAAGAGAGGCAGTGTAGTTGTCACTAATAATTTTTTTTTTATTTTTGTACCCCGTGCTTTCCCACTCATGGCAGGCTCAATGCGGCTTAAATGGGGCAATGGAGGGTTAAGTAACTTGCCCAGAGTCACAAGGAGCTGCCTGTGCCTGAAGTGGGAATTGAACTCAGTTCCTCAGGACCAAAGTCCACCACCCTAACCACTAGGCCACTCCTCCTCCAGCTTCTGAAGGATGCTTAGATTTGAAGCCCCTAAGGGGAGGAGTCATCTAGAGCATGGAAACAGGGACAGTCTCTGAAGGGTGGTCAGCCCCTGCACTAATGGAGAGAGCAGTTTCCCCAGTAACCAGGGAAGAGAGTGCAGTTAATGAGCCTCCCTGTGTTCATAGGCAGTAGGTCATGCAGCCAAGGAGGGAGGGATGTAGCATACAAGAGCACCCTCTGGTTCTCTTGCTCAAGCAGGCAGAGGAAGAATCCCCCAAAATGGAAGTACACCCTGGAAAGAAGATGCACTGGAGATCAACTGAGGACACATGAATGGAATTTGAAGGAACAAGTTGCTGAAACTGTGAGTTGTGGTTTTCCTTTTTTTCTTTTGGGGTAAGACTGTTAAGGAAGGCTGGCAACTGTTAAAGTTTGCTGATGAAGGAGGCCTTCATACCTTGCTCCTTTACTGTCCTTTTTACCAGTGAGAGATGGGAGATTGAGTAAGAGCAAGGTTTTATCCAGTATGCCAGAGTGAACACTGGAGAGGTTTTTATTTATCAAAGAGAAAGCTACCTGGATCCAATGTTAAACAGTGGCACAAGAGAAAGGGAAAGAAGGAGCAGCCTCCTCTGCCCTAAGAACTTCTGTATGGGAATTAAGAACTTGATGTTGCTGCAAATCAAGTAGTTCTGGACTGTAAGGACTCAGTAGCAGAGGGGGACATTGAGACCAGGACTGTGCTACCTTGTTCATGGTATGTGTATACTTTGTTTAGTAAACAGAGAGAAGTATTTTTCCTTTTGCATTGGGGTTTGGAAGTAGGCAATTTTTTGTCCGTTTAATGACTGCAAGCTTTTTTAAGGAGGTGATGTTTTATTTGCTTATGGGTGCTTTTACAAAGGCTCGCTGAAAAATGGCTTGCGGTAGTGTAGTCGCGGGTTTTGGGTGCGTGCAGATCCATTTTTTAGCGTGCCTGTAAAAAAGGCCTATTTTTTTTTGCCGAAAATGGACGTGCAGCAAAATCAAAATTGCCACACGCCCATTTTGGGTCTGAGACCTTACCACCAGCCATAGACCTAGCGGTAAAGAATCTGGGCAGTAATGACCCTTGCGCGTCAGATGCCACTTAGCGCACGTCCGTTATGCGTGCCAGAAAATAAAAAATATTTTTCAGATGGACGTAGTGGACATGCCAAAATGGAAATTACCGCAAGGGCCACGCGGTAACTAGGCGGTAACTCCAATTTGGCGTGCTATCGGTGCACGTAGTGTAAGGAATATGCCGAAAGGAAGAGGGACCCCAGCTACCCACCGGAGAAAAGAGAGCCGGAGGGTAGGAGGGAAGACCCTAGGGATGCTCAGGTTTTGCCCAAAAGGGACATAAAAATGGGAAACTACAACTCCCAGAAGGCCACAGGAGAGCTCCGGGGGAGGAGAAGTAGGGTGCAGAACCAAGGAGCTCCAGAAGAGGGCCGCCAGGGAAAAGGAAAAGCTGATTCTCCCACCTGGTGGAGGAGGTGGTGGAACCGGTGGCAGGAGAAGGAAAAGCAGCCTAGCAGAGTTAATGAAGAAAAGTGTAATCAGCTGGAAAAGGGGTGGGGGGAGGAGAAAATGGACTGGGCTCCTGAAGGAGAGAGGGAGAATGAACCAGAGGCGATGGAGCAAGAGGAGGCTGAGCTGGTCTTAGACGAACCCATGGAGCTCTTGGCTATGGCTCAGCCAGCACTGGAGGTATAAGGGGGAAGGCCTGGGTCAAAGCGGGAGGAGGTCAGGAGAATAGAGACTGACCCAGAGGGTGGGACCCAAGGCTTTGAGCCCGCGCAAAGCCTAGCTCTATTGAACTGTGCTGAGAGAAGCCTGGCTGTAATTGGACTGTGTTAGAAACAGTCTGACTTTATTGAGCTGTGCTGAGAGAAGTCTGGCTGTACTTGGACTGTGTTTGAACCAGCCTAGCTCCATTGAACTGTGCTAAGAGAAGCCGGGTTGTAATTGGACTGTGTTAGAAACAGCCTGACTTTATTGAGCTGTGCTGAGAGAAGCCTGGCTGTAATTGGACTGTGTTTAAAACAGCCGAGGAGCTGTTGAAGAAAAGGGGGTTGGGTTGCAAATTCCAAAAACAGGCCCAAGAAAGAAGAAGAAACACATAAAGAGGAAAACAGAGAGCTCGGTGCTGGTGGTGAGGAGGCTTCACGGACTTAGCCAGTAGGAGCCTTGTTTACAGTAGGTGCCTATGCAGCTTAGTAAAAGGGGCCCTGCGAGATCCCTCCCTTTTGAAGTATAAAGGGACACAAACTACAAGGGGTCCCAAGCTTAAATCATGCCCTGTGCAACATGCCCCCTAGCACCTCTGCCCTCTCCCACTGCTGGGTGGCCATCGCAGGGGAAACAATAGGCAGTCCTACTTCAAGGCATTCTTTTGATTCTAATTTTTGTTTGTTGCTTCCTGGACAATAAACCCAACTATCAATTCACTTATGAACTCAGTAAAGAATTTTGGGGAATTCCCTTATTGAAAGCAATTGCCAATCTGTACACCCTGTGAATATACTTGTATGTCAAGTGCTTGTACTTATACATGTATGTATAAGTGTGTGCACTGACAAGATGGCACTTATTCTTATGCCCACCATATATAAACATTCTTGTGGGTATTTTTTTGATGGAGCAGGGGCAGAGTTACAATGCATTTATTTATTTATTTTTAAAAAGAATGTACATACATAGAATACATACAGAGTTGTCAAGTTACACTGTTCCAGGAGAGAGAGTTTTTGGTTTAAACATACGTCCCAGTGCAGTGTGGTATTTGTAGTCCCTGATTCCACTCATTGAAATCAGTGCCGTAGGCCCCATAAGGTATCATGATGATGTTGGCAAAACTGGCAGGAAATCTCCCTCCTGGAACTGGATAACTTGGAAGCTCTGTACATACACAAATTTATATCATCTCCAGAGCAAGTATAAATTTGTGCTTGAATGTGGTACTGGGGCTGGTTCTAGGTGCTGATTTTACCTTTATAAAATAGGTTTTATGGAGCTGTTTTATAAGGTTATCCCCATAATGTTTATTGAGACTAGAATTTAGCCAGGTAAGGGGGTCCTTTACTAAAGCTTAGATTGAGTTATCTGCAGCAGGGCCCATTTTATTCCTAGGGGCCCTGCTGCAGATAACTCAAGCTAAGCTTTAGTAAAAGACCCCCTAAGCTTCTGACATAACCATAACATTCTTCTGGAGGAATACAACCTACCATGTTTTAATATCTCATAATAAGCTGTGCTGAGCAAAATGTCCTTCGTCAGGCATTCTCATTCTCACAGTTGACAGGTTTCTGACATTATTGCTCTAATAATAGGAAAAAAATTAATAATGACTTGAATTGATAAATGAAACCATTACCCTTCTATAGTGTTTAATTTTAAACTGAGCTAAGTTCTACTCAGGCTTTTGGTGGATCAGTGATTTTGACTTGACTATATGTCAGATACTAAGAAAATGAATATGGTTATTGATCCACAAATCCGTGCTTATCTGCTGTAGATCACTTAAAAGGCTTCTCACAAGGCATGCTGAGCAAGGATCCCATTTCTTTTTTTTTTTTTTTTTTTTTCAGTATACAGCTTTAAAAAATGAGGATATAATTTTCCACTGGGCAGTCTACATAATACACCTGGTGGCAGAAGAGGCAGCTTTCCCAGTCTAGCAAAGAAAAATGAATTCCAGTGCTTGAGCTCTTTTGTTTGAAGAAACACACTTTTCAAAGTTTCAGCACACTCTTTCCTTAAGAAGCAATATCCGAACAGTCTCCATTCCCACATGTCACACTGCAAAGCTACAAATAGTGTAGATGGAGTCAGGCATGGTAAATACATATTAAAAAGAAATGTGATTACTCAAAATCCATAATTTATATCCCCAAAGCCAACATTTTAGTTTTTGTAGATGAAGACTTTATTGAAGCCATAAATAGA
Source organism: Microcaecilia unicolor (assembly GCF_901765095.1). Lineage (NCBI taxonomy): Eukaryota > Metazoa > Chordata > Amphibia > Gymnophiona > Siphonopidae > Microcaecilia > Microcaecilia unicolor. The sequence continues at coordinate 462,294,471 of NC_044032.1, read as the reverse complement.
AATGAAAAGATTACCATTTCAATAAGAAATTATGGATGTTGATTATGATGTTGAGATTCAGGGCTTCTTTTACAAAGTAATGGCAAATGAGAGGAAGCCCATAGGAACTGAATGGGATTCCTGTCATTTGCTGCACCGAGAATTGGTAGCACAACTTTGTAAAGAGGGCCTCAAGTAGTTATGCATATGAGCTGGAGAAGGGGCCTGGATGTGTGTGTCACACACCAAATGTGTGTGACTTGGCATAGCTGGTTCACGGTTTATATACCTGTACTAATCGCAGATAAATTAAAGTAATAAATATGCAAGCAAGCAACTAAGGGGTCCTTTTACTAAGGTGCGCTGAAAAATGGCCTGCACTGGTTTAGATGCATGTATTGGACGTGTGCAGGTCCGTTTTTCAGTGCCCCTGCAAAAATGGCCTTTTTTTTGGCAGAAAATGGATGTGTGGCAAAATAAAAATTGGTGCGCGTCCATTTTGGGCCTGAGACCTTACCGCCACCTATTGACCTAGCGGTAAGGTCTCACTTGATAACCGGGCAGTTAGCGGACGCGCGGTAAAAATGAAATTACTGCCCGGGCCACGTAGTAGCCGGGCAGTAGTTCAAAGCTGACGCGCGTAGGACGCAGGTAGGCCCCTACACGTAATATGAATATCATAGTAGAAAGGGATTACTCTGAAAAAATATATACTATAAAATATTCTATACACTGGCCCTGTAGATTAGCCACCTTAGATCCTCTTTTCCTACAGACAACATGCTTCTAAAAATGAACACGTGTAAAAGTGCCCACATTCAAGCCTCCACAGCTAATTGTAGAATTTATAAAACATTCTAACATCTTGACACTGTTATTGAATAAAGCAGCCTATAACCATTCATTCCGAGTCATGCTTCTTGCTGATTCTGAGAGCTGAGGATGTATAATCTGTGGTAGTAATCAAGGTTGAACTGCTAAGGTTGTCTTGTTTTCAAGATGAGTGGGTCTTTATGCTATATTTGTATGGGATATTGATCTTATGGTTATGCAACACTAAAATTATACTAGTTTACCTGCTTACAATAGAAAAAAGAAAATGTGTTGATTTATTAGGATTTAGAATTTGATTGATTTTATTACAAAGTAAAACTAAAATATATGTGGCTTAAAAGAAAGAAAGAAAGAAAAAGCAACAGTATTGTAAAATACACATTAGAATGTGTTGCTTTTATTGATCTAAAAAAGGCACTGGTATAGCATCCAGGATGTGATGCTCTGAGAGCTTTACTGTAGTAGTTTATAGTAGTTCTCTCTTCAGTTTTCTTCTTCTTGTCTTTCTTTTCATTTTTCACTTTCTCTGCATTATTCTCTTCTGTATTGTCCTCACTGAAGTCTCTCCCCCCACTTTCACAGCATGAAATTATTGTATACAGTCATTCCTTTCTAATTTTGCCATCTGGTGGTAAACCTCACTGCAAAAATGAGACCATTGGGCTTCCTACATCATGAGGTTTTTTTTTTAAGACTTTCAGGTCATAGCTGGTTAAAATTATTTTATTTTCATACATTCATTTACTAGATAGTTTTATGAGGGGACAGAATGATTCTTTGAGAAGCTCACATCGTTAGATAATTCCATTGTATTCTCTCATTGCTAATAAACCATACTGATGTACTGCTTATACTTAATCCCACAGGATGAAAAGATCCAGGGATTCAAGTAAAAAGAATTCAACCTTTTTTGCAGTCCATTAGTCCTCTGTTAGAAAAAGGAAAGAAACTTGCGCCAGTGCTATTGTATAATATGAATGCACTTTTTCAAAGGGTTAAGAGTTCACAACTGTGTTCATGCAGAGACGCCAAGGGTGGCCTATCTCAGAGCTGGAGATTTGCTACAGCAATGCTGGAGGTTTAAGGCCAATGAGTGAGATTTCTCTCACGGGCCCCTGCCATGTTTTTTTACCAGCTCTAGTACATGTACATTTCAAAGACTGACATATTCTAATCAATGAATAGAAAATAAAAATTTGTTTTCTACTTTGTGTCTGGTAATTTTACTTTTCTAATCGTGCTGGCCCCAGTCTCTGGTTTCTGCTTTCCTCTGTCTTCTCTTAACTGTCTTGCCAGGGTCTCCTTGTCCATCTGGCACTTCTTTTCTCTCCATGTCCACCATCCATCTTCTCTCTGTATCCTATCCACCCTACCCAGCATTAGCTCTATGTCCTTGCCCCTATCTTGCCTTTATGTTGAGCATCTTCCCTCTCTGTGTTCCTATTCTTGCCCTGTTCAACATAATAATTCTGTGTCCCTATGCCAGCCCCTCCCTTAACATACCAGCATCTCGCTCTCCCTCCTGTCCCCTGTCAGGCTAGCATCTCTCCCTCTCTTCTCTCTTTCTGCCCACCCCCAGGGGTCCAGCAAATGTTCTTCTCTTCCCTCACTCCTGTCTCCCTTTTAGAGTGGAGGTCCAGCACCTCTCCCTCTTCCTTCTTTCCCCACCATCCTGATATCTCATTCTCTCTTTCTCCTTCCTCCCACCTCCTGGAATCTATTTCTCTCTTACTTCCCCCCCCCCAAAAAAAAAATCATCCTTGGATCGTTTCCTCTCACCTCTCCCTGACACTCTCTCCCTTTCCTTCCCCTGCTCCCCAGTGGCCTAGCCAGAATCTCTCACTTTCCTGGTTTCCATGGTCTGATAAACTTGCTTGAAGCCACCACTGGTAGCATTAAACAGATGCTGCTTCCAGCCAATACAGAGGCCTTTCTTCTGCCACTCTCACCTCCTCTGATGCTATTTCCAGTTTCTGGTGGCAGGAGTGGCCTCATGTTGGCAGGAACAGGGCCAGTCTTAGCAATTGCGGGGCTCTGTGCAGATCAGTTCAGTGGGACCCCCCTGAGCTTGCTATGTGAATATTCAATATGTCCAATAAAGAAGGTATTGAATATTCACATCTGGCTTATTTCTTCAACCCAGACATACAACCCAGAGCTGGAAAAATTAAGAAAAATCATAAAGATCTTCAGCCTCTACTCCAGGAGGATGAATTACTGAAAGAGATATTCCCATCCCCACCAGTGCTGGCTTTCCAACAGCCACTCAAAGCACAAGCTAATCAGAAGTAAGCTCCCAACACAGACTCAAAAAGAAGAGAATGGCACACATCCTTGCAAAATATCCAGCTGAAGCTATGCCAAAACATTTCACAGGACCCCACAGTCTTTCACAAAGGAAAAATATTCAACATAAAGGAATCCTTTACATGCTCACCTTCCAATGTGGTATACATCATTCAGTGTAAAAAATGTGATGAAGGATGCTATATTGGAGAAACAAGCCAGATGCTAAAGACAAGATTTAATTTACATAGACATCACATGAAAAATGCCAGTGCCAGCCAGGATTCCACTCTACTACTATAAATAATTTCTATAGCGCTACCAGTCGTACGCAGTGCTTCACAATTGAACATGAAGAAAAGACGGTCCCTGCTCAAAAGAGCTTACAATCTAAATCAGGACAGACAGACAGACAGTATAAATAAGGGATAAGGGTAGGACAGACAGATAGGACACTTACCTGCTTATAATCGAAAGAGAAAAACGCCTATATTGTGACCCAAATTGGGAGATAGACGTTTATCTCCCAAAAACGAATAAAGCGGTATAATCAAAAGCCGAATTTGGACGTTTTCAACTGCACTCCGTCGCGGATGCGGACAACATTGATGGGGGCGTGTCGAAGGCGTGGTGAAGGCGGAACTGGGGCGTGGTTATCTGCCGATCAGAGATGGGCGCCTTTCGCCGATAATGGAAAAAAATATGCGTTTTTAGCGAGAATTTAGGGCACTTTTCCTGGACCCTGTTTTTCCACGAATAAGGCCCCAAAAAGTGCCCTAAATGACCAGATGACCACTGGAGGGAATCGGGGATGACCTCCCCTGACTCCCCCAGTGGTCACGAACCCCCTCCCACCACAAAATATGCCGTTTCACAACTTTTTATTTTCATCCTCAAATGTCATACCCACCTCCCTGGCAGCAGTATGCAGATCACTGGAGCAGTGGACTTCAGGCAGGTGGACCCAGGCTCATCCCCCCCCCCCCCACCTGTTACACTTGTGCTGGTAAATGGGAGCCCTCCAAACCGCCCCCCAAACCCACTGTACCCACGTGTAGGTGCCCCCCTTCACCCCTTAGGGCTATAGTAATGGTGTAGACTTGTGGGCAGTGGGTTTTGAGGGGGATTTTGGGGGCTCAACACCCAAGGGAAGGGTGCTATGCACCTGGGAGCTGTTTTACCTTTTTTTTTTTTTTTTTGTAAAAGTGCCCCCTAGGGTGCCCGGTTGGTGTCCTGGCATGTGAGGTGGACTGGTGCAGTACGAATCCTGGCCCCTCCCACGAATAAATGTCTTGGAGTTATTCGTTTTTGAGCTGGGCGTTTTCGGTTTCCATTATTGCTGAAAAACAAAAACGCCCAGCTCAAAAAAAGATAAACGTCCATGTTTTTTCGAAAATACGATTCGGTCCGCCCCTTCACGGACCCGTTCTCGGAGATAAACGCCCATGGAGATAGGCGTTTCTGTTCGATTATGCCCCTCATAGGGAAAAGGACTATTGAAGAGAGGAAGACAAGATAAAGGTTACGAGCAAGTGACAAGTTAGGAGTCGAAAGCAGCATCAAACAGGTAGGCCTTTAGCCCGGATTTGAAGGCGGCCATGGATGGAGCTTGATGTAACGGCTCAGGAAGTCTATTCCAGGCATAAGGTATGGCGAGATAAAAGGAACGGAGTCTGGAGTTAGTGATGGAGGAGAAGGGTGCAATTAGGAGAGATTTGCCTAGTGAATGGAGTTCCTGGGAAGGAGTGTAGGGAGAGATGAGGGTGGAGAGGTAGTGAAGGGCTGCAGAGTGAATGCACTTATAGGTCGATAAGAGGAGCTTGAATTTTATATGGAAATGGATAGGGAGCCAGTGAAGTGACTTCAGGAGAGGGCTGATATGAGCATAACAACTTTGGCGAAATATTAGTCTTGCAGCAGAATTTTGAACAGATTGAAGAGGAGAGAGATGGCTGAGTGGAAGACATGTGAGAAGCAAGTTGCAGTAGTCTAAGTGAGAGGTGATGAGAATGTGGATGAGGGTTCTGATAGTGTGCTCAGAAAGGAAAGGGTGAATTTTGGCGATATTATAGAGGAAGAAACGACAGGTTTTAGTAATCTGTTGAATATGTGCAGAGAAGGAGAGGGAGGAGTCGAAGATGACCCCAAGGTTACGAGCAGATGAGACAGGAAGAATGAGCGTGTTGTTGACAGAAATAGAGAAAGGGGGAAGGGGAGAGGTTGGTTTAGGTGGGAAGATAAGGAGCTCAGTTTTGGACATATTGAGCTTCAGGTGGCGGTGAAACATCCAGGTAGCAATGTCAGAGAGGCAGGCAGATACCTCCTGTGGGGCAGCACTTTACAAAACTAGAACACTGTACCAGTGATTTACTACTACTACTATTGGGTTACGCAGCGCTGTACAATTTAACATAGAAGGACAGTCCCTGCTCAAAGGATTTCATAGTAAGAATCCTGAAAGGTAACTTTAAAACAATACAGGAAGGGAGTTCAAAATGGCCGCCGATTAGAGCAGACGTGTTACAGAAGCTCCTGCAATTTTTCCTTTTTTAAAAGGCTTCTTGTGTTAGCCATACCTTAAAAATGCCTAAGAGAAGGGGAAAAGCTGCTGCTGCAGCCTCCCAGCGGCTTAGTACCCCAACTCGAAGTGGTCCAATAGATTCTTTTTTGCAGCGAGTTTTGGACGCCAGAATGCCGGTGAGCGGCTCGCTGTTGTCTCCTGTGCTGGTTGAAGGAGCGCAGGAGACCTTAGAGCTGGAAGTTTCTCTAAGCCCCGACGCTCGAACACCCCCTCCCCCTCCAGTACCTTGTGAGATTGGAGTTCAAGGTATGGCATCTCCGAGTCTTACCCCGGAAAGGGGGATAGACGACGGACGACGGGAGGCATATGAAGATCACCAGAGAGCTGGATTGATCTCACAGGCTGAAACATCAAATGAGGAGCAAAATGCCTCGACTATGGAAGGAATTTCCTTATAACAAACGGGGGTAGGTGCCTTTTCACTTGCAGTTTTTCAAGTTAAACCTCCCGAAGTTACGTTAGACTGTTTGTGGACACTCATTGCAGATTTGGGCAAAGCACTAATTCCTCAGATTCAAAAAGTGAAACAGGAAGTTGTCTGCGTAGAGGAGAAGGTAAAGCAATTGAATGTTAAAGTTGAGAAACAAGATAAGGAAGTACAACGATTGCAAGAAGTTCAAAACAATATGGTGAAAGATTTAACTAATCTAAGAAGAAAGGCAGAGATAATGGAAAACTTTTCAAAAAGTAATAACTTGCGATTTATAAATTTTCCTTTGTTGGATAATGTGGCTCCTAGAGAGATGTTGAAAACATACTTTAAAGATATTTTACAGATTAGTGAAGAAAATATACCTCCTTTAGCGCAAGTCTTTTATCTTCCATCTAGACAGCAACAAACATTACAAAATCAACCCTTGGATGTCACAGCTTTCTTAGAAACTTCAGACTCTGAACAAGTAATACCAGCCACGTTATTGGCTACAGTTGTTTTGTCTTCTGATAAACTTTGGATATTAAAATTGTTTTACAAAAATCGTGAAAAAATTTTCAAAGGGTTAAAAATTAGTGTATATCCTGATGTATCAAAGGACACACAAGTGCGCCGAAAAAGATTTCTTCAGAAAAAGCAGGAAACGATTCAACTGGGAGCGATTTTCTTTTTAAAATTTCCATGCAAGTATTTGGTCACATACCACTCTGAAAAGTTTGTGTTTTATGATCCATCCCAACTCGAGACATTTATTACATCTAGGAAGACTGTTGGAACAGTAGTTCCAACTAGTGATGTTGTTTGAAATTGGAATATAGTGTCCTTTGTACGCCTCTGCCACTCTTTTTGAAATTGTTAATTTCTTAGTAATATACCTTCAATGATGTTTATATTTTGAACTCCCCACTTGAGGACTTGTATTGGTTTGAGGGAAGTTTCATGTATGATATATTTCCTTATATTGTAACCTCATTATATCCAATTTTTCTGAACAAGTTTGTATACTTGAAAAATTGAAACGCAATAAAAAAAAAAATAAATAAATAAAAAAAAACAATACAGGAATGTAAGACCTTTGAAGTCAGAATGATTGAATATTTTGACACCCAACAGACAGGACTTAACAAAGATCTGGGTTTTCTAGCCCATTATAAACCATAAAGTTGTATTGCTCTCTTTGTCACCCTCCTCTCACCTATCCACCCCCATCCTGTTAGACTGTCACTGAAATGCTTTGATGTTCCCATGCATATCTCCTGGTCTCTCACCTATCCACCCCCATCCTGTTAGACTGTCACTGAAATGCTTTGATGTTTCACTTATATATACTGTCATCTACCAACACTTGCCTATTTCCGATCTGATGAAGGGCAACCTTCGAAAGCTAATCAAGAAATGTATTAAGTTATGTCCAATAAAAAAGGTATCATCTTATTTTCTTTTCCATGTTTTATTTCTATTGATTACCTTTAAAAGTAGACTAACATGGCTACCACACCTCTTGGCTCTTAGGTAGAAAGTTCAAATCCAGATCCTCTAGGGTAGCATTTTCTGAAATGCTACCTGTTCCACGCGCAGGGCCCAAGAGACAGGCAGAGCTCCTGAGTCTCAATGCATGGATGAGACGATGGTGCAGGGAGGAGGGTTTTAGATTTGTTAGGAACTGGGCAACATTCTGGGGAAGGGGGAGCCTATTCCGAAAGGATGGGCTCCACCTTAACCAGGGTGGGACCAGGCTGCTGGCATCAGCAATTAAAAAGGAGATAGAGCAGCTTTTAAACTAGAAACAGGAGGAAGGCCGACAGTCACTCAAAAGCACATGGTTCGGGATAAGGTATCTTGCAAAGATATCACCAAAACAGGGAAGATAGGGTATCCTGATAGGTTGCAAAAGAGACCGTAGTAGATCAGGTGTCCTTAAATAAAAATCAGACAAAAGATTGCAAATTAATTTCACCCTTATATATAGATATATAGATATAGATATATATCTATATCTATAAATCTATCTATCTATCTATCTATCTATAGATATAGATATAGATAGATATTAGACCAATATACTGTAAGGCTGTGAAAATGTCAGTTTTTTTGTTAAAACGTGTGCTTCATGTTCTTATATGTGCAGTGTTATCATGATGTAGAGATCCAGGTAAGCATGCTGTCCCAAAAAAATATGAAAAACAAATTTTAAGACACAGCCTCTCCCCTTCAAGTCCCCTCCAAGGAGGCCATGTACAGTCTCTGCTCCCTTTCTATGATCTGAAAATTTATTTTTATTCCATCTAGATTTAATCAATAACTGTGCTTTCAAAAATAATCAATACTGGAATATGGGAGATATAATAGAAGTCTATAAAATAATGAGGGGAGTGGAATGGGTAGACATGAATCGCTTGTTTATTCTTTCCAAAGATAATAGGACTAGGGCGCATGTAGTAAATTTAAAACAAATTGGAGAAAATATTTCTTCACTCAACATGTAATTAAACTCTGGAATTCATTGCTATAGAATGTGGTAAAAGCAGTTAGCTTAGCGGGGTTTAAAAAAGGTTTAGCTATCTTCTTAAAAGAAAAGTCCATAAATCATTATTAAGATGGATATGGGGAAAAATCCACTGCTTATTTCTAGGATAAGCAGCATAAAATGTTTGTATTGTTTTGGGATCTTGCCAGGTACTTGTGACCTGGATTGGCCACTGTTGGAAACAGGATGCTGGGCTTGATGGACCTTCGGTCTGTCCCTGTATGGCAACGCTTATGTTCTTATGTACTTCAAAATCTCTTAAGCCTGAATTGAATTATAGTGTTTCTCAACCCACTACCACCACTAACAATGAAAGCAAATACATCCTATTCAGGCATACTAATGGAAGAATTAAGAGCATTCAGAGAATTAACAATTAAACACTTCGAAACAACTTGCGAATTGACAGCAGACATATCAGCACTTACCGCATCCATGTCTTACTTTCCAATGTATCTTGAAAATATTGAAACGTAAGTTGAACAAACAACACAATTGGTGAGTAATTTGCAAACTCAAATGCAAAAACAATTTAAGAGCTGAAACAAGATTTAGAAGACCTTACTAATAGACATTTTCAAAACAATATCCCCCAAATTCTCTAAATGGTGCGTGTGCCCCATTTGCACACACAATTTAATTGAATAATGAGTGAATTAGCACTGATGATTGAATGCTAATAATCAGTTAGACACTAATTGGCATTAATTGAAATTTTCGTGTGCATTTTTAGTCATGAGGATATGTGCGTAAAGTTTACATACGGCTCCAAAAAGGGGGATCAGGGGCGTTCCTAAATTTATGTGGCTGTTGTACAATAAGAGGTATCTATGCCTAATTTAGACATGAGGATTTACACCAGGGTTTACTTGGTGTAAATCCTCGTGTACAAAGTTAGGCACCAATCCTGGTACTAAGTGCATTCTATAAATGACACAATACTTTCAGCTTCATTTATAGAACGGTGTTTAGCACTTTATTTTTTCAGCGCCAATTTTTCGGTGCTATTTGCAGAATTTTGGTCCTATTTGTATCTTGGGATTGAAGAAGGTGCAGGTGGAACAGACATGTTAAAGTATTTGATTGTTTGGATTCTGCAACTCTTCCATATTGATTCTGAGCAGCCATTAGGATTTGAAAGAGTGCATTGCTCATCTTCATGTTTTAAAGCTTCAGTAGTTGCTAAATAATTAAGACATCCTCAAACTCTACAAATTCTCTTTGTTGCCAGATCTGCTTCTAATTTACAACATGAAGGCTATAGGTGTCTAATTGTTCCAGATCTTGTAAATTCAACAGCCTTGTGAAGTAAACAATTTCTGGAACTAAGGCCACGATTTAAAGCAATTGGTGTCCCATCTGGTCTGCAATATCTAGCATGTATGACAATAACCTTTAACACTACAAATCTCCACCAGTCTGTAGAATAAGCTTATATTCTCTCACAGTTACATCAAGAGCATTATAATATATTAAAAAGCTTTCCAGTGATGTCATTCAAAATTGAATTAAAGTACGACTACTGAGTACACCTCAAGGAGCAAGGTCATAGCATTGATTTCTATAATACTTGAAGGGGTAGAAAAAAAGAACCAATGCTAAAATCTCCTCTTAAGGAGAAAACAACCCCCCCCCCCCCCCCTAAATCTCTTAAAAAGCTGTGGTGGTGAGAGAAAATGCTTTAATCAATTCTAATGGCATTTATAGTAGCCCGGGACTGCATAAAAAAGTCAGGAAATGTAAGGTTCAAAAGATTCGGACTGGACAAACACACAAAGGTAACAAAGCATTCAGCAACTTTCCACTATTTCTCACAAACAACCACTTCCACCTCACCACTGTCCAACTCAGCAAAATCACAAATGAGTCTAAAGACAGGTTTAACCTTACTCTAGATGCTTTTAAAGCAGGTCCAATTCTGGGCATTTTTCTTTCCGCCACCAGGAAGTTGTTTTGGTATCCCTTATCGCCAATAAATGTTCATCACATAACACTGCCCATGTCACACCCACAAAATGTCCCCTCTGGGAATGTCCTGTTTTCAGTGCCTTGTGGACTTGGCTGTTTTTTTTTTTTTTTTTTAATATTGGTTTGATTATACGCTTTAGATGATATGATTGAGGTCTACAAAATTCTGAGTGTGTAGAATGAGTAGAAGTAAATTGATGTTTTACTCATTCCAAAAGTACAAAGACTAGAGGACACTTGAGGAAGCTACATAGAAATACTTTAAAAACAAATAGGAGGAAATATTTTTTCACTCAACGAATAGTTAAGCGCTAGAATTCTTTGCCAGAGGATGTGGTAACAGTGTTTGGCGTATCTGGGGTTAAAAAGGGTTTGGACAAATTCTTGAAGGAAAAGTCCATAGTCTGCTATTGAGACAGACATGGGAAGCAACTGCTTGCCTGGGATTTGTAGTATGGAGTGTTAGCATGATTTGGGTTTCTGCCAGGTACTTGTGACCTGGCTTGGCCACTGTTTGGAAAACAGGATAGTGGGCTAGATGGACCATTGGTCTGACCCAGTATGACTACTCTTATGTTCTTATGTTTTTCAGATAAATACTTTTATTTGCCTGTTATGGCATTTTTTGGATGTTTTTCTGTTTCAAAAATGAGCCCTGTAATACTGTAGGATTCGCTTTACACCATTGGATTACTATTTAACGGTCATCTTCATATCTCCACAGAAATATCTAGAAGTTATAACATCTCACCAATGTTTAATGATGTTTGCCTTTTCTTTTATGAAGATATCACCAGTTAATAATATTTGGCACATTAATAACTTTTTAAATTTGAGTAAACATGCAGAACTGTAATGATAGGCATTCATTTGCTTAGAATTTTATTCAATTCCTATTATATTCATTTATCCCTCCCCTTCCCCTTTCCCTTCCCCTCCCTTTTTTTTTCTTTTAAGCAATTCTTAAATGTTGGATGAATACCTATACTTTTGGAGGACTATAATGGAAAAGCCATTGTTCTGTTCTACTCTGCCCATCAGTTAGCCATTAGGGCTGACACATAATTTAATTCTTGTTGTTGTTTACTGATAGTTGATTATGAGATAGAGATCAGCTGCTTATCAAACCTTACTTTTCTCATAAGCAACAACAGTGGTAGTTGGCAAATGTACAGTTCTGGCTTCAGCTGCAAAATATTAAATTAATTATCTATGAATCCATTTGATACTGCCACCCAGGTAAACTGGGTATCGTAGCACGTACATGGGTTGCGCCATCCTGTAAAAAGGGAAAAAAACTAATGCTAACTTTAAATTAAATGAAAGCTTCAATTATTTTGTTACAAAAACTCATCTTCCTGTTGCTAAATTATTAACACACAATGTCAATTGGATTGGAACAACAGCTGAATCTACAGCTTCAGACAGGAAAAATACTGCTATGATTCTTTTTCATAAAAATCAAAATGTTCAAATTATAGAAGAACACAAAGATGCAGAGGGACGTTGGGTTCTTGTGAAAGTTATATTAATTTCAAAGGAAAAATATATTACTTTTAAACATATATGCATCTACTCAAGATACATCTAACTTTTATTCTTTAATATGACACTTATTACAGATTATTTTAAAATGCCACAAGATTTATAGTTAGATAGGCACGTGAAGGCTCAGATGCAACCCTTAAGATCAATGAATACCTTAACATCTTTTAAATCTTAGTGTCATTTAGCAGAACCCTGGAGACTTTAACATCCAGATACCAGGGAATGTACTTTCTATTTGCATCCTCACTAAATTTATTCCAGAATAAATTATTTTCTCATACAGACATATTAACGGAATCTATATTGAATATCACAATTCAGCCTATCATAGGGGTCCTTTTACTAAGGTGCACCGAAAAATGGCCTGCACTGTGGTAGGCGTGTGTATTGGATGCACGCAGGTCCATTTTTCAGCGCACCTGAAAAATAGACCTCTTTTTTTGGCCAAAAATGGACGTGCAGCAAAATAAAAATTGGCGGGTGTCCATTTTGAGCCTGAGACCTTACCGCCACCTTAGCGATAAGGTCTCACATATTAAATGGGCGGTAATCATCAGCGCATGTACACTGCCAATTACTGCGTGGTTAGCGGCACGTGGTAGAAAAAATATTTTCTGCCGCGCATATCAGACGCACATAAAAAATGGAATTACCGCCTGGGGCATACGGTAGCCGGGCAGTAGTTCCAATTTGATGCACGTTGGACACGCGTAGGTGCTTACGTGCCTTAGTAAAAGGGCCCCATAGTATCTGATCCTGCTCCTATATAATTGATATTAACATGGTCAACAACACATACATTACATAATCCCTTTGGAGACTTACTCCCCGATATTCAGCGCTTTTTAACTAGCAGGAACAGCTCCTGCCTGGTTAAATAGCACTTAACTGACTAAGTGCTAATATTCAGCGTGAGATAGCCAGTTATTTCCGCTGAATATTACCACTTAGTGCATAGCGGCTAACCAGCTATATTGCATGATATAACTGGATAGCCTTGAATATTCAGCCATCGCCGGTTAAGTTTGGCAGCCAAATAAGACCACCTAAATAGCAGTCCTATCTTTGCCGGCTATAATCTTAACCAGCTGGTTAAGTTTAAACTAGCCAAAAAATCCCCGGATATACAATGCTGAGAAATTGCCCACCTCCAAAAACCACACAAAAAAACCTCAAGATAATCTTTAATGGCGTGCAAAAGCAATGTATCAGTTTAGACACAGGATTGACTTGCACTCTGGCAGAACACATTGAGCTAATCAACAGTTAAGGCACTGCATTTTTTCCTAATGAGCTTTTTATTTAGAATTTGTCTTAGTACTAGTATTTTTTTTATTTAGATTTTGCTCACACCTTCTTCAGTAGTAGCTCAAGGTGAGTTATATTCAGGTATACTGAATATTTCTCTGTCCCAGGAGGGCTCACAATCTAAGTTTGTACCTGAGGCAATGGACAGTTAAGTGACTTGCCCAAGATCATAAGGAGCAGCAGTGGGTTTTGAACTGGCCACCTCTGGATTGCAAGACTGGTGCTCTAACCACTAGACCACTCCTCTCTGCATTAAATATTGTTTCAGATGATATGCAAACAAGGCTGTGTAGGGACAGAAGTGTGGGTAGATGTGTTGAGAGGATAGCCCACTTAGGCTTTGTCATTTCCATCCCCATTTCCAGATGTTACTGCCCCTTGAAGGACTGTACTCAACAAGCAAATGGTAAAGGAACCCATAAGAGTAGAGGGTGATAGTGGATCCCATACTTTCAACTGGAGATAGTTCAGCCGATATTCCGCTGGCAGCAGTCAGTGTTTGATGTCCACTGCTGGCTGTATTCCAAATATTCAATGCTGCAGTGGCATTGTATATCCTGTTGTATGTTGGCTGCTAAAATTTATGCATTTAAGTGCAACATTCAGCCCTTAACCCCAGGATTCTATATAGTGCGCCTAGAGTTCCATGCGTAAATCTATAACCACGCATGTAGATTAATTGTTTTAACAAGCTGTTAAGCATTGTTAACAGCTCTTAACAAATAATAATGAACACTAAGGCAAAAATTAGAATTTACGCGCATACATTGCTACTGTAAGTGTATTCTGTAATGTACTGCATCTAAATTCTAACTTGTGCAGGCAAAAAGGAGTGTGCACAGGGGGCATGGAAATGGGTGTTTTGTAGGCCTTCTAAAATCTATGCACATTGTTGTAAAATATGGGGCGGTGTGCGTAAATCTACGTGCAGGGATTTACACTAGCTTTTTGTTTGGTGTAAATGAACACGTATAGATTTAGTCGCATGAATTACACCTAAGCGTATTCTAAATACCGCATGTAGATTTACACATGGTATTTAGAATATGCGTAGGCGTAATTGCCTAATGCAGATTAATTTTAGGTGCCATATATAGAGTCGGGCCCTAAGTGCATAAGATGAACCGCATAAAGTAGGACTACTTTTTATGCGGCCCAATTTATACGGTTATCTTATGCAGTTAAGGGCTGAATATTGGCACTTAACTGTAGAAGTGCCAAATCCATCCCTGGAACGGCCACGAGTCAGCTGGTTTCTGCTCAGGCACTAACCATGAAAATTCTATGGCACTAGCCAGTTAAGTGCTACTGAATATTCTCGGTTACTCACAGACAAGCGATTTAAACGTCTGGAGCCTCTCCAGGCCATTTAAATCGCTATGAATATTGGACAGAGAGTTTTTAATTCCCAGTAGGTTGTCACCTAAATTACAGTGTTCATCAGATGGTATAGTATATTTATTTATTTATTGAAGTTTATTAACCACCTTTATGAAGAGATTCACCCAAGACAGTGTACAGCAGGTATAGCTTGGCATAAAACTTACAATATTGTTAACACAGAAACAGAGAAAATAATGGCAAATAAAGGCCAGGAGGGGCATAATCGAAAGGGGCCGGCCATCTCTAAGGCCGGCCCTGTAAAGCGGCATACCCAACCGTATTATCGAGGTCGGGGCTGGTCAAATCTCAACTTTTGGGCCGCCCTTAGAGATCGCCGGCGTTAGAGATAGCCGCCATCCGATAATGGAAACTAATGGCGGCCATCTCAAACCCGGCCAAATCCAAGCCATTTGGTCATGGGAGGAGCCAGCATTTATAGTGCACTGGTCCCCCTCACATGCCAGGATACCAACCGGGCACCCTAGGGGGCACTGCAGTGGACTTCACAAATTGATCTCAGGTGCATAGCTCCCTTACCTTGTGTGCTGAGCCCCCCAAAACCCATTACTGTACAACACTACCATAGCCCTTAAAGGGTAAAGGGGGGCACCTACATGTAGGTACAGTGGGTTTCGGGTGGGTTTTGGAGGGCTCCCATTTACCACCACAAGTGGAACAGGTAGGGGAGATGGGCCTGGGTCCGCCTGCCTGAAGTCCACTGCAGTACCCACTAAAAACTGCTCCAGGGACCTGCATAGTGCTGTGATGGAGCTGGGTATGACATTTGAGGCTGGCATAGAGGCTGGCAAAAAAATGTTTATATATTTTTTTTGGGTGGCAGGTGGTTGGTGACTACTGGGGGAGTAAGGGGAGGTGATCCCCGATTCCCTCCGGTGGTCATCTGGTCATTTAGGGCACATTTTTGAGGCTTGGTCCTAAAAATAAATGGACCAAGTAAAGTCAGCCAAGTGCTAGTCAGAGCCAGCATTCTTTTTTCTATTATCGGCCGAAGCGGCCATCTCTTAACCACGCCCCCATCCCGCCTTCGGTACCCTGCCGACATGCCCCCTTGAACTTTGGCCGGCCCTGTGACGGAAAGCAGTTGAAGCCAGCCAAAATCGGCTTTCGATTATACTGATTTGGCCGGGTTTAGGAGATGGCCGGCCATCTCCCGATTTGTGTCGGAAGATGGCCGGCCTTCTCCTTCAAAAATAAGCAGGCATATGGCCTATCCAGTCTACCATCCATACCATCTTCTATCTCTTCCAATAGTAAAATGACCAAATATAATTGTAAGTAGAATCAATAAGGTAAACTTAGAGCGCTATAGAAATGATTTGTAGTAGTAGTAGATAGCAAATTGAATCCTAGACATAGTAGCAACATAGTAGCATAGTAAATGATGGCAGATAAAGACCTGAACGGTCCATCCAGTCTACCCAACAAGATAAACTCATTTTACATGGTATGTGATACTTTATATGTATACCTGAGTTTGATTTGTCCCTGCCTTTCTCAGGGCACAGACCATAAAAATCTGCCCATCACTGTTCCTGTAGTAAAAACTTTGAAGCTAACGTCAAAGCCCCTTAGAATTTACACTCCAGCCCATCCATATCTATTCAGCCATGATCAGGGTGCAGACCGTAGGAGTCCGCCTAGCACTGGTTTTACTCTCCAATTACCGGCGTCACCACCCAATCTCCGCTAAGATTCCGTAGGTCCATTCCTTCTAAACAGGATTCCTTTGTGTTTATTCCACACATGTTTGAATTCCATTACCGTTTTCATCTCCACCACCTCCCGCGGGAAGGCATTCCACGTATCTACCACCCTTTCCGTGAAAACATACTTCCTAAAATTACTCCTGAGTCTGCCCCCCTTCAACCTCAATTCATGTCCTCAGGTTCTACGTGATATAGTATCAGAAATATACACAAATAAAGAGCACAGACAATCAAAAGGGGCTGGAGCCGGCAGGCCTTGAGCATGTACAGATGCTCAAGACCCTGCACCAGCCGGGTCGTGTAATGCCTCATCTTAGGCAGCTTGAAGAGTTGTCACACCCCGGTGTGAGGAAAGCAAATAACTCACAGGGGAGGGAAGCAGGGATTGAAAATGTAGGGGATGCTCTCCCCATTCCAATGCATATGAGTTGAAAATAAGACATTTTATAGTTATCTGGAGGGAGGGGGCTGCAGTCACAAGGAGACCCAAGATGCTGTATGGCTCCCCAGAGCTAGATATCCTCAGTAGTTGCAGTCCAGGCCTGCAATCTCAGAAGTGGGCCTACTGGCTGCCATGGGAATGGAAAGAGGCTGAACAGAGCCAACAGGGCATTCAAATGAAGTGTAAAACAGAAGGTAGCAAACAGGTAAGGCAACAGGAGTGAAAAAACTGTGGGCCTCTACAGGACTGGGTGGCGAACCTCAGCCATGGGATGAAGCAGGATTAAGTTCTGCAGGGGTGGTTAAAAGCAGTGGTAGCAGTTGTGGCTGCACAGGGCCTGTGCTGCTCTAGAGCTGATCTATTTCACTGATGCAGCCTAACTGCTAGAGCTGCAGAAAGAAGCACTAGGTTGATCTAAGGAAGGTCCAACTGTCAGAAAAATCCCCTACAGGAAACGAGGGCAGAGGAGGAAGAATCCTTCCCCAAGGTCTATAGCCAGTAATAGGAAAAGTAGCTCAGCGCCAGGGGGAAGGGTGTTTCAGGACTTGAGATATTTGCATTAAGAGAATATGTACGTGGATTTACATTCTGAATTTCAGATAACCTTTCTCAATAAATATTATCTGAAAAATATAACGGTAAAAAGAATTTACTTAAGAGTTCAGTTCTTTGTTACTTTTTTCTTTTAAATATGGAGCCAAGTAGTATACTCAGGAGTCCTTTTACTAAGCTGTGGTAAAAATAGACCATAGTGTGCCTTTACAATGGCCTTCTTACATGCTAAGGCCATTTTTATGATGGCTGTAAAAACCCAGATTTTTTAATTTTTCCATTAATGGCCATGTGCAAATGTTGCCATTATCATGCGGCCATTTTTAAAAATTACCTTGTGAGCACTGGGCCCCCCAAGTGCACAAGCTCCACATTGTCTGTGGTTTGGGGGCTCCTGAGGAAGAAGTTGGATTACCGAAATAAACCTTTGTCTAACCTTGTTGCTTCCAAGAGGAGGCTAATTAAGTCAGATAAATTTATCTTACTTATTCAATGAATCTCATTGTGGAGATTACTGGACAATTTAACAACGTACAAAAAGTTCTTATTGTTGAGACTTTGGACAAGCTATCACAGGAAATGGAGATTAAGTTTATTTTTAATTAAGCATGCAGATGGAATTTGAATGAGTGCCCTTAACGATGGCTTTATTCATTTACAATATTCTCCCATATACCAAAAGCTGGTTGCTATGGGTATATTGACTGAAGACTTCTGTAATCACTAACAGGCTCTTTTACTAAGCAGTGATAGGGCTAACGCGCAGGTTACCGCTGGGGTAGCCAGGGTACCCAGCGGTAATTCCAAAGTCCGCATGCGCTGTTTCCCACAATAGAAAATAATTTTCTATTTTCTAACATGGGGGCCATTCCCAGTGGTAATCGGCAGCGTGGCCGCATCTCCGTACACTGCCTGATTACCATGAGAGTAGAGCTTGAGCCCTTACTGCCAAGTAAATAGGTGGCGGTAAGGGCTCAGGCAGTAGATAGCCAGGTTCTACTTTTAATTTTAGCGCCCAGATATTTACTGTCCCATTTTTAAAAAAAAGCCCTTTTTACTTACCTTGGTAAAAAATGGCCCAGCCACGAGTCAATTTCACGTGCTCACACTAGCACAGGCCACTTTTTGCCACAGCTTAGTAAAAGGGCCCCTATATTTTTTAACCAATTCACATTCTTGTTCATATATTTGTCAGTTCATCAACAACCTCATGATTTAGTGATACACTGTATCGGAGAATTAGGTTTTAGATATCTCCATGTTTTGAAACAAAGGTTACATTAGAAAGTGAGTGACCAATATGATTTCCAAAAGGGTGATTGAAAAGTAAAGGCTTAAATATTAGCATTCAAAAAATACAAAGGATTTCACAATGAAGACCATAGGAAAGAATATACAACAAGGTGGAACAAGCGAATTAGTTAGGATGGCTAAAGTGAGAGTGCTTAGAAAGTGATATGCGAAGACTTTTTTTCAGATGCTGTATGACAGTGAAAGGAAGAAATACAGAGTCAGGACTGTATGAATGAAAGCAGAAAAGAACTGTGAGAAGAATGGTGAGCAAAAAATGCCTTTTTATTTTGCTTCACGTCTATTTTCTGCCAAAAAAAGGGCCTTTTTTTTTGCAGGCGCGCTGAAAAATGGACCTGCGTGTGTCCAATACACGCGCCTATAACAGCGCAGGCCATTTTTTCAGCACACCTTAGTAAAAGGTTGTTTCACTAAAGCACACTAGCAGTAGGTACACTGTTGAAGAACAGTGCACACTATTAACAATAGCATGCACTACTGAGTACTCTTTGAGCAGCATGGTGTGGTGCTGAGCAATGTTGCTCACAATTGCACGACTGTGTGCACTATTGATGACATTGCCCCTGAAACAAAAACAAGAAAAAGCAAAACAAAAAAGCCAGTATAGGACATGAGGAACTAAATAAAATGAAAACTTTTGGCCAGCCCTACTCTAGCATTTGGAGTTAGAAATCCAGGGGGAGGGTTGTTTGAAAAGCTGATCTGTACCAACTACAAAAGAAACCTTAGGGTGATAATTTTTGATAACCACTAGGTAACCACGTTGTACGTGCTGCGACGTCAGACTCCGAACTGGATTCAACGAATCAGCACTTCAGCGTTACTTCCTTGCAGCATGGCCACGGAGGAAGACGAAATATGGAGACTGCGGGTCGGACCTCGGCTGGTGGGGGTTGGGGTCCTCCGCCAGCAAAAGTAAGCAGCGGGGGAGGGTTGACGGCGGGGAGGGGGGTGGAGAGAGGCGGCGGCGGGGGGGGAGGGAGGCAAAAATGTGCCCCCCCTCTCTGGCTCTGGCCCCCCCTACCGCTGGATTCCAGATACGCCCCTGTAATAAGATTTTGGCCAGAGCCAGTGAGATGCACATGTACATAGGGAAAGGCAAACAAGCACAGAAAAGGATGAATTAATAACTCTGTAAAGGTTATTGGTGAAACCTCATCTGGAATATTGCATCCTGTTCTGTACCTCTGAAAGGCAAACTGGACAAAGCAGAGAGAAAGCTACCAAAAACAGTAAAGGGTCGACACCAAAAACAGAACTTGATTTCTATATATATAAATACTTTTCTTTTTCCCATGGTAGTTAGTAAGACCTCTATAATTATATTTGTCATAGTGCATCCCTGTTTGAGGAAACATGTTATAAATTATGCTGCCCGTCAGAGCAAATTACTGGGGTTTTCAATTGTGATTTTTCTGAATCATGTCTACAAATGAACTAACAATTCAAGAACTGTAACATCATAACTTCCATTCTGAATCATGCTTTCTATAAAAGCACTATTGCCAGTATGTTCCACCTGTCATTTGGTGGCCTTTAAAGAATGATTATTAATGAATTACTGATCTTTAGAGTTCTGTTCTACTCCAGGCATTTATATTCTGCTCCTTTCTTGATGGAGTCTAAGAGGACTACAATTAAGAAGTCAACATATTAGTTGAGAATTACAATATTGCTAATACATAATTCCTATTAAACCTTAAAATGCTTAGAAAATAAATACGATTTCAATGTTGTACAAAAGAGAATGTGAATGTGAAAAGAGATCTCTCTAATCTGCAATGGGAGACAATTTCAGACCTTTGTCCTTTGAAACTTAAAAGAACCATCTAAAATACTCTTAAAACAAAACATCCTTACTACTTAAAGCTAAAAGAGTCAGGGGTCCTTTTACTAAGGTGCGCTGAAGAATGGCCTGCGATAGTGTAGACGCGTGTTTTGGGCAAGCACAGAATCATTTTTCACGCACCTGTAAAAAATGCTTTTTAAAAATTTTTGCCGAAAATGGACATGCGGCAAATTGAAAACTGACACGTGTCCATTTTGGGTCTGAGACCTTACCACCAGCCATTGACCTAGCAGTAAAGTCTCACGCGGTAACCGGGCAATAATGACCTACGTGTGTCGAATGCCACTTGATACGCATAGCTGACACGTGCCAGAAAATAAAAACTATTTTTTGGATGCACGCCAAAAATGAAATTACCACAAGGGCCACATAGTAGCCGGGTGGTAACTCGGAATATCCACGTGTTAGGCGCGCGTAGGTACTTATGCGGCTTAATAAAAGAACCCCTCAAAGAGCAAATCAATCATGCTATAGCCAAATGGGCAATAATCCACATAAGACAATAGGATGCAGTGCCATTCAGTATCTTATGGATCAGACAGCCTAGTTTAAAATCAGCATGTGCCTTTAAAGGCAACCAATGCAGATCCATCAATAAAGGAGTAGCCCTATCTATTTTACAGGAACCACAGATCAATTTGGCTGTCACATTTTATAATAATTACAGTTTGTGTTGTAATTTAATAGTGATTCCTGTATGCAAGGATTTACATTAATTAAGTTGAGGAAGTATATAGTAGCTTGAACCAAAATCTAAAAATATTGTGGACTGAAATCCAATCTAATGGAGTGAAGTTGCCTTTATTTTTATTTTTACTTATTAGGATTTATTTACCACCTTTTTGAATGTCAAGCATATGCAATAGACAATTACAGCAGTAAAAATATTCAGAAAGTATGATAGTATGCTACATTACAATGTCAACACTATACACAATAAAACATTTTAATTGACAGCATGAGGTTTAAGCAAAGATGGAACATATAGACAGATAAGATAGAGTAACAGGAGTAAAAAAAATAAGGGACTAGTTTAAAGAAATGTAAAAAATCTTTTTACAAGGGCATTAATTTGTGACTCTAATGTTAGAATACCATCAAGAATTACACTGAGCACTGTATTTTCTGTATTAATCGTTATTTGCAGGGATATATGTAAAAAATGTACTAAACCATAATATTTGTAGCAACAGTTGTAACAAGTAGAGGACTGTTGCATCTCCATGTACTACTACTACTACTTAACATTTCTAAAGCGCTACTAGGGTTACGCAGCGCTGTACAATTTAACATAGAAGAACAGTCCCTGCTCAACGAGCTTACAATCTAAAAGACAAGTGTACAGACAAAGTGGGGCAGTCTAGATTTCCAAAAGGTTACGTGCCGAAGGCAGCATTGAAGAGGTGAGCTTTGAGCAAAGATTTGAAGATGGGTAGGGAGGGGGCTTGGCGTAGGGGTTCAGGAAGTCTGTCCACCAAGTCTGTATGTTTCTAGTTGTAGGACCTACTTTCTGAAATAATCTTCCATTGGATTTGAGGCAGTTGGTATTAGTGCTCTCCTTTGGAAAACAGCTAAAAACCTATATGTTCCAGCAAGCCTTTTTTTGAGTCCAAGGCAGTGGAGTTATGTGATTTTGTTGGTTACTTTACAAGCTATATTTTTGTTTGGACATCTGAAAACTGGCATTTAGGGTTCCATTTTGCATGGATGTCCAAATTCTGATTTTATAAAGCCAGGGTATGGATGTCTAACACTGCAGTATGCCCATTTGGCAAAGGGGTGGTCTGGGTGTGTTTTGGGTGGGACTAGGGAGGGGCCTAAATATGAACGTCTAACTTCAGGGACATCCATGTCTAAAAATATGGATGTTATTTAGACCTGGTACTTGGCTCTTCCACGTTATAGAAAGGTGCTCTGAGCAGCTGGCCACTGGACAATTAAGGCATGACACTTCCTTAATCTTCCAGTAGTTATTGTCTCCCTTTCTCTCATCTGAATGTGAAATCGGGAAGAGATAGCAAGCTATGAGAGCTGTAGGTACTATAGACATTCTTAAGAATATGGTATGCTGATTTGGAGAGTAGCCTAATGGTTAATCCAGTGGAGTAAATACCACAGGACATAGGTTCAAATCCCACTTAATTTCCTTTCTTTATTGTGAGCCTTCCGGGATATCTACTAAGTGTGGTGACCGATTCGGATCAACTGAAATCTTTAGCAGATTTGCGAGCAGAATACCACCTAGGAGCGCAAGTATACTTCCACGTTAGGAGTCAAGGACCAAGAAAGGAATCTAGGTGTCGTCGTTGATGATACACTGAAACCTTCTGCTCAGTGTGCTGCTGCGGCTAAGAAAGCAAACAGAATGTTAGGTATTATTAGGAAAGGAATGGAAACAAAAATGAGGATGTTATAATGCCTTTGTATCGCTCCATGGTGCGACCGCACCTCGAATATTGTGTTCAATTCTGGTCGCCGTATCTCAAAAAAGATATAGTGGAATTAGAAAAGGTGCAGAGAAGGGCAGCGAAAATGATAAAGGGGATGGGACAACTTCCCTATGAGGAAAGGCTAAAGCGGCTAGGGCTCTTCAGCTTGGTGAAAAGGCGGCTGAAGGGAGATATGATAGAAGTCTATAAAATAATGAGTGGAGTTGAACGGGTAGATGTGAAGCGTCTGTTCATGCTTTCCAAAAATACTAGGACTAGGGGGCATGCGATGAAGCTACAATGTAGTAAATTTAAAACCAATTTTTCTTCACTCAACGTGTAATTAAACTCTGGAATTCATTACCAGTGTAACCAGGTACCTCTCTTGTGCAGCCAAGGATAGAACAATCTTCTCCAGCCACAGGCTCCCGGTACAATGAAGAAATCGATGTCCACCAGTAACTTCAATGTTAAGGACTTTTATTCCATGCAGGTTTCTAGTACACAGTTCCCACAGCAGCATAGCACATACCAGGATTCAATACAGGCTTACAGGCTCCAGTCTGGGCTCTTTATCCAGTGCACAATAAACAGTAATTCAATTCCCAAGACAAACAGTTCTTTCAGTTCATCATCACAGTTCAGTCACCAAGCAGCAGTTTCTACCTTCTATCCTCTTTACCTTCAGGTGAGTTCAATATTTTAGGGACTACTTCTACCCAAGGGTTTTCCCCTGCATCAACTTCACAGTGAATTCAATACTTTTGGGACTTCCTCTCACCCAAGGAATCTCAGCCTGCTTCAGTGCTTTAGGGACCTCCCTGCCCAAGGGTTTTCAGCCTGCAGCTGCTTCTCTCTTTCAGCTCCTCTCTCCTGAACTGAACTGCTGAGACTCCTTCCCACCTGCCTAATCAATCCCTGCTTCAGCTACCACCACCAATCATTCTCCTTCCATTAGCTTCCTCACACCCAAACCAGCTGAGTTAAGCATTAGACTAATGAGACCAATGATGAGCTCCTGCACACAGGGTTTCCTAACTCTCTTTCCGCCTAGTGGCAGCCAATCTACACATCCTGTCAGCTTATTCCCTTGTCTTCCCCTATTGCAGCTAGAAGTCCAGTCCGGGTTCCTCATCTCACCCCCTGGCTCCTTGCCTGCAATGCTTTCTGGGACTTGTCAGGGGTCTTTCAGACTGAAACTGCCTTAACCCAAATATCCTGGAGGTGACTTTATCACACCAGAGAATGTGGTAAAGGCGGTTAGCTTAGCGGAGTTTTAAAAAGTTTGGACAGCTTCCTAAAGGAAAAGTCCATAGACCGTTATTAAATGGACTTGGGGAAAATCCACTATTTCTGGGATAAGCAGTATAAAATGTTTTGTACTTTTTGGAATCTTGCTAGGTATTTGTGATCTGGATTGGCCACCGTTGGAAACAGGATGCTGGGCTTGATGGACCTTTGGCCTTTCCCAGTATGGCAATACTTATGTACTTATGTATTATCAATTGAGATATTTTGTGGCTTCCCTGCCAGCTGAGGCGCTCTCCCTCTCCTCATCTTCTCATGAAGTTTATACTGATACTTACTGGTTAGATACACAATTGCTTGTCCCTATGAAGTGCTATCATAAGACTTAATTTCTGAGCTTCATTATGTAAACTATGTTAGTAAACGGAATACAGATTTGGGTATCTCTATCAATGAAGATCAATTTAAAGGTTGTATCCATCATAGAAATGCTATTACACAAGATGCACTGCATGGTGAGCTGCAATATCATTTTGTCTCTGGCTCTATCTCTCCATACAGGGCATTTTTAGCTACCTTACGACCGGTTGCTGAGTGTCTGAAGTGTAAACAAGATCCAGTTACCTTGGGTCACATTTTCTGGGGATGACCTGAGATATTGTCATTTTGGATAGTCTCACATGTCAGTTGTCTTTGAAAATGTCAGTGGAAACCTGCACCAGATATGTTATTTGATAGAATCTCTGTTGTTTGCTCAACTCCCTGAGGTTTTCTGGGCTTCATAAAATGATCTATTTTACTGGGGAAGAAGTGTATATTACAAACTTGGCTTGGGGTTGATTCCCCTACAGTGCCACAGTGCGATCAGCTAAGCTGCATTTAGTGGCTCTGGAATGCTGTTCATTGTCCTACATGGATTTGGTTCCTGGTCAACGCTTTCAAGCTTGTTGGGAGCCCTTCTGGGATTCACTTACTCCATTAGCTCACAGCAGATTACTGAATCAGTGATGAGGACTCTCTCTCTCCTTTGTTTTTTTGATTTTGACAAAAACCACTAGTCTCACCCAGGGAGGAAGTGAGATAGGAGGGGTGGAGTCAGAACCAGGAAGTATAAAAGGCAGGGCCTAAGTGTGGTTAAGGAGGCCCAGGGATAGAAAGAACTGAAGCCCCAGTGGATGCCTCTGCAACCTATGTCTAGCAACTGGGACCTGGCTGAGGTAAGCCAACTTTTGGATTTGAGACTTGTAAGCCCTGTTCTGAGGTCTGGCTGGAGCCAGACCTGGAAAGAGAGAGAGAGAGAGAGAGAGGGGGAGAGGGGGAGAGAGAGAGAAAAAAGAACTTATACGCTGTGTTTGAGGCATGGCAGTCCATAGCCATAAACTGTGTTTGGGGCCCTGTCAGCCACAGGCCCTGGTTAAGACTGTGTTATCTGAACTAGACTTTTCATCTTTTGTTTCTGGCCCTGTGATGTAACAAGCCTTAGGTTTGTGTTAATAAAGCACTTGTTTCATTTTTACAGCTTTGTCTAGCTGTGTTGTTTCCACTCGCCGTATCACAAGGGGTTATTTTTGAAGCATCTCCAATGATAAATAGCAGCACATACACATGTAGACTGGCTATCAATTTTAAAGAAATCTGTTAATTAGCTGCAGAGGTCTACACCATGGAGAGATTTCAAGAGGGCATGGTTGGGGCATAAATATAGTGTAGTTTGGGCAGACCAAAAATATAAATGTGTATTCCTCATTTTACAGAGGAAATGTAACCTGCAGTTAAATATGTTTAAAAGTACCTGGTAGGGGTCCCAGGGTCGTCTGCTGCTGCAGGTGGCAGAATTTTTGAAAATTGTAGGAGTGCTATGAATGGAATGACCTATGAATGGCATGACTTGTGCCTGTCCCAGGAAGCTTGAGGCTCGTGGCAGGCTGAAGGAGTGTGAAAGTAAAAACCCAGGCTTGTTCTGAGGCCTGGGGCTGGCTGGGAAGTAGTTTCATACATGTGTGATGATGTCATTGTGACATGCAGGTGATGATGTCATTGGCCACACATTCGTGGGAACCCAAAAAGGCAGCCATTAGCTCCAGAGAGGTCCAGAGAGCAATGGGGGAAGCCCTGGACAGTAAAAATTTAAAGTATTAAGGCACTGGTTTGATCAGTAAAGGCTGAGAAAAAGGTGACCTTTAAAGGGCCGTGGTGGTGACGCAGTTTACGTAGGAGTGCAATCACGCATGCATGGATGCAGGTTTCAAGTTCCCGAGAGCATTCTGGGAGGATATGGGTTAGAGAGAGCCTGAAAATAGCATGAAAATTCACACATGAGCAGCTTAACCAAGGAGACTGGCATGGAGACCAGCTCCTGTATTAAAGTATAAAAGTACCAAAAAGTATGTTAAATGGCCAGCAGGGGCATTAGAGGTGCCTGAGATGTGCTGGTTTCGTATTAAAAATGTTAAAAGTGTTTTGAGCTTGGCAAGTGGCAAGGAAAGCATACAGCTAAATATAAAATTAAAATACACTTCTAATGTTGGAATCTTTCCATAATAGTAATTTAGAGTTGCTGCTAGCCTGAACTAGATACATGAGAAACAAAAACGAAGTTTTAAAGTGCAGTTTTTAATGTGTTTTAAAAATGTGGTGGGAAGCAGTGCTTAAGTTGTTTTGTAAGGAGACTGCTGGTTGACTGCACTAGTCAAAAAGGGAAATCAGTTGCAGAAATGTTATAATATAGTTTGGTGCCTCAGAAGTTTGTTGAGTGGAGACCAACAATGGAACTTGATGAGAGCAGAAGTGCTGTGATGGTGAGTGCGTGAGGAGAGTGTGAAGTAAAGACTGAAAAGGAAATTTTGAAACTTTTGATAAGTTAAAGTGTGTTCGGAGTGACCTTGTGTTGTGTGAAGTAATTTTGTAGGGAATTTGCGAGATATTTTGTTCTGAGCAACAAAAGTAAATTGTGTTGTGAGAACTCTTGAGAAAAGAAATTGATAGTAGAAACAGATGTTTGCTTAATATCTAATTGACATTGATTCAGTGAGAAAGAGAGTTTATTCTTTGAATTTTCTTACTGTTGAGAAAAATAATTACAGGTAATTGAAATTTGCAATCCTAAAGAAGTCTTTAGGGCTGAAATCTAAGTCCTGTTAAATAGCAGTGGAACTGGTTTATTACTGCTGGTTTTATTATATAACCAAGCAGATAGGGAGCAGAACTAGAGTTAATGTTAAGAATTTTGAAAGCACCTTTGAGGTGATTTCTATGTATTTTGTATTTTTTTTGTTACATTTGTACCCCACGCTTTCCTACTCATGGCAGGCTCAATGCTGCTTACATATTGTATACAGGTACTTATGTGCCTGATATTATTTTGAACTGCCTGTAAGAACTGAACAACTGAAGGCTCATTATCTCTTTCCAGCGTTTGTTTTATTTATTTGTCTTAAAAATGTTTTTTTTCTTCAGAAAATCAAATTGTAATTTTTTTAAACAGTAGAACTGAGTGTGTGTGAAAGTGAAAGAAAGCTGACAGCTCAGAACTCCCTGACTTACAGAACTGAGTTAAAGAATAGTGAAGTCCATTATTCAAGGAACTTTATTTTGTTCATTTAATCTAGATAGTGCATAGAATTCCTCTTTGATCAGGAACACTTAGCAAATTTTAGGAACAGGTACTCCACTCTTCAGGATATGAAGAAAAGAATTGAATCTACAGCCAAGGCAGATGAAAAAACAAAGAAATTCAAGGCAGATGACAGATAAATGAAAGAAAGAAACAAAACACAAAAGGACATCTAAAAATACAGTTTAAAAGATACACTGAAAACATTCAGCATTATTACAAATTAAAGAAATGAAAAATAAGTACCTGACAGTGTCCATAAGGGATACCTGCAAAAAGAAAAAAAACCACACAAATATTTGAGAAAAAACTCACATTATACTGCTTAGAGAAAAGTAAAAAAGTTACTTATTTAATATTTTCTTCCTGTGAACATTTGTAGTTTCATATACAAATTGACTGAAGAATTTGTAGTTAGAGTTAATGTAAGCTGGATCCAGTTAGATTAGGGACGATTTACCACTCTGGACTGCTTTCAAAGTTCTTTTATCTGGATAACATTTTTATACCTACTAGTTCAATGATTATTTCTACTACTCTTTGGGTTTTTTATCTATTGAACAGGACCATTGGAATACATTTGGAAGGCACATTTCAGGAGAGAAGGTTGGGGCTGGCATTAGGGGGTGCAGAGGGCCCCAACTCTGCCTAAATCTGAACAAGGTATAACTTGCTAGTAGGCTTTAGGGGGCCATTTCATAATTTCTGCCTTGGGCTGCAGCATTTCTAACACTGGCAGTCTGCATATACCCCAGATTCTACATATCATGTCCAGTGTTCCTCACTGAAATTAAAGCGCAGTCTTTAAAAATATATGTAACTTAATTAGCTTAACAAGCTAATCAGCATTGATAACAGCATTTAACAAGCAATAATGAGCACTAATTGGCAATAATTAGAATTTATGGGCACATTTCGCTAAGTGTATTCTGTAACACAAAGAGCCTAAATTCTAATACGCGCAGCCAAAAGGGGTGTGGTTATTGGCAGGGGAAAGAGCATTTTGTGGGTGTTCCAAAATTTATGTGCACTGTTATAGAATATGCCCCTCTGCGCCTAAATCTACACACCAGTATTTACGCCACATTTTCCTTGGTGTAAATGGATGCGCGTAACTCTGGGCACTGGGATATCAACTAAGCATATTCTGTATACTGCGCATAAATCTAGGTGTCGCTTCTAGAATACGCTTAGGCTGAAATTTGTTCTGCATGGATTTTTCAGGTGCCATATATAGAATCTGGCTCATAGTGCCTTTGAAAATCAGCAGATTGGGAAGTTATATGTTTACCAGCTACCAATATAACTTCTTTTGACTATCAGACTCTGTCTTTAGATAACTACGCCTAATGAAGACTGGAGCTCTAGGTATCCTTTTGTATTCAAGGGGCACGTGAACTTAGTATTTCATTTAAGCGTGTCTAAGAAAGAGCAATAACTTGAGATCATGTGATGCCAAAGCAGAGGTGATTAAGATGTAATCACCAGTCTAAAGGTCAAGTTGTTTGCTGAATTCGATGTCTATCTGCGTGTCTCAAATGTACTATGTAGCAATGCATGGTGCTGCTCCCTCTCTTCCTTTACTGTTTTCCTAGCTATTATCTTGTCTTACACTTCCCTGTAAATGATTTCACAATTTGTCCTTGCAAAGCACTTATTGGCCTCTCTAAAGAAGCTTGGTTTTCAAACAAATGCTAAACTCATCTCAGTTGCACAAGTGGTTGAATTCCAAATGTCTGTAGTAAACTTTGACAAGCGTTAGTTTAACTCTGATTTGCTTCCTTACATTAAATTACTAGGCTGTGTTGGTTGTTTAACATGGGAATTAATGTGTGCAAACTGTATTGTAGTGCTGCCCATGCCCGTCCCATGCTCTGCCTGCATGTATGCTCCCTTGCAGTTTAGTGCTATAGCATTTACATGCAATCTTATAGAATAACACATAAACCCCCGGATTCTATATATCGCGCCTAGCGTTCTGTGCTGAAATCCAAGCGTATACTGTAACAACACGCGTACCTTAGTTGGCTTAACAAGCCAATCACTACTACTACTACTTATTTCTAAAGCGCTACTAGACGTACGCAGCGCTGTACACTTGAACATGAAGAGACAGTCCCTGCTCGACAGAGCTTACAATCTAATTAGGACAGACAGGACAAACAAGAGGATGATAAAATAAGGGTTCTGAACAAGTGAATAAGGGGTTAGGAGTTAAAAGCAGCATCAAAAAGGTGGGCTTTTAGCTTAGATTTGAAGACGGCCAGAGATGGAGCTTGACTGGCTCAGGAAGTCTATTCCAGGCATATGGTGCAGCAAGATAAAAGGAACGGCATCTGGAGTTAGCAGTGGAGGAGAAGGGTGCAATAATGAGCACTAATTGACAATAATTAGAATTTACGTGCATAACTTGCTAAGTTTATTCTGTAACACACTGCATCTAAATTCTGATACATGCAGGAAAAAAGGGGTGTGTTGTGGGTAAAGAAATGAGCATTTCATGGGCATTCCAAAATTTACATGCGTTGTTATAGAATACAGCCCAATACGCCTAAATCTACGGACCGGGATTTATGCTTTATTTTCATTGGTGTAAATGGAAGTGCATAGTTTTAGACACTAGGATATCAATTAAGCGTATTCTATATACAGCACCTAAAGATAGGCATCCCTTATAGAATACGCTTAGGCGGAAATGTTTCCCGTGCGGATTTTCTAGGCGCCATATATAGAATTTCCCCCAGGTATGGTACACATACCTGCACATGTTTAACTATAGAATTGCCTTTTAAGGGATATAATTCATAATAAAAAGAAACCCTTAACTCAATGTTATTGAGAATGAAAAAAAAAATTAAAACTAGGATTCAAGCAGGAAACTTTGAAAATGTATGACAGAACTATTGCTGAATTATGAAGTGTTTCCCAAATACTTTAAAGTGGCTTTGTTTCCTACGTTCTAGGTTAGCAGAGAGCCCGATGGAAAGGGCAGAAAATGTTAGGGGAGACACAGAAGCCAAACTGAAGCAGCCTGGAAAACAGAGAATGTGTGGAAAGGTAGTTTCTGGAACATGTTAGCTCTTCTGGATAAATTGAAAGAGGAGGTAGAAGCCTGTCAGAGAAAAGAGCTGCTGCTAGCAAAAACAGATATAATTACATAGCAGACAGTGCAGTCAATTTGCTTCTCTTTGTGGCTTTAGCTGAACTTTTTAAGAGCTGCAGTTAAAGAAACCATTGTACCGTAATTGCTGTAAACTGCTGTGTATTCTGTCTAGAGCTTTGGCTCACTTGTACTGGGTGCTGCCTATTGTGTGTCAGTGAAAGAGGAATGTGTTGTCATTCATGCCTGGCCCTTTTGTCTGCAATTTCATGGCTATATTGTACTATATATTCCACGTCAATTCTTTATTATATATTTATAGATGAGAACAATAACACTATTTAGAAAAACACTGTTTTTGAGGGCAAGAGATATTAACTAACCTCCAAACCTAGGAAGGATTTTAATAGCTGATGACATTGCCAAAGAGTGTTCAAAGGAAGAAGCAAGCCATTATTGTAAGGCTTTCGTGACTTTAAAACCTAAGAATGATAGCTGGTTATTCATACCCCCAAAACAGATGCCTTATTTGCTTAAACTCTCTTTTATTCCCTCACTCTTATTGGGATAAACATGAGAGATCAGGGCAGTCCACTCTGTTTAAACATTGTTTCCTAGCAACATTTTGCAGTGTGTCCAAAACTTGTGCTATTGCCATGGTATTAGTAGCAAGTGCTGTCAAACCAAAATTGGTCACTAGTGTTTTTCCACTGCTGTATGTGTCTTGTCTTGAATTTTGTCCAGTCAGGTCACATGGAAAAGCACCGAGCTGTCCAATAACAACACATAAATGGGGGTCATTTTATAACAGGGTGGCTAGGGGGAAACCCAAAAAGGTGCCTTAAAACAAAAAGACATCATAGGTGCCTTTATAAAATAGACTTGTAAAATGACCCGTAAGAACATAAGAATAACCTGCTTTCAGCAGTGTCAATCCAGTTCACAAGTACCTAGCAGAAATCCAATTAGTGCCACTATTCCATACTACCAATCCCAGGGCAACCTGTGGCTTCCCCCATGTCTATCTCACTAACACACTATGGACTTTTGCTCCAAGAACTTGCCCAAACTTAAACCCAGATACTCTAACCCAGGGATGTACAATCTTAGCCCTCGCCAAGTTGGGTATTCTCCACTGAATGTAAATGAGATCTATTTGCATACAATGGAGGAAGTGCATGCAAATAGATCTCATGCATATTCATTAGGAAAATCCCGAAAACCCGACTGGATTGTGATCTTCGAGGATAGAGATTGGACAACCCTGTGCTAACCACTGTTACATCTTCTGGCAAAGAGTTCCACAGCTTAACTATTCATTGAGTGAAAAAATATTTACTCCTATTTGTTTTAAAAGTATTTCCATGTAATTTCATTGAGTGCCCCCTGGTTGATTCATTTCTACCCATTCTACTCTACTCAAGATTTTGTAGACCTCAGTCATATCCCCCTCATCCGTCTCTTTTCCAAGCTGAAGAGCCCTAACCTCTTTAGCTTTTCCTCATATGGGAGTAATTCCATCCCCTTTATCATTTTGGTCGCTCTTCTTTGAACCTTTCCTAATTCTGCTATATCTTTCTTGAGATACGGTGACTAGAATTAAATGCAATACTCAGGGTGAGGTTGAACCATGGAGTGATACAGAGTCACAAATTTACACCTGCTGTGAAGCGGGTGTACCTGTGTACATGTTATCTATAGACCAGATTTAGTAAATGGCATTCAAATTTGGGCATCCATCGCTATTCAATAAAGGGCAGAGGGTGGATGCTTGGAATGCCCTCCTGCGGGAGATGGTGGAGATGAAAACAGTAATGGAATTCAAAAATGCGTGGGATAAACATAAATGAATCCTGTTCAGAAGCAATGGATCCGCAGAAGATTGGGTGGCAGAGCCGGTGGTGGGAGGAGGGGCTAGTGCTGGGCAGACTTCTACGGTCTGTGCCCTGAAAATGGCAGATATTGTCAGATCTGAAGACCACCATAGGCAAGTAAAACTCTCTACTGTATACTATTAGTGATTTTGAGGAAAAGACTTCAGACACTCGGTTTCAGCTAATTCTAATCTCGTTAGTGCAGCTGACCGTCTTGCTCCGTGTATACTGCAAACTAGGTCATCAAGTACATACGCTAGCAAGTATCGTCATCAGTGGGAAAAACCTCAAATCGTTTAACTATGTTGGAGTCTTAAATAAACTTTATTTCATTTCATAAAGTTTAAAAAAACTAGTACTTAGCTGTGGTCTATGCTGAGACTACTGAGTGTGCCCACGTCCAACAGCGAGCTCCTGCTTCGCTCAGTGCTTCATAAGGAGCTGAACTCCACGTCTTCTCATAGCTGACTGCAACAAAAAATACATAGTTTCATGCGAGAGTAGAAAATTCTGGGAACAATGTATTTTACTGTTATGACTCCTACCTTTGAGTACCCTATGTTTTCCTTTTAGAAAAACCTTTCAAAATGGCAGAGAATTCTTGGAAAACAGCCTATGGCTTTTCGGCAGAAGAGGCCTCCAGTCTATTAGCTGACAGGGAGATTTTTGGCACTTCCTCTACTGCGGGACCATCAGCAACGCAACAGATGTACAGTTTAATTAAGGCGTGATGTCTTTCTGAGGTTCCTAGGCTCATGCCATGATATATATCTCTATGTCCAGTCTGGAATCAATGAGAAGGTAGAGATCTGCCATATCACAAGTAGATGGTTTCTAGGTAGGCCCAGCATATCCCACACTCATACCTCTAGATGCACTACTATAAAGTCTGTTGTACCCTTTCAAAGTTCTTACCACGTTCACTGAAGCATCCTTGTAGTGCTCACTCATCACAGCTCACAATATGTTACTCTATTCCAGACTATTGTCTTCTTTTTTCTCTTCCACACAGGTGAGAAAGCTTATCCTGAAAGGAGGTGGCTAATGACCTCCATAGTATCATTGCAGGAGGATGCAGAGAAGCAGTACAATAGAGCCTACTGTCAAACCAGGACCATCATAGAAAGGATCTTCATCCTATTGAAAAGCTGATTCCGGTGTGTAGATCGATCAGGGGAACAACTCGTATGCAGGCTATGCAAAGTCTGTTACATTTTCATGGTATGTTGAATACTCTATTATTTGGTCCACAGGCACAGCTTACCCCTTCCAGAAGGAGTGGAGCTGGAACAGCCAGACAGTGAGGAGGATGCCTAACCAGTTACAGAGGAGCCAGCTGCCAGCCCATCCCCACTGGCTTGGTGTGGCATTTTCATGGAAAGTAGGTACATTGATTTGCCAAATTGTGTGAATATAGCAGAAGTTCCCAAACTTGTCCTGGGGAAACCCCAGCCAGTCATGTTTTCAGGATATATATAATGAATATTCATGAGATAGATTTGCACACCAAGGGGGCAGTGTATACAAATTGATCTCTTGAATATTTATTGTGGATATCTTGAAACCTGACTGGCTGGGGTTCCTTCAGGACAGGTTTGGGAATCACTGGAATACAGTGACCGTTCTCCCCCCTTTCTCCTTTCTCTTCCCCTTCTTCTTTCTTTCTTCTCAATCCCATCCTCTATTCTTTGCAAGCTATGGCTGCTGTGATGTACAGAGTTGCTGGAAGGGGTGCCACTGGTCTCAGATGAGCTATTTGACTCCTCGTTGAGCAGCCTTGCACACTGTCCAGCCTAATGAAAGTCTGTAAAGACCATGAGGCCCTGTGAGCCACTGGAGACAGCTGGAACTTGGTGTGTTAGAGTATGTGTTTCTGAGGTGGCAGCAGACATGGGGTGCTGTGTGTCCAAGGAGGTGGATATCTTCATGGGCTGGTGTCTCACAGGGCACTGTGTAGGAGAAGCAGCAGAAGAGTGATAACTTGGCAGTGGTGCTGTCAGAGTTGGCAAGCCAGTAGAGTAGGTGGTCTACATATTCTGCAGCTGTCTGCACAGATTATTGATAAACTTGGTGCAAGGCCTCTGCCTCCTGCAATAGAACCCACATTCCTCCTACTAGCTTATCGCTGATTTCTAACTGTCTTTCTTGTAGCTTCACTTTCCTGTCAGTGCCATCAGTCCTGCAGCTGAAAGCTTGTGCTCCTTCTGTAGAATCTTTTGCCTAAAGATTTATATGCTGAACCTTTTCAAAGCAAATTTAAATCTTCACAAAAAACATCTCTTTAGTATTACTTTTCCTGTTTTCAGGATGAGCCCGCAGCCTCAAGGGACGATGGGTGCACCTGACTGATTGCATGTTAATTTTGGAAATTTATCATTGTTGAATGTTTTTTTTTAATTTATATAAATTGCTTATAATCTACATGCAAGAAATTATATGAGATTTCTGTTTCTTGTGTTTGTATACACTGTCCTATTTTAAATGATAAATTTCTTTTCTTGCTTTGATTTGTTATTTCAGTATTGTAAACACCTTTGCTGTATCCAAATGGCAGATGAAATTTAATGTGGCCAAATGCAAAGTGTTGCACATTGGTAAAAATAGTCCAAATCATACTTACTTGATGTTAGGTTCCACCTTAGGAGTCAGCAACCAAGAAAACCTGGTGTCATCATGGATAATACGCTGAAATCTTCTGCCCAGTGTGAGGGAACAGCCAAAAAACCAGACAGAATGCTAGGAATTATAACGAAAGGGACAGAAAATAAGACAAAGAATGCTATAATGCCTCTGTATTGTTCCATGATGCAACCTCACCTTGAGTATTATGTGCAATTCTGGTCATCATATATTTAAAAAGATATAGCGGAATTAGAAAAGGTTAAAAGAAGGGCAACCAAAATGATTAAGGGGATGGAACTCCTCTCATATTAGGAAAGGCTTAAGAGTTTAGGGTTGTTCAACTTGGAAAAGAGATGCTTGAGGGAGGATATGATAGAGGTCTACAAAATACTGAATGGTGTAGAATGGGTAAAAGTGAATCGATTGTTTATTCTTTCAAAAAAGTATTAAGACTAGGAGGACACTAAAGGAAGTTGCATGGCAATATTTTAAAAATGAATAGGGGGAAATATATATATATATTTTTTACTTAACAGTAGTTAGCATATCTGGGTTTAAAAAAAGTTTGGATACGTTCCTGGAGGAAAAGTCCATAGTCTGTATTGAGATACAAATGGGGATGCCACTGCTTGCCCTGGGATTGATAGCATGGAATCTTGCTACTATTTGGGATTCTGTCAGGTACTTGTGACCTGGATTGGCCACTGCTAGAAGCTGGAAACTGGCCAAGATGGACCATCTGTATGACTACTACTACTACTACTACTATTTAGCATTTCTATAGCGCTACAAGGCGTACGCAGCGCTGCACAAACATAGAAGACAGACAGTCCCTGCTCAAAGAGCTTACAATCTAGTATGGCTTTCATTATACGCTTATCCCTACAAAAGGTGATAATTAAGAAACAAATAAACATAAACAAATCATTCCCCACAGCAAATCAGTTGACTGCTTCTAGCTGCATGATCAGCTCTGTGTTGTTTGGCTTCTGTTACACCTTTAGATACTCAACATGGTCAGTGTAGGATGAGGGGGTGGGATAGGCATGTCACTCACCTCTTCTTCAGCCTCCAGGTCAGCTGTCCTATTGGCCAATGCAGCATGCTCTTCCTCCTGGTGCCCTTCTTCTGGCTGCTTGTGGCCTTCCTCTCTACAAATCTGATCTGAAGGCTTGCCACCATCTCTCCCACCTGGCTGCACCTAACCTCTTCCCCATCTGAATCCATCAGTCATCTACAGGTAAGGAAACTATAGCACACCATCATTTTCTCATTGACAGCTATCTACATACATGAAGGGGAATTCTATGAGGCAATATCTACTTTTTGGTGCCTAGAAGGTACCTGTTGGGAGCTTATTCTATAATGGAAAATAAGTATAGCCATACAGCTAGAATAAATGCTCATGCCTAGATGCAGGAAATACATGTATAACATAAGTACATAAGTATTGCCACACTGGGACAGACCAAAAGTCTATCAAGCCCAGCATCCTGTTTCCAACAGTGGCCAATCCAGGTCACAAATACCTGGCAAGATCCCAGAAAAGCTCAATACATTTTATGCTGCTTATCCCAGGCAGCACAGGCAGCTCCTTGTGACTCTAGGCAAGTCACTTAACCCTCCATTGCCCCATGTAAGCCGCATTGAGCCTGCCATGAGTGGGAAAGCGCGGGGTACAAATGTAACAACAACAACAACTACAAAAAAAATAAGCAGTGAATTTTCTGAAGTCAATTTAATAATGGTCTATGGACATTTCCTTTAGGAAGCTGGCCAGACCCTTTTTAAACCCCGCTAAGCTAACCGCCTTTATCACATTCTCTGGCAACGAATTCCAGAGTTTAATTACACGTAGGTGTGTGCCCTGCCCACACTTCACTCAGTCTCCACCCATATGAATGTCCACTTGTAAAGTACTCACTGTAAATATATGCACATAGTTGCACTATAGCATACAGCTGGATTACTTTTATTCACACACACATGTGTTCATTCACATATGCACGTAAATGTGTAGCCACCAGCATTTTGAGGATACTTGTGGCCTAATTTTAGCAGCCTTTTATAGAATTACCTCTAAAATGACTCCTCTTTTGCTCTCTTTCAGACTCTCATCTGTTGCAATAGAGCTAGAGTATATGAATAATGAGACACTGAGTCAGGGTAGCTAGAGCTTGATTTTTTTGGCTCAGGACTGGACTGGGGAGGTCAAGCACTTCTTCATAGTCCCCCCTAATCATACCTTTGCTGGCGGGGATGTTCAAACCCAGCAAGCTGAAGACATTCTCTGCTGAAGCCCCGGACCTAGCTGCCTGAAAAGCAACGAAGCAAGCAGGCTGCCCCAACACCAGCACGTTTGTACATGCTCAGTTCAGTTGCATGACTTCCTGTTGGTCAGGCAGCATGAGTGGGGGCTGTGGCGGCAAATCTCTTTGGCAGGGCTTAAGCATCCCCACTAGCCATGCATTCAGTTTTGGAGGAGGCCTGGGCACAAAGTGTGTGTGTGTGTTGGGGGGGGGGGGGGGGGGGGGGCAGGCCCCCAAGGCCCCTATGGCTATGCCAGTGCATTGAGCACATCATGCCATGATTCATGTACCTGTGGGCTGATACCTTGAATGTGAAGAATACTTATGCAGTCCCATTTCATGTCATACACACCATATGGCCACAGGTCAAGTATACCTGTCTTTAGACTATGGATTGGACTATTTTGCATGCAGGAGGGTATGGCTAAACCTTACAGGAATATCAAAGTAGCCCTCAGACAGCAGAGTGCATGCATGCAATATAGGTCATATGAGGTAGGTGAAATGCATTCATCCCTAGGCTGCAAAGTTCATCCTTTATACCCAACTGAAATGGGGTAACTAGGGTCTGAAGTGGAGCTCAGGATGTAGAGTAGGCTGCACAGGACCTATAGACAAATGAACTACAGATGGTGACATGTCAAATGATGTGTGTTTTGGAGGGCAACAAAGCATGCCTATATAGTGGAAGTCATGCACCAGTACTCAAAGAATGAGACCTTATAGTGATATCGGCCAGCATGAGAAGGCCTCGCAGCTGGAGAGTATGCCTCCAAAACTAAACAATGCATCTGGTAGTTCACTTGTTTAAATATGAATCCCTCTCTAGGATAGCTGGCAGACTATCATTTGGTTCTATATGTGGCGCGAGGTGGGGGTCACACTGCCCAATGCCACTCAGAAAGAAGGGATGTGCACAGAGCTCATTGCAGGCCACACCTGTTCTGGGTCAGTGTGTAAGCCAAGGTTCCTGTGAGTATTTTGTGACAGCAAAACACAATATCTGATGGGCCGATGATCAGAAGTAAATGCAAGCGCTAGAGGCTGTTAGCGCCATACTAGCACCTGCTTTTGCTACCACCCCATGACCAGAGCCCTCGAGCGTGTGAAAAAACGTGCTCACGGTCTCTGAACACAACTAGCATGCAAAACAGGGCTCTTAGCGCAAGTAGCATGCAAATACATGCTAAACCTATTCATCCCCATTGATGAGTGACCAGCGCGCTAAACATTAGCTCGCTGGCCGCGGCAAACCCTATGCCAGCTCAGAGCTGGCATTAGGGTTTGCAGACCATTGAGGAGGAAAGGTGAGCCCTATCCAGCATACATTTGCATGCTAGCAGGCCCCCATTCCCCCCAAATGAAGCAAACCCCTGCAGGAAACGACAAACCCTCCCAGGAACAGATGATTCCCCCCCCCCCCCCCAGCGACAGGGGACTGGAGGTCTGGCGGACCTCCGGTCCCCATGACCCCCCTGACTCAGGTTCAGGGGGAGCTGGTGATCCGGTGGGTCTCCAGCCCCCCCAATCCCCCCCCCAGCATTGACAAGAAGTCTCTGGTAGCTCAGTGGGCCACGGTCAATCCCCCCCCTACCATTTAACCCTACTCTCTGTTTTCTATCTTTTAACCAGTTTTAAATCCACAATAGAACACTACCTCCTATCCCATGACTCTCCAATTTCCTCTGGAGTCTATAATGAGGTACTTTGTCAAACACCTTCTGAAAATCCAGATACACAATATCAACCAGTTTACCTTTATCCACATCTTTGTTCACCCCTTCAAAGAAATGTAGTAGATTGGTGAGGCAAGATTTCCCGTCACTAAATCCATGTTGACTTTGTCTCATTAATCCATGCTTTTGAATAGGCTCTGTAATTTTGTTCTTTATAATAGCCTCTACCATATTGAGGTAGACATGGAAAATGTTGCTACTATTTGGGTTTCTATGACCTGGATTGGCCACTGTTGGAAACAGGCTATTGGGTTAGATGGACCATTGGTCTGACCCAGTATGGCTATTCTTATATTATTTTTTATTTCAAATAATTTTATTTATTATCATAATAACCAGAACAATAATGCAGCAAATCAAAAATAAATAAAGAACATTCTAAATTGTACAAGCATTTTCAGGAAGGCTGCAAGATATAACCAATAACCAATTCAAGTATAAACCAATAGTAACAGAGATAGAACAAGAAGAGAAAATAGAAGAGATATACTCCAGCTGTAGAGTCAGGAAGGGAAGAACAATCTACAAAACACTACAGGTAGATGTGGCTGGGGCATTTTCGAAAGGGACGTCCTTGCAAAACGTCCCGATCCAGGAGCGGGGAAAACCATATTTTCAAAAAAAGATGTACATAAGCATCGCCATGCTGGGACAGACCAAATGACTAAGACTAGAATTTTTCCTTCTCTCGTCGGCTTCTGTACCAGCCGCTCCATAAAGCTGTCCTTTATTTCATCAAGGAAGTTTACCTCCCTAGCGTG
Source organism: Microcaecilia unicolor (assembly GCF_901765095.1). Lineage (NCBI taxonomy): Eukaryota > Metazoa > Chordata > Amphibia > Gymnophiona > Siphonopidae > Microcaecilia > Microcaecilia unicolor. The sequence continues at coordinate 462,254,051 of NC_044032.1, read as the reverse complement.
CCCTGATGTTACCTTAACCCAGTCTATATGGGGCTAATTAAAATCAATACTTTTTTCAAAAATTCTACAATTTGCCAGTGTTTTAAGGGTGATAATAAATTTGTAAACATGAAAGTTGGTGGAGAAAAAAAGACCTCAGTGAAACCGGACACACCTCTGTTTAAAGGACACGCCTTAGATAGAGAGGGGACCTCCTTAATCATTAGTTTCAAAAAAAACTCCACATACACTTCTTTCATGCTTTGTATATCATAACACCCTTTCAAAACACTGTTAATGAAGGCAAAAAAATATTTTTGGCCATAAGCCGTTACTTAGCTTGGATAGTGAAACCGTGATTTTCTTGACTCCGTGCAGTATGTCTCACAGTTCATTCCTGCACTAGTTCCCAATTGGAACGAACTGTGAGACATACTGCACGGAATCAAGAAAATGACGTCGGTTTCACTATCCAAGCTAAGTAACGGCTTATGGCCGAAAATATTTTTTTGCCTTCATTAACAGTGTTTTGAAAAGCATGAAAGAAGTGTATGTGGAGTTTTTTTGAGACTAATGATTAAGGAGGTTCCCCTCTCTATCTAAGGCGTGCCCTTTAAACAGAGGTGTGTCCGGTTTCACTGAGGTCTTTTTTTCTCCACCAACTTTCATGTTTACAAATTTATTATCACCCTTAAAACACTGGCAAATTGTAGAATTTTTGAAAACAGTATTGATTGTATTCTACACGTTCCGTTTATTGCAGTTATACTAGTTTTTGGTAATTAAAATCACCCATTATTATTGTGTTGCCTAATTTATTTGCCTCACTAATTTCCTTTAACATGACTGCGTCCGTCTGCTCATCCTGGTCGGGCAGACGATAGTACACTCCTATCACCGTCCTTTTCCCCTTTACACATGGAATTTCGATCCACAATGATACGAAAAGGCCTTTTGTTTCCTGCAGAATTTTCAGTCTATTTGATTCAAGCCTCTCGTTCACGTACAATGCTACTCCTCCCCCAATCTGGTCCACCCTATCACTATAATTTGTACCTGGTATGACAGTGTGCCACTGGTTATCCTCCTTCCACCAGGTTTCAGGGATGCCTATTATGCCTATTTCTTCATTCAGTGCAATGTATTCCAATTCTCCCATCTTATGTCTTAGGCTCCTAGCATTTGCATATACATACACACTTCAAGCTAGACTTGTTATTCCTTATCACATCATGTTGATTACTTGACAGTACTATTTTACTATCTTTTGTCTGGTTTTTATTATTTTTATTTAAGGACATTGAATCTACTACAGTTTTTTTTGCAACCTCACTATCAAGAAACCCTTTCTTCCCTGTTTGGACGATATCTTTGCAAGATACCTTATTCTGAACCATATGCTTTTGTGTGACTGTCGGCCTTCCCCCTGTTCCTAATTTAAAAGCTGTTCTATCTATTTTTTAAATGATGATGCCAGCATCCCGGTCCGATCCCGGTTAAGGTGGAGTCCATCCTTTCGGAATTGGTTCCCCCTTCCCCAGAATGTTGCCCAGTTCCTGACAAAACTACAACCCTCCTCCTTGCACCATTGTCTCATCCACGCATTAAGACTCTGGAGCTCTGCCTGTCTCTTGCGCGTGGAACGGGTAGTATTTCAGAAAACGCCTAGAGGATCTGGATTTGAGCTTTCTTCCTAAGAGCCTAAATTTGGTTTCCAGAACCTCTCTTCCACATTTTCCTATGTCATTGGTACCCACGTGTACCAAGACAGCTGGCTCCTCCCCAGCACTACCTAAAATCCCATCTAGGTGACGCGTGAGGTCCCCCACCTTCGCACCAGGCAGGCAAGTCACCAGGCGATCTTCCCATCCACCAGCCACCCAGTGCTTTCGAAAATACCATCAGGGACGTCCAAATCCTTAAATTTGGTTGTCCCTAGATTTGGTCATTCCAAGACATGGATGTTTCTGATTTTCGGCGATTTTCGAAACCAAGGACGTCCATCTCAGAAATGACCAAATGCAATCCATTTGGTCATGGGAGGAGCCAGCATTTGTAGTGCACTGTTCCCTCTGACATGCCAGGACACCAACCGGGCACCCTAGGGGGCACTGCAGTGGACTTCATAAATTGCTCCCTTACCTTGTGTGCAGAGCCCCCCAACCCCCCCAAAACCAACTACCCACAACTGTACACCACTACCATATCCCTTACAGGTGAAGGGGGGCACCTAGATATGGGTACAGTGGGTAACTGGTGGGTTTTGGAGGGCCTGCTGTTTCCTCCAAAAACATAACAGGTGGGGGGGGGGGGGAAGGGGCTGGGTTTCCATAAGGGCGGGACACAGGGAGGGCCTGAAGGGAGGTGATCTGCCTTTCCAAATGGCGCTGAGGCACTGCCGATTTTAATGCAGGGGGCCCAGTGGCACACGGAGCCGAGGGCAGGCAGGTGAGACTGGGGACTGCAGCGCTGGCAGCCTAACCCCAGCATCAGCCCCCCCCCCCCCCCAGCGGCTCTGGTTGGGGGCGTCCAAAATCAGCTTTCGATTATACTGATTTGGACGTTTCTGTGAGATGGACGTCCATCTTCCAATTTGTTTTGAAAGATGGGCGTCCTTCTATTTCAAAAAGGAGCCTGATAATAAACCATATTGGAAAAGATTCTATACATGGTGCCTAAAAAATCGGCTCTGAAATCAGTGCTGGCTAAGCGTATTCTATAATCGGCGCCCCCCCCCTGCCCCCTTCTCAGTGGCCCTACTCCCCTCCTGAAGACTCCCCATCACAATTCCTCCTCAAAAGTCTCTCTCATCACAGTTCTTCCTGAAGATCCAATTCTCCAAAAGATCCCCCCCTCCAGTAGGCCTCCCCAAAATACAGGACAGGAGCGAATCCCAGTCACTCCTGCCCTTGCTGACACTGGATTCATAATGGTGCCAGTGACCCATAGTTCTAGTATTATGATGCTACCACTAGGGGTTAAGCTACTTTATAAGGAGAAAGGGTGGGGGTCTTTGGGGAGAAGGAGCTCTTCAGAAGGGGGATTTATGATGGGGGAATCTTTGAGAGAGAGATGTGTTTGTGAAATGGGGGGCTTTGGAGGAAAGGGTAGATTAATCTTTTAATGCCAGACCCCTTTATGATGTGGTTTGGGATTATCAGACCATGGGTTAGTGATTCAATGCTCTCTGGCAGGAAAAATAAAGCCAGCTTTTAGCTAGTGTTATTTTTTTCAGGAATAATGCAGCTTTCATTGTTCACTGCAAGTTGTGTTATTCAATTTGCACACTTTGCATCTCATTACTGTCTCTGTGGTAACTTATATTAATGTGCATTATGATAATATAAAACAGGTTATTACCATTTAACATGTGTTAAGGGGGAAATAAAGTGCATTATGGCCTTAATGCACCTTAATAACTACCCCTCTAAGTGCATAAGATACTGGACAGATCAACGGTCCATCAAGCACAGCATCCTATTTCCAAGAGTGGCCAATCCAGGTCACAAGTACCTGGCAAGATCCCAAAAAAGTACTATATTTTTTTTAAGATGCGGTGACCAGAACTGAATGCAATATTCGAGGTGCGATCATCTGTTAAAGTTGTAAAATGGATGAGCAAGCGAGCTGCACAACTAGGAGGTTTAATTTGAAGCATCAAATTTGGACATCTAATACTAGTGAATGTACACATAATTTGAAACTAAGTTAGATGTTTCAGATTATACATTCTCCCCTAGATTCTATAAAGGGTGCGCAAACTTCCACCCGCAAAATTGTGCAGGATCCTGAGATGTGCAAGCAGCTAAACTGGTTAATGAGCCAATTAGCACCAATAATTGGGTGTAGCAATCAATTATTGGTGTTACGTGGCAATATTTTGGATTTGAGTGTACACCTTGCTAAGTGCCATTCTATAAAGATCTGCATGCAAATTTTACAGTGCAGAACTAAACAGGGGGCGTCGCCACAAGAGGGGTGTTCACTAAAGATGCACACATAAGTACATAAGTAGTGCCATACTGGGAAAGACCAAAGGTCCATCTAGCCCAGCATCCTGTCACCGACAGTGGCCAATCCAGGTCAAGGGCACCTGGCACGCTCCCCAAACGTAAAAACATTCCAGACAAGTTATACCTAAAAATGCGGAATTTTTCCAAGTCCATTTAATAGCGGTCTATGGACTTGTCCTTTAGGAATCTATCTAACCCCTTTTTAAACTCCGTCAAGCTAACCGCCCGTACCACGTTCTCTGGCAACGAATTCCAGAGTCTAATTACACGTTGGGTGAAGAAAAATTTTCTCCGATTCGTTTTAAATTTACCACACTGTAGCTTCAACTCATGCCCTCTAGTCCTAGTATTTTTGGATAGCGTGAACAGTCGCTTCACATCCACCCGATCCATTCCACTCATTATTTTATACACTTCTATCATATCTCCCCTCAGCCGTCTCTTCTCCAAGCTGAAAAGCCCTAGCCTTCTCAGCCTCTCTTCATAGGAAAGTCGTCCCATCCCCACTATCATTTTCGTCGCCCTTCGCTGTACCTTTTCCAATTCTACTATATCTTTTTTGAGATACGGAGACCAGTACTGAACACAATACTCCAGGTGCGGTCGCACCATGGAGCGATACAACGGCATTATAACATCCGCACACCTGGACTCCATACCCTTCCTAATAACACCCAACATTCTATTCGCTTTCCTAGCCGCAGCAGCACACTGAGCAGAAGGTTTCAGCGTATCATCGACGACGACACCCAGATCCCTTTCTTGATCCGTAGCTCCTAACGCGGAACCTTGCAAGACGTAGCTATAATTCGGGTTCCTCTTACCCACATGCATCACTTTGCACTTGTCAACATTGAACTTCATCTGCCACTTGCACGCCCATTCTCCCAGTCTCGCAAGGTCCTCTTGTAATCGTTCACATTCCTCCTGCGACTTGACGACCCTGAATAATTTTGTGTCATCGGCGAATTTAATTACCTCACTAGTTATTCCCATCTCTTGGTCATTTATAAATACATTAAAAAGCAACGGACCCAGCACAGACCCCTGCGGGACCCCACTAACTACCCTCCTCCACTGAGAATACTGGCCACGCAATCCTACTCTCTGCTTCCTATCTTTCAACCAGTTCTTAATCCATAATAATACCCTACCTCCGATTCCATGACTCTGCAATTTCTTCAGGAGTCTTTCGTGCGGCACTTTGTCAAACGCCTTCTGAAAATCCAGATATACAATATCAACCGGCTCCCCATTGTCCACATGTTTGCTTACCCCCTCAAAAAAATGCATTAGATTGGTGAGGCAAGACTTCCCTTCACTAAATCCGTGCTGACTTTGTCTCATCAGTCCATGTTTTTGTATATGCTCTGCAATTTTATTCTTAATAATAGCCTCCACCATCTTGCCCGGCACCGACGTCAGACTCACCGGTCTATAATTTCCCGGATCTCCTCTGGAACCCTTCTTAAAAAATCGGAGTAACATTGGCTACCCTCCAGTCTTCCGGTACTACACTCGATTTTAGGGACAGATTGCATATTTCTAACAGTAGCTCCGCAAGTTCATTTTTTAGTTCTATTAATACTCTGGGATGAATACCATCAGGTCCCGGTGATTTACTACTCTTCAGCTTGCTGAACTGACCCATTACATCCTCCAAGGTTACAGAGAATTTGTTTAGTTTCTCCGACTCCCCCGCTTCAAATATTCTTTCCGGCACCGGTGTCCCCCCCAAATCCTCCTCGATGAAGACCGAAGCAAAGAATTCATTTAATTTCTCCGCTACGGCTTTGTCCTCCTTGATCGCCCCTTTAACACCATTTTCGTCCAGCGGCCCAACCGACTCTTTGGCCGGTTTCCTGCTTTTAATGTATCTAAAAAAATTTTTACTATGTATTTTTGCTTCCAACGCTAATTTCTTCTCAAAGTCCTTTTTTGCCCTCCTTATCTCCGCTTTGCATTTGGCTTGGCATTCCTTATGATCTATCCTGTTACTTTCAGTTGGTTCTCTTCTCCACTTTCTGAAGGATTGTTTTTTGGCTCTAATGATTTCCTTTATCTTACTGTTTAGCCACGCCGGCTGACGTTTAGTCTTTTTTCCCTTTTTTCTAATACGTGGAATATATTTGTCCTGAACCTCCAGGATGGTGTTTTTAAACAGCATCCATGCCTGATGCAAGTTTTTTACTCTGCGAGCTGCTCCTTTCAGTCTTTTTTTCACCATTTTTCTCATTTTGTCGTAATCACCTTTTCTATAGTTAAACGCTAGCGTACTTGATTTCCTAGTTTCACTTCCTTCAATGCCAATATCAAAACCGATCATATTATGATCACTGTTATCAAGCGGCCCTCGTATCGTTACCCCCTGCACTAGATCATGAGCACCACTAAGGACTAAGTCTAGTATTTTTCCTTCTCTTGTCGGCTCCTGAACTAGCTGTTCCATGAAGCTGTCCTTGATTTCATCAAGAAATTTTATGTCCCTTGCGTGTACAGATGTTACATTAACCCAGTCTATATGCGGGTAATTGAAATCCCCCATTATTATTGTGTTGCCCAGTTTGTTTGCGTCCCTGATTTCCTTTAACATTTCCGCATCCGTCTGTTCGTCCTGGCCAGGCGGACGGTAGTACACTCCTATCACTATCCTTTTCCCCTTTGCACATGGAATTTCAATCCACAGTGATTCCAAGGAGTGTTTTGTTTCCTGCAGAATTTTCAATCTATTTGATTCAAGGCTCTCGTTAATATACAATGCTACCCCTCCACCAATCCGATTCACCCTATCACTACGATATAATTTGTACCCCGGTATGACAATGTCCCACTGGTTATCCTCCTTCCACCAGGTCTCAGAGATGCCTATTATATCTAATTTTTCATTTAGTGCAATATATTCCAACTCCCCCATCTTATTTCTTAGGCTCCTGGCATTCGCATATAGACATTTCAAACTATGTTTGTTGTTCCTAAGTACATCATGCTTAGTACTTGACAGTATTAATTGGCAATCTTTTGTCTGATTTTTATTATTTAAAGATACCCGATCTACTACAATCTCTTTTGCAACCTCACTATCAGGATACTCTATCTTCCCTGTTATGGTGATATCTTTGAAAGATACCTTATCCCGAACCATGCTCTTTTGAGCGACTGTCGGCCTTCCCCCCATTTCTAGTTTAAAAGCTGCTCTATCTCCTTCTTAAACGCCGATGCCAGCAGCCTGGTCCCACTCTGGTTAAGATGGAGCCCATCCTTTCGGAATAGGCTCCCCCTTCCCCAGAATGTTGCCCAGTTTCTAACAAATCTAAAGCCCTCCTCCCTGCACCATCGTCTCATCCACGCATTGAGACTCTGGAGCTCTGCCTGTCTCTTGGGCCCTGCGCGTGGCACAGGTAGCATTTCAGAAAATGCTACCCTGGAGGATCTGGATTTCAGCTTTCTACCTAAGAGCCTAAATTTTGCTTCCAGAACCTCTCTCCCACATTTTCCTATGTCATTAGTACCCACATGTACCAAGACAGCCGTCTCCTCCCCAGCACTATATAAAATCCTATCTAGGTGACGCGTGAGGTCCGCCACCTTCGCACCAGGCAGGCAAGTCACCAGGCGATCCTCACGTCCACCAGCCACCCAGCTATCTATATGCCTAATGATCGAATCACCCAGTACAACAGCTGTCCTAACCTTTCCCTCCCGGGCAACATTTGGAGATATATCCTCGGTGCGAAAGGATAATACATCCCCTGGTGGGCAGGTCCTGGCTACAGGAGTACTTCCTACTTCACCAGGGTGATGCTCTCCTTCTAGGAGACCTCCCTCCTCCAAGGTAGCACAGGGGCTACCTGACTGGAGGTGGGACTTCTCTACAACATCCCTGTAGGTCTCCTCTATGTACCTCTCTGTCTCCCTCAGCTCCATCAAGTCTGCTACTCTAGCCTCAAGAGAATGGACACGTTCTCTGAGAGCTAGGAGCTCTTTGCATCGGGCACACACATATGACACCTCACCAATTGGGAGATAATCATACATGTGACACTCAATGCAAAAGACTGGATAGCACCCCTCTCGCTGCTGGACTGCTGACTCCATCTTAGTGTTTTTTGAGTTTTTCCGTAATTTAAAACTTGCTAAAGTATTAAGCATATCAGCCTATCACTAACTTACAGTTCCTCCTTTAAACCCCAATCTTCAAGTTCCGAAAGCACAAGCAAAATTTGTTCACTTACCAGAGAAATATCCTCTTCTCCCAGAACTTATTAGAAGGAAAGCTTTCGCGCACCTTGAGCAGAGGCCCCGAGTGGATCGGAACGGACCTGGGAGTCACTCCGGCGAAGGCTCCGAGGATATGCAGATGAGCTGCAAGTCCTCCACGGCACCTGAGAAGGCAACCGGTGGGAGAGCTGGGCACCTCTCAACCAAGAAAAGGCTTACCAGGGGTTAGGCCGAAGCCAGCATTCCTCCCCCTGAGGGTCACCTGATCCTGGCTAAGAAGTACCTGGTAGCTCTGGGTAGGTGGAGCGAAAGCCCTGGGTAACTGTGGCGAAGGCCCTGGGAAGGTCGGGGTGGATTTGGGAGTCACCCCGGATGCAGCTGTGAGGATATGCAGAACGCTGCAAGTCCTCCACAGCACCTGGTAGGAGCACTGTGCACCTTGAGCAGAGGCCCCGAGTGGATCGGAACGGACCTGGGAGTCACTCCGGCGAAGGCTCCGAGGATATGCAGATGAGCTGCAAATCCTCCACGGCACCTGAGAAGGCAACCAGGGATTTGTGTTTAATTTATGTGCCAAGATTTACACCGGGTTTCAGTTCATGTAAATCCTGGTGCCCAAATTTGGGTGAGAATCTCAGCGCTACCTACTATTCTATAAAGGGCACCGATCCCAGAACACCCATTACAGAATATCGTTCGGTGAGATTTTTTGTCGCCGGTAAATTTTGAGCACCATTTGCTGAATCCATCCTTCTCTGCGTGGCTGAATTTTAGTGACTTTAATTCCACTTGCAGTAGTAGTTGATTTTTGAAAAGTGCAAACCAATAGAAGGGATACAGAACAGGCAGAAAGAAATATGACTGGATTATTGTTTGGTTAACGACAACTGTTATTTATATTGGGAATAACTTGAGATATATGTAATTTAGTCTTCAGATCTGAAATTAAGAATGAATAACAACTAGTTCAGTGCAATGCATGTTTTGCAAATTCTGAACCTTGCATGTTTCCTGATATGGTAAAGGGCACACATTTCTAAAGCCTAGATTTAAAAACAAAACAGAAAGAAATTAGAGTGTTCATCCAACAACCAGTGCATCTAGAACCAGAGATATAATTTTATATATTTAATCATAACTATGCCTCTGAACTTATGAATGTTTATCGCTAGTGCTGAAGTTCAAGATGAAATCAATGGGAAACATCATAACATCGAAAATAACAGATTAGGACCAGTGCTTAATGTGGAGCCTTTCAGAAAATAACTATGGGGCTCAGTTAAATACACATGTAAGATCTAGCACATGCAAAGGGAACAGCTATTTTTTTTTAAGAAATATGTTTTTAAAAAGAGAGGAGATAGTAGGGGCTCTGCATGTGTCAAATCCAGCAACTGATCCATGTAAGTGGCACCACTTATACACTTACAGTGGGGGAAATAAGTATTTGATCCCTTGCTGATTTTGTAAGTTTGCCCACTGACAAAGACATGAGCAGCCCATAATTGAAGGGTAGGTTATTGGTAACAGTGAGAGATAGCACATCACAAATTAAATCCGGAAAATCACATTGTGGAAAGTATATGAATTTATTTGCATTCTGCAGAGGGAAATAAGTATTTGATCCCTCTGGCAAACAAGACCTAATACTTGGTGGCAAAACCCTTGTTGGCAAGCACAGCGGTCAGACGTCTTCTGTAGTTGATGATGAGGTTTGCACACATGTCAGGAGGAATTTTGGTCCACTCCTCTTTGCAGATCATCTCTAAATCATTAAGAGTTCTGGGCTGTCGCTTGGCAACTCGCAGCTTCAGCTCCCTCCATAAGTTTTCAATGGGATTAAGGTCTGGTGACTGGCTAGGCCACTCCATGACCCTAATGTGCTTCTTCCTGAGCCACTCCTTTGTTGCCTTGGCTGTATGTTTTGGGTCATTGTCGTGCTGGAAGACCCAGCCACGACCCATTTTTAAGGCCCTGGCGGAGGGAAGGAGGTTGTCACTCAGAATTGTACGGTACATGGCCCCATCCATTCTCCCATTGATGCGGTGAAGTAGTCCTGTGCCCTTAGCAGAGAAACACCCCCAAAACATAACATTTCCACCTCCATGCTTGACAGTGGGGACGGTGTTCTTTGGGTCATAGGCAGCATTTCTCTTCCTCCAAACACGGCGAGTTGAGTTCATGCCAAAGAGCTCAATTTTTGTCTCATCTGACCACAGCACCTTCTCCCAATCACTCTCGGCATCATCCAGGTGTTCACTGGCAAACTTCAGACGGGCCGTCACATGTGCCTTCCGGAGCAGGGGGACCTTGCGTGCACTGCAGGATTGCAATCCGTTATGTCGTAATGTGTTACCAATGGTTTTCGTGGTGACAGTGGTCCCAGCTGCCTTGAGATCATTGACAAGTTCCCCCCTTGTAGTTGTAGGCTGATTTCTAACCTTCCTCATGATCAAGGATACCCCACGAGGTGAGATTTTGCGTGGAGCCCCAGATCTTTGTCGATTGACAGTCATTTTGTACTTCTTCCATTTTCTTACTATGGCACCAACAGTTGTCTCCTTCTCGCCCAGCGTCTTACTGATGGTTTTGTAGCCCATTCCAGCCTTGTGCAGGTGTATGATCTTGCCCCTGACATCCTTAGACAGCTCCTTGCTCTTGGCCATTTTGTAGAGGTTAGAGTCTGACTGATTCACTGAGTCTGTGGACAGGTGTCTTTCATACAGGTGACCATTGCCGACAGCTGTCTGTCATGCAGGTAACGAGTTGATTTGGAGCATCTACCTGGTCTGTAGGGGCCAGATCTCTTACTGGTTGGTGGGGGATCAAATACTTATTTCCCTCTGCAGAATGCAAATAAATTCATATACTTTCCACAATGTGATTTTCCGGATTTAATTTGTGATGTGCTATCTCTCACTGTTACCAATAACCTACCCTTCAATTATGGGCTGCTCATGTCTTTGTCAGTGGGCAAACTTACAAAATCAGCAAGGGATCAAATACTTATTTCCCCCACTGTAAATGCTGGATTTCAGTGGAGGGTTCAGGAAACACTCCCTACCCCTTCCTCCTTCAGTGAGGCATGCAAAGTATTTTTTTAAAGGCTGAGAGCTAGAAGACAGTGAACAAGGCACCTCTAACTGTGCTGTACTTAGGGTTACCATATATGCAGAGACAAAAAAGAGGACTCAGAAATTAAAAATGGTTGCTAAAGAAATATTTAATATATAAATGACTTTCGGTTAATGAACACACATCAAACAGATATCTGTCAACAACTTTGGCTGGCTTCTGAGATAAGTGTGAGAACAAAATTCTTTTCACAGATTCAACCAGCAGGGAAACAGAGAGGAGATCAGTGATGCCTTTCTGAATCTTTAGCACCCTTGTGTCAAGACTGACTAATAGGCCAGAGATGTTCTGCCTCCTCTGATGCAATTTCCTGTGGGAAAGATGTGGCAGAGGGAAGACCCAAGGGCTCAGCCTGTCATGTTGTTGCTGCTGCCGCCATCAACTAACATTAACTTTACAGAACCATGGGGGAGTGAGAGAGGTGAGGGAGCATTGCTTCACCCGTGGAGAGGGGTGCAGGGGAGAGAGAAAGAGACACTGGTTGGAGGGAGAGATGCTGGACCTGCGGAGAGAGGGAGGGAGGGAGGGAGGGGGTGCTGCTAAAGTAAGTTGGCTCAGGGTGCCACTATCCTTTGAGTCAGCCCTGATCTTAAGACATTTTCATTCCTAACTTTAGGCACAAAAGCTGGAATAAATGCTTGTGTCTAACTATTGTCAGTTGAGGGCAGAAATGGAAGTATTCTATAACTCCATGCCAAAATCCTGGATATGCCCATGACTCGCCTGTGCCCCTCCCTTGGCCATGTCTCCTTTTGGAGTTGCATGCGAGATGAATTAGGCAGCATATTCTAGAATAGGGGTGCAGAGCCGATACATGTGTACTCCTTGCTGGCCTCCCACTTAGCCATCTATCCCCCTTTCAGTCCGTTCAGAACGCGGCTGCACGTCTTATCTTCCGCCCGGACCGATATACTCATATCACCCCTCTCCTCAAGTCACTTCACTGGTTTCTGATCAGGTACCGCATACAGTTCAAGCTTCTCCTACTAATCTACAAATGCACTTGATCTGCAGCCCTTCCTTACCTCTCTACCCTCATCTCCCCTTACGTTCCTACCCGTAACCTCCGCTCTCAAGACAAATCCCTCCTCTCAGTACCCTTCTCCACCACTGCCAACTCCAGGCTCCGCCCTTTCTGCTTTGCCTCACCCCATGCTTGGAATAAACTCCCTGAGCCCATACGCCAGGCCCCCTCCCTGCCCATCTTCAAATCCTTGATCAAAGCCCACCTCTTCAATGTCGCCTTCAGCACCTAACCACTATACCTCTATTCAGGAAATCTTGACTGCCCCAACTTGACATTTCGACCTTTACATTGTAAGCTCCTTCGAGCAGGGACTGTCCTTTGTTAAACTGTACAGCGCTGCGTAACCCTAGTAGCGCTCTAGAAATGTTAAGTAGTAGTAGTAATTAGTAATTGTGTCAATTAATGCTTGCTAAAGCCAATTATTTATTTTAATCACCAATTTATCCAATTACTTTATGCACACATCTGCGATCTGCCCCAAAATTGTATGCCTAATTTTGGCCAACCCATACAGAATTTGGGGGTAAGTGGAAGAGAATATATTGTGATAACCCTGGGTTCGGAGTCACTTACTTCAAGTATGACCGCTTCAGGTTTTCAGGCTTGTCTTTAACCACACTTCAGGTCAGGGTAGTAAAACAAGCCAGTTCGGGTTTTTGCTTTTTATTTCCGTGACAAGATTCCAAACTTTCAATCCATAGTCAAAATAGTAAGAAAAGGTCCAAATATGTAAGAAACAATCTCAGAGTCTTTGCAGTCATGGAAAGAAAACCTCTCAAGGTACATTCAGTTTTGGAAAGTTCAACAGTTCAAACACTCTGCTCCTAGCAGTGGGGCCCTTTCCCTCTGGAAGGGCTGGCAGCTAACCTCCCTCTACACAGCCTTATTCTCGCTGTGTCTGCCTGCAGCTGCTCCTTACTTCTTAGGTAGAATTCCTATCTGTGTCTTCCCACTCCATCTCCACATTATCTTCTTCTGATTGTGGAAGCATCACCCTGCCCTCCTCTGTGTAGCCCATTAGTTCTTCAGTCCTCAGGAAGTCACTACTAGAGAATGACATGGGGACGGGGAACCAAGGTAACCACGGGGGTGGGGATGGGGACAGAGCCTGCGGGGACGGTGTAGGGACAAATCCCACAGGGACAGGATAGGGATGGGGACAAACTTTGAACTGGACTGTTATTTATGTTTGATTGATGCAGACAATATTTTTATTTTTTCAAAAACCAAACAAACATGCATGGGGGGATCCTGTACATCCTGCTACCAGCACATCTTCTAAGAAGACATCTTCTATTGCAGGAGGGACTGTGGAAGACAGGAGAGCTAGACTGAATCCTGAGATTGTTGATGACTTATTTGTCCACAGATTAAAAAATCATAACAGTGCTTCATAGGCCATATTTCTCCCCACGAGGGCATATAGAATGGGTTGTATTTTGTACCCCAGACCAGTGGCGTAGGAAGGGGGGGCGGTGGGGCGGTGTGCCCCGGGTGCATGCCGCTGCGGGGGTGTCGGCTCCGCTGGTTACCTGCTCTCTCTGCAGAGAGAGCAGGGAACCAGCGGAGCCTACGCAGCTCCCAGCGACGTGCACTCGGGGCGGTTCGGCCCTCCCGCCCATCCCTCGCCACTTTCCCTCGTAAGTATGCGCTCCAGGGGGGTGCGCTCTGGAGGGGGGAGGGTGCGCCGTGCTGCACCCGGGGGGGGGGGGGGTGCGCAGCGGCGACCCGCCCCGGGTGTCAGCTGCTCTCGCTACGGCACTGCCCCAGACAAGTTAACAGGGTGGATTAGGATTCCTTGGGTAGTAGAAGTCAGCTTTTGTTGGGGTTGGAAGGGTAGAGGGTGGTAGTGGTGGTGGGAGGGTTATTATAGCTGCTCGCTGTTATTATTGTTTTCTATTTCTAATTTTTATACAACAGTTGCACAGCATATTGTTCCTTTTTATACTTTAATAAAAAGATTTAAATATAAAATCATAAGTGTTTGAGGCTTCTGCAGATGAGAATAGAGCCCATGGGGATGGGGACAGAACCTGTGGGGATGGGGCGGGGACACAGACAGGGCCTGCAGGGACAGGGCAGGGACAGGGATGGAGACAGGGCCTATGGGGACGGGGTGGGGACAGAGACAGAACCCATGGAGATGGGGTGGGGATGGGGACAAATTTTGTTCCTGTGTCATTATCTAGTCACTACGCTCTTCCGGCTTGGGCTAGGCTGAGAGGAACTCCTCCCTCCTTTCTCCCAGGAGAGGAGGGATCACATATTGTCTCTTTACCCCGGGAAACTGGGCTTCATCCCTGCTGCTCCCTCTAGTGACCACATGGGGTAAGTGCAATCCTATCTCTGAAGGACTTTCTCTGTGCCTCCCCTCCCCCCCCCCCTCCAGAGTGCTCTCCGGGTCTTTCATCTCTCACTTATATCTATGATCCCAATGATTTTCTAGAGGATTGGGTTTCCTGCTGCCTTTCCTTCTAGAGAGGATCACTAACCCCGCTTCATTACAATATATTAGAGCCCACTCTTCCTAGCTAAACAAACTTTGCACCCACGAATGCACAGCTAGTGGAAGTATTTCATTTAGACATGATTTTGACCAGAGGACTTTCTTCCTGCTTTTCATTCCTCAAGCTGTATACTCTAATCATGTACATGTGCATTTTGTAAAATATGGATGTACATTGAACTCCACGTCTGCTTCATCTCTGCCCTGAGAAAGAAATGCCTGGACCAGAGTTAGGCATAGGAAACTGCCTAGGGAATGTCATTTTGAAGCTGCCAAATCCTCAGGCCTAATAACTGAAGCAAGCTTTGATGGCATCTTCAGATGTTGGGAAGTGAGACCGTTTCTGGGCAGAATTCTACGGTGGCAAAAACTGATCAGGATGAAGGCTGGAGTAGGGTTTGATGACCGCTCCATTAGTTGGGAAGTAAGACAAGTGCTGGGCAGATTTCTGCAGTATGTGCCCCAAAACTGGTAGGGAGAGACAGAGATTATGTATACCATCATTTAATCAAGAGAAAGTGGAACCTGTGCAGAGTGCTAGATTCTACTCTGGCCACCTTGTTGGGCAGACTGGATGGACCCTGCAGGTCATTATCTGATGACATTTAGGACTCAATTCTGTAAATGGTGCCCAAATTTGGTTGCCAAAATAAAAAATAAAATGCATGCTAAATGCTATTCTGTAAATGTTGCTCCAAGTGGGCACTATTTAGAAATCGTGGTTAGTACTGGGATCTGCGCCCAATTTTGAATGCGAGGATTTACACCAAATGAACCCTGGTGTAAATCCCTGTGCCTAAATTGGGCACAGATGCCCTGAATTCTATAACACTGCGTGTAAATCCTAGAAATGCTCCTGACCTTCCATGACCCTCCCATGACCACACCCCATTTTCAGATCCATGGGGAAAAATTACGCACACGTCTTCATAGAATAGCAGCTATAAAGATGCGCATGTAAACTCCAATTATTGCTAATTAATGACAGTCATTTTTAGCTCGCAATTATCAGTGCTAATTGGCTCATTAAGCAATTAACTTGCACAGAAATTTTGGCACATGCCCAAATTTATCTGCGCAATTTTGAGCACTATATATAGAGTTAGGGGGTTACTGTGTTACTATGGATTTGAAAGGGGTGCTACCTCTTCCACCTCCACTCTCCCCTGCCCAGAATATAGGTACCACAATCTTAAAACTAGCCTTGATTTTATGTACATGATTACACCAGTGTGTAAAGCTGCTTTACATACTTACCCCTCACATGTCCTGTTATCGATGTTAGTGATTTCAGGACTGCACTACAATCTTAATGTGCCTTGATTATTGTTAACTCCCTTTACCTGGGGTTACCTAATAATTCGATCAAAGCCCTTCAAATGGTTTGAAATGCCGCAGCCTGACTTTTGACTGGTCCTCCATGTTTTCATCACATTGCTCCATGCCCTGCTGTGTTGTATCTGTTTCCTGTCCTTTGAAAAATTACGTTTCAAGACTTGACACTGATTCATAGAGCTCAGGATGGGGATGCCCCCCAATATATCAACACTGTCCTCACAATCTATAAACCATCTTGTGCTTTGAGATGAGAATGTGCGAAGTTGTTGCACATCCCATCGATTAGACAGCTTTATTTGGCTGAGAGAAGGCAGTGTGTCTTTTCAGTTGCAGGACAAAATGAAAAGAATAAATTACCCTTGGAATTACAGCTGATGGTTTGTTATACAACATTCAGAGAGAGGCTAAAGCCTTTATTTTCAGCAAAGCTCTTTTTACAATAAAAATCCTGTCTGTGGTTTGGAGATGATAGATAGACTATATGGTTGGCAGATGATTTGCAGGCAGATTGGCATAATGACGGGAGGTTGGGGTGTTGATTGGTTGTATTAACATATGTATTTCTTCTACTTGTCTATATTAGATGATATATTTTGCTCATTATCTGCTTAGAACAGTGAATGAGCAGACTACAAATGTTTTAAATAAATAAATTATTGTATCATCCTGGGGATGAATCCAAAGTTGCTGGCATCACTCGCTACTCACTTCTAAATGTGCTTATTTACTGTTAAGATTTTCTTGTGGCATCACTTCCAAGGAACACAGAGCAGTTTCTAGTTCCAGATCTACCACCAAGACTGAAGTGGACTGGATGAGGCAGGACCAGACCCCCTTCCTTACTCCCATGTTTCATTTATGTCAAAAGATTTGGCAAAGATAATTACAAAGTCATTTACTTGGGCAAGCAGCAGTTAGTCAGGCAAACTGCCCTGTCTGAAAACTACCCTCCTGTGTCCTGCTATAAGTACGCAGGTTACCATAGGAGGCATTACTGTGGATTTAAGTAGAGTAAGGTACTAAAACAGTATGTTTATTTTTAGTTTTCAAATGTACATGAGCTATTTTGCCATCTCTCAGCAGTCCAGACAAATAACAAATGCAAAGACGGTGAGTGTTTGTTGCATGCATACCTTGTACCTGCTAATTTTCAAACGACATGAGTGCTTTTACTATGAAAACTATTGTCAATGTGCATAAGGTATTCAAAATTGTCCCCAAACTATTTATCAGTATTTAGCTCTTTTTATAGGTGGAAAGTTTAAATTTAACTAATCAACTAAACAAACATACTTATATATCTATTCATGTCTTGTGATTGCCATCTGTGTTGTTACGTCCTCTTTTTTTTAAAATTTTGCATTAAGACATATCCAGTCTATTAAACATTTTCTTGATTGTTATGCATTATATAGTTTGGTTTATGCCATGGTCATATCCTGGCTAAACTATTTCAATTCTATCTGTTGAGGATAGTCCATGCATGCACTTACACAACTTGAGGGTGTGCTTTTGTGAGTGCGTATTCAGTTTGTTTGAGCACCTAAAAATTTGTAGTGTGTGTAAGTCACTTATATACACGGGACACCTATAAATTAATACGCATATATTCAACTGAGCACATTTTAAAGTTCCTTCATGCATACAGGGGTCTTTTACAAAGATGCAGTAGCATTTTTAGCACGTACTAATGATTAGCACGCGCTAAACGCTAGAGATGCCCAAAGGAATATATAGGTGTCTCTAGCTTTTAGCACGCTAAAAATGCTAGCACTCCTTTGTAAAAGGTGCCCTCAATGCACACTTTAAAGACTGAATAGATCAAGGGCCCGCGTCTACACAGTTAACATGTGCTAATTTTGTGCACATGCTAAATATGTCCGCGCACCTTAGTAAACAGAGCCCCAAATGAGCAAGAAAAATTGCCCCAAAGTTAAGGAAAAAATGATTTTAAACAAGCATGACCCAAACCTTTTCTCTCTCTCTCTCTGTTTTGGCTGTGCACACCCCAATAAATTACTCTGCAATGCATTAAAGTTCAACCACATGACACCATTACTTGTTGAGAAACACAGCAGTAGATTAAAGATTTTATTGTTGACATACAAGACCATCTATACAGCTATTTCCCACTGCTTATCTATTTTCTTTATTACTTAAACCCCTCATGTTCCCGCTGGTCAAAACAAAAAAAACTTACCCCCTAATTCTATAACCTTAGCACATAAATGTGCCATTTGTGCACTAACTGGTCAATATTCAGCTCATAGTAGTCAGTGTTTTTTTTTTTAATGCTGACCACTGAGGGCAGAATTAGCTCCAGATTTTCAATGCCAGGCTATATCCAGGCACCAGCATTGAATATTTTTGTCTAATTGTGTAGGTGCTGGCCTCCAGGTCTGAAGTGGACCCCATCTGATATTCAGCCAGGACCCGCATAACACTATGCAGGTCCTTGCTGAATATTGGCCAGGACCCGAATAAGATTATATGCCCATGTCCCAACCCCCCCTTTCCCGATCCTCCCTCCCACCTTTGGAATAGCATACCTCCCTTAACATTCCTCCTCCCACCCCCTTGGCTGGTGGTTGGGCGGCGGGGATAGTGCTGGGCAGACTTATACGGTCTGTGCCAGAGCCGGTGGTGGGAGGCAGGGATAGTGCTGGGCAGACTTATACGGTCTGTGCCAGAGCTGGTGGTGGGAGGCGGGGTTGGTGGTTGGGAGGCGGGGATAGTGCTGGGCAGACTTACAGTATACGGTCTGTGCTGGGGCTGGTGGTTGGGAGGCGGGACTAGTGCTGGGCAGACTTATACGGTCTGTGCCGGGGCTGGTGGTTGGGCGGCGGGGATACTGCTGGGCAGACTTATACGGTCTTTGCCAGAGCCAGTGGTGGGAGGCAGGGATAGTGCTGGGCAGACTTATACGGTCTGTGCCAGAGCTGGTGGTGGGAAGGCTGCGTCCCTGCACGGTTAATGTGAGAGACCTTACCACTAAATCATTGGCTGGTGGTAAGGTCTCAGACCTAAAATGGACGCGCCAATTTTTATTTTGCCGCACGTTCATTTTCGGCAAAAAATTTTTAAAAGCCATTTTTTACAGGCACGCTGAAAAATGGATCTGCGTGTGCCCAAAACCTGTACCTACACTACTGCAGGCCACATTTTAGCTCACCTTAGTAAAACAATCTGTGTGTGTTAAGCCTGTAAAATGCATTGGATATTTTCATGTCTTAAATATGTCTGAAGTGTTTTTCTCCTGTTTGACCAGTAGATGGTGCATGTTTATGCTTAAAGCTGTTACAGAGGACTGACTTCTCTTTCTTTTAGGTGGCACACAGATAATAGGAAGTGCCTTACAGTGATGTAACCAGTTTTTATTTGAAACTTGACTGTTCTGGGCTCTGATTAGCCTGGAGTTTTGAAATTACCCAGCAGATGCTGGCTGTTGCTGTAGACTTAGACTGGAATAAGAGGGAGACAATTATATGTCCTGATCTTCCCAGGTACTGTTTAAACAGTATATAGATGGTTAGTTAGTTTTCTAATTGATCCATTTTTCAGTTACTTGTCACTGTTTGCTATGTGCACATGTTTGTTCCACTGTTCAACATGAGAATAAACACAGTTGTTTGTTCATTTTGGCTGTCTGGACTGATAAAGAATCCTGGTGGTTTGTGTTTTGGATCTGTGAGTGCTTTCTGGGAACTGGGGGGGCCATTGGGAGTGTGGCTCCAGTAACCTAGAAATCACGGGGGATAATTTGAGAGTGAAAGACTTGCCCAGAGGCGGTTGTAACCCAGTCGGTGGGAGGAGGCTGCTAGTGTACAGCACAAGCAGCAGGTACAGGGGGACCTGAGTTGTTCTGGGCATAGACCCTCTAAGTGGCCGGGGGTAATCCCAGGTGGGTGGCTAGGTGTTTTGTGAGAGAGCCACCCCTGACCTTTTTATTGATCTACTTACATCACGCTTATCTTTCATGTTGTTGCATGGGCTTTACCCTGAAATGAAGGGTTCTATTATGCTCACTTCAGTTCCTAAAACTCCCCATGACATCAGCAGAGATGTCATTAACTATAGGCTATGCAATTCTATCCCCATTTTGTGAAGGCAATAGAGGGTTTAGTTGGGTGTCAGCTCATGGAGCATCTCTCCTCCTTCTCCCTTTTGTATAGTTCACAATCGGGGTTCAGACATGCTGCAGCACAGAAACAATGTTAACCACTCTTGTGGTGAATTTTAGGACTGAGATTAACTTAGGCAGAACAGTTCTTGTGTTACAATTTGATATGTCAAGTTTATTTGACATGGTCAATCACAATATACTACTTCATTTGCTAGCCCGCTTTGGAATTTGTGATGACGCTCTGAAGTTTTTCCATGGTTTCCTAAAGGCCAGATCCTACCAGGTGAAATTAGCTGGTTCCATATCTTCCCCTTGGTCTTCTGATTTTGGGGTGCCTCAGGTTTCTCAACTGTCTCCCATGTTGTTAAATATTATGATTGGACCTTTAGGCAGTCTTTTAGAGGACTACAGGTTTCATCCCTTTATGTATTCAGATAATGTCACGATTTATATACCTTTTGTGCGTGACTTTCAAGATATTCTGCTATTGGTTAAATCTGGCTTAGATCTGATGGAATCTGGGGCATCTGCTTCCAAATTCAAATTAAATAAAGACAAAACCAAACTCTTGGTGCTCACTAATCCTTTTGATCTTACCCCTTTAGAGAGTTTTACTATTGACCAGGTATCTTACCCTTTGGAATCCACGTTGGGATTGCTGGGGGTGATAGTAGATCAGCACCTATCTTTTGAGCCCCAGGTCTCCTCTGTTGTGGCCAAGTCCTTTAAAACCCTTTGGCAGTTAAGAAACTCCAGACTACCCAACACACTGCAGCTAGGCTTGTCTGTAAAGTTTCTCATTTTGAGAGAGCATCACCATTGTTATCTAAGCCGTACTGGCTTCCAATTAAAGCTAGGGTCACCTTCACACTTTGTGTTCTTATATACCAGATATTGTTTGTATGTCCCCTGACTCTATGCAACCTCTTGTTGACCTTTCACCATATAATGTTTTTCTAGGGGCTAGGAATTATTTACAGTTACAATATCTGAGCAATAAGAAAATTGCATAGAAAATTGCATATGTCAGTTCTTGAAGTGGGATTTGCTTATCAGGACACTAAATGCTGGAATTCCTTATCTACTTGGAATATTGCATTCTGATTTTTAAGCCATATTTTCCTAAGAACATAAAGAGACATGGGTTCATTGTAAGGTGACCAAGGCGGTATGGAGTCTGCACTAGAGACATATGAGAAGAGACTTGTAAGACCTGAATATATATAGCCTAGAGCAGTGGTTGTCAAACCTGTCCTGAGGGACCACTAGCCAGTTGGGTTTCCAGAAGGGGCGTAGCCAGATCTTGTGGTGGGAGGGGGCCAGAGCCTGAGGTGGGGGGCACATTTTGGTCTACCGCCCCCCTGCTGCCTTGCCCCCCACTGCTTTGCTGCTCCCCCCGCTGCCCTGTCACACCCCACAGCATCAAATACCTTTGCTGGCAGGTGTCCCCAACCCCCGCCAGCTGAAGCCTTCTCCAGCGCCAGTTTCCTGCCCTGCTCCCTCATGTCCTGCATGCTCCTTTAAGCATGCTCAGTTTCACTTAAAGAAGCATGCAGGATGTGAAGAAGAAGAGAGAGCAGGGCAGGCAATGAGGTGGTGCTGGAGACAGCGCTGAACAAGGCTTCAGCTGGTGGAGGGGGGACCCTCGCCAGCAAAACCAGGGGCCTGGATGAAATTTGGGGGGGGGGGCAGGCCCCTGTGGCCCCATGTAGCTATGCCACTGGTGTCCAGGATACCCCTAATGGAGATGCATGAGAGATAATTGCATATAACAGGGGTGATAGGCATTCAAATCCATCTCATGCATCTTCATTTGGGTTATCCTGAAAACCCAATTGGCTGGTTTTCAGGATAATCCTTCAAATGCACTCAATCTGCAGCCCCCCATTACCTCTCTACCCTCCTCTCCCCGTATGTTCCCACCCGTAACCTCCGCTCTCAGGACAAATCACTCCTATCTGTACCCTTCTCCACCACCGCTAACTCCAGACTCCGCCCCTTCTGCCTCGCATCACCATATGCCTGGAACAGCCTTCCCGAGCCCATACGTCATGCGCCCTCCCTGCCCATCTTCAAGTCCTTACTCAAAACCCATCTCTTCTCCCTTGCTTTTGGCGCATAACCACCTTCCCCACTCATGGTACCTACACTGACTACATAGTTTGTAACCTTTAGATTGTAAGCTCTTGTGAGCAGGGACGGTCCTTCCCCATGTTAAACTTGTACAGCGCTGCGTAACCCTGGCAGCGCTTTAGAAATGCTAAGTAGTAGTAGTAGAAAAGAGTAGGGACAGGAGAGATATGATACAGATATTTATATACTTGAAAGATAGTAATGAGAAAACAAATCTTTTTCAAGTATGGGGAAGCTATAGAACTAGAGGACATGAAATAAAGCTGCAAGGAGATAAGCTTAAAAGCAACATCAGGAAATGCTTTCTCATGGAAAGAGTGATGGATGCCTGGCAGTGGAGGTGGTCGGGACAAAAATAATGATGGAATTCAAAAAGGCCTGGGATCTCTATATAGATAGAAGATGGGATCAAAGCAAAACAAATGACATAAAGGAGTGTAACCTGCATGAAGCTGCAAGTACAATCCTAAATAATGGCATAGAGGAGGTAAACTGCATGTTCTGCTCAGAGTAGTAGGTACGACTCTAAACACCTTGCTAAGCAGACTAGATAGATCATTCTGGGTGATTGTAACCTGGATTGGCCACTGTCAGAGACAGGGTGCTGGGCTAGATGGACCTTTGGTCTGTCTCAGTGTGGCGATGCTTATGTCTTATGTTGGTCTTTATCTGCCATCTATTACTATGTTACTGTGTTACTTCACATTCATAGTGGTACTCAAGCCATCAATTAAACTGAACTGTAAAGGCATTGAGAGACAGAATAGTCTAGCTTGTAGGAATAACAGAATACCCCAGTGAGCTTTCTTGAGGGTGACAGTCAGATGTATCGTGGCAAACCAGTCACTAACATAAAATTGAAGGTAGCAGCCATAAAATATGGCCCAGCTTGGCATGGCATGGCTGGTCTATACTGTGACCCCAGTAAATACCTATCTGTTATTACCCATACAATGCAAATTTGGCAATCAACAGCATGTAGTGTTGCCTCAGGTTGTTCAACAAAACCATGTCTCCCTTGTGATTTCATCATTTTCAATAAAGCTGCCTTTGACATACCACAGAGATAATTAGTAGCATCTTTTATTTTGCAGGCTACATTGAGTAAACCCTGTGGGGTAG
The DNA here is from genome assembly GCF_901765095.1 of Microcaecilia unicolor. Taxonomy (NCBI): domain Eukaryota; kingdom Metazoa; phylum Chordata; class Amphibia; order Gymnophiona; family Siphonopidae; genus Microcaecilia; species Microcaecilia unicolor. The sequence goes on along the minus strand of NC_044032.1, from coordinate 462,230,457 downwards.
TCCTGTCTACCCATGTTAATGAAGATACAATCAAATTTTGCATGTTAAAATGTTATAATGCACATAATTAATTCAGTAAAATAAATGTCTGAATGGAGCAAAAAACAACAACAAAAAAAACAAACACCCAGAAAATTGGAAAAATCCACACACACAAAAAAAAATGAAACCCCCACATTTTCCCCTATGCACATCCCTAAACTACATGCATGCTTTTACCTGCATTCAGGATGGGCAGTTTCAGGGCTGAAATGCTTTTACACAGAAATTATTTAAAAATGGACCTCCATATAATACAGCAGTTCTTTTTTGCTTCCTATAGTGCATCTTCTTCCAAATATAAACTTCCCTGTAATGCAAGCCAATTCTTAAAGCTTGGACTGCCATTACTCTTCTATGTCCATCTCCTTTTCCTCGGACAATTTATTTTACCACTCAGTCTTATCCATCATTTTATATTGCTGCTGATACTTAGCAGTGCCTCTGTCTTCATTCTTTGTGGTTTCTATAGACTAGAGTGTGTTAAAACTGGTCAGTAATGGTGGCTACTTTTCAGTTTTATTGGATGATATAAATCTCACTTTCACATTGGAATTTCCAAAAGTGATTACATGTAGGGTACTTAAAGTAGGTCCACTGGTTTCCTGTGGTTCCATAGCAGCAGCAAGGGACACACACAATCAAACCCATCCTTGTAAAACTGCCCAGCCCTCTGCAAAATCCTGTGAAACTGGAGGCTGGCAGTGAAGCACACAGACAACAGGAAAACAGAGCACTAGCACAGGGTCATCATCCCTCCCTTCTTTCCCCACTAAGCCCGTCTTCTCTAGGCCCTGGTAAACCCTCCAGCTGGCCAGCAGTAAAAGGAGCAGAACTAGCTCCTGGCTGGGAAAGGGACTGGAGGAACCAGGACAGGCTGGGGTGGGGGGAGGGGAGATAGGCTGGGAGACCATGTGAAGGGGGCATTTGTTGAGGGGGAAAGGAGTGAGAAAAGATTGACACAGAGGGTAGCTGAGAGTAGGGATGAGACAGACAAAGTGGATGATGAGAGGGTAGGGGGTGGACATGGGCTAGATGAATGTGTGTGTGAGAACAGGGATTGGTGTGGGAACAGACGGATACGTGTGTATGAGAGTACGTAAGATACTTGTGATAGAAGATTTCAATGCAGGAAGTGGGTGTGAGTGTATGTTTGAGAGAAAAAGTGGTGCTAGTACGTGTGAAGAAGAGTGAATATGTGCTGGGGGGTGAAAGGAGAGTGAGGCAAGTCCTATAGATAGGCAGGCACAGGCTATCTATGTATGTTGTCTCTGAATGGTCTATTCAATAATGTCAAAAAATGACTAAAACAGAGCTTCCCAAACCTGTTCTGAGGGCCTAACGCCACGGTCAGTCGGGTTGACTGGATATTCACAATGAATAAGCATGAGATGCATTTCCATACATTGGAAACCAAGATTTAGCTCATGCATTTCAATATAGATATCCTAAAATCCAGATGTCTGTAGGAAAGCCCTGGGTGAGAAGATGATTAGCAAGGAATATCACAGATCATGCTACATTGGCAGAACAGTATGGACTATCTTGTATAATACCTGAATGCCATCGGCTGTTTTAGTCCTTCAGTTTAGGTAATGCAAAGAGAGATTTGCTTTCACGCCTGTACTTTCATAGCAACAGGCTTCACTACCAGCGACAAAGATAACAAAATGTTACAACATGACAATTCTTAATTTTTATGTATGGCCATGTATTCAAAAGTATTTGCCAGGGAGATAAGAAACTGTTTAATTTGAGAAAATATCTATCATCCTCTTGAAAACAACTATTTGATAGTTACTATAAACACATATGCAGCAGGGAAAGCTTGTGTGCACCCCTCTCCCCCAACACATTGTTTCAGGGGTTTTTTTTTTTTTTCACTTTTTATTTTTTGCATTTGTTTTGTTTGGCTGTTATTTTTCCTTTCTCTTTTTTCAATTACATTTTGATTTTCTTACTTGTTTTTAAGTCTGATGTTGAAGTGAGTTATAAATTCAGGTACAGTTGATAGGTTCCTGCCTGGAATGCTTACAGTCTAAACAAATTGACTAACCTACATTTTTTGAACAAGTTAATGTTAGTTATGTGATTAGCAACTAAGGGTCCTTTACAAAACTATGGCAAAAAGTGGCCTTAGCGTGTCCTTACGTGTGTCTCTTTGCCATATGCTCAGTTCCATTTTCCAAATTCATGCCCATGCGCTAATGTTGGCATCAACCCCCAGCCAAAAAATAAAATACATTTTTTTAGAACATGGGTAGTGCACTCACATGTGCATCTTACTGCAGGGTGCCTCAGTGTGCCCTGCAGTACGTCATTTTAAGCTCGGTAAGCACACGTTAGTGCTTATCGCAGCTTGGTAAAAGGGCCCCTAACGAGGCCCAATTGAGGACAATAGCACTTACATTAAGCAACATGCATTAAGACATTAATGTGGATTAGTAAATGTGGTTTTAACTTTTTACTTGGGATAATAGAGGGGTTAAGTAACATGCCCTAGGTCACAAGGAGCATCCATGGGAGAAGTGAGACTGAACCCTGGCTTCCCTGGTTCTTGATTTGCTGCTCTGACTCTTAGGCTATTACCCACACAGCCATAGTGGGGACAGAGGAGCCATCATGCACAATACCCACAACTCAGTTGCTTTCTCCCTTTTCCCCACAGAGCAACCTGTAGCAAAGCAAAGGTAAAAGGTGTTGTTACTCTGAGCGTGATTCCAATATTACAGTTTGTCCTGCTAAAGAGTATGATCATTAATACTGTGTTCATTTTTTACTGAGAATACCAATAAAATGGTCATAAATTTAATGAGAGATTGTTGACATTTGTAATCATGCCCTCAAGTCTTGTGTTGAATATATAGCATGTGTAAAGGGCTAGTTTCAGCCTACTTATCTTCTATCTCCATGAATCTTAAGGAGTGTATTACTTCAGCAGTACTTGAACCAGAGACCATCTCCACTACAGAGTGTAAACTGTTGCCTAGGCTGGCTTCATTGCTGTTTTCTAAGACATTTGCAATATCACAGGTGGCAGGGTTAATCACATGGCTCTTTTTTACTGGACACTTCCAAGAAACTCCTTTTTCATAACGGAATGAAATCAGAGTCACAAAGGTTTTCACAATCTATATTAGGGTAAAACCATGGCTCTAAGTTTTAGGCCTGCACCCTCTCAAAGACGCTATAATCATCTAGGCCATCTTCCCGGCTCTGCGGAGAAAAGCTTGTTATTTTTGTAGTGGATAAGCTGATAGACAATCAGATGGCAGAAAAGCTGGCCAAATAAATCTTGGAGTGTTCTATTAAAACGAGCGGCCTTGAGAATACAGAAAAGTGTTACCATCTGTTGCTTATGATTTCCATTTATCAGAACATCTTGATGTAGTGAAAAACAAACGGAGGTCTCCAACAATGTGGTCACTGGCTAGGAATACTAAAAGATAGCCATGGTTTAGTTTCATACTCACTCCACATGTTCAGATTTAGGTAAATGAGAAGAAAAGGCACAAATGCTGCCAGGATGCAACAAAAAACAAATAGGAAAGGTTTCTCTTTCCATCTTTTGACTTGCCTTTTATGGAGGAATTTGATAGGTGGAAACATTTGTATGCTAGTCTTTAGGGAACTGGATTTTGTGACTCTGGTAACACCTTTTATTAAATGAGCCATAAAGGGACTAGTATTGCTATATAAAGCAAGGGTAAGAGGAACTTAATTGTGATATAGGTAAGTACAGCACAGGGTTGTGAATTCACTTCCTCTGTCCATCACTTGATGCATGTAGCAATTTTGTGTTCAGGCAACATAGTAAGCTGTTCAGGGAAGAATTATCTTCTACTACCCAAATACTGCCGCTGAATAACCAGATTTTTTTAACCTGTGGTAGTCTGTGTTTATAAAAAACGCTGACCGTCATGGGCTCAATTTTACCCCCACAGAGTCTTGTAATTTGAGACTCTGATATAGAGAATAACACAAGGACAAAGTTTGTCCCCGTCCCTGCCCTGTCTCCATCCCCACCCCATCCACGCAGGCCCTGTCTCCATCCCCGCCCTGTCCCCACAGGTTCTGTGACCGTCCCCGCCCTATCTCTATGGGCTCTGTCCTCATCTGCAGAAGCCTCGGACAATTATGATTTTATATTAAAATCTTTTATTGAAGTATAAAAAGGAACAATATGCTGTGCAACTGTTGTGTATAAATTACAAATAGAACACAATAATAACAGTGAGCAGCTATAATAATCTTCCTCACCACCACCCTCTATCCTTCCAACCCCAACAATAGCTGATTTCTACCACCTCGAGGAATCCTAATAAACCCTGTTAAAATGTCCAGGGGTACAAAACACAACCCATTCTATATGCCCTAGAAGGGAGATATATGCCCTATGAAGCACTTTTATAATTTTTTAATCTGTGGATGTATAAGTCATAAACAATCTCAGGATTTAGTCTAGCTTTCCTGTCTTCCACAGTCCTTCCTACAATAGAAGATGTCTTCTTAGAAGATGTGTTGGTAGCAGGATGTACAGGTCCCCCCTTGCAAATTTTGCCAGTGGCCAGCATGTTTGTTTGTTTTACCAAAAATATGAAAATATCATCTGTATCACTCAAACATAAATAACAGTGTAGTTCATTAACAGGCTTCAAAGTAGAAAATAACATGGGAACAAAGTTTGACCCCATCCCCGTGGGCTCTGTCCCTATCCCTCGAAGCTCTGTCCTTGTCCCCATCCCCGCTGCTATTGCGGGTCCCCGTCCCCGTGTCATTCTCTACTCAGATACTTCAGGAGGACTTAGTGAAAGACTAGCACATATTCTGTAGTCATGCAGCAGATCATGCTTGTCATGTGGCCATGCTGGCTTGCTATAAGGGTCTGTTTATCCCTCCTAAGTTTACCTTAACTAATGCATATTAGAGATGGATAGACAAAAATAAAAGTCTAAACTTCTTTAGATCTAAAATGTTCTGTGGTTTTGCAGTCTAACAGCAATCTGAAAGGGGACTGATTATCAGAATATGATCCCCAAATCAGAAAGCTGGATCAAATTGTATGTGCTTTGGGGTTGCACTGCAACGTAGTAGAAAAGAAGACAAGTGACATTTTAGATCCTTTCTCATCAGGGAAAAGGGCCAGAGAAAAAACTGGAGAACAGGCAGAAAAGGACCAGAAGTGTCAAAGAGAACAGGATGTTAACTATATTTTACATGAAAGTTAGGGAATGAAAATGTAAAAGGAGAGAGATAGAAGAGGCACATGTGAAGCATGGAAAAGTCAGTTTTATTTAAGACTTGATTTAAGGGTAAGCAAAGCAAGCATGAAAAGCTAATATCAGTTTGTAGTTGTTTCTTCAGAAAAAGAATGAAAAGTACTTCTTATATCCATCCACCTGTGTCTATAATCCCTTTGCTATGAGAAAATGCTCACAGGCTGGTTGCCACATGCAAAGCAGGGGATAGTCACCTAACAAATGGCAAGTTGATCCAGCAAATGGTTGCCACGTAATTGTGGGATTTTACTGTTGGCAGTTTTATTGGAGTACAGAATAGGCATGAGTTGGATGCTACTAGTGCTCAAATATCCGGCGCTGTATTGAACAGCGTCGGAGAAACAGCACAAGAACAGCGCAGAAGAACAACTTCCTAATGTTTAATCCTAATGAGATGCAAATATAGGCACGCTCATAGCACTGAAGATTAGGGAGTTCAGGAGTTAAGGGGAGGGTTGTGCCTGGTGCATGCGCTCAAGAGTTGTGTGTTAAGCACAGCTCTTGAGTGCATGCCTAGAAGGTAAGAAAGGGGGATGAGGGAAGGAAGAAGAAGAAGAGGTAAGAGGGGGGGACAAGGGAAGGAGGAAGAAGAGGTGCCCATTGCCCCTTTTACTCAAGGCAAAGGTAGAATGCCAACAGTGAAGGAAGGGAATGGGACTTATATACTGCCTTTCTATGGTTTTCCCAACTACATTCAAAGCAGTTTACATATTATATACAGGTACTTACCTAGGACAATGGAAGGTTAAGTGACTTGCCCAGAGTCACAAAAAGTTACAGTGGGAATCAAACCCACTTCCCCAGGCTCAGAGTTTGCTGTAGTAACCACTAGGCTACTCCTCCACTCAACAGAGCTCTGGCTTAAATGTCACATTTATTTGTAGTCTGCTGGATGGACTTGCTCTGTTTTTTTATCCTAAAACTATTGTACTGTGCAGACATTTCTTTACATCTTCACAAGATACACACAGTTCTTCGCCTTTCACTCTTTTATTTTCACATGAATAAAGTATGAGAGTGAACTTTGGTGTCTGGTCAGATAAGACAACAACTGATCCTCCATCTTTACAAATGAAAATGAGCTTCTCCTGACACCCTAATGCCAGCTCTGAGCTGGCTTAGGGTTTACAGCAGGAAAAGCGCCCTTGTTTGATTTGATTTGCTTACTTTATTTTTTGTCTATTAGATTGTAAGCTCTTTGAGCAGGGACTGTCTTTCTTCTATGTTTGTGCAGCGCTGCGTACGCCTTGTAGCGCTATAGAAATGCTAAATAGTAGTCATAGTAGTGTTTGGCACACTGGATAAAGGCGGGGTATAAATGTAGTAAATAAATAAAAATAAATGTGAAGAAAAAAATATTCAGTGCACACCTTGGTCTGTGCTTTGTAATTAGAAGCTAGAGAAACTGAAAGAGTTTATCCAGGACACACACACAGCACAAGAAGCCACCTGCACCTCTTGGAAATTTGAATTTTTCTGTTATGGATGGCAATGTCCACTGCAGGCATTCACAGAATCCACCCTTCTATCAGAGTAAAATTGCATAATGATTTAGGAGAACTTCATAAGAGGAAACAGGTGTTTCTGTCATATTAATTTCCCCTTAAGAAGCTCTTCTAAATCATTATGCAGTTTTACTCTGGGCTATTTGTGTTCCAGTAGAGATTTGAATTACATTCTGATGCATCAAGGGGCATTGGGTTTTGGAGTTCACTGCCAAATTTCTTGGTGTGCTGTGCAATGACTGGAATCCTGAAGGAAGGTAGAAAAATCACTTTTATGTAGCTATTCATAACTGTTCTGGCCTTAGTCATTTTGGGACCATATTTTCAAAACAAAATGATGATTTCTAGTATGTTGGATGCAACAATAACAGAGTTGAAGTGACAAATAATTAACCAAGTACAAGGCAGTGGTGAATTTGCTGCAAGGGTTTAGCTTATTATACCTACAGCCAGTGGCGTAGCCAAATGGGGCTTTGGGGGCCTGGACCCCCAATTTGGGTTTGGGCCCCCAAAGTCTGCTGGTTTGGCTGGCAGGGGTCCCGAAGCCCCACCAGCAGGAGCTTTCTGCAGCGACATTCACCGCTGCACTGCCTGCCCAGCTTCACCCTCCCCCGTGCGAATGCTGATTTTTAATGAAATTGAGCATGGGCGAGCTTGGCACATGCTCAATTTCAATAAAACCCAGCATGTGCGCTAGAACAAGAAATCAGGGCAGGCAGCGTGACACTGAATATCAGCACAGGAAGTCTTCTGCTGGCGGGAGTTTGGGACCCCCGCCAGCCCACATACGTGGGGCTATGGAGGGAGCGGAAAGCAGTAGGGAAGTGGGGCAAAATGTGCCCACCCACCTTGGGCTCAGGCCCCCCTCCACAAACATCAATTCACAAAGGGTGCTGCTGAATTTAAAATGTTGTGTTGGGATTTGAGAATTTAGCTTTTCCAATTTATCTATTTAGGTCAGGGGCGTAGCCAAACTTCACTGGGAGGGGGGGGTTCAGAACCCGAGATGAGGGGGCACATTTTAGCCCCCCCCGCCGCCGCCACCACCAGCAACTTTGACCCCCCCCTGCCAACGACCCTCTCGACCCCCCCTCCCACTGCCAACCCTCCCCCGCCGTTGCCTAGCTTTGCTGGCAGGGGACCCCAACCCCCACCAGTCGAGGTCCTCTTCTTCCGGCGCAAGGCTTCGTTCAGTTTCTGAGTCTGACGTCAGACGTCAGACTCACAGAAACAGAATGAAGCCTTGCAGATCAGCTGATCTGCAAGGCTTCGTTCTGTTTCTGTGAGTCTGATGTTCTGCACATACAACGTGCAGGACGTCAGACTCAGAAACTGAACGAAGCTTTCGCCGGAAGAAGAGGACCTCAGCTGGCAGGGGTTGGGGTCCCCCGCCAGCAAAGGTAGGTGACGGTGACGGCAGGTTGGCAGTGGGAGGGGGGAGTCAAGAGGGTCATTGGCAGGGGGGTCCAGGACCAAATCTACGGGGGCCCAGGCCCCCATGGCCCCACGTAGCTACTCCACTGGTTTAGGTAGCTATTTTTGGCTAAAGCATCTACAGTGCGCAAAGTTAGACAATCTTTTTTGTTGAGCTGATCAGCTTCCAGTTTTGGGGTTCTGCGCACTTCTAGCTGTATGCTAGTCTATAAGCCTAGGTACCCAAATCCCATAGTACGCAAACCCAAAAGGGGGCATGGCCATGGGAGGGGAATGGGCAGATCAGGGGCGTGCAGTGTTGTAGAAATCCAGTGATCCACGCCCAAGATTTACATCAGGTTTCAAGTTGGGCACGGGAATCCCTACTAGGTGCTGTTCTATAAAGAGCGATCATCCCAGAGCACCTTTTATAGAACAGTGCTGAGCACTGATTTTTCCCCGTACCTATTTTTCAGCACCATTTACTGAATCCAGCCCTATCTGCTTTTCTATAAAATAGTGCAAAGGTGCATTAGCCCATAACTGCAAGAGGTGTATTCTTGTGAGCAGAGCATGGGAGGGGCATAGGCTTGTCTCCAAGCTACATGTGTAACTTATCGAATACTATAAGTTAAGCACAGATCAGGGAACACTAAGGGGCCCTTTTACTAAAGGACTGGCGCCTGGCAACAGGCTTGCTGCGTGCCAATTCGGAACTACCGCCAGGCTACCGTAAGAGCCCGGCGGTAGTTCCCACCTGCAGCACGCACCATTTCTGGCACTATAAAAATGTTTTCTATTTTTGTAGCGCAGGTGCTTACCCAGTGGTAATCAGGCAGCACCACACTTACTGCTGATGAGAAAAAAAGTCAGCCTTTTACCCACTGCGGTAAAAGGGGGCCTCAGTGTGTGTGAAAAACACATGCTGATGCTAGCACAGGCCCCCTTTTACTGCAGCTTAGTAAAAGGATTCCTTAGACCATCGACCTGGCTGGTGCAACTGTTCTTGCCTAACTTTAGGCACATCAATGCTGATTTACGCAAGTATTCTACAATGGCATCTCAGTGCACAAATGCTGTTATACGTTCGGCATTGGCATGTCTACCTTGAAACAGTGGCGTAGCTAAGGGTGGGCCTGGGTGGGCACAGGCCCACCCATTCTTGCCTCAGGTACACCCAGTCAGCAGCCCATGAGACCCCCGAAAACTCTTCAGTGACGGCACCTCAGTACTCTCTCTCTCTCCCTCTTCCTTCACTCAGAGCTACTGCCAGCAGCAATTCCTATAGGCATCCTGCGCTGGCCCTGCAGGCTTCTCTCTATCATGTTCTGCCCTCAATGATGTTACTTCTTGTTTCCTTGGCAGGAACATATAGAGAGAAGCCTGCAGGACTGGCGCAGTTTTACCTATAGGAACTGCAACGGGCAAAAGCTCTGAGGTAGGACCGGGGGAGGGGGTTCAGAGAGAAATGGGCAGATGTCAGGTCATTAAAAAAACTCTTTATTGTATGTATGTACAGGGATAGGGGTGGGGATGGTTAGGGCCCACCCAGGTTAACTCTGGGCCCACCCAAAATGGCAGTTCTGTCTACGGCCCTGCCTTGAAATGCTTAGTTACAGAATTGCTCCCTAAGCCATTATTTTCTCTATAATCTCTAGGGATATCTTGGATTGGTGGCCTCAGAGATGGCAGGCAAGGATCTAGTAGTGAGAATGACTGGCTCAGTTAACTCACTGTCTGGCCCAGGAAGTATTTGGCCCGCCTAGAGAGCATGCATCAGCGGTGAGACAGGGTAGCCTTTGAGTAGCCACAATTTTTAAACCCAGAGATAACAGGGATATAGTTCTGATACAAAAGGATCTAGGAGTCGTGTTGCATGAAGATCTGTTCCTACATTTGGTCCTTGCCATTCTGAACCTTCACTTGGACCTTTTGGCTGTTTATTTCATCTATTTATTTACAGAATTTAATAAAAGCATTTCTATAATAAGTCAGGACATCTCACCTGGATCTCTCACATAGGTATTATTTGGATTGTTTCCCAAATTACACCTGGACTTTCCAAACCTAGTGGTCTCTTTACTGAGTTGCCTAAATTGACTTGGAATTACTGGAAGCTCTACTGCTAATCTGAAGGACCCTCCCTATTGTTTATGGGCTCCAAGCAGATATCTGGAAATTTTAGGCTAACAGTGATGCACATTTGTGGCTTCTCCCTGCTCATATGCTTAGATCATCCACACTCATGATTGTGACCTGACATCTGTAAAGGAAGTTCCAAGTTTGCCACATGGGCGCAACTTGTCCTATTTCTTCATGCAAGTGGGATGAAACGGTACATCTATATGCCATAAAAATACACCCAAACAGCAATGATCTTGTGTTCATGTCATATTAGCATTTCTTAGTGCTAATCAAGTGTGATCTTATAGCTGTAGCCTTAGGGTGCCCTGATACTAACTTCATCTGGTTTGACATCATCCTTACTGCTGATTTTATATCAAAAACTTTGGAAACATAATGTTAGAAAGGAGAACAGAAGGTAGGTATATGGGTTAATAGTCTTGGAGAGGTTTAGATCTGGTATGACGAGGATTACGATTATACAGATCTAATCAAATACACGTCTGACTTAGAAAATACCTATTCAACAATTTTATTCAAGCAAACATTTCACATTTCTCACATCATTTTATTTGATACACTCAGGGTTATTTTTGAAAGTGATTGCTGGGCATCTTCCGACATAAATCGGGAGATGGCAGGCGATCTCTCAAAAGCGGCGAAATCGGTATAATCAAAAGCTGCTTTTTTGACACCATCGCCGCTTTCCCGTCGCCGAGCCAGTGAAAGTTCAAGGGGGCGTGTCGGGGCGTAGCGAAGGCGGGACATGGCCGGGCATGGGCGTGGCTACCAGATGGCCAGCTTTCGCGGATAATGGGGAAAAAAGTGGCGTTAATCAGTATTTCGCCGGGTTTACTTGGTCCTTTTATTTTCGCGACCAAGCCTCAAAAAGGTGCCCCAACTCATCAGATGACCACCGGAGGGAATGGGGGATGACCTCCCCATACTCCCCCAGTGGTCATCAACCCCTTCCCACACTAAAAAAATAAAAATAAAAACCTTTTTTGCTAGCCTGTATGACAGCCTCAAATGTCATACCCAGCTCCCTGACAGCAGTATGCAAGTCCCTGGAGCAGTTTTTAATGGGTGCAGTGCACTTCAGGCAGGCAGACCCAGGTCCATCCCCCCCTACCTGTTACACTTGTGGTGCTAAGTGTTGAGCCCTCCAATCCCCCCCCCAAACCCACTGTACCCACATGTAGGTGCCCCCCTTCACTCATAAGGGCTATGGTAATGGTTTAGAGTTGTGGGGAGTGGGTTTGGGGGGGGATTTGGGGGGGCTCAGCACCCAAGGTAAGGGAGCTATGCACCTGGGAAGAATTTGTATATTTGTTTAAAATTTTTAGAAGTGCCCCCTAGGGTGCCCGGTTGGTGGCCTGGCATGTCAGGGGGACCAGTGCACTACAAATGCTGGCTCCTCCCATGACCAAATGCCTTGGATTTCGCCGGGTTTGAGATGGCTGGCATTTTTTTCCATTATCGCTGAAAAACAAAACCGGCAATCTCAAACCTGGCGAACTCTGGCATTTGGCTGGGCCAAACCGTATTATCGAAAGAAAAGATAGCCGGCCATCTTTTTCGATAATACGGTTACGGCCAGCTGTTGCGTCAACGCCAAAATAGATCGCCAGCAATCTATTTCACCGGCACCGTTCGATTATGCCCCTCACTATCAATCATAAAATATGTAAATGGTTTATAGTTTGAAAAACCTAATACAGGGGAGAAACAGACTGAGGAGAACACACAGGGAAACTAGATTATAATCAAGCCTTAAAATGTTCAATCCCTCCCCCCCAAAAAATTAACACGAGGGAAACCTAAGGAGGGAAAGGAATCCGAACACAACTATTCTAGATTCAATGCTAGGTGCCATAAACAGGAAAGAGTTGCAAAGGGGAAGTAAGAAGACCTAATCTGGAGGAAAAACCTGTGTAAAATAATAGTTTTTTTAGTGCAGATTTGAATTTCTTAAGTGAGGTTGCACAGTTGGAGAGGAGGAGTGGCCTAGTGGTTAGAGTACCACTCTTGACATCCAGAGGTACCCAGTTCAAATCCCACTGCTACTCCTTGTGATCTTGGGCAAATTACTCTATTTTTATTTTATTTATTTTTGTTACATTTGTATCCCGCGCTTTCCCACTCATGGCAGGCTCAATGCAGCTTACATATTGTATACAGGTACTTATTTGTACCTGGGGCAATGGAGGGTTAAGTGACTTGCCCAGAGTCACAAGGAGCTGCCTGTGCCTGAAGTAGGAATCGAACTCAGTTCCTCAGGACCCCATTGCCTCAGGTACAAACTTAGATTGTGAGCCCTCCAGGGACAGAGAAATACCCAGTGTACCTGAATGTAACTCTGAGCTACTACTGAAAAAGGTGTGAGCAAAATCCAAATAAATAAGATTATGCCAAGGCAGAGCACACCAAAGAGTGGGAACATGCAGGTAAAAAAGCACAATAAGTGTTGAGAGAATGAAGGTGAGTAAGCTGGTGTGTAGGGAGAACACCAGTGTGAAAAGCATGATGTGCAATGCAGAGAATTTTGAACAGAATCTGACAAAGAATGGGGAGTCAGTGCTTTCCATGTAATAGGGTAGTAACATGATCATATTTCTTTGTACCAGAAAACAACTTGACAGATGTGTTCTAGATTAGCTGTATTCTTCTAAGATGGAGCAGTTTCAACCCTTGATACAGTGATTTATAGTAATCAGTGTAGAAAAAACTAAAGTATGCAGCAGGAGGCATAAAGCTCTGTGATCTAGAATAGATCAAATTGCCCACAATTGTTTCAAGTTAAAAAAATATCATTTCATAACATTAGAAATATGTGAGTTGAAGGTTAAGGGGTTGATATTCAAAGCAATTTAAATGGCCAGGAAGTGCTGGCTGTTCTTGCTGATTCCCACATAGCTAACTTGTTTTGTGCCTGGCTAGGTATACAGGCAGCAGAACTGAATATGGTTATTGCCTGCACATCTGCCAGTTGATAGGGTTTAAGCATGAAAAAGCCTCCCCTGCCTACTTAAACCCTTTAGCATAGCTATCCCACTGAGTTTATGATCACAGTTACAAATAATTTTTGGTCCGTTTCTAATCTAGTCTTCAAGATTTTATTTTAAAAAGATCATTATCCTAGCAAGGCAAAGCACATATGTTGTATGGTCATACTAATGTTATAAAGGGAAGGGAAATGAGAGTTGATATATCACCATTCTGTGGTTTTTACAACTACATTCAAAGTGGTTTACATGGTATATACAGGTAGTTACTTGTACCTGGGGCAATGGAGAGTTAAATGACTTGTCATAAGGACCTGCAGTGGGAATCAAACCCAGCTCCCCAGCATTAAAGGCCACTGCACTAACCATTAGGCTACTCCTCCTCTGCAACATGGGCAAATTCTTTAAATAGTGCTGAAAAATTGACACTGAAAAACCCCACACTAACCATTGGATATTTAAAATAAAATGGCCACTAAAACTGCACTTAGGTGGCTACCTGTCAATATTCAGCGCTGGATAGCCAGCTATCTGGCACTGAATATCGCCGGTTAGCAGCTTGAAGATAGCCGGTTTGGCGGCCATATTTGGATGCCACAATAAGTAGAATAACTTTGGCTGGTCTGACTTTGACCTGCCAAAGTTAAACTGGATATTCAATGCTGGTAACCGGAAAAGGCCCAGTATTGAATATCTGGGATTAGCAGGGACCGCAGAAGACAGCCTGGCTATCTCCTATGGTCTGAATATCAGGTGGTAACTGTTAGTCTATAAATGCCACTGAAAAATAGTGACTGTTTATAGAAAATGCTTAGTGCCTAAATTCTTGCATCCAAATTTACCCCCAGACCCCCTTATTCTATAACAACACATGCAAATTATAGGCACACCTCTGATTTGTGCATGACCCTCCTATAGCCGTGACCACTTTTTGGAGTCATGCATAAGATTCACACATGGATCCACGCAGCTAAAAATGCACATGAAAATGTCAATTAAGACTAATTGGTGCTGATAATTGACTATTATTACCCAATTATCAGTGCTAATTGGCTCTTTATTCAATTAAATTATGTGCACAAATGGGGTGCACGCCCAAATTTGCATGCACAATTTTAAGCACCATTTATAGAATTTTAGGACATGTATATGCACCTATGTGTCTTTATGAACATACCCCACTAGGAAGTAGATACACACATTTAAATCTGCTCTGAGACAGGTGTAACCATATGCATTTATCTGCTGCTAGAAATCGGTGTATAGTACATATTTTATCAAATGTACTTAAGCAGGATCTCAACAAGAAATACTCTGGAATGGGTCATGTCTACTCATCTTGCCAAAAACACTGCTTTCAAGAGAAAACCAATACGCTAAAATATAGATTTTTTTTCCTGCAGGGATGTGTCTGGAGTGGAGAGTGGGTATGTCTGTTCTAATCAGAGCAGCCACATTGACGTGTGTCATTTGATTAGTGCGAGATTAGCGCATGAGCCCTTACTGCCTGTGAAATGGGTGGTGCTAAAGGCCCACATGCAACTTTAGGACATGGCCATTAATGCAGAAAATAGAAAATCAGTCATTTTATGGTCGTGGCAAAAAGTGGCCTTAGCGCATGGGAAAAACCCACGTAAGGGCAAGCTAAGGCCACTTTTGCCACAGCTTTCTAAAACGGTCCCTAAATTGCAGTTCTGTCTGAATATTGCATCTCTTGTTTATAAATATGAAACTATTTAGCAGATACTAAGGGGTCTGCGTGCAAATGCTTAAGGATATGGTCACCTCTCAATCAGTACCACATTCAAGGCCCCTTTTACAAAGCGGCACTAAGCCCAACGTGGGCTTACCACTCGCTAAAAAGAAAGTACCGCTGGGTTACCGCAGCAGCCCAGCAGTAGTTCCCATGCCTAGCGCACATCATATCTAGTGCTACAAAAATATTTTTATTTTTGTAGCGCTGGTGTGTACCCAGGTTACCGCTGGGTTAGCACGGGAGCCCTTACCGTCACCTTAATGGGTGGTGGTAAGGGTTCCCCCTGAAATGGCCACGTGGCAAGTGCTTCACTTGCCGCGTGGCCATTTCCTGAAAAAATAAAGACCTACCTTTTACCAGCTGTGGTAAAAGGGAGGCCTTGGCGCGCATGAAAAACACGCATCGAAGCAATCACAGGTCCCCGTTTGCCATAGCTTGGTAAAAGGGGTCCTAAATATTTGGTAAGGGCAGGCTGTTAATAGTATAAGAATTTGCTACCCGCATCACATGTAGATAACGTATACATGATGCTTGGGGGTGGGAGAGGCTGGGTGGGAAGAGGGGGTGTTGGGCAAGAGCGCTCTCTTCTCACTACTGTAATATTAATTTCAGTTTGTTCCATCTCACAGCCTTAATTCATTGCTTCTTGTGAAAATCCATTGTTTTAATAATTGAATAAAATAAAATTACTGAACAAAAAAAGGAAATGGGAATATAATAGTATCCTTTTATTGATCCATGATGAAATCACACCTGTCACCCCCATCCCAGAAAAAGAAACAACAGACCTAGAAAGGTTTAAGAAAGGCAATATAAGTTAGTGAGGGGATGGGGCAACTCTTCTGAACCAAACAGGTTAGGGTTTTTCAGCTTAGAGAGGAAACAACTCAGAAAGGATATGATAGAGGCTGAGGAACTCATGAGCGGTGCGAAACAAGTTAATAGGGGACAGTTACCTACCCTTTCAAATAATACTAGGAAAATGGGATAGCCCATTAAATTAAAGATTTTTTTTTAATATAATACATTTTTATTGAGCAAATTCCCAATACAATTCACAGCCATACAGAGAAAAAGCATAACCAAAGTAGCAGTGTTTGCAGTTTATCTCTTGCACAGAAGAAAAAAAGAACAAAGAATTAAAACTCATTGCCTACAAACTATCTCTAATACAGTATCATTCTTCCCCGTTAATTATGACATACTTACATGGAAGACTGCTGTAATACTATCAAGAAACTGATAGCAGATTTTAAACAAATGAAGGTATTTTTTCAGTCAAATCATAGAAATTGTGGAATATGTTGCCAGAGGATATGGTCAAGGCAAGTCATACAGCAGGCTTTAAAAATGGTTTGGACACGTTTCTGGAAGACTTATCCATTAATAATTACTGTATTAGGCAAGTAGACATTAGTGTTCACCATCTCTTTCTTTTGAGTGAGGAAGAAAAAATAGATCTCCCCGTTTGGATCTACCAGGTATTTCCTAGCGATTCGGATTGGCCACTGTGAAAGGCAAGATTCTGGGTTTCATAGACCATTGTTCTTGTCCAGCATGGCACGTCTCATGCTTTTATATGGAAAATCAGAGGTTAAATAAGGGCTGGGGTCTGTTTTGGCTTATTTGGATATATAGATTATTTTATTTTTGCTTTTTACTATAGTTTGTTATATTTTTGTTATTGTTGTTGTTGTGAATTGCATAGAATGATTGCAGTCACATTGGTAGTATATAAGATATAAAAATATTATTGCGAAAAAAAATATTGCAATCCGAACAGCAATGGATGTTTAAATTGTAAACTATGGGGACCGTTTATTAAAGGGCAGTAGGACTGCCACTTTGTTGGCACGCAGCAAATCGGCCCCAGGAGCCCGGCGGTTGTCACGGCCTCTGTTACATGCCAACTCTGGTGCTAGAAAATACAAGTTTATTTTCCAGTACCGGGGGTGTGCCTGGGGGTAATTGGACAGCACCGTGCACTGGCTGGTTACCACCAGGCTACCTCCAGAGCCCTTACCACCTCCTAAATAGAAGGCGGTAAGGGCTCCCTTGGTAAATGGCCAAGTGCTAATGCTTCAGCTTAGTGCACGACCATTTACTACTTAAAAAAAGAAAACTTTTACTGTGCTGTGGTAAAAGGGGGCCTTGGCACATGACAAACTCACATGTTGGTAAAAGAAGCCCTATATCCCCAAAGGGTTTAAATATTAATATTGATTGGAAAGTTTTTCTCTAAAAAGGGGGAAATGATATACCGCCTTTCTGAGGTTTTTGCAACTACATTCAAAGTGGTTTACATATATTCAGGTACTTATTTTGTACCAGGAGCAGTGGAGGGTTAAGTGACTTGCCCACAGTCACAAGGAACTGCAGTGGGAATCAAACCCAGCTCCCCAGAATCAAAGTCCACTGCACTAACCACTAGGCTACTCCTCCAAAGGCAGTCTCTTGAGCTTTTCAGTTAGTATATGGTAACGGTCTTAATAGGCTGGAAGGGAACCTTCCTGGATGTTATGAACTAACAGAAAACAACTGTCCTGGGTCTTTGATGTAAATTAGACACCTTGGAGTAAGGTCTCCCTTATGGCAGCAAAGCACTTTTCAATTCGTATACATTTAGTATAGTATGAGATTAGAATGTTTTGCAACTTGCTATGTTTTGCAAAAATTTTATGTAATGAGCAGTATTAGTTTTTTTGAAGGTAAGGTGATGGATATTTACATTGACCAATGTATTTTTTATGTAAATTTGGATGCACTGTCTGATTGGTGCAGAACAGAAGGCATTTTTGTGAAATAGCAAGCGCCATTTTGTTTTTGCCTTAGTGTGTTTGCCGCTAAACAATTGAGCAACCAGTGGCCATAAAATAAAATTCAGTTTAGTATGCCTAGTTTGTGAGCCAGTTTAAATATGTATGAACATCATAGAATGAGTCTGGATTAATATATATTTATTCTTAGGTCAGCATGACTGGTAACAATTGGCTACAGCTCCTGAAGAGGCAATATGTGAAGTGGAGGTGCTCTGTTGAGTAGCGGCAAATTTAAAGCTAAGTTACCATTTTGCTATACAGTTTAGTAATAGCTTCTTTCACTAAGCCATGATAATGATTCCCTCACGGCAAATGAGTGGAAGCCCTTAGGAATTGAATGGGCTTCATCTCATTTGACACGCCAGGAAGCGCTAGAGCGGCTTAGTAAAAGAGGCCCTAAATAATTTGTGTAGGATTTGAATTCAGTGGAAAAAATTGTAAAACTGAAAAAAGTGTTAAAAATGTATATTTTCAGGAGTTTTTTCTTACTAATGATGAAGCAGCTCAGCCATTAGACAAAAGTCTATCTTAATATTGGTGTGCTGAGCTTCTGAAATCTTTTCCTCCCAATGTTAATTTAGTGTCCGCTCCTTAAAAAGTTCATTGAGAGATTTGAGCTTGCACTTATTATCTAATGATTGTATCAAACTAGCAAGCTTATAGCCATTGCAGACTTTTAGACACATATCTCCCAGTATTCAAAGCATTTTCCCTCCAGGATCGGCACCTGGCCAGTTAAATACCTCACAACCAGCTATCTGGCAATATTCAGTGGGGGACAGCTGGCTATCTCCTGCTGAATATCGCCAGTTAGTGGCTAGCAACTAGCTGGCTATATCAGTCAACATAACCGCCTATCCACTGATTTTCACTCCACTTTAGTGGCTATATTTTGCTGCTTGACTAAATGGGATATCTTTGGCCGGTTTGAACATAACTGGCTAAGTTTGAATATTGACACCGGCTAAAAATAAACTGGATGTTCAGTGCTGGTCACCGGATATGGCCTGGCATTGAATATCGGCACTTAGTCCTGACTGCGGGAGTTAGCCCGTCTAACTCCTGTGGTCTGAATATCCTATTTAGGAGGCGGTAAGGGCTCCAGCAATATCCCGGTGGTAACGAGGCAGTGATTACCACCAGGTATGCCCCGGAGCTAGAATATAAAAATGTATTCTCTGGCACCGGAGTTGGTGCATGGCAAAGGCCGGGACTACCTCCAGGCTCTTGTGGTAGCTCAGAGGTAGGGCCAATTTGCTGCGTGCCAAAGTGGCAGTATCCCTACTGCCCTTTAGTAAAAGTGTCCCTTGGTTCTTTGGAATCTTCAATTTACACACCTATGGATTTTGCTGCTGGTGTTAAATGGAGCAGCGTTTATTGACTTTTGCAAAAAAGAGTGAATATCATGTGGCCTGTGTATGAATGTAGGTCAGATTCAAGAGAGTGGCTGTAAAGGGCGTGGCTACACCTGTCTTATTCTTATGGAGGAAAAAGCCTCTGTATTCCCGATCCAGAAAATGTTATATTCTGATTTTACGGGATGGAATCTTCATCAGCTAAAAAAGCCTTTGTACAAACTACGATATAACGTTTAATCTGTTTTGTGTTTGTACATATCATAAAGTGTCTAGCACTTATGTTAGTGTTGCAGTATTGCAGTATTGCTCCCGACGGGGTCCCATTTCGCTGTCTTCGACTTTTTCAAGGAAAATGACCTCGTATTGCATGTGCTGATATCTGTAATTCAAAACGTTAATCAGTCACTGAAAAAATACCATCCTCCGATATTCTACACTGTGATCTTCATTTGTTAAAACAATGTGATATTGTTGACTACTCCTTGTCATAATAACCATAGTGCTGCAACTCAGACCTTAGAAACTTACTCTTCTCTCAGCGTGATTTCTCCTTATTTCGCAAGTTGTTTCAGAATGGTCTGAGGTGCAATACCTTTGAGCAAGGTCTCCCTTATGGCAGCAAAGTGCTGATGCAGCCCCGCCAGCACGATTCAAAAGTAAAGATGATAACAGTTTTTTCTGGTTTCAGCTCTTTAAACCAGCGTGCAATTTTGCTCTTCCCAGTTTCTTCTTCTCCTGCACTTTGTTCGTCTGGATCGTTCTCTGATTCTGTTTCCTCCGGAGCCATTTTGGCCCCTTTCGTCGACTTATTCGGGCTTGTTCTGTTCTCCTTCCCTGCAGTTTCTGCAGCGTATTTGAATTTCGCCAACTTTTTCCGAGCTGCCATAATATTCAGTAGCTGGTTGCTGTTGTTGAGGAAGTATCCCAGCTGCAATTCCCGGAGTTTTCCCCTTTCTTAACTCTAGCTCCAGTGGAGCTCCGCATTCAAGCAGCCATCTTCCAGCAGTGACGTCACTTCCACCAAGATGGTAATAGGCTGGAAGGGAGCCTTCCCAGATGTTATGGACTCACAGATAACAACTGTCCTGGGTATTTGATGTTAATTAGACACCTCGGAGCAAGGTCTCCCTTATGGCAGCAAAGCGCTTAGAACATTTAGTATAGTTCAAGATTAGAATGTTTTGCAACTTGCTATGTTTTGCAAAAATTTTATGTAATGAGCAGTATTAGTTTTTTGAAGGTAAGGTGATGGATGTTTACATTGACCAATGTTTTTTTATGTAAATTTGGATGCACTGTCTGATTGGTGCAGAACAGAAGGCGTTTTTGTGAAATAGCAAGTGCCATTTTGTTTTTGCTTTAGTATGTTTGCTGCTAAACAATTGAGGCAACCAGCAGCCCTAAGGTAAAATACAGTTTAGTATGCCTAGTTTATGAGCCAGTTTAAATATGTATGAACATCATAGAATGAGTCTGGATTAGTATATATTTATTTTTAGGTCAGTATGACTGGTAACAGTTGGCTACAGCTCCTGAAGAGGCAATATGTGAAACGGAGGTGTTCTGTTGAATACTAGACAAGTTATCATTTTGCTACACGATTTACTAAGCAATCATTTTACTTAGGTGTGCTAACGGATTTAGCATGTGCTAAATGGTAAGATGCCTATAAAAATATGATGGGCGTCTTAGCAGGGCCGCTGAGAGACTGGGCCGGGCCCGGGGCAAGGCCGCCCCTGGGGCCCCGCCCCCGCCGCCCCCCCCCCCGAGGTCGCCGCCGCCCCCCCAAGGTCACCACCACCACTCCCCCCTCCACCCCCCGAGGTCGTCGCCACCGCTCCCCCCCCTCCGGCCAGGTCCCCTCCATTGAAATCACAGCGCCTCTCACCTCCGTGTGAAAGTGCTGCAGGTAGCAGATCACCTCCTTTTGGCCCTCCTTCCCTCCTTGTGTCCCGCCCTCGCAGAATTTACCTCAGACGAGGGCGGGACACAAGGAGGGAAGGAGGCCCGAAGGGAGGCGATCAGCGCTTTCACACGGAGGTGAGAGGCACTGTGATTTCAATGCAGGGGGCCTGGCCCGGTGGTAGTCGGTCAACGACAGAGGATGGGTGGGACTGTGGCGTTGTGCCCCCCTTGGAGGCCCGAGCCCGGGGAATTTTGTCCCCCCTGCCCCCCTCTCAGCGGCTATGCATCTTAGCATTTAGCATGTGTTAAATTCATTAGCATGTCTTCGTAAAAGGACCCTAAATAATCTGTGTAGGATTTGAATATAGTGGAAAATGTAAGATTGAAAGCATGTGATAAAACACATATATTGAGAAAGTTTTCTGAGTAATGCAGATGAAGCAGCTTGGCCATTAGACAAAAGTCTACCTTAATATTGATGTGCTGAGCTTCTGAAGTCTTTTCCTTCCAATGCAAATTTAGGCAGGGCAACTAAAGAGATTGAGTAGGCCTAGGTGTCTTACCTGCTAATAATTTCTTATGTGACAGGACTTTGTTATGCTACATTGCCTATTATCCTTTTCCAGACAACACAGGAACCATTCTGTGTGTGTTTGGGATAACAGACTTTGTACATACACCTTTGTATATGCAGTATTTGTTTTATGAATACCGTGAACCTGTTTGCTCATTCTTTCTGAAAAATGAGCATGCAGAGTGTTGCCCTTAAAATCAATGAGCATTTCAAGTGCTCTGCTATACAGTAGAGAAAACTGCAAGCACGAAAACAATTTGTCACAGCATCAGAAGTAAGAAGTTGTCACTGGGGAGAATTTCATCTTCCACGTGCTACAGAAACTTCAGTAGCAAGAAAAAAATCATTAGCCAACTAGGCTGTGGCCAATAATGATAGAGAGAGAGAGATGGTTTATCGCTCTCAAGCCCACTGGATGCTGATAGCTAATGTGTGTGTGAACTCCAAGCATTTGAAATGCTGATAATGCCAGTTATCTCTCTCAGAAGGCTTCTGAATGGTAAATTGAAAAAGCAAAAAACAACCAGAAGATTCCACTATCATAGGAGCCAGCTCTGTGGGGGCCAGTGGGTACTGAGCACCCCCAATATTATGCCAGCTCCTTCACTGTTTCCACAGAGGAGTCATTTACATTGTGTGTGGTACCCCCAATCATTTTAAATATTGATGCTTATACCAATCCACTGACCTTTTAATGATCTTTATTTATTTATTTACTTTATCTAGTTAAAAACCATTTATACTCCATGACAGTAGGAGGTGGGGGGGGGGGGGGCATCCAATCTGACATTTCTACACATTGCATCCATCCCCTCAGTGTGCCCCCCCTTGGCAAAACACAGATGAAAATTTGGCAACTGCAGTATTGTATATCACTTTATTATTAAATGATGCAAATCAGAGTGCTGTACAAGTCAAGAGGAAGGGTAAGTAATCTTAAATAGCAGGTTAAATATTGTTAAATATTATTGGGCATTTCGGAAAGGACATCCAACTCAGAATATGAATGTCCAAGTCAGAACATCACAAATGGACATCCAGCTCACATGTATTTTTGAACAGGATACAGACTGTTCTAAAATACATGTGAGATGGAAATCCATATACTGGAAAGGTCCAGCATAAGCGTCTGTTTTTACAAACTGAAATGTCCAAATTATGAACAGGGGAAAACAAGGGACATGGATGTCTGTGTGGCAGCATAGGAATGTCCATTGCATAAAATGGCCATACAGACATCAATGCAAAGCATAGGTCTAGCTTAATGGTTAGAGCAGTAGGCTGAGACTCAGGGGACCCAGATTCAAATCTCACTCCAGCTGTTTGTGCTACTTTTTTTTTTTTTAATTGTGAGCATTCCAGGAACAGAAAATACCTACAGTACCTGAAAGCACATCACTTCAGTAGTCTTCAGACTTGCAGGTGTCTTATACATTCAGGTAGAGTAGGTATTTTATGTTCCTGGAGGGCTCACAGTTTAAGACAAGTCTACACCCCTGGTCTTATCACCATGGATGCAGTGCTGTCATGCTAAATGCTTATGAATTGGTGTACAAGCCTGTCAAAGACATTGCTTATGTGGGTGCCTTGAGTCTCCTGCTGCTACAGACATCAGACTCTGATATTCACCCTCTTAAGTTTTAATGCTAGAAGATCTTCTTGTGTTCCCCTCCATGGTGATCAGGTAGCTAGGCTGATTGCAAAGGACCCTGACTGGGCCTGTGTGCTGAACCGAGTGTGGAGGTTTTGGTTACGTGGAAAACTGCCTGCAGAGTTCAAACAATTTACTACCAGGCAGCACAATCAAGCAACCTTTTTCAGTTCCCCTCAGAGGTTGCTCCTGCTTTTGACCTTTCGATTTTGTCACCATCTACATTGATTTCCTTTTGGCAAACAAAGATTTCATCCCTGCGGAGCTCCTTTCCCATTACTCCCCCCTCTACTTATGCCTCTTCCCCTACCCCTCAGCCAAATGTCAACGATAACCAATTTGCTGTCATCCTCCTGGTTCTCCTTTAATACTCCGACACTTGCAGCGATATAGCTACAGGTGGGCCTGGGGCCTAGGGCCACCCATTCTCTGCTCAAGCCCACCCAGTTTATGTGCCGAAAAGTGCACAGCCATACTGCCATAGCCTTTCTGTCGTCACGGCTCAGCCACCTCCCACCTGCTTTTAGGCAGTTGGCACTCGGCAGCTCTCCTCCTACTACTACTACTACCTGTTAAATGTTGTTTTTTTTTTGTAGGCCAGCGCTGGATTCCCATCCTGCGCTGCTCTTGGCTCTGGCGCCGCTCTGGTTTGTTTATTATTTTGGTAAGCTGAGCTCAGCTACATTGCCTTGCTCCCCACAGTGCGCACTTTGTAATGGCAGTAATTATAAGTGTTTTTATTGTAAACCACATGGATGCCATTTTTGGCCCTTTGCGGTATTATCAAGTTTTTATAGATAGATAGATAAATAAAAAATAAAGAAGGGACGTGCCCTTTGGGGAAATCTTCTTGTTATTCCAAATAAAAGGCATCAGGTTGTTCTATCCATGTTACATGTGGCCCATCCTGGGATTGTGCATATGAAGACACTGGCCAGATGTTATATCTGGTAGCCTGGGATAGATGCTGATACACAAAGGGTTATCACAAAGGACAACACATGCCAGATGTCTACATGCAATCCACCAGAAGCCTTCACTTTCCCTTGGGAAGTAACTAAGAAACCATGGTCAAGGATCCAAATTGATGATACAGGTCCATCTGAAGGAAAGAACTTCTTTATGGTGGTAGATTCATACTCAAAGTGGCTTGAGGTCATAACAGTGTCTTCAGAAAGAGCCGCTGAACATTGATAGCTGCTTGGAACTCAAAGTGGTGTGCAGGAGGTTTGTTGGAGTCAGTGATAGGATTGACTCATTTGTTCTTTACATTTAGTGATAAGAGAATACTCACAATTACTTTATTATTTGGGGATCACTTATAGCACGTGGGTGCATTTGATTAAAAAATAAAGAGAAGCTCTATGACCAAGAAACTTGTCCACCCTTAGAGACATCATTTACTTCGGTGTAGCCTCGCTTGGGTGAGTTTATACTCTGAGATCTTCTCAATGATTCTCACATATTTATAACATCATTCTCATATATATATATTTATAAAAAATCTTTTAAAAAAAAATTTATTGTAGAACATTTTTTGGGTCAATCCTTTCACTGTTTGTAGTCTCCATTAATATATTCTCTGTTTATTTTTCATTTTGTAAATATTTGGGAGGAGCACGGGGAGACCATGGACATGGCCTGAGAATGGCAAAGACAAACCAAACTCAGGAATCCATATAAAGTTATAATGGGGAAAGAGAAAGGGAAATGGGACTTAATATACCGCCTTTCTGTGGTTTTTTGCAACTACATCCAAAACGGTTTACATATATACAGGTAAAAATGCTAGTGCACCTTAGTAAACAGGGCCCTATAATTGTTGAAGGTGAGAGGTTGGTTCAAAATGGGCCCCTTGTTTTGTCAAAGAGATCACAAAAGGGCTAGACAACTGATAGAGAGTTCTGGTATCTCCATATTGATGAACTGATTAGCTTCTTATTCTCAAACATGAAAGTACCTCCTGAGATGATGGAAGCTGCTAATGCGAGCACCAGTGGCACCAATCTCTCTTTTACCTCTGGACACTCTTACCCTGCCGAACTGCCTCTGTGTGAAGATAATACTCTTCATTCATCAAGGACTGACTAATATATAGAGTGCAGGGATCTGCAAAAACCTCAGTGCAATTGTGGGTAGTCACTGTGACTGGACATTTATATTACCTGGGGGAGGGGAGGGTTATTATATGCACCAAAGAGAACTGTACTATATGGAAAGTTCACGTTTATTTATTACAGTTTCTAAATATACTGCAAAAAATGTTAATAGTATGTTTATAACACTATTAAGGTTAAAAAAGAAAAGAATGAAAAGCCCAAAACAACCATACATGTTCTGAACTAGACAATCTGTTGTTTTGATGTACCTGCTTTCTTACCTTTCTGGTCACACAGCTCCCACTTTCTTTTTTTTTTTTTTTTCCTTTATTGATCATTTAAATTCACATAGCAATGTGATTATACAATTCACATTGAAATAACAAAAGAAATTCTTTACAAAAAGTGGTATAAGGAAACAATAAACACTTTTTTTTCGTCCACAACTAAAGAAAAGCGATTCCAAGAAAAGGAAAAAAAAAGGAAAAAGCATTGGATTATTATTACACACTTGCTACCTCTAAATTCAGACTCCAGCCTGCTATGTAGGAGGGCATGTAACAGTCACTTCAACTCTAGCGTCTAGAAAATCTTTAAGCTGTTTAGGGTCTACAAATTGAAATTGTTTGCCCTCAAGCAGAACAGTACATATACAAGGAAAACGTAAAACAAAATTAGCTTTCAAGGCTTCTACTCTGGGACGGAGTTCCAAAAAGGCCCTACATCTCACTTGTGTCGGCCTAGAAAGATCAGGAAAAATCCTAACCTTGGAGCCCAAAAACAGTTCATCTAAATGCCTCAGGGAAAGTCTTAACACAGCATTCCGATCCGGCTCCAGCACAAAAGTGACTAACATTGTAGTCCTGTAGGTAATCACATCCAGTGAACTTTCCAGGAAGGAAGTAAGATTCATTTCTTCACCCATTTCTCGTCTAGGGGGATCTCCCAATGTCCCCTTAATATTCCAGCTATAATGGGCCCGAGTTATGGGAGGCAATGAGTCTTTGTCCATTCCCAGAATGTCAATCATATATTTTTTCACCATCTCTATTGAAGAAATTAAAGGAGACTTGGGGAAATTAAGAAACCGGAGGTTAAGTCTCCGAGACTGGTTTTCAAGGTATTCCAAACGTTTATGTAAGAAATTGTTGTCCTTAACCAAAGCGGATTCCAAAGACCCCATTTCTTGAATCTTAGTATCCACTTTTTCAATCTTAGAGGACTGCTGTGCTGTCACCTGTGCCTGAATCAGAACTGCTTCTGAGAGAGTTTTAATATCATTAGTATTTTCTTTTAGCATACTTTGCATAGAGGAGTGAGTATTATATACCATATCCCACAGTGACTCAAGTGTCACAATAGAGGGCTTGCTTATTCCACCTGTTGGCAAAAGGGAGTGTGGTGGGGTCTCGGTACGAGAGAGTCTATTGATAATAGCTTGCGGCAGTACCTTTGAGGCCAATTCGGCCGAAAACGCAGGGTCCGCGGTCCCACTCAAGTTCGCCGCTGTCCTCCCCTCTGGCAGCTCCGAATTTACCCCTTCGGTATCGGATACTGTCTGGGCTGCGGTGAATAGTTCACTTCCTGGCTGTGGAGGTTTCCTGCGGTCTTCGGGGCTCAAGGAAACCCAGTCTCTGCTTCCCATTGACGTTGGCACGTCGACAGTGGCAGAAGGAGTCGATGTGCATAGAGGTCCCGGCGGCGTCCTGGGGAACTGCAAAATCGATTGCCTCAATGCCGACGAAGGTCCAGGAGCCGAGGGAAGCTCCCTCACCTTCCCCCTCCGCTTTCCCATCGCAAACGACGAGACGAGGGAACCGCAAGAGGCAACAGTCCACAGCGTCCTCAGGGAGCTCACTCAGATGCGTGTGTGCAAAATGCCATCTTGGAATCCAGCCAATTCTCACAGCTCCCACTTTCAATGGGTGTTGGTATTAGATAATAAATATTCATAATAAATCTGCTGGCTCCATTTAATGGTCTATCTAAAAGTACATCTTGTAGCTCTTCTTACTCAGCTTCTACTCTTTTTACTGCTTCTATTGTTCATATCCTTTATGTCCTGTGTTTGTGATATCAGTTCAACTTTCATTTTGATTTCTTGATTGGTCTCCTCCAACACAAAAGTCTTTTGCTTCAAGCTCTCTATCTTTTATTGGAACAATTGCATTTTCAGAGCTATTTCTGCACTTCAGATATGATTTCTTAGAAACTTTTGTTTCCTTGTGGCAGTTCCTGAAAGCCTTGTAGCAGCTCCATTGCTCAACAGTGAAATAAATGGATCTTTCACCTGCAGCACCTTAAATCTCTTCATACTGTGTCAACTCGCTGCAACAGCCTGCAGCTTGCCTAATTTTCCTATAACCATAGGCAAACTAAGGTTCTGCCAGCACATTTGGGAATAGATTCCGTACATGGTGCCCAAATTTGGGCACCGAAAAAATGAGTGCTAAACACTATTCTATAAACAGTGCTCCAGGTTAGGTATCATTGGTAGACTAGTGCTTAATGCCAACTGAAGTCTGTTGTAAGTCCCCATGTCTAAATTAGGGGTAGACCTACCATATTCTGTAACTGCATGCAAATTCTAGGAATGTCCATGATCTTCCCATGCCCCTCCCATGGCCATGCCTCCTTTTCAGATCCACATGGAATTCGTAAATACAAATTGTTGCCAATTAGCACCAATACTTGAGTGTTGGCATCCAATTATTGGTGTTAATTGGCTCATTGTTAAATTTAATTGCACGTGGAAATTGAGTGTGCGCCCAAATTTGCGCATACAATTTTGAACGCCATATATTGAATTTGCAGGTTGATGTGGGCTGAAAGCCAAGAGGGGTAGGACACTTTTTAGAAGATTCTACTTGGGAACCATCAGAACAAGGATCCATTTAATTTGCCTGCACACTGTTCTTTGTGTACAATTTTTGTGTGTGTGTGTGAGTGGTTCATGGGGTGGTGGTGGGAATTGGGGGTTGGGGGTTTGGGATGATGCCTGTTTTCTCAAAGCTTTTATTATAGACACAGGAACCCCTGATAAACTAGACCAGTAGTGTGGAGGAAGTAATTTGGGGATCTCAGTTTTGGAGAAATTCCAGTGCCTGCTTCCTGGGTACTGGTGGTTTGAGGTTCCAAAATATTTAGGTTTTTTTTTTATTTGTTGAAGAAGTTTATTGAGAAATCAATACACATTTGTCCAGCAAAAACATCCAACATATAATTAGCAAAAGCACAACTTAATGATTGACCACTCCAACCAATTGAAATAAGAAAGACCATTCTTCCATGTTTTTGTTTAGGTTATTTTTTAAATGACTTTTTACATATATCTATTCTTTTAACAAGTTTGACTTTGTTATCTCTCCACGCAAAAGGAAATTATATAACTTATAGTCTGTTTTCCTGAATGTTACTCACTTTGAGCTTTTAATGAAAATTTGAGAGAAAAGGCACCAATTGACCCCTAGTGGTAGATTTTTTCCACTCCTACTAGAAGTCAAACTACCTTTATTTGGCAGCTTGGCCAGGCTCTACTGTTAGTACCGTAAGATTCCTCTTAGGGGTTGACCAGTGGAATGTTGCCATGATTTGCGTTTCTGCCAGGTACTTGTGACTTGGCTTGGCCACTGTTGGAAGCAGGATATTGGGCTAGATGTACCACTGGTCTGACCCTGTATGGCTACTCTTATGTTCTTATTTTAATGCCAGCAGCTGAGGGTACAGGAGCAAATGAGGATAGTCCCAATAAATGCTGGGGGGTGGAGGGAATCTGATATTGGAGAGCTGTTTCTGTGTGTGTGTGTGTGTGTGTGTGTGTGTGAGTCCTTGTGCTAAGGAAGTCTTATGTCAGGAGAGGTCTTGTGCGGGGGAAGGGGGGCTTGTGCTGGGGTCTCTGCCTGGGAGAGATTGGAGTGGATGGATCTGATGGGAGAGAGGGGATCAACCGGGGGATTCAAGGGTGGGGGTGGGGGTGGGGGTGATTTTTTTTATGATCTGACCTCTTTAAATATCTCCCATCACCATTGGGTTGTGCATTAATGGCCTGATATTCCTAGGTAGAAAGTTGGCATTATTTTTCCAGGAATAACAGCTTATGAAGTTAAACACAAGCTGCATTATTTGATTTGCATAATAATAATGTGCTTCACATGCATATGCATGCTTTCTATGTCACTATTATAGATCACCCTCCTGGTCTTCCTGTTGTCTTTTTCATAGCTGACTTGATAGCTGAGTATGAGTCCCTTGAATGATTGCAGCAGGAGAAAGGTGATCATTAAGAGGGCAGTTTGTCAAGGTTCTAAACCCTTTCCAGTAATAATTAGTGCTGTCTTTCCGCAGGACAAGCACAGAACCCTTGGAAGAGAGAAAACCTGGCATGGCATCAGGAAAGGAGGTGCTCCACACCTGTAGTGCTTTCCTGGAGGGAGAGGAGTCAATCCTCAGGGATGAGCCAGGATTTTGATCAAGCCCAGTTCCCTTGGCTCACTAATGGGCAGATGATCAGAAGCAAATGCAGGTGCTAGAAGCTATTAGCATTATACTAGCGCCTGCGTTTGCTACCTCTCCATGATCCGAGCCCGAGCACATGAAACAATGTGCTCACGGGCTCTGAACGCAACTAGCATGCAAATGCATGCTAAACAGGGCTCTTAGCACAAGTAGTATGCAAATGCATGCTAAACATATTCCTCCCCAGTGATCAGTGAGCCGCATGCCAAACATTGGCACGCTGTCCGTGTCAAATTCTATGCCAGCTCCGGAGCTGGCGTTAGGGTTTGCAGACCATTGGGAAGGAATGCTAAGCTCTATCCATGCATTTGCATGCTAGCAGGCCCCCCATTCCCCCCAATACAAACCCCCCCCCCACAGAAACAGAAACTCGACCCTCAGCCAGTGACACGGGGGCTGGAGGTCTGGTGGACATCTACTTCCCCCGACCCATTCAACATAAGTTCAGGGCAGCTGGAGATCTGGTGGGTCTCCAACCCCACTAACCTCCCCTTGCATCCCCCCAAAAAAGCCTGGGTGGCCCAGTGGGTTGCAAATCAAACCCCCCTAAACCTGGTGGTCTAGCGGCCCTCTTTCCCACCCCTGTACCTTTGTTGGAGGAGGGAGGTACACTCCCTCCTTTTCCAGCAGTGCCGCCTTGAAAATGTTGGTGCCCAGCCCTGCCCAGTGCATCCTGGGATGCGCTGGGTGGGGTTTCACATCATATAAGGGAGTGGGGGAGTGGCCTAGTGGTTAGAGCACTGGTCTTGCAATCCAGCGGTGACCAGTTCAAATCCCACTGCTGCTACTCGTGATCTAAAATCCAATATCTTTATAGAAGATTGAAAAGGGACATCAACACCTATCTTGCAAACAGGGTGAATAATGGTAGCAGTATCTTTCTTAGATAGAAGAAGAAGTCATCTAGATGTTTCTGGACTGAGTTTTAATTTGTGTTCCCTAAACCATGCTACGATCTTGTCTAGTTTATTGTTAAGGAGAAAGATTTCTCGAGTGCAAGTACTGTCCAAACCAGACAAAATTTGTATCTCATCTGCAAACACATTGGTGTTAAATCAAGGGATTGAATGAGGACAAGTAACAGCCATGTTAACAAGAGTAGGGGACCAGAATTGAGCTCTGAGTCACTCTATATGTCATAGCATATTTCTTCAGGAAACAGGGGGTAATTCTCAAAAGATTGTATAAAGGTAGGCACCGGGATGACCCATGTTGTGTGAATTCTGTATCAACAATTACAAGCATTATTGCCTTTACAGAATACCTGCTTAGGTCCACAGTTACATGCCGAAATTTAGACGTGAACACTTATGTCAGTTCAATGGCTGGTGTACTATAAATGCTCATAGCTCATTGCATAAGTGCTTAGCTCATCCCTGGCACACCTATGCCCCTCCCAGCATTCCCAGCAGCTGCCTTCTCTGCCTGGATGACCTGTGATGGGGCTGCTTTGCCTCATTTTCTGCCGCTTCACCCTCATTGTGCAGATTTGCAAAGGATTGGGGGTGGGGTGGGGGAACTCCTCTACTGCTGCCTCTACTACTCCCTTCCACATCTGCCTGACCTTGGAGGATCTCCTCTACAGCCTGATCTCCGGGCCCACAGGCCTCATATGTGGTCGCAGCTCCCATATTTGCAGCCTCCTCAACCTGCCCTTAGGTGTGCTGGGGTTGGTGGTCACTAGGTTCAGCTTCAGCCTCCGAGTTCATGTCATCACCTGCATAGCGAAAGGGGAGGAAATGCATTTGTACCAATAACCAACCTGCCACTGTTTTGCAGCATTCCCGTACATACCCCTACTTGTGAAAGTCCAGCAAACAGATGATGAGGAATGCCACTGTCAGGCAACCCACAGATGTCCTTCTACATTTAACACTGCTGGAGACAAGGGGTACCTCAGAGACCAACATGTAAGAGAGCCACACAGGCAGGTGGGAAGATATAAGACTGTGGAAGGGGTGCAGAGGACACAGTGACCAGAGCACTGAGGTATGGAAAACAGATAGCACTGGTTGGTGATGGATAAAAGTGAAAGGGGGTGTGGGAGAAGGCACCCAAATATGACAAACATTGGGGCCCTCCACCCACCTAGCTGGAACCCCTCCTCCTTGCCCATGCCTCTTGCAGTTGCACACACATTTTGTAAAATACCGACTAAAAGCAGTTACGCATGTAACTAAATTAGTGCTGATTTTCACCATTTAACAATTAAAGTCAATTATTGGTTGTTAATGCCAATTAATAAATTAAGGTATACACCTAACCTACCTTATTCTATAACGTGTGTGTACAACTTTGCACACTAAGGGGTCCTTTTACTGATGATGCCCATAGGAATATAATGGACGTCTTATCATTTAGCACACGCTAATCATTAGCATGCGCTAAATCCATTAGTGCACCGTAGTAAAAGGACCCCGCAGTGAAAAATCGTGCACATGACTTTATAGAATTAGGGGGGTATGTGCTTTAGGCAAGAAACCATACAAGGACTTTAAATACAACATTTCTATTGCAGTTATATGAAGCATCAAACAACAATCATCATCACAGCCAGAAGGAAATCTAGTAACATAAAAGATGTCTTTGTAAGTTAGAAAACCCACAGTAGAATATGGATCTATTGATGATCACCAATAAATCCCACATTACTTCACCTTCACAGACCAAAGAATGTTCTCAATGCAAAGTATTAGAAATGTTCTTTTTATGTTCTGTTTTTGTCTTTATATCACTCACGTCATACCTTGACAATTTTTGTTATATTGCTTAACAGATAGAAGAAAATAGAGCCAAGGAATAAAGAAGCCTTTGTCTGTAAAAGTCATTAAAACCACTTAGACTGCATAGGGAACTAGCTGACTTTTTTTGCAGGACCACAATGAGTATACCAGCAACTGATGGTCTCTTCGACTTTTCACTTAAATCTTAGAAAGGCCCTAAGCTTTCAGCACATTATTGGAACAGATTTGGACTGTTTAAAGAATAGAAACTCTAATGGAAAAATAAGCCCTCAGTTGAATCTTGAGCAGTTGTGTTATAACTGAGTATGATGCTGCGCTCTGAGCTTATCCCCTGCTAATGCTTCCTAGATATCACATTGCCAGAATGGTAGAATCAGTTACAAAAACACAGTGATTCCCAATGAGCACCTTTATGCCACAAGATTAGAAGTCATTAGAGGGAACTATTTTATATAGGGTCTTGCAGACCTTCTGACTATCAAAAGATATCTTTCACCCCTGACATGGTCTATTTTTTGTTTATCTGGTTCAGGCACTGCAAACTGACAAAACGTGCATGTTCATTTGCTACATTTCTAATCCTATAACATATGATATTTCCTTTTATTCAGGAGATTAGTGGTAAGTACTCATCATGCTGTTCTTTCGTTAGGGCATCCAACATTTTGTGCTTACATTCCAATCCAAACCAAGCTGCTCTTCCTCCATATTTTCCCATATACTCACATATCTTGAGTCTTTGCCTGTGCTTGTGGGGATCTCCATTGGCAGTCCCCTTGACCTATACCTTCACTAACCATGATTTTTGCACCTCCTACTTTCTCCTGTTCTACGTTCCTTAAACTATAGTTTCTAAATTTGCCTTTTATGTATTTAATTGATTATGATTGTATAGGAGGTTACCTTATGTGCTACTTCAGTCCATGTCTACCCTATTCTTTTATCCATTGTAAAATGTTTAGATGTTTTTACTGATTCTATGGCATATAAAATAAACTTGATGATGATAATGATAGCCGCAAAGACACTAGGGTCATGGCAGAAGGAATATCAAGGGAAATATATATATATACTCGTAACATACTCAACACCAAGACTTCCCTCCCCCAACATTGCTGCACTTCAGCCAATTAGTGCATGGTTAGCACATGAGCCCCTTCTGCCTACTAAATAGGTGTCGGGAAGGGCTCATGTGCTAATGGCCACGTGCCAATTTGGAAATTAGCACCTGGCCATGACTTGGAAAAATAGAAATGCAACCATTTTACCGTTGTGCTAAAAGTGACCTCAGCGCACAGGAAACCTATGCACTAATCATAGCACACGGCCCCTTTTAGTGCAACCTAGTAAAAGGGCCCCTTATGTCTCAGAATAGCTTATTATACTGAGCTGCTACAATGTTTCTGGGATAGTTCAATTTTTAGTGATCCTTTACATTGCAGACTGAGTTACTGGTGGTGTGTTTTGATATACTGCTGGGGTTAGAAGCTGTCAGTTTCTCAGATGCTCTCCATGAGGTTGAAGTGATTGGAGGTCATTTCTGTACCCTACAGGACTTGCTACTTTAGATTGAATCAGAGCTTTTGGGAGGGGTGTCCTCAGAGCTGAAGGGGGTAGAAACTCTGAGGCAGAGGGGCTCTTCATTTTCACTACCTTGAGCCCTGCACCAGGGCTGCTGTGGTATCAAGCCTATTGCCAAACCATGGAGTAGAGGCTTTCCTGGTGAGGCCTCTGAATCAGAACCAGTAACCCTTTAATTTACTGCTACCATCCCTGTGGCAATTGGGGCTTCTCAGTTGAAAAATAGCGATGGCTTCTCTACTGCTATTATTTTCCTTATAAACAATAGCATACAAGCTTGAATACCTTTTTCCTGTTCTTGTAACTTTTCCTGTTTTACTGGCAAATAATACATTTTGTGAACAGGAGGGTATAGAGTACTTAAACTCCTCTCTCAAAAATTTAAAAAACATCTCTTTCGGTGATATTAAGTCATTCACAGGAAAATTCAAAATTCTTAGATTTTGATTTTGCAAAGAGTTTTCTAAATTTTCAATTTTTATCATAGTCAACAATTTTTCTCCAACTACTTGGGTTTGGACTTCACTTAGTTTTCTCAATTCTCCATCCATTTTCAATTGTTTAGCAGAAATAGTTTCTAGTTCAGTTTTCATAGATTTTACTTGTGTTGCATTATTCAGGGATACAGAAATAAAAGATAAGCAGACCTTATGGAGGCTTTCCAGCGCAGTCCAAATAGTCTCCAGCGAGATTTCGGCTGGTCTTATCAGAGGCTGTGTCCCCGCCAACAATAAAGTTGTTTCAGCTTGTAGCGCAGTAAAATCTTGCGTCGGGACCGCCTCTGTTGCCTGAAAATGCTGGACTTCTTCCATTTTCTCCCGCGCCTCTATAGACTTTTCTGGCGTCTGCCTCTCCTTCGGAGAATTAGGATTCACCTTCTCTGGCACTAGTACTCCGGTTGGCTGCGGGAATGGAGGAGTCAATGGGCCTGCTGGGCTGAGTGAGAAATCACTCTCCAAGCCGGTGCTCTCCCCAGCACCGGTAGCAGAAGTGCCTGTCGGAGTGAAAGCCAAGAACGCCGAGATAGATGTTTGGCGAAGAGAAGGGGTTTCCACCTTGGGAGGAAGAGGTCCCCTCGATTTCCCCTTTCGCTTCGGCATTCCACAAACATAGAGGTAAGATTGGTCAGAAACTAATTTAAATGAAGAAAAGTTTTAAACTTTGTTTGGGGAGCTAAAACCTCAGCGTCCTAACCGGCGGCACTGTACCTATATATATATAAGACACCTGCAATCCTGATGGCTATTGAAGTGAAATACATTCAGGTACAGTACGTATTTTTCAGGTCTCAGAGGGATCACATTTACAAAAAGAGTTACAGTGAGATTTGAATCTGTGCTCCTTGGTTTACACTCCATTGCACCAGCCACTAGGATACTCCTCTGTTCTACAGAAATGTATTTGTGGCCATGTTTTTGAATATGATGCTAGACAGACGCTCCTGTCCTTTTATTTTTTTTGGGGGGGGGGGGGGTTCAAAAGTTGGATTTTTCACTTTGGAAAATGACTATTCATTTTGGATGTTTTCAGTGCAAAAACACTCATCTCAGAGCATACACTGCCTTGGGTGAATCTCTTCATAAAGACGGTTAACAAATCCCAATAAACAAAAAATAAATAACGGAACAGGAAATCTAGACATTTTTCCTGTTTGATTATGGCTGTGAGATTGATGTTTTTTTGGATGTTTTGAGCAGGACTTTTTTTGGACTTAGGCGTTTTTTTGAAAATACCCCTCCATTTATCCTTTTAAGTTAGGGCTGTGCATACCTCTAAATTTATATATTAATCCAGATAGTGGTTGAATATCACCACAATCTAAATATATTTTTGCTCAACTCCTGGCCACTCCTAAATCTATGTGGAGAGATTTTGGTCGGATATCAAGTAGTCAGATCAGAATTTACCCACTAACCTTTACTGATTTTTTTTTTAAGCACTTCTATAGCTAGTAGTATCATGTGCTCCCCATATAAGTGCTTTTGAATACTGATCTGGATCTTGTTTCCTTCCTGCCTTTGCAATTGTTATATACTTTATATACATTACCATGTTATTTCACTGTAGTACAATTTGTTATTTTATCTTTATTTTGTGTATCCAGTCTTTCTTTCTTTCTTTCTTTGGAAAAAATCAATGCAAAATTTCATAATTATTTGTAACATGAAAATATTTAAAAGTTGATGAAAAACTGTAATTCAGTTTATGCAAACAAGCCTCAGAGGTGAGTAAATTATACTGCACTGTTTCATTCGTAAACCTGCTTCTAGGCTCACTTTGAGGTCCTTTGACTAAGCTGCAGTAAAAAAGGGCCTGAGCTAGCATCAGCACATGTTTTTGATGTGCGCTGAGACCCCCTTTTACCACAGCGGGTAAAAAAACTGTCCATTTTTCGGAACAAGAAATAGCCATGCGGTATGTGAACCACTTACCGCACAGCTATTTTGATGGGAAGCCCTTACCGCCACCCACTGAGATAGCAGTAAGGGCTCCCGCACTAATCTGGCGGTAACCTGCAGAGTGCGGCACTTCCCAATTACCACCAGTTAAGTTCTGGTGCTACAAAAATGCGACATTTTTGTAGTAACAGAAATGGCACCTGCTAGGGGTGGGAACCACCATCGGACTCCTGTGGTATTTCCGGTTTGGCACATGGTAAGCCCGCAGTGGGCTTGCTGCTGCTTCATAAAAGGACACCTTTATGCATGTTCTTAGGGTGACTTCATCCAGTAGTTCAGATTCAAACATCCTCTTCGTGCTGATGACACTCAATTCTATTTCTCTAAACTTGACTGCAAATAGGAATATTAATTTTGGGCAAATTTGTATTCAGTTTATATAAATGTTTCTATAGGAATAAGTAGGAGAAATCTGTATGAATGACCCTTATCAATGTATTATTTGAATAAATCTGTCATCAGACAAAACTTAGGAGTGATTGGAGAATTCATAAAATTGGTGGTGCTTCAAATGAACATCTTTTAATTACATGGTCTGAAATGCCACATTACCTATGAGTTTGTTGATGTGACCAAGAAATACAAAATCTTATAATTTGGCTCAAAAACTGAGAAGGTCATCCATCCCTATCCTTGACTCCCATCCACCTGTTCAGTCATTAGTTTAATTGTTTTTTGATGCCTGAGTCACAATCAAGTAATAAGTAACTGGAAGGTTTAAGAAGGATGTGAGTATGTTTGGTACAAAAAATGTTGAATTCTGAGTGCTGCATTCCTGTCCCATGCTTCAAATATTAGAGCACACTCATCTCTCACTAGCATTTGAACTATAGAAACTAAGCATAGTAACATAGTAGATGATGGCAGATATAGATCTGTATGGTCCATCCAGTCTGCTCAACAAGATAAACTCATAGTACAAGATATGATACGTATACTTGGTCTTGATTTGTCCTTGCCATTTTCAGGGCACCGACCATAGAAGTATGCCTGTCACTGGCCTTGTTCTCCAGTTAAGGAAGCTGAAACTGTCCAGCCACCTTTGCTTCCTAATTACTGGTGTTTCCATCTAATCACCACTAAGCTTGTTTGGTTCCACGCCTTCTATACAGGATTCCTTTGTTTTATCCCACTCATTTTTGAATTCCATTATCATTTTCATCTCCATCGCCTCCTGCAGGAGGGCACTCCAGGTATCTACCACCCTCTCCATGAAAAAGTACTTCCTCACATTATTCCTGAGTTGGTTCCCTCACAACCTCAATTGATGTACTCTAGTTCTACCAACTTCCCGTTTCTGGTAAAAGATTTGTTTATAAATTAATACATTTTAAATATTTGAAAGTGTGTATCATATCACACCTCTCTCTCCTTTCATCCAGGGTATACATGTTCAGATCCTCAAATCTCTCCTCATACATTTTGCAACGCAAATCCCATACCATTTTGGTCACTTTTCTCTAAGCCACTTCAGGTCTTTTTACATCCTTAGCAAGATACGGCCACCAAAACTGAACACAATACTCCAAGTGGGGCCTCACAAATGACTTGTACAGGGGCATAAGCACCTCCTTTCTTCTGCTGGTTATACCTCGCTTTATGCAGCCTAGCATCCTTCTGGCCAAGGCCACTGCCTTGTCGCATTGTTTCATCACCTTGAGATCCTCGGACACCATCACCCAAGTTCCCTCTCCTGAGCTATGCTTATCAATCTCTCTTCTCCTATCTGGTACATCTCCTTTAAATTTCTGCACCCCAAGTGCATCACTCTGCACTTCTTGGAATTCAATTTTAACTCCAGAACTATGCTCAGAGCAAACCCTATTATCAAAACAGCTCAAATTACTCACAAATTGACTACTCACAGAGATACTATTAATGTGCTCAGTCCTTACCTATTCCAACCATTATATCCCCAAAGGAATATGTGGCAGTATCACAGATGGAAGCACGTATGTGCAGGACGTCAGACTCACAGAAACAGAAGCCTGCGCAGTCGTGTTGCTGATCTGCAAGGGCAGGCTTCTACATGGAATGTTGCTAGTGGAATAGCAACATTCCATGTAGAATCTCAAATAGTAGCAACAGAAACTCAATAGTTGCAACATTCCATCTAGAATCTCCAATAGGGAAAGGGAAATGGGACTTGATATACTGCCTTTCTGAGGTTTTTGCAACTACATTCAAAGCGGTTTACATATATTCAGGTACTTATTTTGTACCAGGGACAATGGAGGGTTAAGTGACTTGCCCAGAGTCACAAGGAGCTGCAGTGGAAATTGAACTCAGTTCCCCAGGATCAAAGTCCGCTGCAGTAACCACTAGGCTACTCCTCCACTTATCAAAATAAAACATATGTTACAGAAACATAACCCCTAGTAGTAGTAACATAAAACTATTGCTGGGGGGGGGGGGGGAAGGTACCATTTTGGAGATGGCACCAGCAGGGCAGGAAGGACTGGGGATCGCTCCTGCCTGAAGACCACTGGACCACCAGAAAAAATGCTGATAGGGCCATAGGAATGATTGGGGACCCTTTCAGGAGGAGGGGATGAGATTGGGGGTGGGAGAATTTGTTCATGGGGTAGAGAATATGACCAGGAGGGGATGGGAGAATGGTACTGGCCCTTTAAGCACTGGGCTGGAGCACTGGGCCGCAGCTTTGAGGCCTGATGCTAGCCATGGCCTGATGTTCAACCTTTGGCTGAGTTATTCTACTGTCATTTTATGCTCATAATGCAACATGTGGTGTGCACAAGGTGAAAGTTGTATTCTGGTTTTTACATAGCAATGCACTGCTTTTCATGCATTTGAATATTTTGCAGCTCATAACTATGTAACCCTCGGTGTCCTAAATATCACCTTAGTAAGGCAAGACAAGCTGTACTAAAGCCCTTTAAGTCATGTTAAACAGCAAATAATATGACTTAAGACCCTAACACAGCTTGATAACTTTCACCATAAAGAGGTAAAAAACCTTTGCTTAACTGCTCATACAGTATAATGTGTCTTCATATAATACAGGATCACTTATCCTGTGGTCAAAGCTTGAATCCCGTTGTTATTTTATTATTATATACTAGCCGTTAAGCCCGTAACAACGGGCTAGTTTTTTGTTTTCCTATGGCCTCCCCCCGTCCACCAACCCTGCTCTCTCCCCTGCCCTCCCCTCAGCGTCTGTTTCCCTCAGTTCCGCCCCCTCCTTCCCTCCCTGCTCCCTCCTCCCTCCTCCTCCGATTTCCATGCCCATGTCC
The DNA here is from genome assembly GCF_901765095.1 of Microcaecilia unicolor. NCBI lineage: Eukaryota > Metazoa > Chordata > Amphibia > Gymnophiona > Siphonopidae > Microcaecilia > Microcaecilia unicolor. Next base: position 462,190,377 of record NC_044032.1, on the reverse strand, counting down.
AAGCCCTCCTCCCTATTGGGCTGTACTGCTGGTGGAGGCAGGGCTTGGACTTCTACACTCTCAGCGTTCTGACTCTACTGCGCATTTGCTGGCGAGTCGGTCACTTGCCGTTTATATGTTTGATTCTACTGTAGACTTGAAATAATATGGATTCACTTATAATGCAGTTAAATATCTTGGACCCCATCGTCCACATTAGATGGGGTCTACAGTGTAGAGGGCATTTCACACCAGTATGTTCTTTTATACTTCAGAGTGATATCTAGGGTGGTTGCTAAATAATGATAAGCATGCTTTTGGCAGGAGGTCATGTTTCTGAATAAAGAACATCTGTCTTAGTAGAATACCAGATTTCCTAGATTCAGAAATAAACACATATATGCCAAGTGTTTCATAATCTGACAAGGTTTGAATAATACAAAACAAATGAAACAAAAGTCAAAACAACAGTCACAAATACATAAACAAGGATGACATCTATGTCTAGACATATAGTTTGTGCACTTCATATCAAGATACATTCTTTTCCTCATTTAATTTTAAATATCAAATTAAAGAAAATAAATTAAGTTGGTCCTAATATTTTGTTGTAATACTTTTCCTCCAGAAACGTGTCCATTTCTGCTTTGTTGGTTGCCTTGATCACAGCCACAGCTTAATCATGCACTGTGTAAAACAAACAAACAAACAAACAACTTTCTGCTATTTGTTCTCAGTCTGCTGGTCAATAGTTTCATGGAGTGACCTTTGTTTTTCTGCTGTTTGACAAGTTAAACAACCTTTCTCTGTTTTACCCCATTCATAATTTTATACACTTCTGTCTAATCTCCTCTCAGTCATCTTTTCTCCAAGGTAAAATCCCCTAACCTGTTTAGCCTCTCTTTATACAGGAGGACAGATGGGGGGGGGGGGGGGGGGGGGAGGAGGAAGAGGGAAGATCAAAAGCACAAGAGAGATGGAAGATGCTGGACCAAGAGGAGGATGCATAGGAAGATGCTGGACCACAAGGGGGATACATAGGAAGATGCTGGATGATGGGAGAAGAGTGAGAATGGGAGAGATGCTGAACTGGGGGTACGAATTTTTACCACACTGGCTGGTTTTAGAATGTGATAGCTATTAGTGCAGGTTCACACTAATATCTACGTCATGGTAAAATCCAAGCTAGCTACTTAACGTAGCTTATTAAAAGAGCGATTACTACTCAAACTAGGGAAAACCCATAAAAAGGTGTATGTCAACAAACAAACAAAACAGTGGGTTACTGTTGCTCACTGAAATATTATAGCGACAATGCAAAAATATGTGGTGGCGGAAAAGATCCAAAGGCAACTCACACATCCAACACTCGAATGAGGACTCACATGTTGCCATACAAGCCTTTAATACATAGGGTGACTGACTATACACCCATTTTGCACCTGGACTAGTTTGTTACACATACTGTAATTTAGATCAGTTCCTTATCTTTGCTTAACTATACAAAGAATCATCCAATTATCCCAACTGACTCTGTACCACACATCTTGTTCCATCATACATCTGCTCTTGGTCCCTCAGCTATATGGCAATCTGTATTGTAGAAAATCTCTAGCATCATATCTATGTTAGTTGAATGTTCTAATACATGCTTATTAGGTGTATCATAGTATTATGCTAACATTGTATTATATCTTTGGTATTTGAATTCCAGTGCTGTTAAATGTTTAATGAGAATAATCTATGAAGGCCTTAATCTATAATGCAATTAGTTGTGAATGAGTGGGAAAACAGTAGCTTGTCAAACCAACCAGGCGTCTCAGAAACTCATTCAAAACTTGAAAATATCACCACCACCAACCCAAAATGCGTAAACACCATACATGTAGTATACAACCTACAATTTAATTTGAGGAAAAAGACCGCAGTGGTAGTTCAACTTCTCATATACAGAGATAGAACATACCTCACAAAATTTCAATCATTGGTCAATAAACCTCACCAGTGAGTCCCATACTACAAAACTGTCATAATAACTAACTTTCATTGTGCTATTAATAATAAATTCCCAGCGCTTAATACATACTCTAGTAAGCATTACACTAATAAAAATGAAGCAGGGAAACAGGGAACTTATCTTTTTCAGGCTCAATGAAGCCAAATGTTTCACTATTTAAAGCTTCTTCAGTAGCAAGTTCCCGATAAAAATGCTTTGTTCATAGTGCACATATCCCCCCAAATTCTATAAAAGTCATTAAAAATTGTGCAAGCAAAGTTGGGAACATGCCCAATTTGCGTGCATAATTTCATTGAATAACAAGCCAATTAGTGCTGATAATTAACTTCTTAACAAGCAATTATTGTTGTTAATTGATTTAATTAGAAAATTAAGCGTGTAAATTTAGGCGGGGGATCAGCAAGTAAATTTTACACATGGTTCCAAAAAGGAGGTGTGGCCATGGGAGAGTCACAAGTGGATTGGGGGTGTTCCCACAATTTATGCAGGTTGTTATAGAATAATGGGGAACTCCACCTAATTTAGGCACTTGGATTTACACCTAAGTTTTCGTTGTTGTCTCAGTTGCTGGTGTTAAGAGATATTCTATAAATCAGGGGCATAGCCAGACTTCGGCAGTAGGGGGGTCCAGAGCCCGAGGTGAAGGTGCACATTTTAGCCCCCACCCCGGCGCCGCCGACCCCGCCGCCACCACCACTAAATTTGACCTGCCCCCTGCTGACAACCCTCTTGAACCCCCTCCCGCCACCAACCCTCCCCAGCCGCAAGCAGGATGTCAGACTCAGAAACAGAATGAAGCCTTGCGCCAGAAGAATAGGACCTCGGCTGGCAGAGGTTGGGGTCCCCCACCAGCAAAGGTAGGTGACGGCGACGGCGGGTTGGCGGTGGGAGGGGGTCGAGAGGGTCGTCGGCAGGAGGGTCCAGGGCCAAATCTACGGGGGCCCAAGCCCCCTTGGCCCCACGTAGCTGTGCCACTGCTATAAATGGTGCTATTTTTTCGCACTGATTTTTTAGGTGCCATTTATAGAATTTAGGGCCCTGTTTACTAAGCCGCGCTGTAAGCTCGCTAGTGTTTTTAGCGCACGCTAATGCTAGAGACATCCATATATTCCTATTGGTGTCTCTAGCATTAGGACGCACTAATTTTTAGCATGAGCAGAAAATGCTAGCTCACCTTAGTAAACTGGCCCCTAAATCCTTTATAATCTGTAAAACAAAAGGATGTTACTATAATAGCCAAGCAACCAGCACAAACACTTGGAAAGCAACAAAGTATAAGTTAAATAAGATTCTGACAGCTGCAACACCAATCACAACTGCGAGAGAACGTAAAGCCTTCCAATCTAAGCAGACATCTATATAACTCTTAGAACTCACAATACTGTACAATTTTAAAAAGCCAGAAGACTAAAAGAGAAAAGCCAGGTTTCAGTTGGAGCAAAAGGAGGATTAGGAAAGCTAAGTATGTAATTAAGACATATATATTCAATTAGTGGCAGTCAGTGGGTTTTTTTTGGCTGCTGGACCATTAAATATCCAGGTTTGTATGGCCGGCTATCCTTTACCTGGTTAAGGGGCCCTTTTACTAAAGGGTTGGCACGTGGCAACAAGCTTGCCATGCAGGGGCGTAGCCAGACAACAGATTTTGGGCGGGCCTAGGCAAGAATTGGGTGGGCACCAAGTGTTCTCCCCCACCCCCGAAAAAAATTATCTCAGCTGGTGGAAAAATGTTTCTTTCCACCTTAGCAGCAGGCATGCACTGAAAACTGAGCATGCGCAGGTGCCTGTGTCGTGGAGAGTAGCGTTTTCGATACCATCAGGGGAAAATCTTCAGCTGGCGGAGCTTAGGATTCCCACCAGTTACCACTAAACATGTGCTACTGTTGGGTAGGCCTGAGCCATAAATGGGTGGGCCCTGGCCCACAAAAGCCCACCTGTGGCTACGCCACTGTTGCCATGTGCCAATCCAGAACTACCGCTGGGCTATCGCAGGATCCTGGTGGAAGTTCCCGGGCACAGCACGCACCATTTCCGATGCTAAATTAGTTTTTTAGATTTTTGTAGCACCAGAACTTAACTGGCAGTAAAGTGGCAGGGTAGTGCGGGAGCCCTTACCGCCATTTCAATGGGTGGCAGGAAGGGCTCCCCACTGAAATGGCTGCGCGGTAAGTGGTTCACTTACTGCACAGCCATTTCTTTTCCCCCAAAATGGTCACCCATTTACCCGCTGTGGTAAAAGGGGGCCTCAGTGCACTTCAAAAACCACACGCTGATGCTAGAGCAGGCCCCCTTTTACTGCAGCTGAGTAAAACGGCCCCTAAGTGTGATATTCAGGACATAACTGCTTAAGTGAAACTGGATAAAGATAGGGCTGTTTTATGCAATCCAATACGTCCGGTTAACTTATGTGGTCAAGTGCTGAATATCGGTGCTTAACCATGTAAGTGCTGATTCTGCCCTCACACCGCCCACAAAATAGACGGTTTCAGCTTTAGCAGTTAGTGTTGGTATTCAGCGGCACTAACCACCTAAGTGTCCCTGAATATCAGTGGATAGCTTATCACAAGCGATGTAACCGACTAGGAGCCTCGAATATTGACCCTTAAATAAATATATAAATAACCTATCTTAGCTAATGGTTTTCTTTCACAATGAAAGACTCCAGATGATAAGCAGCACAAAATGTACTGTTTTGGGATCTTGCCAGGTGCTTGTGACCTGGATTGGTCACTTTTGGAAACAGGATGCTGGGCTTGATGGACTTTTGGTATGTCCCAGTATTGCAATACTTATGTAATATACTCATTCATTTAATTTCTTGTCAGTTTTGAGATGGAATAAAATTCCAGAGAAAAATACTTGTAGGAAAAACCTTGTCCTAACAATTGAGGAACTTCTGCCTATTTCTGAAATCTCCACAGTGTCCGGAAAAAAAGTGGGACCCCTTAGATAGTTTCAAAATACTTTGCAATTATTTAAATATTTAGGACTCCTTTTACAAGAATGCAAGGCATGAATTAGCTAAGTAAAACCCCCCATTATATTAATGTATTTTCAAAGGACATACTAACAGCTCCTTTAACAAAGCCATGCTAGTGATTCTGGCGTGGCAAATGTGATGAAGCCCATAGGAACTGAATGGGCTTCATCGTATTTACCATGATGGAATTGCTAGCGTGGCTTTGTAAAAGGAGCCCTAAGTTTTTTGTCTTAGTTAATTCATAATTTGCCTAATAATTGCATGATAATTTGACACATTCACGAAATCTTCTATGCCTCTGAGCTGTTGGCTCAGTGAATTCTGGGGTTTCATTTCTCTACTGTTTTGCAAGCTTGATGTGCTGGAACTCCATCCTGTTGAAAAATAAAGTGCTCAGAAATGTCTCAAATTTCAGGCAGAAGTTTCTTCAGCAGTAGGACATTTTTGGGTTATTTGGAAACATTTGGGGGTCCCGTTTTTTTCTGGACAGCATATACAGTTACAGTGGAGTAAAAGTCCCATTGTGCTTTTTGCGTGCACAGTTTTTTACACACAATTTTACATTTTTGGGAAGTAGCAGCAAAGGGATTTGGGAGGCAGGGAGGGGAATCTACATTTTCAAATTGTGCAATTAAAGTTCCTTACGGTCTTTTTGCCTTCCCTCCACCTGCCCATATCTGCCCAGATCTTAACTTTGTCCCTAACACTGCTGCTTATCCAGAGATTCCCCACTGGGTAAACAGATGGAGCAGTGTACTTGTTAGATGCACTTTCTACAGTAAAGACAGAGGTTAACTGACAATTTAATGTGATATCTTGTAAAGTATTCCATAATTTACCATCATAAACTGGGCAATATTACAGTCCTCATTAAGCTTTCTTACCTGATGAGTAGGATCAATTAAAAACAAATGTGCACAGTGGAAAACAGACTATAAATGCTGACAACATGCAAAATTGTATATTTTTCAATGGGTTTTTAATTTTAATCTACTGTATATTTATATTTAATTTCCAGGTTTATATAGCAGTCCCCTTGTGAGAATAAAAAGAACCACAGGAGTGTGTTGCTCCTTTTTTTTCCGTTTTATAGAAATATATAAAGAGGCTTTAGTAGCAGCTAGGCCTTAGTCCTAGAAATCACCTTCAAGCAACATCATAATGCCTCACAAAGCCTTCTTTTCATAGCTGCAGACGTGAAACTGTTTTACCACTGTCATGATTAACCTTCATAGTTGTTAGAGATGGGCACGGTATTTCTTTTAATACAAATCCACTTTGATTGGGGGATATAGAAAGATTACGATCTATTAAAAAAAGATGAGGACTGATTTCCACAAATTTGTGATTAAATCTGGCCGTTTTCCTTTTTTATCACTGATTGAAATATAGTTGAAATGATCTCTTCAGGTTATTGCTTAGAGAGCTAAAGCTTTCTGCCATTCTCATTACGCTGTGTGATCTCTCCCACCAGTTTACAGCAGCTCTCTGTATGTAAGATCAGAATGAGAAGCTCCTTGCATGCTGGTAAGTAGAAGAGACAAAGAAAAAAAACACCAGATTGACAATAAAGTGAAGAAAGTTCCTACACTGACAGTCAGAAAAAGCAATTCAAACCATAGAGAACTTATATCTCCTTTTTTTCTCCAGTGTTTCCCATTAGAAAAATTGTTATATTTATTTATTTGTTAGGATTTATTTACCGCTTTTTTTGAAGGAATTCACCCAAGACGGGACAGCAAGAATAAGTCAAACATAAGCAATAGACAATTACAGCAGTAAAAATATTCAAACAACAATACAAAGTATGGCATGTAGTATGCTACATTACAATTTAAAACAAGCTCATTTTCAAAGCACTTAGCCTCCCAAAGTTCCATAGAAACCTATGGAACTTAGCCTCCCAAAGTGCTTTGAAAATATGCCTCTCTGTCAACACAATACATAATAAAACATTTTAATAGACAACATAAGGTGTAAGCAAAGATGGAACCTATATAGATAGATAAGATAGAGTAACAGGAGTAAGAAAAATACTTTTTATTTTCGGGCACGCATAATGGATGCGAGCCAAGTGGTATTTGACACACGTAGGTCATTATCACCCGGATTCTTTACCACTAGGTCAATGGCTGGCGGTAAAGTCTCAGACCCAAAATGGACGTGTGGCAATTTTGATTTTGCCGCCTGTCCATTTTCTGCAAAAAAAAAAAAAAAGGCCTGCAAGTAAGAGGACGTAAAAAGGAAATGGAGGGATCTGAGATCCAAAGCCTGTACGTAAGAAGCTGCTAGACAATGTGAGGATCCAGAAATAGCACAACCCTCACCACACCTGAGAGGGACATCATGGCCACCTCTGACCCATCCACCATTGCTGGGGTCAGTCAATGTGACATTTCACGTACACGGTAAGGTAAGACAATGTCTCTGATACATTCAACACTAGATTCAACACTGGACTCCCTTATGTCTTATTGTTCTCACTACCCACACATTTATCTCCTCTCTGTCTTCTGTTCTGCCCCCATATTCATGGAGGTAGGGGTGCATTGTTATGTATATTTTGTATGAATATGATTTGTATTTAATTGCAATGTCTGTGTAATAGATAGCACTGTGTAATGGGGCTTCCCCCCCTATAGTTTGCAGTATCCTGTGATTGACTCCTTGTGAGTTTTCCCTATTGACTCTCAGGTCTGAGCTAGTGCCAGCCCTCCTTCTCTGCCCCTGGGAGCTGTGTGAGAGAGTTCCAGTCTTCCCAGTATGCCTTGGTGATTAGCAGTTGCTCTAGGGGCTGATCCTTAATCTACTGTAATTCTATCAAGATTTTCCATCATCTCCCCACGTCATTCCCCTGTTCATTTTCCCTGAGTTTCTCCCCCTTAGTCCACTTTGAGTGTTACAGATTTTCCTCTCAGCGAGGCTGAGGTTTTGGCCATCTCCTTGCCTCTGAGATGGTTAAATACAGACTCTATATGCATAAGGTGATAATTTTGTCCAAGCAACTGAACTGCAAACACAAAAAAATCTCTCAGTATATTGCAAAGTCACAATGTTGTCTAAGGTATCATTCAATAAATAGTTGTATTAAATTCATACAATATACTCAACAACTATTGCATTTATTTTTATCTTTATTACATCAATTAATCTCATAAACCTAACAATTATTGTCTAAAATCCCCATATATCTATCATTCATTCATTCATCCATTCACTCTAATTCACATTTATAAAACTAATATCAAAATATCAAACTCTATAACAATAGAACACCCGGAATAATAGAATCACTTATGATCTTATAACAAAATGTTGCTTTCAATAGCAATACTGGTGTAAAACTTATAGATTATACTTACATTCAAAGCATTTCTTCTTCATTACGATCCTCTCTTAATCTATTGGTAACCTGCTGTAAACTTTCTGTTACCCTGTGGCAATTAGTCCATTGATTAAGTCAATTGTCCATCACAGCAGGTTAAAACAAAAAGTTACATTCCATCGTAACCCACAACTGATTACTCTGTGCTGTAGTATTGAATGACAGTAGTTCAATTCACCGTGACTCCATTCTTCACGGGACTTTTCCTTGAATTTCAAACTGCTGCCCTGCAGCAGTCCTCTTCATTTGTGTGCTAAAACAAATGTACACGGACCGTGTACATTTGTTTTAGCACACAAATGAAGAGGACTGCTGCAGGGCAGCAGTTTGAAATTCAAGGAAAAGTCCCGTGAAGAATGGAGTCACGGTGAATGGAACTACTGTCATTCAATACTACAGCACAGATTTTCCATTTGATATTGGGGATGTTGTGTATGTGCATGTGATTTTTCAATTTAAGTGCCATGAATCACATGATATTCAAATGATGAGCCAAAGGCTGGTGAATCTTGCAGTCTTAGACAATTCCATGATGATTTCTGTTTTCCAGTTTTGACCAAAGAAATATACTTGGCTGGAGTAATTTAAGCTACCCTAATTAACTGAAGTAAGGGGCCTTTTTACTAAGGTGTGCAGAAAAATGGCCTGCAGTAGTGTAGGCACATGTTTTAGGCATGCACAGAATCATTTTTCAGCGCACCTGCAAAAAAATGCCTTTTTAAAAAAACTTTTGCCACGTGTCCATTTTGGGTCTGAGTCTTTACCACCAGCCATTGACCTAACAGTAAATTCTCACGCAGTAGCCAGGCAGTAATGATCTATGCATATCAAATGCCACTTGGTGTGCGTCCAAAAATAAAAATTATTTTTTCAGATGCGCGTATTGGATGTGTGCCAAAAATGAAATTACCGTAAGAGCCACATGGTAGCCAAGCGGTAACTATTTTGGCATGCAGTGGGCGCACATAGATGCTTACACGGCTTAGTAAAAGGGCCCCTAAACAAATAAAGTTCCAGACTCAGAGAGATCTTCCACTTAGTCCTTATTGCAGTATACCTAATATCTAATATGAACTGCATTTGCTAAATCTAAACTGGTTTTAACAAACCAAGAATAAAACAAAATTTATCTAAATAGGTTACTTTCCTAAAACTATCCAAATCATAAAATACCTCCATACAAAAAAAAAATCTTATTGTCCTTTTTATCTAACCAAAAAATGGCACCAGAAAATAATCACGTCTTCAGAAAACAGAAGCCTTTTATTTGTTAAGAAGAATATCTTTCCATTTGTTATTGCGTGCACAATCCACATGCTTTCTTACTAAACTCTCTCTCTCTGTTTTCCTGAGGATAAATAAACTTTTCTCTGACAAAGCACATTCTCTGACTGATTCTTATCTCAAAAATGTTTAGTTTTATTCTAGATATTACACAGAGAACTGCAACAGTCTCAGCAATATAAATTTGTATTGGCCGGTATAAATAATTAATGTGAGATAACCTAGGGGTCCTTTTACTAAACCGTGTAAGAGCCTACACACACCCAGCACATGCCAATTCTGAGTTACCACACTACTACTACTACTTATCACTTCTATAGCGCTACAAGGCATACCCAGCGCTGTACATCATACAGGAAAAGAAAGTCCATGCTCAAAGAGCTCACAATCTAAATAGGAAGACAAACAGACAGAACAACTAAGAGGTAAGGGGAAAAGGGTACAGGGCAAGTGATTAGGGGTTAGGAGTCAAAAGCAGCGTCAAAGAGGTGAGCTTTCAGCCTGGATTTGAAAACGGCCAAAGATGGGGCTAGACGTACAAGCTCATGAAGTCTATTCCAGGCGTGAGGTGCAGCGAGATAAAAGGAACAGAGTCTGGAATTAACAGTAGAGAAGGGGACAGACAGGAGAGATTTATCCACAGAACGAAGTACCTGAGGTGGGGGGGGGGGGGCGTAGGGAGAGACAAGAGCGGAGAGGTACTGGGGAGTGGTATAGTGAATGCACTTGTAGGTCAGTAAGAGAATTTTGAATTTAATGCGGAAACGGATAGGGAGCCAGAGAAGTGACTTGAGGAGAGGGCTAATCTGAGCATAGCGACTCTGGTGGAAAATGAGTCCCACAGCAGAGTTTTGGACTGATTGAAGAGGAGAGAGATGGTCAAGTGGGAGGCCGGTGAGAAGCAGGTTGCAATAATCTAGGCGAGAGGTGATAAGAGTGTGGATGAGGGTTCTGGTAGAGTGCTCAGAGAGGAAGGGACAGATTTTGCTGATGTTATAGAGAAAGAAACGACAGGTTTTGACAATCTGCTGAATGTGGGCAGAGAAGGAGAGAGAGGAGTCGAAGATGACCCCAAGGTTACGAGTTGATGAGACGGGGAGAATGAGAGTGCCATCCACAGAAATAGAGAAAGAGGGAAGAGGAGAGGTGGGTTTAGGGGGAAAGATGAGAAGCTCGATTTTGGCCATGTTAAGTTTCAGATGACGTTGAGACATCCAGGTAGCAATATCAGAAAGGCAGGCAGAAACTTTAGTCTGGATGTTAGTTGAGATTTCAGGGGTAGAGAGGTAGATCTGGGAGTTATCAGCTTAGAGATGGTAATGAAAGCCATGGGACGATATCAGAGAGCCAAGGGAAGAAGTGTAGATGGAGAATAGGAGAGGACCGAGAACAGAACCCTGAGGTACACCGATTGGTAGTGGGGTAGAAGTGGAAGAGGATCCACCAGAGTGTACACTAAAGGTGTGAAGCGAGAGGTAGGAGGAGAACCAGGAAAGAACAGAGCCCTGGAATCCAAGCGAAGACAACGTATCAAGGAGTAAGCTGTGATCAACAGTGTCAAAAGCGGTGGATAGATCGAGAAGGATGAGGATAGAATAGAGACTTTTGGATTTGGTTGATGCGCATCTGATACGTGCATCAGAAAATATTTTTATTTTCTGGTGCACAGGTGGTAATTGGCATTTGGATGCGCGTTGACTCCGCCTGGTTAATGCATGAGACTTTACCACTAAGTCAATGGCTGGCAGTAAGGTCTCAGACCCAAAATGGACGCGTGACAATTTTCATTTTGCTGCACGTCCATTTTTGCCCCCCCCCCCAATACATGTTTTACAGGTGCACTGAAAAATGGCCTGCGATAGTGTTGATGCATGTTTTGGCGCATGTTTTGGCACCCTAAAGAGGTGATATGATCACTGTGTCACGGTTTCTAGCCAATAACATGGCAATAGCTTCTGTCCGCTACACATTACAAGCATAAACCAAACAGAGCAAATCAGTGCTCCATAGAATTTTCCATAGGAAAGTAAAACTTCTTTTTACATAAAAACCCTTTTAAAATCTTCAAAAATGCATTAGCTTAGTTGTCTTATAATATATATGCCTTCAGATAAAAGTTCCAGATGGCAAAACTTCTATTTTTTAGAAAAATCAAAAAAGTAATTTTTTAAAGCTCATGAAGATTTTTTCCGACTGTTTTCTTTTATGACAAATAAAGTCCACTGTTCTCAACAGACAGGTAATTTCAACCCTGTCACATGTATCTGTCAGGAAACCCCTGCCAGTAATATTTATGTTTACTAGATCATTTTCTGTAGGATATAATATAGAAAACCTTAAAAAACACTATTTTACTCTGTAAATGCTCAATTTAGTCTTTTACGCTTTTAAAATGATATATCCATAGTCTATTTAAAAGGAACTATCAGAAGTTACAAGACCTTTATTTGCCATTCCCATGGAAACACAGCTGTAGTCTCTAGAAAGATGTTATCCATCAGATAAAGAACAAATACCCCAAATAAATGCTTTTGAGTCTGACTCACATTATATTGGTCCAACAAAAGATACTAGAATCTGTAAAGAATCCAGTATCCACAATGCAAAAATTAAAAGGAATATAATAAAAGTTTACGGTATTAATAATTAAGGGTCCCTTTTACTAAGCCGAGTTAGGCTCTACGCGCGCCCAACGTACACCAAAATGAACTTACCGCCCGACTACTGCGTGCCTCTTGTGGTAATTTCATTTTTAGCGCGCATCCGCTATGCGCATCTGGAAAATATATTTTATTTTCAGATGTGTGTAGTGGACACGCGCCAAGTGGCATCTGACGTGCGTAGGTCTTTACCACGCAGATTCCTTACCGCTAGGTCTATGGCTAGCGGTAAGGTCAGACATCCAAAATGGACGCGTGGCAATTTTGATTTTGCCGCACGTCCATTTTCGGCAAAAATTTTAAAAAGGCATTTTTGGTACATGCGCTGAAACATATTTCTGCGTGCGCCCAAAACCCGCGCCTATACTATCGCAAGCCACTTTTTACCATGGCTTAGTAAAAGGAGCCCTAAATGGTCAATACTGTATGCAATGTAAAAGATGAGGGTTATCATTTGAAGTTCCAAGAAGGGAAGTTTGATTTACTTTTAAAGGAGCAAATACTTTTCTGATTATAGAATTGTTTGTAAAACCTTACATTTAAACAAGCATATATATACGCAACTGAATATTTGTATTGAGACAATTGATTAACTTAATTGCTATAAGTCGTGTTCATTTTGTGTTTTTAGGTTAGGTTGTCATGAAACATTTTGTACTAGAAGCAAAAACAGTGAGTGGTGGTACATACTTGCTGGTGTGAGAATTGTTCTTAAGAAAATGAAACGGATGATAGAAAAAAGAAACAAAGAGTTAACTAAACAGAAGTGCCATAGACAAAGCAGCAAGGCATAGCAGAGGGTAGAAATAGAAGAAGAATATAGAAATGAATGGCATAACGGAGAGGAAATTAGCAAAAATGTAGAAAATTAGAGTAAAAGTCTAGAATTGCATGGCGACTAAAAGAGTGTTTCCTCCCCAATATTCAAAGCGAGGGGCTGGAAGATATGCAGGTGCTGGCACCTGCATAGCTAAGCAGGTAACTTTATGACAGCTCAAAAGCTGCTTACTTATTCAGGTGCTGGCACGAAATATCAACCGGCATCTGCATAACTAAAATATTCCTCCCTGACCCTCCGATCCTCTTTGTGATCCTCTCCCCTTCCCTAAAATAGCAGAGTAAGCCCCCTCTGATCCATCTTCCCCCTAAAAGATCCCCTATAGTGGCAGTCCTTATTGGCCTGGCATTACCATAGGCCCTTTCCGGGTACCGTGAGGCTGCTGCTACTAGAGGTTGCAACATCCATTTTGAGGCAGGCACCTCTAGGGGCAGGAGCAAATGGGCTTTGTTCCTGCTCCCACTGGACCACCATTGATACAAGTAGGCCTGGAGAAGGTCTATGGTGATGCTGGGCCAGGGAGGAGGCTTTGGCAGAGATTACCACTGTAGGGGCTCTTTTCGGGGGGGGGGGGGGGTGATTGGAGAGAACATAAGAGTAGCCATACTGGGTCAGACCAATGGTCCATCTAGCCCAGTATCCTGTTTTCTAAACAGTGGCCAAGCCAGGTCACAAGTACCTGGCAGAAACCCAAATCGTGGCAACACTCCATACTACAAATCCCAGGCCAAGCAGTTGCTTCCTGTCTCAATAGCAGACTATGGACTTTTCCACCTGAAATTTGACCAAACCTTTTTTAAACCCAGATACACTAATCGCTGTTTCCACATCCTCCGGCAAAGAGTTCCAGAGCTTAACTATTAATTGAGTGAAAAAATATTTCCTTCTATTTGCTTTAAAAGTATTTCCATGTACAGTAACTTCCTTGAGTGTCCCCTAGTCTTTGTACTTTTGGAATGAGTAAAAAATCGATTTACTTCTACTCGTTCTACACCACTCTGGATTTTGTAGATCTCAATCATATCTTCCCTCATCCGTCTCTTTTTCAAGCTGAAGAGCCGTAACGTCTTTAGCCTTTCCTCATACAAGAGGAGTTCTATCCCCTTTATCATTTTGGTTGCTCTTCTTTGAACCTTTTCTAATTCCGCTGTATCTTTTTTGAAATACGGCAACCAGAACTGAACACAATACTCAAGGTGTGGATGCACCATGGAGCGATAAAAAGGCATTACCGTATTTTCAGTCTTATCAGCATCACAGGCTGTGATGTAACAGGTGAGAACCATTATATCTCTATGTCAGAGAGGCCCGCTACTAGGAGTGCAGAAATTTATTGGTCAGCTGAAGAATCTCTACAGGTTGACCATGTCCAGACAGAATGGGAGTCACTGCTGCTTTATGATAACATTTTTAAGACTATATAAAGATGAGGACAGGGAGACAAGCAGGAGAGTTTTGTTTAAAAGATGTCACACAGTGAACAGCAAAAAGGAATTCTTCCTGGGTGATCGCAAAGACAACCCTCTCCATGGCCACTGAACTGGAAAATATATCCTAATCTCAATTCTGAAACAGAAAGCAATTTAAATATACTGGTTTTTGGCAGCCGTTGTCCACCACAGGCAGGATCAGGTATATCAGTGAAAGGAGGAAGGCTAAAAATGGAATTGCAAGACAAAGTTGGTGTGGACCACTATGTAGTGAGTGAAGGAGGAGTGGCCTAGTGGTTAGGGTGGTGGACTTTGGTCCTGAGGAACTGAGTTTGATTCCCACTTCAGACACAGGCAGCTCCTTGTGACTATGGGCAAATCACTTAACCTTCCATTGCCCCATGTAAGCCACATTGAGCCTGCCATGAGTGGGAAAGCACGGGGTACAAATGTAACTAAAATAAATGAGGAAAATTGAACATTGTAACATAGTACCTAAGCACACAGTTATGGAACGCACTGCCGAGCGGCTTAAAATCGATCTATGAAAGAACAAACTTCTGCATACTACTGAAGACCCATCTCTTTAATAAAGCATACCACAAAGATCAACCAATGTGAATATGCACAACTCACCCATCTATGTTTAGAACTGTTCCACAACATCTGCTTGTATATTATAACTTTGTTTTAATTATCATCATGCTGACCAAGACTTTGCGATACTAAATGTCTATCAAACATATAAATTGCGAGTGACCGTACTCACCCGCAAATGCGCAGTAGAGACCGAACATTCAAGGAGCAACACTCCAAACCCCGCCTCCACCAGCAGCTCCTGTACCGAACGTAATGCAGCCAATAGGGAGGGAAGGAGGGGGCGTGGAAATTGGAGGAGGATGTAATGCAGCCAATAGGGAGGGGAGGGGCGTGGAAAACGGAAGAGGACGTAATGCAGCCAATAGGGAGGGAAGGAGGGGGCGTGGAAATCGGAGGAGGACATAATGCAGCCAATAGGGAGGGGAGGGGGCGTGGAAAATGAAGGAGGATGTAATGCAGCCAATAGGGAGGGAAGGAGGGGGCGTGGAAATTGGAGGAGGACGTAATGCAGCCAATAGGGAGGGGAGGAGGGGCGTGGAAATCGGAGGAGGACATAATGCAGCCAATAGGGAGGGGAGGGGGCGTGGAAAACGGAAGAGGACGTAATGCAGCCAATAGGGAGGGGAGGGGGCGTGGAAAACGAAGGAGGACGTAATGCAGCCAATAGGGAGGGAAGGAGGGGGCGAGGAAATTGGAGGAGGATGTAATGCAGCCAATAGGGAAGGGAGGGGGCGTGGAAAACGGAGGAAGATGTAATGCAGCCAATAGGGAGGGGCCGTGGAAATCGGAGGAGGACGTAATGCAGCCAATAGGGAGGGGAGGGGGCGTGGAAATCGGAGGAGGACGTAATGCAGCCAATATGGAGGGGAGGGGGCATGGAAATTGAAGGAGGACGTAATGCAGCCAATAGGGAGGGAAGGAGGGGGCGTGGACATCAATGGGGGAGGGAGGGAGGATGGAGAAGAGAACCACCATGTACAAGGGCACAGCAGGAACGACGAAGTGGCCGAGGCAACTAAAAAAACCCACAGCAGAAACCAAGCAGGGATCAAAAAATGTTCTGGGGCCAACAGAAAAAGGTAAACAGGTGTATTCACTCACAGCACACACACACACACAAGTCCTGCTTTGCAGCATGAAGCAAAGACATAGCTGTCCCGCCTCTTTGGCTCACTGAACAGCAGGAGTCAGCAGAAGGGGCGGAACAACAACATGTATGCGGGGAGGGGGGAAGGGGGGAGGGAGACCGGCACACGACTGAAAAATGAGCCTGCGTTTCAAACTGCTCTAACAACTGCCTAAAAGGAGACACTGAACCTCCACTGCCACACAGCTCCAACAACTGACTACAAGGAGACACTGAACCTCCACTGCCAAACAGCTCCAACAACTGACTACAAGGAGACACTGAACCTCCACTGACACACAGCTCCAACAACTGACTACAAGGAGACACTGAACCTCCACTGCCACACAGCTCCAACAACTGACTACAAGGAGACACTGAACCTCCACTGCCACACAGGAGACACTGAACCTCCACTGCCACACAGCTCCAACAACTGCCTACAAGGAGACACTGAACCTCCACTTTCACACAGCTGCAACAACTGACTACAAGGAGACACTGAACCTCCACTGACACACAGCTCCAACAACTGACTACAGGGAGACACTGAACCTTCACTGCCACACAGCTCCAACAACTGACTACAAGGAGACACTGAACCTCCACTGCCACACAACTCCAACAACTGACTACAAGGAGACACTGAACCTCCACTGCCACACAGGTCCAACAGCTGACTACAAGGAGACACTGAACCTCCACTGAGACAGGGAGTACTAACAGCTCACAAGCACTCTCTCTCACTCACTCACACACTCTCTCTCATTCACTCACTCACACACACACACACACACACACACACACACACACACACACACACACACACACACACACACACACACACACACAGAGACACCCAAGCACACACACACTAGCTGCTCACTCTCACACTCACTGTCTCTTTGGGAGGGCAGGGAACAGAGGACTGTGGCTTGACATGGGGTGAGGGAAGAGGACAGAGGAGGGTTGCTGGATATGGGGGGAGGACAGGGGACAGAGCAGACTTGCTACACATGGAGGTGAAATTTAAAAAACTCGCCCGTTTTAACGGGCTTAACGGCTAGTTTACTAATATTCTTCCACTACTCATGATATATTGTAAGCCACTTTGAGCCTGCAAAGAGGAGGGATAAGGTGGGATACAAATGCAACAAATAAATAAAATAAATAGTAAGTGATGGGTTTGTGGTGGCCTACTCTTATATTTCAGGGGGGGGGGGGGGGGGGGGGGGAAGGGAGACAATCACAAGGAGGATCAGAGGGCCTGGGAGGAATGTTTTAGTTATGCAGGTCCTGGGCAATATTCAGCTGGGGTTTCCATTACTGTCTTTTTTTTTAAATTGAAAATTTTTATTAAACACAATTTAAATAATACATTATAAGGCTATATAGCCTTCATAAGTCTTAAATACAACAGTCATTTGAGTTACATCGCAATATATCGTAAATTTTAATAGTTTTCTCCCTACCCTCCCCCCTCCCACTCCCACCCTCCTCCGTTCATCATAATCCCCTGCTTGGTGAGATCCCCCTATTCTGGCCTCGTATTAATCCATAATTTCTCTACATGGGTCCATTCTTTAGCATCAGGTTTATATTTGCCCATTCTCCTATCCGTCAACTGCTCTAAGCCCACAATATTTTTGATTCTCATCTTCCATGATGCAACAGTGGGACCAATTCTTTGTTTCCAATGAGCCGCAATTTCCAACTTTGCAGCTGCTAACCCCAACCTTTTAATCCGCCTTTGCCATTTCTGGCCCCGCTTGTTTCCCCACCCTAATAGGCACCATTTTGGCTCTATTGGGAATTGTGTATCTAGAATTTGTGTCAAATGCGTGGTAACATCAACCCAAAATGTTTGTATAGCCAGACATTCCCACCATATATGCATAAAGTTACCTGTCCCAGTATCACACCGCCAACATTGATCGGATGTCATAGGGTATATTCGTTTTAACCTGTCCGGTGTGTAATACCATCTGCTTAAAACTTTGTATGCATTTTCTTTTATTAATACACAAATAGATGCTTTTTTTACCTCCATACACACCCTTTCCCATTCCTTCACGCTCAATTCAATATTTAAGTCTCGCTCCCACGCATTCATATAAGGTAACTTCTTCATTTTATCTCCCCTAATATACCTATATAGTCTGGACACACCTTTCTTCCCTCCCTCCAGGGTCACCCAGATGTTTTCCAGTGTCTCTCTTTCCCGTGGGTCAGACTGCAGCCACCCTTGTCTCCTCATAAAATGCCTAACTTGTAAATAAGCATAATGATCAGAGTCTGGCAGATTAAATTTCCTTTGAAGGGTTACAAACTCTCTCAATACCCCTTCTGACATAAGATCCCTGAATCTTTTCAATCCCTTTTGATTCCACTCCCAAAAAACCCCTCCCTCTCGTCCTGCCGGAAACTCAGCTTCTTGCCGAATGTGTGCTAGGGTAGAGGTTTTAACCCCCTTCTTATATTTATTCTTTAATACATCCCAAATACGTTGCAAATGAGTTATGAACGGATTCATATGTTCCCGGTGTGGGCTATACATCTTTACCGATCCCCATACTCCTCGTTCAAGATTGCACCAAGGTACTAAGTCCTGTTCCAAAGTTGCCACTGGCGAGTTATGCCCTTTGCTCCATTCCGCCACCTGTTTTAACTGCGCTGCTTGATAATACCACAATATATTGGGTAGCCCCCTGCCTCCCTCCTCCACTTTCCCCCACATAATTCTTTTCGATATTCTGGCCCGCTTGCCCCCCCATGCAAACAGAGATATATCAGCTTGTAGTTTACTTAGGGCTGCTGTGGGGACCTCTATCGGCAATGTTTGGAATAGAAACAGCATCCGAGGAACCAGATTCATCTTTATCACAGCTATCCTACCCCACCATGACAACAGTGCGTTTTTCCACCTGCTCATGTCTGAGCGCAGCTCTCTGAACAGCGGAGCGTAATTCAATCCATATAATTGTGTTGTGTCCCCTGGTATCCGAATTCCCAAATACTTAAAATTATCTCGTGCATGCCTAAAGGGGAATTTTTGCAACAAGGCCTCCAGAAGGGGTTGTGATGCATTAATGCCCAAAATTTCTGACTTATCATAATTTACTTTAAATCCAGACAAATCACCGAAAATTCGTATCTCATTACAAATGTTAGTTAGAGTCCCATCCGGATGACTTACATAGAAGAGGATGTCGTCCGCAAATAATGCTATCTTGTGTTCCCATGCTCCCACTCTGAATCCCCGTATCAGTGTTGTCTCCCTAATCTTCTGTGCTAGTGGTTCAATTGCAATAGCGAAGAGCAGGGGAGAGAGTGGACACCCCTGTCTAGTCCCTCTCTGTATCTGTACCTGTTCTGAGTATCCCCCATTAACTTTTATCCTAGCCACTGGTGCTGCATATAGTCCCTGGAGCCATGTTATAATCCCTGGTCCAAACCCCATAACCCTTAACACCTCCCACAGATAGTTCCACTCGACCCGGTCAAAGGCCTTCTCTGCATCAGTGGTTAACAGCACCATAGCCTCCTCCCTTTGCTGCACCTCCCATATGATGTTAAGCGTTCTCCGAATATTGTCAGCCACTTGCCTTTTGGGAATAAAGCCTGATTGGTCTTTATGAATTAACTGAGGTAGGAATATATTGATTCTTTCAGCCATTACCTTAGCTATTATCTTAATATCGATATTTATTAAAGAGATTGGCCTGTACGAGCCACATTGTGTTGGATCTCTACCTGGCTTAGGGAGGACCGTTATCCCTGCTTCATACATACTCTTCGGCAGCGTCCCCTTCTGAAAGCATTCATTCCCCACCCTCACTAATAGTGGTCCTAATTCCTTCCCCAACAATTTATAGAATTTGGCCGTGTACCCATCTAATCCCGGTGCTTTCCCCCCCTTTAATCCTTTGATTACTCCTGCTATCTCTTCTTCCTTAATAGGTTTGTCTAAATATTCCCTCTGTTGCTCCGTTAGCCTTTGTAGTCCCAGCCCCTCTAAATATTGTTGTATTCCTGCCTTGCTGGCTCTCGTTTCTTTAGCATAAAGGGCTGCGTAATACTGAGCAAATCGGTCCCTAATTTCCCTATCCTGATGAACTAACTGGTCTCCTGTCCCCTTTATCTTAGTAATAGTGTTACCTATCCGCTGTTGTCGAAGACTTCGTGCCAGCATTTTACCCGCTTTATTACTAAACTCAAAAAACTTCTGTCTCAGGAGTTTTCGATGATATTCCATTTGACGTAATTGAATTTGTTGTAATTTTGTCCTACATTCTTGCAATTCTCCCCAGATTCCCTGATTTCGACCATTTTGATGTTGGGCTTCTAAAGTGGCCAGTCTTTGCCGCACCCTCAGTTCTTGCAGTTGCCCCTCTCTTTTCCGCTGACTCCCTCTCCTGATCAAATGCCCTCTCACAACCGCCTTCAGGGCGTCCCATAGGATCCCCTCAGAGATTTCCCCATTGTCATTATGTTTTAAATAATCTTGCACCACTATTTTAATTTCTTCGCAGGCCTCTACAGTGTCTAGCAAGGATTCATTTAGCCTCCAAAAAGTATGTCCCCGTACTCTCCCTAATCCCTTCCAAGTGATCCAAATGGGAGCATGGTCTGACACATGGATGGTTCCTATGCCCGAATCTCTTACCTTCCCCCATAAGTTGCGGGACCCCCATAGTGTATCTATCCTGGTGTAAGTACGCTGTGCATGAGAATAAAAAGAATAGGTCCTCTGCCCCGGATGCTGCATCCTCCAAACATCAATCAAGTCCAGATCCTTGACCATTCTCAATAGTTTGGTCGTATTTGCCTGTCCCCTCCCCCTCTCACCTTTAGAGCGGTCCAAGTCTGACAAGGCCCAATTAAAGTCACCCCCTAGCATTATGTCTCCTGATACAAAGTGCAGCAATTCCAACCTTAGGGCTTCAAAAAAAGCACCCTGCCCCTCATTCGGTGCATAGACATTTATTAATGTAATTGGTTGATTATTTAGTTTACCTTTAACCGCTATGCACCTGCCCTGTCCTTCCACATATGTTTGTTCATGGACAAAGGCGACTGTATCCTTTATATAGATTGCCAGTCCTCCCTTTTTTCCCCCTCTGGGATCGGCCTGGAAGTATCCAGTGCCCATATTTTTATATTGTATTAATCTTTCATCTTTCTTTTGAATATGTGTCTCTTGTAACATGATAATATCCCAATGCATTTTATGAATTTCCCTATATATCATACTTCTTTTCTCAGGGGTATTCATCCCGTTCACATTCCATGAACCCACTGTTATCCCCCCCTCCTCCCTGCCCCCCCCCCGACCTTCCCCTCCCCCATTGAATCCCCTTGACTGGCCTCCAAATTTAGATGCCAGTTATGTCCCTAAGGAAGTGTCGTTCCGATGGGTTTTCCATCTGTAATTTATCCTCTGTGTCCCCCCCTTGCCCATCATCAACCATCTTATACAATCCCTCCTTTAAACATTTGTAACAGAAAAAGGATAACATTCTATGTTTCTTAACATAACTTCTCCTGTAGTGTAGTATTCATACCACCAGATTTATATCCGGGCAATTGCCCTGGAACAAGAAGCTTTTTCAAGTCTCTGCGTCTCTCTCATGCTCTTGATCTTCGTGTGCTGGACTTCTACTGGCGTTGCCTCTGCTTTGCCGAATCCATCCCCCCGCACCTTTAGCAGTTTTGTTTTTTTGGGAGCTTTGTGGTGCCGTTGTTGCTTCTGGCAGGTCCGTGCAACCTAGCCCCGCCAATATTTTCCATGCATCCTCTATTTGCAATATTTTCCTTGTTTGACTGCCCACTGATACCAAAATGCCACTGGGATATAACCATCTGTATCGCAAGCCAGCTTTTTGCAAGTATTTAGTTATATCTTTAAAGTCCCGCCTTTTTTGTAGAGTAGCTCTCGCCAGGTCTTGAAAAATCTGCACCTTTGCATTGCTCCATGCAATCTCCCCCAGTGCACGTGCTTTCCGCCATACTGCTTCCTTAACTTGGAAATCATGGAAGCAAACAATTATGTCTCTGGGGAAGTCACTCCTCTGAGGTCCCAGACTTCGGTGGGCCCTATCAAGCTTTATTGTGGGCCCCTCCTGTATTTCCTGGGAGTCTTTTCCCTGATTCAAAATGTAGACACATATCTCTTTTACAGTCTTCTCTACATCTTTATATTGAGACTCTTCCGGCAAGCCTTTGAAGCGTAGATTGCACCGCCTGGAGCGGTTTTCCAAATCTTCTACTTGCTGCTCTATATTCAGTCTCATTTGCTGTTCCGTATTCACTTTCTTTCTCAGGGTTTTTAACTCTCCCACTAAGGCTTCCGTTCGTTCCTCAGTCTCCACTAAACGGTGGCCCATATCTTTTACTTCTTCCCGGAGCTCTGCTACAGCTGACTGGATGCTTTTCCTGGTATTTATCATCTCTGATTTAAGCTCCTGGAACCATCGGATGATTTCGTTTCTTTCTATCTCAGTCTCACCCGCGCTGAGCTCCTCCATCTCATTATCTGGTTCTTCTTCCTCGTTCGGCGCCATTTTAGCTCCGCTCTGCAGGAGCGCCACGCTCCCTTTTTTTACAACTCGTGGCGATTCCGCCGAGTATTTATATTTCGCCAACTTCTTTCTGGCCGCCATACGCTTTTATTATCCTTTTCCCACGTTCACTGTGTTGCTTATCTCGCTCTTATCATGGGGTAGACGCTTCTTTTTAGCTTTAACCCACGGAGCTCTTCGATCAGGCTACCGCTTACATCGGTGACGTCACTTCCTCCTCCATTACTGTCTTATCTGCTGAGCCCCAGCTGAATATTGGCCAGAACCCACATAAGCTCTGACAGTCAGGGCAACCCAAATCAACCCTGGAATTAAGTGCCAGTGCCCACAAATGGAGGATTGTATGTGTCTGTACCTGCGTGTGAGGTTGGAAGGGGAGTGTAGGTATAGCGAGGAGTGTTTGAATATGTGAAGGTTGTTATAGAATGTTTCACACTTTCCTATCTACTGTCCTATGACCTCTTCCCCTACCTCACACACTTGCCCTCCTCTCCTTTTACTCCGTTAATTTCTCTTCCTCCACCATTTTTTCAACACACTTACTACTACTGCTACTACTACTATTTAGCATTTCTATAGTGCTACAAGGCATACGCAGAGCTGCACAAACATAGAAGAAAGACAGTCCCTGCTCAAAGAGCTTACAATCTAATAGACAAAAAATAAAGTAAGCAAATCAAATCAATTCTCCCACTTGCTGTTGTTCAACTTCCTGCATTTCCTTTCCAGATAGTCCACACCTCAATCCTCCACATATTGTCACTCCTCTCATACTCAGCCACCATAGGCGTAGTTTGACTGTTTCATTTGGGGGGGGGGGGGGCAAAAATGGGCGGAGCATATTAGCATATCATTTGCATATATACATATGCAAATGAATATGCTAATATGGAGGAAGGAAATGAAATTTACAGGCAAAATATCACAGATGCACATTTCAAAAAGCTGACACATTTCAATTAATAAATTATGAATAAAATAAACTTTTATTTACCTTTGTTGTCTGATCATGTAGTTTTTCTATTCGCTTTGATCCCAGTGTCTTCTGTTTTATGCAGTGTCTTCTTTCCAGTAGGCTTCCCTCTGCTCCCCACCCTCCCAGTCCCATCCATCTCTTGCTCCTTCCCTCTGCTCCCCACCCCTCCCAGTCCCATCCATCTTCTGTTCCTTCCCTCTGCTCACCATCCCTCCGTCCCATCCATCTTCTGCTCCTTCCCTCTGCTGTGCCTGACCTCTCCCAATCCCATCCATCTCCTGGTCCATCCCTCTGCTCCCCACCCCTCGCAGTCCCATCCATCTCTTGCTCCTCCCTCTGCTCCCCACCCCTCCCAGTCCCAACCATCTCTTGCTCCTTCCCGCTGCTCCCCACCCCTCCCAGTCCCATCCATCTCCTGCTCCTTCCCTCTGCTCACCTCCTTTCCCAGTCCAATCCAATTCCTGGTCCTTCCCTCTGCTCCCCACCCCCCCCTCCCAGTCCCATCCATCTCTTGCTCCTTCCCTCTGCTCCCCACCCCTCCCAGTCCCATCCATCTTCTGTTCCTTCCCTCTGCTCACCATCCCTCCGTCCCATCCATCTCTTGCTCCTTCCCTCTGCTGTGCCTGACCTCTCCAAATCCCATCCATCTCCTGGTCCATCCCTCTGCTCCCCACCCCTCGCAGTCCCATCCATCTTCTGTTCCTTCCCTCTGCTCCCCACCCCTCCCAGTCCCATCCATCTCCTGCTCCTTCCCTCTGCTCCCCACCCACCCCTCCCAGTCCCATCCATCTCCTGCTCCTTCCCTCTGCTCACCTCCTTTCCCAGTCCAATCCAATTCCTGGTCCTTCCCTCTGCTCCCCACCCACCCCTCCCAGTCCCATCCATCTCTTGCTCCTTCCCTCTGCTTCCCACCCCTCCCAGTCCCATCCATCTCCTGCTCCTTCCCACTGCTTCCCACCCTCCCAGTCCCATCCATCTCCTGCTCCTTCACTCTGCTTCCCACCCTCCCAGTCCCATCCAATTCCTGGTCCTTCCCTCTGCTCCCCACCCACCCCTCCCAGTCCCATCCATCTCTTGCTCCTTCCCTCTGCTTCCCACCCCTCCCAGTACCATCCATCTCCTGCTCCTTCCCACTGCTTTCCACCCTCCCAGTCCCATCCATCTCCTGCTCCTTCCCACTGCTTCCCACCCTCCCAGTCCCATCCATCTCCTGCTCCTTCCCTCTGCTCACCACCCCTCCCAGTCCCATCCATCTCCTGCTCCTTCCCTCTGACCTCCTTTCCCAATCCAGTCCAATCCAATTCCTGGTCCTTCCCTCTGCTCCCCACCCACCCCTCCCAGTCCCATCCATCTCTTACTCCTTCCCTCTGCACTCCACCCTCCCAGTCCCATTCATCTTCCCTCTGCTGCCCCCCCCCCCCCGCGAGGTCCAGGATCGTGACTCCGTTTACCCCCTCTCTTCCTCCCTCCGTCCGGTGCAGGCAGCAGTCTTCTTCAGCCTTTCTGTGTTCCTGGCAGCGGTAGCGACGTACACGCTGCCTTCGGTCTGCCCCGGAAGCCTTCTCTTCAAGTTCCTGTTCCCACCTATGCGGGAACAGGAACTTGAAGAGAAGGCTTCGGGGCAGAGCTGAAGGCAGCGTGTACGTCGCTACCGCTGCCAGGAACAAGAAAGGCTTAGAGAAGATTGGTGCTGCCTGCGCCGGAGGGTAGGAAGAGAGGGGGTAAATTATAGACACGCTCGTCTCCGTCTGCTTCGCTGCTTCCCTGCCCTCTCTGTCTGCGTCCCGCCTTCCTCTGATGTCATTTCCTTTCGGGCGGGACGCAGACAGAGAGGGCAGGGAAGCAGCGAAGCGGACGGAGACGAGCGCGTGCCTGCTTGTTTTTTTTTTTTTTTCATTCTAGCGCCAGTCCACGTCCTCGTCGTTTGGGGGGGCATTGCCCCCCCCTCGCCCCCCCCAGTCTACGCCTATGTCAGCCACTCACTGTTAGGCTCCTTTTTGAAAGAGAAGGACGCCCATCTTTCGACATAAAACGGAAGATGGACGTCCTTCTCCCAGAGACATCCAAATCAGTATAATTGAAACCCGATTTTGGACATCTCCAACTGCAGTCCATCACAAGGACGTCCAAAGTTCAAGGGGGCGTGTCAGAGGCGTAGTGAAGATGGGACTTGGCCGTGCCTAACACTTGGACGTCTTTGACCCATAATCGAAAAAAACAAGGAGGCCCCTGGCGAACACTTGGACGTTTTCACCCGGACGCGTTTTTTTAAAGAATAAGGCACAAAAGGTGCCAGAAATGACCAGATGACCACCGGAGAGAATTGTGGATGACCTCCTGTTACTCCCCCAATGGTCACTAATCCCCTCCCACCTTCAAAAAATCTTTCAAAATATGTGGAGCCAGCCTCTATGCCAGCCTCTATGTCATACTCAGGTCCATGAAAGCGCATGCAGGTCCTAGGAGCAGTTTTACTGGGTACTGCAGTGCACTTCAGACAGGTGGACCCAGACCCATACCCCCCCTACCTGTTACATTTGTGGAGGAAACAACGAACTCTCCAAAACCCACCACAAATCCACTGTACCCATATATAGGTGCCCCCCTTCACCCCTAAGGGCTATGGTAGTGGTGTACAGTTGGGGGAAGTGGGTTTTGGGGGGTGGTTGGGGGGCTCAGGACACAAGGTAAGGGAGCTATGTTCCTGGGAGCATTTTATGAAGTCCACTGCAGTGCCCCCTAGGATGCCCGGCTGGTGTCCTGGCATGTCAGGGGGACCAGTGTACTATAAATTCTGTCTCCTCCCACACCCAAATGGCTTGCATTTGGATGTTTTTGATATAGACGTCTTTAGTTTCAAAAATCGCTGAGAGTCAGAAACGTCCATATTTGGGACATCCAAATCTAGGGACATCCAAATTTAAGGATTTGGACATCTCTGACGGTATTTTCAAAATGAAAGATAGATGTCCGTCTTGTTTCAAAAATACGGGTTTCCCCGCCCCTGGATTTCGCCATTTTGCAAGGACGTCCAAATTGCAACTTGGACATTTCTTTCGAAAATGCCCTTCCACACCTTCCATCTTACTCTCCCACTTGCTCTCCCTTCCATATTCACTCGTTCTCTTCCAAACTTGCTCATGCTCTCTTTCCCCCCTATCTTTGTGCTGCCACTTGTATATGAGATAGTGCAACTAGAGGCTGGAGGAGAGATATCAAAAGAAGAAGAAGGACCGCACTTGTAAGGAAGTCATACTTCTTCAGGTCTTTGCCTGTCAGGGTTTGGGGATCTTGACCAGTCGCTTGTCTTCAAGCTCCATCCAGATGATAATGCAAGCATTTAGTAACCATATTAATGGTGTGGGGGTGGGGGGTGGGGGGGTGGAACCTTGGTCATAATTGTTGGGATTTTTATCATCAACTTCAGCAGCAGCCATTGTATATCGCACTTTAATTAAAGTTGGGTGAGATGCTTCACCCAAACAGTGACACAAGCATTTGGTGACTGTAAAAAAACTGCTACAATGTGTCCCTTTGTGTGTCTCTTTGTTTGAATTTGAGCGACCTTTACAATTATTATTTGGTTTTATTTTTACATTGCATTTGTTTTATGGTGTAGCAGGCAGCTCAGAGGGAAACACCAACACAAAAGTCACAGAGTGCAAAAGAAAGTGTGATCAGCCACACAGACGGAATCACAAGGTGGAGCCAAGTAGCAGAGGAAGCAATATTTATTCAACGACCCGACATGGCCTTTGTTTTGGTGAATGCCTGCATCAGGGGTCTGGTACCTTAAAAACATACAAAAATAACTAACTCAGGGCCCTGTTAAGTAAGCCGTGTTATAGGCGCGTCGTGTCTTTAATGCACGTTAACCGTGTATGCATGTTAACTGCGTACGTGCCTATAATATCCCTATAAGCACCTACACAGCATGTGCGCTAATTGTAGGCGCCTTAAAAATGATAACGCGCCTTAGTAAACAAGGCCCTCGGTTGAAGAATGTGCAACAGCTGTCAAAAACTGGACTATTGAATGTTTCTTGAAACTAAATTGGGAAAAAAAACAAAGATTTTGTGGTTAGTGCCATCTTTAGAACATGTTTCAGTGAAAAAAACTAATTCCAAATAGCAGGACTTTTGCTGTTGAAACTTCCTGGGAGTCATACTGGGAGAAGACAAAATAAATATCTAATTAAATGTAATTGCTTCAGTGTAAACAGAGATTTTTTAACTACAGTATTAATCTGAGGTTCCATTGTTAAAGAAAAGTCTAAAAGCAGCCCCAAGATCTGGACTTCTTATCCACTGAAATACATGACTTGTCCAACAATATAATCTGATCTGTTATAGAACTCTCATTAATAGCAAACCACAGTAGCTTAGTTTTATCAGCATTCAGTCTTAAATAATATTGTACAGATCAGCTTTTAATCTTATCAATAGCAGACAAGCTTTCCCATTAAAAAATTAAAGATCTCATTTACAGAGAGCAACATAAAGATATCACCTGCGTATGAAAACGTCCACTCATCTAATTCCAGCATAAATGCACTCAATGAGGTCATAAAAACCTTGTAAAGCAAAGGCAAATAGGTGATCCCTGAGGGACTCTACAGGGAGGGCCCCAAAAGGGGGATGAGCAGTTGTCCTTCCTGACCATATATAATCTATTTCTCAGGAATTCATCAATACTATTTTAATACATTCCCCATAAGTCCAAATCCCTCTAATCTATCCAGTAACAAGTCAATGTCTACGGTGCCAAATGCAGTGGAAACATCAAACTGCAGTAGGACCATTTGATTCTCCTTACTCAATTCTGATTGAACGTTGACTTTAATGCAATTAGCAATGTCTCTGAACTGTGAAACCTCCTGAACCCTTGTTGAGATGATAACAGTAAGTCTGATTGCTGAATAAATTCTGAGAGTTGAGAAGCCACAAGAAACTCAATAAACTTGGTTAAAAATCAGTCTAAAACTTGATGTTCGTGATAAGTCAAGTCCTGTGGCTTTTGGAAGAGGTGTCAGGACAATATCCTCAAAAACCAACCAGATTGCATGATGATATTAGACAATGAAGTTAACCAAGCCAGAACAAATTCTGGTGGGTTCACCAAAAGGATTGCTAGATACTCATCTAACAAACAGGGAGATTTAGAAAGATTTTTAATCAAGGGATATACATCAGTACTAATAACTGTATGAAATGCTTCCAGCATCTGTCTCCAAGTATACCAGATCTTAATGTATCATTAGTTACTCCAGGAGTCAATATGGGGGCAACTCCCCAATCAAAACTGGGAAAAATAATTCAGTTTTATTTGCAAAATAAGTAGCAAGATCTGATACCAACGGTTGAATAACATCAGAAATGTTGGAAAATTGACACGATATGAAATGCTTCATCAAAGAAAAAAGTTTATTTAGATCAGGCTGTTGCAGACCTAACAAATTAGAATAATAACTGTGTTTTGTATTTTTTATTTGATTTTTATAGTGAGTAGAAAAGCTTTTCCATTGCTTCTGGAGTGATTCACTCCCTGATTTCTGCCAGGCATGCTTTATCTGGCGGCATTTCTATATCATTGCTTTCAAAATTTCAGAAAACCAAGAATTTCCAATTACTCTAGGTTGATGCTTAATACAACATTGTGCCAGAGAATCAAGAACTGAGAAAAGACTAGTTGACCAGGTGTTTATTAAACTCTCAGGATCTCTGCCAACATCAGACAATAACAATTGAATGTCCTTCCAAAAGATGTCTCCATTAATTCTGCCCTGTGAGCTTATCAATTTGTCTGGTGGTGGATAATGCTAGGATTTAAAAGATAGTTTAGAGTAAATCTACAGAGATAATGGTCTGACCATGGGACAGAAAACCATTCACAAAAGGTCAGCAATTGACTTGAGGTAGAAGAAAGCAGATCTAATGAATGCCCCTTCTCATGAGTTGGAACAAATGTATGTGGTATACCGAACAAAGAGGTTTCTTAAAATGTTAAAAACTTAGCAGTATTATCGTCCTGATTATTTTCTAGATGCATATTAACATCACCAAGTAAAAATAGAAATGGGTATTTCATAAGAGCATCGGACACATAATTGTAAAAACTCAGAATTCTTTATCTAGGGGCCAAGAGCTCTGTACACTAATAACAAATCAAGGGCTCCTTTTACAAAGCTGAACTAACGATTAGCGGTGTGCCACTCTATTTCTGTGGGCTTCTTTGCATTCAGTGCATCCTAATTGGTAGTGCAGCTTTGTAAAAGGAGCTCCAAGTGAATGGTTAACAGGATCCCCAAGAAGCTGGCAAAGCAAACATTCCAGGCCAGAATCAGGAAATGAATCAACCATAGTGAGGGTAAGAAAACTCTTATATACAATAGCCAGACATCCTCCTACTTAGTTTGCCTGAGGCACATGTAATACCCTATATCCTGGAGGATATAATCTAGTAATAATGCATCAGAGGATTCATTCAATCATGTCTCAGCTCTTAACAAAATCCCTAAATCAGATTCATAAATCATATCATGTAAAATAGCTGTCGTATTACAAACAGATCTTGCATTTATATAGCAACATGGCATAGGTATAGGAGATGGTAAGCGTGAAGATACAACCAGAGAAATAGGTTTAACATGCAGTTGAGAGTCCTTTAAATGTATTGAATGTCATGGCCTATTATGGTCTATGATCACCTCTATGGATTGTTGTATCACATATCTTTTCCCTCTACATCTATGCACACAGCCCATGACTGTGTCCCTTTTGGCACACAACAAACCAAAAAGTGGGAAATGAAGGAGGGCTAGCCAGACCATAGGTTCAACAAGTCACATTTATTCCATAAACATAAAATATCGAGACTTGACACGGCACCGTTTTTCGGCAAACAAAATGCCTGTCTCAGGAGTCTGATGGTGCGGTGACGAGAATAAGATTGTGTAAACAAACTAGGAATTTTGAAGTGGTCTTTAAAAAGAACGTGCATGTGATGTGTAGACGATGCTCTCTCAAAAAGAATGTAGCAGTCCACACCTAATGCTTCAGTAGTGTAAAAGTACAAGTGTTACTGCTTCAGCATAGGGAAAGCTTGTTGAACCTGTGGTCTGCCTATCCCTCCTTCCTTTTCCACTTTTTGGTTTGTTGTATTCTTTGTGGGACTTTTTGTGTTCAGTTACCACCTGGTTCCTTTTGGCACACACATATCTCTATTAGTTTTGGTGAATGCCTCTAGTACATGTTGTGGAGAAATCATTACTAGAAGGCAGTGGTTCCAAAACCTGGTCTTGGATGCACCCCAGCCAGTCAGGTTTTCAGGATATCCACAATGAATATTCATGAGAGTGATTTGCATGCACTGCCATCACTGCATGTAAATCTCCCTCATGAATATTCATTGTGGATATCCTGAAAACCTTCACAAGGTTTGGGAACCACTGCTAGAAGCCATACTCCCACAAGATGTTCTCTGTTAATAGATGTGATGGGTTCACATAAGTACTCTGCAGGGGGAGCTCTAGACCTGGCATAGATTTAGAGTGACAGGCTGTAATCACTTTCCATGCCATTTCTTACAAAGCACTGCCATTAACACACCTATCCCACTCTCCAGTCTTTCATCCTCTTCACCAGCCTCCTCCAACATGCTTGTATCACACACATCCTGTGATCAGAGTCCCAGACTTCTTAATATATATACTCTCCATTTGTCACTATCTTCCAGCAGACTCCACAAATACCTTCAATGATATTAACTGTGTGTGAATGGCAGCCATATAGGTGATCTGCAAACTACAGTAAAGGTGAAGAGGATGATATATGGCAGAATGTACAGAATCTTCAGAAATGGAGACTGGTCACGTAACATTGACATCATTGATGTGTACCTGCCTTTCTCTTTGCATTTCTCAGAGGTAAATCAATCAACAAAGGAAAGATTATTGCCCTGAACCTAAAAAAGCCAACACCATGATTATTTCTTTCTGAGCACAGGACCTATATGTCCTTTTTGCCTAGGGAATATTCTTGGTTTATTCCCTACCAGCAGCTCATGTTTAATAGTGTAAGCTTTGTGAAGTAAAATAAGTATTACAATAAATTCAAGTCCTCTCTGAAAACTTATTTCTTCTCTCTCACCTATTCTGTCTACTCTTAAAACCTCGTCCTGTCCTCTCTAGCAGCATGTCATTATTTTATTTTGTAAACCACCTTGAAGCCATGTTTTGGTGTAAAGCGATATATCAAAGCTTTCTGAAATGAAATACATAAATGAAACAAGGTACTGGATATATTCCCTTCACCAGCTTTGCTATGAAATGCAGAGGCAACATAAGAGGTATGTATAAAAAAACAACAAAAAAACCCTGTAATGTATATAATACAAATATTAAACCAAAAATTGCAATCAACATAATACTTGCTTACTTATATGTATGAAAAACATAAATATGTAGAAACAAATAAAAATGGCACATGCAATAATACAAATGTAGCAGCATGAGGAATTCAGCACTAAGGAGGATTGACTGAATCTGGCAGCTCGGTGTCTTTTTAGTGAGAAAACAAACAGAAAATAGCGACAAAATCCTCTGAGTGGGTGGTTCATTCATAGTCCGGAAGTGGACCTTCTCCTCAGAACCCTGAATATCCCCATCGATGTAGTGGACTCAGCAGGATGTCCTGAGCTAAACCCTGAAGTCCTGGAAGGGTGCTGGCTAGGAGAATCTGTGCTGGAGGAATTCTTGTCTGACATCTGGATAGAGAGTGGCAGGGCAGCAGGGACTAAATTGCCCAAGATTACCAGAGTGGACTGGTTCTTGAAAATACTGGTACTGGACCGGGGGGGATTACCCTACCCCTATGTCCCATTACTGGTCATGTGCCTTGTTGATGCCCAGAGGGAGGTGTGGAGTAAGGAGGAGATATTCAGATGGATGAAAATAGATCTCACCTATCTAGAGGAGATGAGATGGAGACTCTGAGTATGCAGGCTCATATATTGGTACAGTATTGGGATTGGACTGTGGGGCGTTCAATCTGTGCCCATTTTGTGGAGGTGGTGGACCATTAGTATGACTACAAATATTATGGTATGACGTGACCTCTCTGGGGTGATCTTATGGTTCAAAACCCCTACCCGAAGTGGTATGGCTGACCAAAAACTGATGAGAGGGACTCAAGTCATTGAGATATCTGTGGTTATATGAATATTGATGTATTAGAGAAAATAATAAAGTGATTAACCTTGGTTATAAGAAAAAAATGTTATAATTTATGTTGTGAAAGTCATATGAGTAATATAAGAGGAGGAATGAAACGAAAACATTATGTTTGGAAAATGTTTAGGATGGAAACATTTATGGGTTGGACCCAGGTCTATGGTGTTGGGTAGGTCAGGAATTATGCTGTTTGGGGAATTTGAAATAGAGAACTAAACAAATGGGAAGAATAAAGAATGTGTGTGTGTGTGTGTGTGTGTGTGTGAGGGGGAGCATATGGAGTTAATGTGTTGCCTACCTAGGATGTAGTGTTGAAGAAAAGAAAGTATAAAAGTTGATTTGTTAATGTAATAAAGTATTTTCACTGATGATGGAAATTTTAAGTGCAGATAATAAAAGTCTGTGTTAATGTTGAATAAAGCCTTCAATTGCAGGGATTCTGGGGAGAAGGTGATGGCTGAGCAGGTTACACTTTGGAAGACCCAGAGTGTCCTGACTCAAGCTGGTTGAAAACAGTAATCGGAATCCAGTTTAAACAGGTTGCTGTATCTGAGGTTGCTGGAGGAGCTCTGTTTAAAGGTAAAAGGGTTGGAGTCTACTTGACCCATGGTAAGGGGACTGTATGTGGGGGGAAAATACAATGGTTACTAACCTAAGGTTAAGTAATGTGATAGAATGAAGCAATATGAATAAACGTTGATGAGATAATGTGGTTGTATAACAAGGGTTATGTAAAGTAGAAGATAACCAAGGGGGGAGGTGAAAGAAGGGATGTTATGTGTTGAATAATATTGAATAATGTTGTGTGGGGTTGCTGTTGGTCCAGGGGAAGGGAGAACAGAACTCAAGGTAATCCTTTGAGGGCAATGAATTGATTGTCTGGGTGGAGAATGTAATCCCTGGTTAGGTTGAGATTACTAGAAGGATACAGTCCTTGTAGAGAGTCACTGGGGGAGCGACTGGGAGGTCCCTGGATGGGGAGGGGAGCCCATCCAATGGGAAGTGTATATGGAATAAAATGTAGAAAGATAATGCCCATGTTGGGATGAGTGACAGCTCTGGGAGGAGTTGGGGAGTAGATAAAAGAGGAGAACTAGAGCAGGAAAATATCCTTGGTTGCCTAACATGCTGAGTTGCCTAATGTCCCTGTGTTACAGGAGGCCTTTGGTGGCCTATAAGCCCCTGCCAAGTGATCCATGGAAGGAGAAGGGGGTCCTGAAGTGTCATTATAAGTTGGGCTAGAGTCAAGGGTCAGTTGTCCCAATTGCAACAACTGGAGAATGAGGTAGACCTTTGGGCAGATTGGGGAATCTGGCACACAATCTACTACTACTACTTAACATTTCTAGAGCGCTACTAGGGTTACGCAGTGCTGTACAGTTTAAACAAAAAGTACAGTCCCTGCTCAAAGGAGCTTACAATCTAAGGAAGAAGCCTGCCCAAGGCCAGGGTGCTGCCCTGAGAGGTACATCCATGGAAAGAGGACACCCATAAGAGATCTGTGCCTGGTGGTAACGGAGCGCATCAGGAGGAGGCGGACCATATAGCCTTGAGAGAACATCTGACTGCAGGATAGGTATAAGTGGAGGAACTGTATTTGTGAATTTGTGAATAATCCTGAGAAGAATTGTTCCCTGTAAATATTCCTGAGCGGTACAGTGGTAAGGGTGATCTCCATGTAACGACAGAAGTCTAACCTTGAGTTATAGAAGAAGTTATATTATGGACTATGTTAGGATTATTGAATCAAGAGTTGGCCGATGCTGAAGTTACAATAAAAAGTTGAAGTTGTTATTAAGTCTCCTGGAGTGCTGCGTGGTTCCTGGACTGGAGAGCATGTGGAACCCTAATCTGTGATCAGTGTCAGACCCCTCAGTTATTCTCCTTTAAAAATTATCTAAGAATCATGAAGTCACCCAGCTATTCTACAACTAGTGAATGACCTGTATGAGGTATCAAAAACCTTTTTAGCAATAATTGTATTAATTAATTTATATTCTTCCTAAATACTGGGTAACTCACAATAAAACATCCATAAAAACATTACAAACACACAATAGTAAAACTCAACATAAAACAAAAGTGAACTGAACAGCTGTCCCACACTATATCTGTACTCCCATTACGCCTATTTACTTCGTCGTTACTCCTATTACACCTATTTAGCTTTGGTAGCCTATCGATTTGAGATGGAGTTTTCACGATGAGAAGTGTTTTCTTGCCAATGCTAAAACACTCAAGTTGAAGTACAACCAACACTTTTGCTACCCAAAGTCAGTGATTCATTTCCCACTGTAAAGCAAATCCTTCCAGCAATAGCTTTAATGCATGCTGATTCCTGATGTATAGAGCAGCACACAGTAGGGATAAAGCAAATCCACGTGAAGGGGAAAACAGACTATCAGAAGCTGCTAAGTGAATAATAAACCAACACTGTGTTTACAGCATATTACTTCCTTGATGTTCACCTGTGTTACTTCACACAGACTTAAGAGGCGGTTATAAACTTGAAGCC
Source organism: Microcaecilia unicolor (assembly GCF_901765095.1). Lineage (NCBI taxonomy): Eukaryota > Metazoa > Chordata > Amphibia > Gymnophiona > Siphonopidae > Microcaecilia > Microcaecilia unicolor. The sequence goes on along the minus strand of NC_044032.1, from coordinate 462,154,777 downwards.
TTTTACATTTCTCACAGTCCTAGCCTTTTTCCATAAAAAAGGTATATAGTTTATTCATTTGTTTTCCTCTTTTTCTAAATTAATCTTCCTACACCATCTATTTCTATCCAAATAGAAGGAAGAGTGCTTCTTTTTCCAGCTTTATAAGTGCCAGGACGAACCTATCATCTTCTGACACTGACCTCTGGCAAGAGATTAAGAAATGTATGCTTCTTTGTCAGAAAAGAGGTAAATGACAATGCCAGTTTTAGTGAGTCTTAGCTATGGGTGGGCACACAATTAGGGAATGTGGCCAAAAGTCTCTGTTTTAATGGGGATAATTGAGGTTTTTGCACTGCTAGACTGTTGCCTTGGTGATATTTTGCAGAGTTGTCAAAAAAATCCTGTTTCTACCAGAGTCCAGAAGTGAAAGAAAACCAGGTGTAAACAACCTATTTCATATCTGCAATCTAGGGTCCAGTCATAGTCATGTAATTTTAGACTGAAAAAATGTGCCTTCTTATTGATGGAACATTTTTATATTTAAGTGCTTTTTTCCTAACATTGAAACATTGCGCCTTTTTCGCCAATAAATTTCTTGGAGATCTATGAGTAACGAAATACATAGCACTTCCATTTCCTAAGTATGGTCAGGCCAAAAATGTTCATTTTTCTCTTGTTTTCCATGTTGGTGGCGGCATTGTTCGTTAATGTCGTGTCATTAGTCTTCATTTTCATTGAAGGGCCAATGTCGTTGAGAGTGCACACTGTTTTGGAAGAGTGTGAACTGTCCACCCATGTGCACTCACCGCACATGCAGATTTGCAGCAGAAATTTGTGGAGCCCCTCATTACCTCTCTACCCTCATCTCCCCTTATGCTCCTACCCATAACTTCCGCTCACAGGACAAATCCCTCCTCTCAGTACCCATCTCCACCACCGCCAACTCCAGGCTCCGCCCTTTCTGCCTCACCTCACCCTATGCTTGGAATAAACTCCCTGAGCCCATACGCCAAGCCCCCTCCCTGCCCATCTTCAAATCCTTGCTCAAAGCCCACCTCTTCAATGTCGCTTTCGGCACCTAACCATTGTACCTCTATCCAGGAAATCTAGACTGCCCCCAATTTGACTGACTGCACTTTTTTGTCCTTTAGATTGTAAGCTCCTTTGAGCAGGGACTGTCCTTCTTTGTTAGATTGTACAGCGTTGCGTAACCCTGGTAGCGCTCTAGAAATGTTAAATAGTAGTAGTAGTAGTAGTAGAGCTGTGTCTGCCAGTGCCACAGTGCCCTGCTTGTCAACTGCTGCCAGTGCCCTGTCTGCTGCTGGTGCCCTGGTGCCCACCCAGTGAACAGAGCAGGGATCACCTGTCTACTAAATATTCTCCTGCAGGGCACTTGGTAATTTGGGGCTAACAGAATACCTTGGATGCAGCTTGCCTCTTCCATGAGACAAAGTCGTAGGACACCATCCCATTTATTTATTTATTTCTACATTCGTACCTCACATTTTCCAATCTAGTTGCCGGTTCAATGTGCCTTACAGTTTACTTCAGATACACAGTACAGAAAAGAAGCACTTTGATTCTTTATCCAGAAATGTTTGAATCAGCTCAGCTACTGTATTGGACATAGGTAGGTTCTACTTAAAATGTTTTGGAAACTGCTAATTTAGGGAGTCTTTTACTAAAGTTTAGATCGAGCTATCTGTAGCAGAGCCTATTTTATTCCTATGGGCCCTGCTGCAGATAACTCGAGCTAAGCTTTAATAAAAGACCCCCTAAGTTTTGCTATGTGTGTGAAGACTTATGAAATAATAACTTTTTTTAAAAAAAGCTTTTTTACATCGATGAAACAAAATTTTTTCAATAATTGTTTTTAGACAACAGAATGTGAATAATATGCAATACTGTGAAGACTTTTTTTAAGGCTCTGGTGAAATATGTTACAGAACTGGAGATAGAGGATTTATATTGAGATTCTGTATTGAATTCACACCCACATAGAAGAATTAACTGAATGGTGTTATCAGATAATTATACTGGTAGTTTTCTTGAGTGACTGAAACTAACCATGGGTTACTTTATGCTAATTTAAATGCAGTTGGGAGGAGGGGGCAGTGGGTGTGATGTATAGAAAAATCATTTTGGCTTGGCCCCTTCTATGACTAGCTTGTCTACCCATTAACACCCAAATATATATATATATTTTTTGTTACATTTGTACCCCGTGCTTTTTCCCACTCATGGCAGGCTCAATGCGACAGGCAATGGAGGGTTAAGTGATTTGCCCAGAGTCACAAGAAGCTGCCTGTGCTGGGAATCAAACTCAGTTCCTCAGGACCAAAGTCCACCACCCTAACCACTAGGCCACTCCTCCACTGGATCCTTCCCTCTCATCCTCCATCCCACTGTCTCTGGTCCTCTCCATCTTCTCCTCCTATATTATTTTCTGTGCGGACAATATCAGCAGTATTTAACCAGCCAGGAAAGGTTCCTGGCTGGTTAAATAGAACTTAATCAGTTATCCACAAATATTCAGTGGGAGTTAGCTGGTTATCTCAGGCTGAATATTAGAGGTCAGCGCATAGGGCTAGATTCTATATATGATGCCTAAAAAAGGGTATTATATAAATTAAGGTACGGTATATAAGTACATAAGTACATAAGTAATGCCACACTGGGAAAAGACCAAGGGTCCATCGAGCCCAGCATCCTGTCCACGACAGCGGCCAATCCAGGCCAAGGGCACCTGGCAAGCTTCCCAAACGTACAAACATTCTATACATGTTATTCCTGGAATTGTGGATTTTTCCCCAGTCTATTTAGTAGCGGTTTATGGACTTGTCCTTTAGGAAACCGTCCAACCCCTTTTTAAACTCTGCTAAGCTAACCGCCTTCACCACTTTCTCTGGCAACGAATTCCAGAGTTTAATTATACGTTGGGTGAAGAAAAATTTTCTCCAATTTGTTTTAAATTTACTACACTGTAGTTTCATCGCATGCCCCCTAGTCCTAGTATTTTTGGAAAGCGTGAACAGACGCTTCACATCCACCTGTTCCACTCCACTCATTATTTTATATATAGAATACGCCTTATCAATACTGCAGCACCTAAAGCTACATGCATTCATTTACGCCAATAAAAACCTGGTGTAAATCCTTGCGCGTAGATTTAGGCGCACTTTATATTCTGTAACTGCACATGTAACTTTTGGAACGCCCATGGAATGCCCATAAATACGCCCCTTTTCAGCTACATGCATTTATTTTGAACTGTGCACTTTGCAATTTAGGCACAGTTCTTTATAGAATACGCTTACCGATTTCCACACATAAATTGTAATTGCCAATTAGCGCTCGTTATTGCTTGTTAAGTGCCATTAAAAACACTAATTTATCTTGTTCCACCAATTAAATGATGCACTTATCTCTGCGTGAATCTAGGCGCCATATTCAGAATCTGGTCCATAGCAGCTAACCAGTTATACTGCGCAATATAATCAACTATCCGTGAATATTCAGTCTTTTGCTGAACAAGTTAAGTGGCAAAATTAGGCTGCCAAAATGGCAGGCTTTTCTTTGGCTGTTATAAACTTAACCAGCCAGCACTGAATATTAATATTAAATTAGCCAGTTTATAGAGGCAACCCCCCCCCCCCCCCAATCATTGGAAATGGCTGAGCATTGAATATCTAGGTTCAGTGCTGACCACGGGACTTAGCCAAACAGAGGATAGGAATCAAGGTGCAGATACGATTGTTGTAAACTTGTGCATTTTAAATTTGGTATGTATTTCTGTTTTAACTACTGGAGCTGAGTCCAGGGTAGTGACTTCTAGCTCTGATAATAGGGAAGGCAGTTGTTATCTCCCTTTCTTTGAGGTGACTGGGGTAAATGAGATTTTTTTCTTTTTCTTAGAAGGCTTAGGAAACAGTTTGCGTGATGCCCTACGCTGAAAATCTCCCTCTTATAAATTGTTTCCTCTTGGCGGCTTTGTTTTTCAAAATGATGCATATGAGGAAGGACTGGAATAACCCAGGAGCCATAAGCACGCACCTTTCTGCTTGTTCCCATGCTGTCACTGTTGAATTAATAAGAGGTCCAGCCAGGGTTCCAGTTATCTGCAGATCCAGCATTGAAGTTCTAGCTCACCCAGGAGGCCTAAGGCAGTGAGTAATATAGAGTCTGGATAAATTCTGAATTCCCTAGAAGAAATTGGAAACTTGAGTTGTGATGGCTGGGCTCCTTTTAGTATTGGCCTGGTTGCTACTGCTGACCATCCTTTACATTTTAACATCAATATGATCTGATATGTTAGGCAAGGCTGTCCTGTTTGCTGAAACACAACAAAAAGAATAGCACAAAGGTCAAGAATATGTTATATGTCTAGTACTTCAGAACCCACTGTTCTTTGATGGAAATGAATCAAGACAAGATTCCATAGAAGAGAGATGGACAGAACTGACTAGGATTTAAAAATGAATTATTTATAACTAGTAAAAGAAGCCCATTTCAGAGCAAATGAAACGGGCGCTAGCAAGGTTTTCGTCGCCAACACCCACCTCCCTCCCTCCCTGGCCAACCCCTTCGTTGTTCTGGCATTGCTCCGCCCCCAACGTCATGATGTTTGATGCGAGGGCAGGGCCCGGAGCGATTTCCCACCCCCCCGCCTCCCTGCCAACCCCTTCATTGTTCTGCCATTGCTACGTCCTCGAGGGCGGGGCCCGAAGCAATTTCCCACCCCCCACCTCCCTGCCTCACTCCCTGCCAACCCCTTCGTTGTTGTGCCATTGCTCCGCCCTCGAGGGCGGGGCCCGGAGTGATTTTGGTGGCTTCACCACCACGAACCTTCGAACCTTTTTGAAGGAAGTCAGAGCTTGGCTTCACTGACGTCAGTGTCCTCAGAACGTTGAGGGTGAGTTTTATTATAGTAGATGATTTACTCTACACTACAATTCTTGAATGTTGTAGGGTACAGAGGATACCTAGGGCTCTTAGGGTGATGAAGGCTTCAAAGATGTTTTGTGCGGAGTTTTTAGATAAATGGTGTGCATTACTTAACAAGTGTTCCTTGGGTCTTATGATCCTTTTAGTATAAACTTAAAAAAAGGATGAATGAAATGGAAAGAAACACTAATAAGAAGACAGATGAGCTCAAAGTGGATGATAAGAATTTTAGGAGGTTCTGAAAGATGTATATAGTCATATGGCTGGATTTAGGAACCATTAAGAAAGAAATTAGGAACGATAAATTTAAGCATGATGGGTCTTCAGACGTGTAATCTTCCAAGAAGTTTGTGACCGATAATGTTTGTTAAAATTTGGTGGATGATCTCGTGAGTGAATTCCTTTTGAATCCCTTCTCCTGACCATCTCATCTCCTTGTGTATCTACATATTGCTGTGGAGGTTTGCTCTTCTGTGTTTATTTCCACTGATCCTGGAGCCATCCCATCCCATTTGAACCACCCACTCAAAAGTAACCAAGAATGCCTCTAGTTCATCATTGTCCCCTGTTTCAGTCAATGCTAGTCTACCACAGACAGTCCAAGTAATGCGCGTTGTTATAGAATATGCTTGGATTTCGGTGCGGATCTCTAGGCGAGCTATATGGAATCCAGAGGTAAGCAGACAAGTGCAGACTGCACCCTGGAATGCCCCTAACCTAGCCAGCTTTGAGTTAGGCACAACCACAAATGTCAGCAGCACTTAGCTGGTTAAGGGGCCCTTTTAAAAAGGCACATTAGGCTCTATGCACGTGCAGATTTGCTGAGCCCCCATAATGCAGTGGCGTAGCTACGTGGGGCCTGGGGGGCCTGGGCCCCCGTAGATTTGGCCCTGGACCCCCCTGCCGACGACCTTCTCGACCCCCCTTCCACCGCCAACCCGCCGTCGCCTTCGCCTACCTTTGCTGGTGGGGGACCCCAACCCCTGCCAACCGAGGTCCTCTTCTTTCCACAAAAGGCTTCCTTCTGTTTCTGACGTCCTGCACGTTGTATGTGCAGGACGTCAGAAACAGAAGGAAGCCTTTTGCGGCAAGAAGAGGACCTTGGCTGGCGGGGGGTTGGGGTCCCCCACCAGCAAAGGCAGGCGACGGCAGGTTGGCAGCAAGAGGGAGAGTCTAGAGGGTCGTTGGCAGAAGGGGGGCAAAGTTGGTGGTGACGGCGGGGTCGGCAATGGCGGGGGGGTCAGCGGCACTGGGGGGGGGGCTAAAATGTGCCCCCTCACCTCGGGCTCTGGACCCCACTCCCGTCGAAGTCTGGCTACGCCCCTGCCATAATGCCTGGATGATTTATTTATTTTCTCCCACGTGCAGTGTTTCCGGCAGTAATTGGCAGTTGGCGCACGCCAACCAGTTACTTCGAGTGTAGCGCGTAAGCCCTTACCACTAGGTCAAAGGGTGGCATTAAGGGCTCAGGCCGGTTTTAGGTGCGCGCTGGTTTTAGTTTTACCGCATGCTCTTTTCCCGTCCTATTACAAAAAAAGCCCTTTTTTTGCAGATGCTGTAAAAACTGGCCCGGCATGTGCCCAAAACATGCACCTACACTACCGCAGGCCACCTTTTACCGTGGCTTAGTAAAAGGACCCCCTAAGTGCTGCCAAAAATTAGCAGCTAGCCCCGATCAAACGATTTAACCGGTCATCAGCCAGCTAAATTGCTTTGAATATCGGCCCGTATTAATAATTTGGAAAGAATCCTGTTTTTCTCCAGGACTGATAGATCTAGAGAACCCTGACTTATAAAGCAAGGCAGCAAGACAGAAAAAGGAAGTCTGTCCTGTCTGTGGTTCCTGTGCTGCTGGTTTTAATAATGCTTTGCATTAAATAGAATTGCAACCTTATCTATCGCTATTCACCTCTTAATACATTTGTCTAAATCTAAATCAAGAGTTCAGTATTTTATATGTTTTAATTCCCCAAGTCTATACAAACAGCCATTACAATTGTTGTTTGGGATAACAATGACACAGATGCTTCTTCCTGTCAAACAGCCCTGTTACAACTGACAATTTAGCCTGGTAATATATCAACTATATATTGACTCCTCATTTGTCATTACTCCACCTGGGTTCTCCTGGCCTGGGAAGGAGGGACTGGAGCAGTAAAGGTTGCCATTTACATTCGCTGACTACAGCTGACCATCTCACCTCCATTGCCAGAGAGATATGGCATTTCTAATCCCACTTAATTACCACGTATATGATTCCCTGTGCTATCTTCCGGTGCCAGAGATCTGTACACAGCTGCTTCAGTACAGCAGGTTCCATTCTGGCTAAGCAACAGAAGGCTATGAGTTCACAATATGTCAGCCTCTAATGTGATATTAAAAGCAGAAAATTAGGGACCAGAGCACAGTTTTAAAATGTGTTTGTTCAGGGAAAGGACATTTTAAAGATGCTTTAATAACAAATATTACTAGGCATTTTTCTGTGGATGTTGCCTGCTGTGCCATCATGCTGGGCCTGTATTTATGGCACTGTAAAACACAATGAAGGCACCAGTGCTAGGAATGCTAATAGCCTTAAGTTTATTACACTAAGGCTGAGTGCTTCATTTTAATTGCTTGGAAACATTTAATTTGTTATATGAGGTGTCATGTAGTTTTCCTGAGGCACTAGTAACCCATATTCACATTGGGATAATCTAGCAAGCCCTTGTTAGGTTATAAAATAAAATGAATTTCTTGGTGTGTGTGTGTGTGTGTGAACGTATGCAGTAGGGGTGTAGCCATGGGTGGGCCATGGGGCCACACAGTAGAGGGTGCATCTAGATAGTGCCAATGGAACAGGCTGGACTTCCGCTATCCTAAACTGCTTTCTTCTAATGGAGCCCATGCAGCAGCTCTTCTTCATTCCTTCCTTCACTCATCTCACCCACCCCACAACTCTCCTTGCTTCAGATGGTCCCCGGCAGCAGCAGTGATTCCTGTACGCTGCCTGTCGCTAACCCGGAAGCCTCTCCTCTGCCGCATCTTCCTGGTTCTCTGGGCGGGACATGACAGAAGGGAGACTTCTGAGTTAGTGGCAGGCAGTGTATAGGAATTGCTGCCACTGCCAGAGACCTGCTAAATCAAGGAGAGTTGTGAGGTGGGTGAGATGAGGGAAGGATCAAAGAAGATATGCCGCCCGGGGTGGGGGGGGGAGAGAGAGGGAAGGAGAATTGCTGCAAGGGGGGGGGGGAGAGAGAGGGAAGGAGAGTTGCTGCATGGGGGGGAGAGAGAGAGGAAAGGAGAGTTGCTGCATGGGGGGGATGAGGGAAGTAGAGTTGCTGCACAGGGGGAGGGGTGAGAGAGAGTGAAGGAGAGATGCTGCATGGGGGGCAAGAGAGGGAGGGAGAGATACTGTATGGAGAGAGGCATAGGGTGTGAAAGGAGAAATATTGGGCATAATGGTAGAGGGGAGGAAGGGAGAGATGTTGGACCTGGGGCACAAGAGAGGGAGGGAGAGAGAGAATGATTGTGGACAATGGGGGGGAGGGGGAAAGAGGTGAGAGGGGGAGAATTGTTAAATATGGTGTAGAGAGGAGGAAGGAAGAGATGCATCAAAGAGAGGGAGAGATATTGCATGGAGATGGGAGATGGGTGAGAGATAGAGAGATAGTGCATGGGGAAGAGAGAGAGATTGGGCATGATGGTGGAGGGGGAAGGGAGAGATATTGGACCCAGGACACAAGAGAGAGAGAGAGAGAGAGAGAGAGAGAGAGAGAGAGAGAGAGAGAGAGAGAGAGAGATGTTGGATAATGGGAGAGAGGGAGGGATGTTGGACAAGGAGAGGGATGAGAGGGAGGGAGACATGCACAGGAGGTGGAGAGGGGAGAAAGAGGGAAATGGATCCAGGCAGAGAAGGGAGTGATGGAGAAATACCAGACAATGGGAGTGAGGGAAGAGAGGGAGAAATGCTGGACTATGGGGGAAAGGGCAGAAGGGTGGAGGGAGGAGGATGCTAGAAATGGTGGAACCATATAAGAGAAGCCAGAAAAGGGAGGATGGGGTGGCAAGAAAATGAATGAGAGGATACTGTTTACAGAGGGTAGAAATATGGGAATGGAGGGCTGAGGAAGGAGTAAGATGGGAAATGGGACAGCTAGTAGATGAGATATGGAGAATTTATAGGCAGCTGAAAAGTAAAGAGGAGGAAAAGGGAAAGAAAGAGGGTGAAATCTGAATTGACAGGCAGAAAATAAAATAAAAGAGAGGAAAGAGCTAAAAGGAACCATCAATAACTCAGGGGCAGGTGTAGTCAGGAAATAGACAAGAGAAAGGTGAAAAGACAAACGAATAGCAGCTGCTTAAAAGAAAATTAGCAGATGACAGTCAGGAAAGAAGAAAAGAAAAATTAGATCCAACATGATGGGAAAAAAATACCCAGACAACAAAGGTAGAAAAAAGCCCATTTTATTTTGAATATTTTAAATGGGATATGTTAGCTGTGAGAAATAAGCGTAGCAAATGTCTTTGTATTGTGCTCTGTAGAAAAGGAAATGCATTTCTGTCTAAATATTTTTATTTCTAATTTACAATCCCTTGTTCTATATTTGGTGAGGGTCTGTAGGTGTGATAGTAATGGCAGGTGGAGAAATTGGAGGGGAGGCAGGGACGAATGGGGATCAGGAATGGGGGCTCTCCTTTATTTTAATTTTCTGACCTGGACTCTAGCATGTCTAACACTGGTCCTGACCCTTGCTGTATAGCTTGTGGGGATCCCCAGCTGAGGACCTCCTCCAAAGATGGCCAGAACTCTCTTCTATTAAGCTCTGCCGTCGGCGACAGCATCCTTGAGCCACTGACAACTAAGCATGCATGGGGTGCTGGCATTAGTGGATTAGGGACGTTGCTGCTGCCTGCCAAGCTTGGTAAAAGGGAGTTCTGGCTACCTTCAGAAAAAGTCTTTAGCTGACAGAGCATGGGGATCCAGCAGCGGCTTCGCAAGACTTCAGCAGAAGTCTTGTGAGGCCACAGTTGTAAGTCTCTGCAGCCATTTTAAAGAAGATGTGACAGCGGGCAGGAAGGACTGGGGATCTTTCTTGCCCCGAAGAATCTACTAGACCACCAGGATGGCTTCAGTTCAAGTATGTGCCGGGACCCTGTGGCTCGGGGGACCAGGAGAGTGGGGAAGAGGTCTGGAATAGTTAGGTAGGTGGGTGGGGCGGGGAGGATACTATAAAAACAATTGTTGAATTTGTATTTAATCTCACTTATATTTTCAAACATGCCAACTTATGCATATAGAAGTACACAGAGGAAGTATAATAATTGAATAACTTTTCATAAATAGATTAGTAATTTGTTATAAATCATTATCAGTGTGTTATTTGAAGGGGCTGGGTATAGGGACAACGTTGCGTGTGTTACATTCGTGCAGAGATTTTTTTTTCTCCTGGTAAAGGACCATCAAAGCAGACATCATGTTATGAGAATCAGGTGCTCAACATTCAGAGCTTCTATCTATTTATTTACTTATGGCATTTTATCCCACATTAAACATGAATTAGATTGGAACCTGGGAGCATTTTAAATCTTTTTATTTTCCTGGAGAGAGTAATGCATTGCCCCCCCCCCCCCCCACGGCTCTCTCTCCCCAGGTATAGCCAGCCCTGCAATTTTTTTTTTGCGCAGAGTCCACCTCTACTTGCCCCCCCCCCCCCCCCCCTCAAATTGTAGGGCTGGCTATACCCGGGGAGAGAGCCTGTTGTTAAAAATTTACGAGCTCACCACTGGGTGTTGCTGAGAAGGGGTAGAAGTATAAAAGGAATGGGGAAAGTTCAATGGGTCTGCTGCTGCAGGCTGAGATAATGTACTGGTAGCCCATGTAAGAACTGTTCATGAGGGTGGAAAGAGCTGGCTGGGGGTAGGAGGTGCAGCACTTACTTAATGAGCACATGAGCAGCAGGGCAGCAGAAGACAGTGTACATGTATGTCTGTCTGAAAAGCGACAGATGTGTGTGCATATGTGCTTGAAGAGTGAGAGTTCATGCACATGTGTACCTGGAGAGCAAAAATATGTGTACACAAGCAAAAAAGCCCGTTTCGCAAAAAAAATGAAACGGGCTCTAGCAAGGCAATCGTCTAATGGCCATTATGTTTTTAACGGAAGCGTTAGCAGGAATATCCTATGATAAGCGATAACTGATAAAGCTTTACAATGCAGGAATATCCTCCCAGGGCAGGAGATGTGGACCCCCCTCTTCTGCATGCTGCCCCGTGTTTTTTTTTTTTTGTCTTTTCTTGTATTTTGGCTTTATGTAATTTGATAAAAGTAAAACAATACAAAATAACGTAGAAAGATTTTGGAAAAATATAATCCTCCTTAACATATGGAAAATTTCTTTATATACAACATTTTTGGTGAAAACTTTGCCACATTGAGGGAAAAGCTTTCCTTGCTCAGGACCATCTATGACTTTTATAATTGCATGGAAAGACTTTTGAACTCGGGGAAAATGCCACCTACAGTTGTCCATGACTAAATACTGGTTCTGGCCAGAAAATGCCAACTTTTTCCAAAGTCTGCCCTTGTGATTTGTTAATTGTCATTGCAAAAGCCAATTTTACAGGAAACTGCTTTTGACGCAATGTAAATGGGAAATCTGTGTTAGACGAAAACACGTGGCGTCAATTCTGCACTTCAGAACCGACAGAGACAGTATTTTAAATTTGGCAGATCGTGGTGGATAGTAGTTAAGGTGTGTTGCAGTAGATGGTGTGTGATGTACAGCAGGTTGGAGTGTGCCTTTGCTTCCCTGGAGCAGTGTGTGGTGGTGGTAGCTCATTTGCATATGGTTATGAACCCAGCCAGCCAGCCATCCAGGGACACAAATTGATAAATTATTATGTAAGATGTGTGTGTTGTCTGAAGAGTGAGAGAATGCATGCATGTCTACATGTTTTTGTGTCTCTGGTGAGAAAGATCTCATATTAATATTTTCCTGTTGAAAATTTGGGCTGAAGTGGAGAAGACCACTGGTACTAATGCACCTTTGTGTTTTCTAAATGAAGAGACAATTTCAGTCTGGGGAATTTACTCAGATAATCATTAAGTTATCTGAACAAAGAAATCTGAATACTATTTTCTTTTATTTCTCCCATTTATGATTTTTTTTTAATGTAAACTTTGTAAATGTATATCTCACATGCATCAACTGTAAATCATACTCTAGAGGCAATGAAGGGTGAAAATGACTTGCCAATTTTCTTGTTTCTCAGCCCACTGCTCCTAAGCTGCCAAATAGCCCATTTCCAGGACAGAGAGTTTTTGGCCAGCCTTGTTTTTAAACTTAGATCCCAATTCAGTGTGTTATTTGTAGTTCTTAATTTTATTCAGATTTGAAATCAAAACGGTAAGTCCCATAATGCACCAGGATAGGGTTGTCAGAAATCCAGGAGTGGCCTAAAATCCCCCTCCTGGAGCTATGTAACTTGGCAGCTCTAACCATTAACTTATTCCATTTGAATGATATGCTCAACTAGTCCTTAGGCCCACAGCTGGGTTCTACACTTTTCCCAAAAAGAAAAACAAAACAGTGGGGGTAGGGAAACTGAAGGGGAGAGAAAAAAGAAAAGTAGTAAAAAATATACAAATGTATATTTGCCTAGGGCAGTGGTTCCCAAACCTCTGGTCCTGGAGGCACCCCAGCCACAGTTAGGTTTTCATGATATCCACAATGAAATAGAGAGAGAGATTTGCATGCAGTGGAGGCAGCGCATGCAAATCTCTCTCATGAATATTCATTGTGGATATCATGAAAACCTGACTGGCTGGGGTGCCTCCAGGACCAGGTTTGGAAACCACTGCCCTAGGGTCTAATATAGGGGTCTTTTTACCAAGCTGCAGTAAAAGGGAACCCGTAGTGACTTTGCCAAAGGCTCCCTTTTACCACAGTGAGTACAAGGGTTTTTTTTCCAAAGTGGAAGTAAATGGCCGTGTGCCAAGTCAGCACATTGGCACATGGCCATTTACTTCCAGAGCCCTTACCACCTCCTATTTCGGAGGTTGCAAGGGCTCCAACGCTAATCCAGCAGTAACCAAGCAGCACGTGGCACTGCCTGATTACTACTGGATAAGCCCCCGACACCGGAAAAAACTGTTCCTAGTGTGGAAATGCCACATGGCAGAAGCTGAAACTACCATGGGCTCCTGAGCGAGCCCAGTAGTATGGCAAATTTGACGCAAGCCATTGATAAAAAGGTCCCATAGTTCTAATCCGACCCTGCTGCCAGTGGTCTTCATGGAAATTCAAACACCTGGGCACTGTGTTGCTAATTTCTTCCTGTCCTCACCTGGACTCAAACAGGCACAGCAGTGACATTAGTTTCACTGTCCTTCTTTCTAACCGCCTGGACTGGGCCACAGCATTATTGTATAATGTATAAATTATTTGTAAGTCAGTGAAGGTTGAAGTGTGAGCAGGCCATGGGCATGTTGCCACACAATATGCACAGCTTATAGAATCCTGTCAGTTGTGTATATTGATTGGTGCACCTGTGCATGCCAAATAACAGCAAGTATTGACCTGGCATAAGTGACCACGCCTAAATTTTAGCATGGAAATGCGGGTTTACGCTAGTGTTCTATAATGACTTAGACATGCCTAAGTGTCAATAGAGAATTGGTACCAAGTTTATCCCATTGTGGCTCTTTCTTCTTGGCACCAAATTATAGAATTACTCCTTAATTGTATGTTTTCTTCAATTATTGGTACTAATTGGCTCATTAGCAGTTTTGGCTGTGTGTGCATCTCAGGATAGCGCACAGTTTTGACCACAGAAATTTGTGTGCCATTTATAGAATCTGTGGGACAGGGGGGTAATTCTACATAGAGCACTATAAGTTAGGCATGAATTAGGTGCCTAATTGTAGGTGTAGAAATGGCAAAACAATGGCATGTATGCACCAAAATGGAAGTGAAACGACAGGTGCAAAATGCACCTACCATTCTGTAACTGGAGGTGTAAGTGTTCTTGCATGTAACTGCAAAGAGAGCATTTACCTCAGAGGGGCATGGGCAGGGCATGGGAATTCTTGCACTCACTCTATGGAATTCCCACATTTACGCAACTACTGCATTTAGGAGTGACCAGCCATTGACATGGCAGAAGTGGTTACATCTAAAGTTGGGTGCATAACTGGCACTTTTGCTAGTATTCTATAACAGATTTGGCACACAAATGTGCCATGATCAAACACTGAGTGTCCAAATTTTGGGTGCCTAACTTTTGGCGGTCGTTATTCAGTTGACCGCTAATATAGTTTGTATTTTATTGGTGCTTGGAGTTTATTCTTGATACTAAGCAGTGTTTGTTCTAGCAAATATCACTCTGTATTATATTGGCAAGTCCCTCAAAAGAATTCATAGTACACATATTAAAGTTTTAGATGTTAGTCGCATTATATACAGTATATAAAATGTCATGAGAACTCAGTCGTTTTATCTTTCGTTTTATGTTTTCAGTGTTATAAAGTTTTGTTAAAACTGAATCTCATTTTATAACCTGCTTTCATCAATAGTCTGATCACATTGTGTATAGCCTAGATTATTGGCATTCTTTCAGTGCTTCTATTCACTGAGGCCTCATAGATTGCTGCACGAGTGGCCTTTTTGGTCACAGCATGAATATGCCATTGAACCTTGAGCTGGTTTTTTTCTCATTGCTTTTTCTTTTTCATTTTGACAATGGTGACACTTCTACATGAACATGCTATGAAGTCATTATGCCTTCTCACAGCTCCTACCACATTTCTTGAAACATTGGTATAGTTCCTGCTCACAAAAGCTTCCAGCCTGTCTCTCAGTGCATGACTATGCTTTTTGTTTTCTTTCCCACACAAGTGCTAGAAGCTAGTCTCAACGGATGTAGCTCAGGGCTCCCATAGTAGGACCCCAGACAGAGATAGAGGAGCATTAGAATAGGATCCACGTTACAGAAACACTGCTTTACTGGAGGCTACCATAACAGGCACTAGAGAGTACCAGCTAAATGGATGCTAGTCTTTATATGCCTGGCAATGCTGTCACTTCCAGGTATTGGGGGGTAATATGAAATCCATAATTTGGTGCTGTCACTAACTCATGAACCAGGTAGAGTATTCTGCTCATCACAAGAGGCAACGTAGATGGTGATGTTAGCTATATTAGCCCCTACCTTCAAAGTGACTGTGGGCCAAAGATATGGATGTGACCTAGCTGCTTTATGTGAGCATGCAGTATATGACATGTCCTACTACCTTGCTGGCATTGCTGGCATGTGAATATTGAGGATATATAATGGATAAATGATATCATGAGCAGGTGTGAGGCATGGACCCTCCACAGACACAACCAAGCCACAGTGTAACAAAACTATTGGGTTGTGCATCAATTGTATACCCAGGCCTGTTCCTATTACAGGCCTGATAACTCAGGAACAAAACATAACCCTATTGTAAATCCATTCCAATACAAAGGGATCTGTTCCTAAAAGACTAAATCTAGTCAAAATTTACACAGGAGCATCACATTAAAGGTCAGCTTTCAACAGACAAGGAAGGGTCTGGCTTTTGTTGTGAGGTCAGCAATTCTGAGAACTTTCCAACCTTGACCACTCTTCTGGTTCCTTGTCTTCAACTCATAGAGATCTAAACTGAAGGGCTGTTCCTTCCTACTCTAGGCCTCCCTGTATTTTTCCAGCTCTGGAATTTTACTTCCACGTTACAGGACCACACCTTCCTGGCTTAGCAGTCTAGATCTTTAACTCTCTTAAAGCGGTTCTCTGCGGGAGCTTACTTAAGGGGGAACTGTGTGTATTTCACATACTTCATCACAGGATGCCTCAGTGGCAGCTACATATCTTCTTCCTATGCTAGTTCTTGTCTGCCTTGCTGCAGCAGGTTGGGCTGGGTCCTTTGCAGGGTCCTGAAGTGTGCTTTCAGTTACATCTAAGTCTCTCCATAATCAGAATATCCTAGCGAACAGGAGAGACATTTACAGGTTGAGTGGACATCATCATGGTTGGTCCATCTCTACATCCCACCTCACTGCCATTCTCACACCAGGTTAGTTATTATTTGCCACATCCAGGCAGCTTACAGGAACGATATTGGTGTAGTAGTTGAGTGAAGGCAATGGCATTTTGATATCCTGGGTCTGAGTTATATCTCTGCCACTACCACCCCTTGGGAGATAGTAACTGGCAATTTTGTGTCTGTGGACTTCATGGCCTTCCTTTATCATCAGCTTTTTGAATGTATTACTTTTAATGGGGGGTGGGGGGGGGGGGGGAGAGAGAAAAGCGTTGAGGCTTTCCTTCATAATAAGTCCCAAATGGTAGAAATACTAGCAGGCTTATTTTCGAAAGAGAAGGACGCCCATATTTCAACACAAATCGGGAGATGAGTGTCCTTCTCCCAGGGTCATCCAAATTGGCATAATCGAAAGCTGATTTTGGGCGTCCCCAACTGCTTTCCGTCGCGGGGATGACCAAAGTTCCTGGAGGTGTGTCAGAGGCGTAGCATAGGCAGGACTTGGGCGTGCCTAACACATGGGCGTCCTCGACTCATAATGGAAAAAAAAGGGCGTCCCTGATGAGTACTTGGGCGACTTTACTTGGTCCTTTTTTTGTTACGACCAAGCCATGAAAAGGTGCCCAAGCTGACCAGATGACCACCGGAGGGAATCGGGGATGACCTCCCCTTACTTCCCCAGTGGTCACTAACCCCCTCCCACCCTCAAAAAAACTTTTAATAATATTTTTTGCCAGCCCCTATGCCAGCCTCAAATGTCATACCCAGCTCTATGACAACAGAATGCTGTTGTCCTGGAGCAGTTTTAGTGGGTGCAGTGCACTTCAGGCAGGCGGACCCAGGCCCATCCCCCCCTACCTGTTACACTTGTGGTGGTAAATGTGAGCCTTTTAAAACTCACCAGAAACCCACTGTACCCACATGTAGGTGCCCCCTTCACCCATAAGGGCTATGGTAGTGGTGTACAGTTGTGGAGAGTGGGTTTTGGGGGGCTCAGCACACAAGGTAAGGGAGCTATGCACCTGGGAACAATTTATGAAGTCCACTGCAGGGCCCCCTAGGGTGCCCGGTTTGTGTCCTGGCATGTCAGGGGAACCAGTGCACTACGGATGCTGGCTTCTCCCATGACCAAAGGGCTTGCATTTGGTCATTTCTTAGATGGGCGTCCATAGTTTCCATTATCACCGAAAATCAGAAACGATCAAGTCTAAGAATGACCATCTCTAGGGGCGACCTAAATGTTAAGATATGGGCATCCCAGACCGTATTATTGAAACGAAAGATGGATGCCCATCTTGTTTCGATAATACGGGTTTCCTGTTTTTAGGCTGCTTGTATCCCTTCCCAAATTAGCATGAACCAACCATTCTCAACTGGGAGGGGTAAAAGAAACCAAACCTACAAGAATATGAGAATGTACCTTTCATTCACTTACCTATACAAATACAATAGTTTCTCATGAGAGATCAATTCAGTAACATAAAAAGCTGTTCACTGAAACTGCTTCTCTGAAATACTCTTCTGAAACGGCAGCTTCTATCGTTTGTTTCAGACAATGATTTACATGACTCTTTTTCTGCAAACTGTCCTTCTCACAGATTATTATCTGATTCCCAACCTCTGGTTTTCTTCATCTGTTAAACAACATTCTTCTGCTGTTTACACTATCCTCTTTCCTATCCTCTTTCCCAGGGCCTGCCTTGCCTGTAGGGGTATCATAATAGATCATAAATACCAGAGATCATGCAGGCTCATCAATCTCTGATAGACTCCAAAGTCACACAGGCTCATCAATCTCTGGCCTTTTAACCCATTCCATAGTGCATGACTGTGCCCATATTTCTTCATTCTCTGCCCCTTCGCTGGGACATCCTGCGAGGACATCCTCAGGAAAACTTGGACACCCCTTTCAATTATGCCCCTCCATGTCTGTTGTATCCTTCTGAGATGGAGCACAGATCTTAGGGCCTCTGATCATCTATTTTTCCTACACTGCCTTGGTCCCCTAAACTCTTATATGGAGAAACCATTATATGATATTTATATGGGGAGAACTCATGTGTCTACTCCTGTAGGTTTAATTCCTTCGTTATATGGGTATCTAACTACTCTTTGCCTAGGTGCATGGGTACATGATTTGTAGTTACATTGCCAGGGTTATCCAGATGGATTCCCAGACTTTCCTGTCTGTAGCATGGTCTGGCCTCTGATCCCTAGGTCACAATAGTGTTCCCCTATTGGGGATCACCATTCATTCCAGGAGATCACTCTCTGCCTCAGAGAAATCCCTCTCTTTTCTGGTATCCATGTTGGTGTTCTCTATAGAAAGTACACTAGAGACTGCTGGGTAACACAGGTCCAGAAACATATCATCCTTAGCCCCACAGAGCAAGCTATGCCATACACATCCAGAGAGAAGAAAGACACATGTACCTGTCAATCCAGAGCTCACACATGTGCCCTCCATGGTAATTCCTGCTTGAAATGCCGCCACATCCATGTGTACATGGCTGTAAAGTATTTGACTGCTTTCAAACTGTATGTGTTGATGGCACATGTACACATGGATGTCCATCTTCCTAGCCACGTGCACTTTTTCACACCTACTTTGGAGAATAGGTTTTTTTTTGCAAATGAATCTGATGGCATTTTGCACAATTGACACACGTACTTCTATGTATATTTTCTGCTCTGCTTTCAGCAATAGAGCACAGTATTTGAACAATAGTACACATTATTGCACAATAGTGAGCACCATTTATATATTTTATTTTAAAAGGTTTATAACCCACTGTATTTGCAAATCTAGGTGGTTCATGAAATTACATACATGACTTAATATAAATAAAGCTATACATCAAATATAAAAGCAGACATAATGAAAGCAGTGCACACTTCCTTGCTGCAACATTAAATAAGGGTGCCAAAAAATGTGCCTTCAATCTTTTGTGACACATAGAGGTAGAGATTTGCAAAGCATTGAACCTGCTATGTGTGGGAAAGTACGGGGTACAAATGTAATAAATAAATATATAAAGATATGAGCACAAATTTCACCTAATTGCACCTGAGTCAAGAATGAAATTTCCAATAAGTTCAGACCAGTGGACCTAAGGGGGTGAGGAGATAATAAATCTTGAGCACAGAACAAATGCTAAATGGGCATTATTGCTCAAAGCTTTAAAAATTAAAATCAATATCTTAATTTGTAATATCCATAGTAGAGGCAGCCGATGAGGATCACACAGAACTTCACACACCTGATAAAACATGCATAGCACCATTTTCATGATTTGAGGAGCTCACAGAGATGGACCTGGAATGCCTAATACAAGCCATTACAGTACTTGAGATTACAGACTATCATGGATTGTAAAACCATTCTAAAGTTATCATAGGATTTAAAAAGGGCTTCAAACATACTAAAATATATTAAAAAAAAAAAACATTTTCCACAATAAATTGAATCTGAGGCTTTATATTCAGACCAAGGTCAATTGGCAACAGTCAACAATGGGGATAGACCAAGAGTCAATAGTAAGCAAGGAAGGGATCTCATGAGGTGAATGCCAGCCAAGCACTGTGATTTTAGTTTTACCAACATTTAAAGCTAACTTATTAAAACTCATCCAATGCTTAATATACCAGATGCACAGTACGAGTAAGGATAGCTGATATGTCATTACTAACCTGTAAAAAACATTGAAACCTTTCAGCGTAAAGGCTGGAATTGCTTAACTATTGTCTCTAAGGCAATATATGGCAGGGCATCTGCTTCTCTTTTCTCTATATTTACTTCTTTTCAATCTTCTTGCTTACTTTGTTCATCTCAGGAAGCTCCACTTAAATGTTTCATCTGTGAAGCTGATTCGTAAGAGCTCTGTACAGATATGTGCATTTACTGTGGAATACCTTTCCTGTTCAGGTCTGTCAGGAAATAGATATGTGTAACGATAAAACAAAAGTACTCTTGAGGCGTGAAGTTGTGAACACTTGTTAAACCAAAATATACTTCACTGAGACTAGTGTCACAGCTAATCTCTACATTTATGTGAAAAACAGAAGGAGAAGCCTCAGAAGTTCATAGTGGCACTAACATTTGGTGCTCTTATATACTTTCATTCATTGGCATAGAAACCTGCTTATGTGGATATTTTCTTCAAGAATCTTAATTAGAACAGGTGAAAACTCTAAAAAATTAAAAGATAGCACTTGGGGTCCTTTTACTAAGCGGCGGTAAGCACTACTGTGTGCTTCCCTTGTACCAAAATGCACTACCGTTTGGTGTGCTTAGGTGCCCTGCGGTAGGAGCTGGCCAAGTTGGAGGAGGTTCTCCTCTGGTGAAAATTTGCTGCCAGTTAAGTGATATTATATGCTAATATTATAATTTTCTCCTCTAATTAAATAGTCCCTAACACCTAGTGTTTAAATCATTTTTAACTATAACCAATATTTTTCAAAGTATCTTTTTTCGGGGATATTCAGAATTTTTAACAGCGCAACCATCCAATCATTTTTCAATATAGTGATGGTGCTGTTTAACTCGTCATAATTCCACCCGTTTTCTTATTACTGTTTAATTAACCAAATCTAAAAGTCTTTATATAGTAAGTTCAAACTTCTCAAATAATGAACTGCAAATCAAATAAATCAAATAAATCAAATAAATATAAATATAACTTAGCTTTTAAATAGCTGTATGTAACATTGATTCTCCAACTTCAAACCTCCGCCAACTTGGCCAGGTTTCGAATTTTCTTCATCAGGGAAGAGGTTTGCATCTTAGATATTGTTTCGGCATCAAAATAAAATGGCAGCCATTTTATTTTGATGCCGAAACAATATCTAAGATGCAAACCTCTTCCCTGATGAAGAAAATTCGAAACCTGGCCAAGTTGGCGGAGGTTTGAAGTTGGAGAATCAATGTTACATACAGCTATTTAAAAGCTAAGTTATATTTATATTTATTTGATTTATTTGATTTATTTGATTTGCAGTTCATTATTTGAGAAGTTTGAACTTACTATATAAAGACTTTTAGATTTGGTTAATTAAACAGTAATAAGAAAACGGGTGGAATTATGACGAGTTAAACAGCACCATCACTATATTGAAAAATGATTGGATGGTTGCGCTGTTAAAAATTCTGAATATCCCCGAAAAAAGATACTTTGAAAAATATTGGTTATAGTTAAAAATGATTTAAACACTAGGTGTTAGGGACTATTTAATTAGTGGATTATGTTTTAATCCCCACACCATGTAAATCGTGGTCTCCTTAAATTAGAATATTATAATTTTGGCATGATTTTGGAAATGAAGTTCAAATACACAAAAAGCATTGTAAAAATTAACAAAATAAAATAAGTGGATCAATGACGATTTGCGCCACAACCATTACTTCAAAGGAACAAAATGTTCGTATGGTGTGTGCTGAAGTATACTCTGATGATCCCTTTCTAAAAAAATATCTTTATTTTTTATTTATACTGATATGGTGAAGTCCTGGTATGATAAATAGTGCATGTAGATGTGAAATTATTTGACAAGTATTTCTAGAGTATTTCTACAAGAAACATCCTTAATGAAACAAACCATTCCTTAAACCACCCAAGTACATCAAAAAACACTTCTCACATGACCTTACCTAACACCTTCCATCTAAACCCTCTTTACCTTCAGCTTACTATCGACTGTATTTAAAATCATGTAACGACTAGATCATTACAACAATCTGTAAGCCACATTGAGCCTGCAAAAAGGTGGGATAATGTGGGGTACAAATGCAATAAATAAATAAAATAAATAAATAAATAGAGTTAAGTGTTTGGGACATTGCATGTACACTTAGACTGCAGTAGTACAGGCACCTGCACTTGCCTTTATTTTTACTATTCTTTTAAGGTGGGAGGGTGGAATTAAATGATTATATATGCTATTGAAGCTTGGATGAGTTGGGCAAGCTAGTATGTTTAAAAATCCCCATTTTCCCCTGATTTACTTTGGATGTGTTTGCTCTGAAGAATATTGATTGGAGTTATTTTTTTGATCAATTGCCAGATGATTGTTTTGTTTTTTTCAATATAGACTGTGAGTTCTCAACCCTCCCTGTTTTCACTGTTTTGGCAAATAGCATTGTCAAGGGTTGTATTGAGAAGAGAAAGAGGAGTAGGGGAGAACAGCAAACCTGCAGGCAGTAAGAATGAGGATATCAACGGTCCTTTCTATTTTTAATTCTTCTGCTTCAGTTGGCCAACACCTCTAGCTCTAATCTTTTTTTCTTAAATACTGAAAAGCAATCCCTCCTTACATACATTGGACTGCAAGCACAACTACAGACTATAAGACTGTTAGGCTAACCTATTGGATTTCCTATAACCCATTAGCGCCCAGTGTTCCCATAATAAGCCATATGGGAACAAATTGATTTGTTCCCATATGGGAACGTTGGGCACTAATGGGATAAGCTAGTAGCCTCCTTTGAACAAAATTAGCTGCCCATGTGAGTGAACTGGGTAACAATTTTTGTGAGACATTTTAGGCTAACTCCACTACACGTCCAATACAAAAAGATATTAGAAAGCAAGGAGATACAAAACCTAACGCAGCTGAATCAGATAGGTAAAATGTTTTTACTCCAAATGTATATTTTAAAAAATCTTACATAATGCAGATGTAGAAACAATATGGCATCAATTTGTTCTCATACAATATATACATCAAACATGTCTACATCTGAATCAAATGTCGAACATGTTTTGGAATCAAGCCTGCCACAGGGGATTTAGCTTTAATATAGTTGATAACAAACAACAGACAGCCAGATAAAATTGTCAAAGTGGAAAATTATAGAAGATGGTATAGTCTGCCCTAATATCTTACAGAAGACATCAAGGGCAACTTTTCTCATACATGGTGTTAATATGATTTTCAATGGGCTTCATCTGACTGGTAAACATCAACCAATAACAAATGTATCACACAGCAAAGTATTGCAACAGATTCACAGCAGAGAATGAAGTGAGTAACACATTTTTGTGAGAAATTTCAGTTCAGGGTTGGTTGAAAAAGGAATGCCATACTTAATATTGAAAGCCCTCTAACTCACCTTCAATTCTTACTGAAAAAGTGTTGTCTTCTTTTCATTAAACATATAGAGAAAACTTTTTTGGGATTTTTTCTGATGTCTGTAGGGAAATGCAGAGGTGTCAAATACAGTTTTTGTTGTTGCGGCCAGGTGACCTTCAGATTGGTGCAAACTTGCAAAGTGTGTCATCAGATGCCAGTCTACAAAATACGTGTTTTTTAAATCCTTGGCACCTTACTACTTTCCTGGCCTCCAAGCAGCCTAAAGGTCTTCCACAGCAAGTGTCTGTGGATACTCTTAGTAATGTATAACTCTTGTTATTAGGTCAATGAAACTTGCTTTCATGTCAGATTTGTTTATTCTTTATATGATTTTCAATTAAGGTCTCATAAGAATAGCCATCAAGTCCAGTATCCTGTTTCCAACAGTGGCCAAGCCAGGTCACAAGTACCTGGCAGAAACCTAGTTATTAGCAACATTCCATGCTACCAATCCTGGGGCAAGCAGTTGCATCCCCATGTCTGTCTCAATAGCAGACTATGGACTTTTCCTCCAGAATCTTGTCCATTCCTTTTTTAAACCCAGATAAGCTCACCTCTGTTACTATATCCTCCAGCAGTGAATTCCAGAGCTTAACTAATGTTTGAATGAAAAAATATTTCCTCCTATTTGTTTTAAAAGTATTTCCATGTAATTTCATTGAATATCCTTTGTTCTTTATACTTTTTGAAAGAGTGAAAAATTTATTCACTTTTACCCGTTCTACACCACTCAGAATATTATAGACCTCATCATACCCCTCCCCCCCTTCAGCCATCTCTTTTCCAAGTTGAAGAGTTCTAACCTATTTAGATTTTCCTCATATGGGAGGCGTTCCATCCCCTTTATCATTTTAGATACTCTTCTTTGAACTAGAGACTTGCAAGGAAACGGGGTTCACGGAAATCCCGCGGAACCCGTAAGATTCTCACAGGGATGGAAGCAGTTCTGCAGGGATCCCATGGGTTCCTGCGGGGACGGAAGCAGTTCCTGCGGGGTTCTCGTGGAAGTGTATGCTGCACTTGCACCAGCCTCTTACCTACCGAGTACCAAGTTCTTTGAGTTCTGTCTCCTCCTCCTCCTTCTTGCTTTAACAGCACAGATGTGGAAAGTCTCCGTTAAGGAGGTGGCAGACACATAAATGGTGATGAAATTCAAAAAGGTATGGGATGAACACAGATGATCTCTAATTAGAAAATGGAAGTTATAAAAAAAACTAAACTTAAATGGCTGAATGTGTGTGGATGTGTCAAGTGACAGATGGCAACTCTGGCTGTGATGAACTAGGGCCGATACCAGGAGACCTGTATGGTCTGTGTCTCATATGACAATCTGGTTTTAAGATGGGCTAGAAAGGGCTTAGACAGCAACTTTAGTGGCTGGAACATGAGGACAGTGCTGGACAGAATTTTACGATCTGTGTCCAGCAAATGAGAAGATAAATAGGCTGGAGAGGGCTTCGAGGGCAACTCCAGGAGTTGGAACATAAAGATAGGACAAGGCAGACTTCTATGGTCTATGTCCCAGAAACACCACAGAAAGACCATAATCAAGTATATAATATCACATTCATTGTTGATTTAATCATGAATTGATAATGATTAAAACTATTGGGCAGACTGGATGGACTGTTCCTGTTTTTATCTGCTGTCATTTACTATGTTACTATTAATCCTCTCTGCTCCTGGGCTGATGTACAGACTTCAACTCTGACATAGGCATGAGCATCAGATATCACTTGACCTATTGGCGTGTGCATTTGGCGATCTCTTAGCACACAGTGCCAGTGAATCGTCGGAGTCTTACATGTGCACACTAGAGTGTTCCAACTTCCATTCCTTTCTTGCCTGCAGTGCTGCAGCTCAACCCAGAGAGCAGACAGGAATTTTTTTTAATGTACCATTAAATCCTTGCAAGGACAAGTTAGATTCCCCACGGGGATGAGTAGGGATGGGTTAAATTCCCCATGGGGACAGATGGGGATGTGTTAGATTCCAGCGGGGACGGGTGGGGACGGGTTGGATTTCTGTCCCCGTGCAACTCTCTACTTTGAACCTTTTCTAATTCTGCTATATCTTTTTTGAGATAAGGTGACCAGAACTGACCGCAATATTCAAGGTGAGGTTGCACCATGGAGTGACACAGAGGCATTATAATATTCTTGGTCTTATTTTGCATCCGTTTCCTAATAATTTGTAGCATTCTGTTTCCCTTTTGGCTGCCACCACACACTGGGCAGAAGATTTCAGTGTATTATCTACAATCTCAATTCATATCCTCTATTTCTACCACCTTCCAGTCTCCATAAAAGGTTTGTTTGCGGATTAATACCTTTCAAATATTTGAATGTCTGTATAATGTCACCCCTGTTTCTCCTTTCCCTCAAGGTACACGTGTTCAGGTCTGCAAGTCTCTCCTTGTACGGTTTGCAACACAAATCCCATACTATTTTTGTAGTTTTGCACTGCTTCCAGTCTTTTTACAATATGCTTAGGTGAAAATCCTAGTGCCTAAAACAATGTGCATCAATTTAGGCAAAATGAAAATGTGGCCTAAATCCCTGCATGTAAATGTACACACAATGGGCCATATTCTATAATTACACACATAAATTTTGGTTTGCCCACAAAATGCCCATTTCCCCACCCATAACCACACCCCTTTTGAACTGCGCACATCAGGGGTGTAGCCAGACCGGTGGGAGAGGGGTCCAGAGCCCGAGGTGAGGGGGGACATTTTAGCCCCCCATGGCGCCACCGCCAGCACCACCACCAACTTTGACCCCCCCCCTGCCGATGACCCTCTCGACCCCCCTCCCACTGACAACCCTCCCCCGCTGCCATCGCCTACCTTTGCTGGCAGAGGACCCCAACCCCCACCAGCCAAGGTCCTCTTCTTCCAGCGCAAGGCTTCGTTCTGTTTCTGTGAGTCTGACGTCCTGCACGTTGTATGTGCAGGACGTCAGACTACAGAAACAGAATGAAGCCTTGCACCGGAAGAAGAGGACCTGCCACTGCGACCTGAGGTAACATGAATGATTTAAAGGCAGGGTGGCAGGAAGGACAAGAGGGCTGTTGTGGGAGATGACAGTGGGCAGGTGAGGGCTGGGGTTCAATGACCTTGGATGCTTAAAACGGAGGCAGGTGGGGGTTGGGGCGCCTCACTGGACATGGATTGGTTGGGAGGAGAGGGGGAATCGCTGGGATGGGATGGGATGCAAGGGGAGAATCGCTCGACATGGAGAGGAGGGCAGGGCAGGGGACAGAGGAGAAATTGCTTAGATGAGAGTCACTGGCCATGGAGGGGAGGGCAGGGCAAAGGAGAATCGCTGGACATGGATGGGAGGGGAGGGCAGGACAGAGAAAAATCACTGGACATGGATGGGATAGGATGGGAAGGGAGTGCACGGCAGAGGAGAATCGCTGGACATGGATGGGAGGGGAGGGGAGAATCGCGGGACATGGTTGGGATGGGAGGGCAGGGCAGAGGAGAATTGCTGGACATGGATGGGAAGGGAGGGGAGAATCGCTGGACATGGAGGGGAGGGCGGGGAGAGAGGAGAAATCGCTTAGACGAGAGCCTTCCTAGGTCCCGTTTCATTTTTTGCGAAATGGGCTTTGTTGCTTGTCTTATTATATTGCTATGTGATGTACTTCTCTGGGTATGACCAGTTTTCTTGGATTTGTGATCCGCATTGAACCAGATTTTTTTTCAGGTATATGTGGAATAGAAGTATAAATACTATACTATACTATACTATACTATATCTCTTCTTCCTTTATGAAGATAAAAGGGATGCAGAGGGTCCTTAGACCTTCTAGCACCATGTGTACCTCAGTCTCACTCCTTGTGCCCTAGTTGTGCTAGTCTGGGTAACATAGCAAGTAAGGTTCTTTTGCTAAGATCTGTGTTGCTAAGGCATTGACTTGAAGGCTTTCCCCTAGAAACAATGATCAGTGGCCAAAGAGGATATAGAAAAGCCAAAGATATGGTTTTACTATGAAGTCATTATTTTATATTAGAGTAGGTTTCCTGTGCCACCAGTTTCTCCCATCTATTCTAACAGACATTCCCTACATTCCCTTGAGGAATAAGATAAGTTTCAGTCCATTTCTGTCTTCTTCTAGGAAAGGTCCAAATGTTCTTTGGAGACACCATACTCTTCCCATCCACTACTGAGGTCAGACAGGTGGCATTATTTCATTTATAATAGTATTGGCACTGTGAATTCAAGCAGGCACCCCTTACTACTGAATTCTCAAGGGCCCTACATATACATTTACATGCACAGGGGCGATTAATGCAGGCACCTCTAGTTCTACCACCTTCCTGTTTCTGGAAAAGTTTTGTTTGAGGATTAATACCTGTCAAATATATGAATGTCTGTACCATATCACCACTGGTTCTCCTTTCCTTTGGTGTATACATGTTCAGTTCATCAAGTCTCTCCTTGTACGTCTTACTATGCAAAACACATACCATTTTTGTCACTTTTCTTTGAACCACTTCCAGTCTTTTTACATCCTTAGCAAGATACGGCCCCCAAAACTGAACACAATACTCCAAATGGGGCCTCACCAATGACTTCTACAGAGGCTACTATTACTACTATTACTTATCATTTCTATAGTGCTACTAGACGTACGCAGCGCTGTACACTTGAACACGAAGACATCAACACCTCCTTTCTTCTACTGGTTATACCCTTCTCTATGCAGCCTAGCATCCTTCTGGCCATGGCCACCGCATTGTCACATTGTTTCGTTGCCTTGAGATCCTTAGACACCATCACTCCAAGGTGCCTCTCCTGAGCCGAGCTTATCAATTTCTCCCCTCCTATCCAGTATATCTCTTTTGGATTTTTGCACCCCAAGTGCATCACTTTGCAATTCTTCGCATTAAATTTTAACTGCCAGACCCTTGACCATTCTTCCAACACTTGGAGATCCACCCTCATGGTTTCTACACCCTCCAAAGTATCCACTCTATTGGCTATCTTCATGTCATCTGCAAAAAGGCAAACTTTTCCTTCTAACTCTCCAGCAATGTCTCTCACAAATATATTAAACAGAATTGGCCCCAGCACCGACCCCTGAGACGCTCCACTGTTCATTTTACTTTCCTCCGAGTGGGTTCCATTTACCACCACCCTCTGTCACCTGTCAGTCAACCAGTTTTCAGACCATTTTACCACTTTGGGTCCTAAGTTCAGCCCTCTCAGCTTATTCATGAGTCTTCTGTGAGGGACCGTTTCATAGGCTTTGCTGAAATCCAAGTAGATTACATCTAGCGCATGTTCTTCATCCATTTTTTTGGTCACCAAGTCAAAGAATTCAATCAGATCTGTTTGGCAGGATTTCCTTTGGTATAGCCATGTTGCCTTGGATCCTGTAACCCGTTGGCTTCCAGAAAGTTAACTATCCTTTCCTTGAGCAGCGACTTCATTATTTTTCCTACCACCGATGTGAGGCTTACAGGCCTTTAGTTTCCCACTTCTTCCGTCCCCGATTTTGTGAAGAGGGACCACATCAGCTCATCTCCAGTCCTGAGGAGCTTCTCCCATCTCTAAAGATCTATTAAATAACTCTCTTCTGTGAACACAGAAGTATTTGTTTAGCACATTCGCATTATCCTCATCACTCTCCACATAGCTATTCTCAGCATCTTTCAGTCTTACAATTCCATTCCTAACTTTTCTCCTTTCTCCAAAATATCTGAAAAAGGTCTTGTCACCTCTCTTTAAATCTTCCTCCTGTGCTTTTGCTTGCCATATTTCCCTCTTGGCTTCTTTGAGTTTAAGCTGATAATCTCTTCCTTGATCCTCCTGTTGTGTTCTTGAACAAAGCCTCTTTTGCCCTTATTTTTTCAGCCACCTGCTTGGAGAACCATTAAGGCTTTCTGTTTCTCTTGTTTTTGTTTACTTTCCTTGTGTAAAGATCAGTTGCCATTCTTATAGCTGCTTTTAGATTGGATCACCGCGCTTCCACTTCACCTGTGCCTACCCATGCCATCAGCTCCTTCTTCAGGTATTCCCCCATTTTACCAAAATCAGCATGTCTGAAATCCAGCACTTTGAGTTTTGTGTGGCTGCACTCTGGTTTTGCTCTTATGTCAAACCATATCATGCTATGATCACTATTGCCTAGATGGGCACTCACCTGGACATTGGAAACACTGCCTTCTTTTGTGAGCACTAGATCCATCGTTAATCCTTACCTCTTGGGTTCTGTCACCATTTGTCTGAGCAACGCACTTTGAAAGGTATACATGATCTCTATACACGGTGGTAAAACAATTGGTGCCAAAAAAGTGCTATTCTATAAAACATGCTTAAAGTTAGGAGCGGTTTATAGAATAGCGCTTATGCTCGAGAATTGTGGTTAACTTTAGGCGTAGCCATTTCCACCAACTGAAATGTGGTGCAAATGTATGCACCTAAATTAAGTGTGTATTCCCCTCATTCTATAACAACACATGTAAATATGTAAACGCCCCCATTCTACCATGACCCTTCCATTTATGCACCTCCTTTTTGAACTCACACATAAAATTTAGGTGTAGATCCCACACCTAAATTTATGCACGTATATTAGTGCCAATAATTAGTTGTTAACAAGCCAATCATCAGAGCTAATTAGCTCATTATTCAATTAAAATTGTGCATGTAAATTGGGCATGTAACCAAATTTGCATGCACAATTTTTAGAGACTTTTATAGCATTTGAGGGATTATATACAGTGTGTGAATAATGATTCTACTTGTATTGCACCCAAACGTTTCCCCTAAACATGCCTAAATATGGGTCATATAAAATATGCACCTTCTTGTTAGTGCATATACACTGTGATAAGGTCACATCCAGGAAAATTGGGTTAAGGCAGTTTCAGTCTGAAATACAAGTCCCAGAAGGCATTGCAGGCAAGGAGCCAGAGGGTGAGATGAAGAACCCGGACTGCACTCCTAGCTGCAATCGGGGAAGACATGGGTGTAAGCTTGCAGGTTCGGGAGAGTGGCTGCCACTAGGCGGAAAGAGAGTTAGGAAACCCTGTGTGCAGGAGCTCATCATGGGTCTCATTAGTCTAATGCTTAACTCAGCTGGTATGAGTGTGGGGAAGCTAATGGAAGGAGAATGATTGGTTGTGGTAGCTGAAGCCAGGGATTGATTAGGCAGGTGGGAAGAAGTCCCAGCAGTTCAGTTCAGGAGGAGAGAAGCAGTTGCAGGCTGAAAACCCTTGGGCAGGGAGGTCTCTAAAGTATTTGCAGGCTGAAAACCCTTGGGCAGGGAGGTCCCTAAAGTACTGAAGCAGGCTGAAATCCCTTGGGTAGGGGGAGTCCCTAAAGTATTGAACTCTCCTGAAGGTAAAGAGGATAGAAGGTAGAGACTGCTGCTTGGTGACTGAACTGTGATGATGAACTGAAAGAACTGTTTGTCTTGGGAATTGAACTACTGTTTATTGTGCATTGGATAAAGAGCCCAGACTGGAGCTGACTGTAAGCCTGTATGGAATCCTGGTATGTGCTGATAGCCTGCTGCTTAAAGGGGACTGTTGGCCACACACTTTCAGGTGGCTTATATGTACTTAAGATTGAAGGTGAATAATGTTGTTGGAACTGTGTATTAGAAACCTGCATGGAATAAAGGTCCTTAAGATTGAAGTTACTGGTGGACATCTATTTCTTCTTTGTACCGGGAGCCTGTGTCTGGAGGAGATTGTTCTATCCTTGGCTGCACAAGGAAAGTACCTGGTTACAACACATGCAATTCCTGATATAATTATCCAAAAGCCCTTTTGTGAGCAGAAAATGTCCTTTACACATCAAAAATCCTTTATAAAATTACCTGCAGTGTGCCTGAATATCACTGGTATTTGTATGGTGGAGTCTTTTGCCCTCATTCTGCATTCACTCTGCCCTAACTCCTCCCGGGCGCTCTCAGTACAGTTCTGCAACAGTTAGAATTTTAGTGCTACTATCCAGACACATTTAATGGGGAAAGTTATCAACACAGGCTACTGTTAAGATGGATTATTTTACCAGAAGTTGGTATTTTATGCAATAACAGCCTGTAGTAAAACAGCACGACTTGTAGCAAAATAACCCGTCTTAAGGTAGCCCCCATTGATAATTTTGCTCCTTATCAGTGTCTGCTAAATACTGTATATATGTCCTTTTGAATGCTGACCATTTATTTGGAGCTTTTTAAGATATTTCATTTATCAGTTTAGCATCTCCAATATATCTGCTGTCCTGATGGTTGCTAATTGGAAGGGACTGGAGCACTTACTTTTCTTCACTCGCAAAAAAACAAAAAAGGAATTTAGGCAAACTGACAGGTGATCGCTGGCAATCTTCCGACATAAATCGGGAGATGGCCGGTGATCTCTCAAAAGCAGCGAACTCGGTATAATCAAAAGCGACTTTTTTGACAGCATTGCCGCTTTCCCGTCGCCGCGCCGGAGAAAGTTCAAGGGTGTGCCGGCGGCGTAGCGAAGGCGAGACATGGGCGGGCATGGGTGTGGCTACCAGATGGCTGGCTTTCGCAGATAATGGAAAAAAAGCGGCGTTAAGTAGTATTTCGCCGGGTTTACTTGGTCCTTTTATTTTCATGACCAAGCCTCAAAAAGGTGCCCCAACTCACCAGATGACCACCGAAGGGAATGGGGGATGACCTCCCCATACTCCCCCAGTGGTCACCAACCCCCTCCCACACTAAAAAAATAAAAATAAAAACCTTTTTTGCCAGCCTCAAATGTCATACCCAGCTCCTTGACAGCAGTATGCAAGTCCCTGGAGCAGTTTTTAATGGGTGCAGTGCACTTCAGGCAGGCAGACCCAGGTCCATCCCCCCCTACCTGTTACACTTGTGGTGTTAAGTGTTGAGCCCTACAACCCCCCCCCCCCCAAAACCCACTGTACCCACATGTAGGTGCCCCCCTTCACCCATAAGGACTATGGTAGTGGTGTAGAGTTGTGGGGAGTGGGTTTTGGGGGGGGGGGATTTGGGGGGCTCAGCACCCAAGGTAAGGGAACTATGCACCTGGGAGGTATTTGTATATTTTAAAAACATTTTTAGAAGTGCCCTCTAGGGTGCCCGGTTGCTGTCCTGGCATGTCAGGGGGACCAGTGCACTACAAATGCTGGCTCCTCCCATGACCAAATGCCTTGGATTTTGCTGGGTTTGAGATTTCCAGCATTTTTTTCCATTATCACTGAAAAACAAAACCGGCCATCTCAAACCCGGCGAACTCTGGCATTTGGCCAGGCTAAACCGTATTATCGAAAAAAAAGATGGCCGGCCATCTTTTTCGAAATACGGTTCCTGCCAGCTGTTGCGCCGCCGCCAAAATAGATCGCCGGTGATCTATTTCGCCGGCGACGTTTGATTATGTCCCTCTGAGTCACATAACAGAAAGCTCTTACTGTAATCAAATTTCTGATCTATCAGAGTGCAGTGGAACAAATAGAAGACTACAAAGAACGTTTCCTATGCTAAATTGAGAAATCTTAGCGTTAATGATGTCTGCTTTTCTTCAGACATGATCCATATGGATTCTGCTTGTGCCTATCTAGATAAACCTACTTCCATGTGAAAGGAAATACATTTTGAGTATCCGTTAGGCACAGCTCATCTCTCTACTTATTGCATTTTTCAGGCCAGTGACATGGATGTTGAGAAGGGTTATTCACTAAGCACCTCCAGTGCCACTCTTATTTATAGCCAGCTGCCGTCATTCTGTTTTCCATTTACTTAATTATGGCCATTTATGATATTTGCAAAGTATTTATTCCCACACATCTAATTCTCTGCACAGCTCACCACTATATCTGAAAGGACATTTTATGCTAATGATGCTTAAAGTGGAATTATCTTCATGCAGGTCCATCATGTTCCTCCCTTTACATATAGGGTATTTAAGCCAAATCCTGTCTCCGGAATAGTTTTGCAGTACTGACAGTTTTTAATATCCTTCATCCTTATACTTGTTTCTGTTAACAGGAATGCACATTGCACAAGATGAATATGGGTTAAAAACTCATCTTATGCCTTTATTCTTGAGCTTTTCCAAACGGTGAGTTTCATGTTCATCATTCCTTCCATTCAGTATGAACTTCAGATAATAAAATACATGCCTATTTTTAGATGGCAAAGAACATGCCTATTTTGGGGCTCTTTAATTAAAATGCATTAAGATTTGCTGATAATGCAGCTTAACACATGACTTTACTGTGCATTAGCTGCAAATGTAACATGGCAATTAGTGGAGGTGTTTCTATTCAGATCCTATATTAATGCTTCTATTAGTGCATGGTACCTACTCACAGTTAATGCTGGAGCACTTACTGCTTCCTATTTAGGAGGTGCTAAATGCTCCCATTAGCCAGTTAGCACACAATGGGGCGCTTTTATTAAAGGGTTGGTGTGTGGCAACAGGATTGCCGTGTGCCAATTCGGAACTACCACTGGGCTACTGCAGGAGCCCAGCAGTAGTTCCCACCTCCAGCACATGCCATTTCCAGCGCTACAAAAATATTTGAATTTCAATTTTTGTAGTGCCATTGCTTACCTGGTGGTAATCGTTACCCAGTTACCACCAGGTTAGCACTGGAGCCCTTACTGCCACCTCAATGGATGGCGGTAAGTGCTCCCCCCCTGAAACAGATGCGTAGCAAGTGATTTACTTACCACATGACCATTTCTTTTTCAGCATAAAAGGCAGCCTTTTACCCGCTGTGGTAAAAGGGGGTCTCAGCGCATGTCAAAAACACACACTGAAGCTAGCACGGGCCTCCTTTTACTGCAGCTTGGTAAAAGAACCCCAGTAAGTATAACGCTCTAACTGGCTAACACTTCCACACCCACTTTCTTCCCATGCCACACCTCTTGTCAGAAAAGAAAAAAACAGGAAAATTCAGGAACACACCAGATTCTATATAGGTCATCCAAAGTTGGGTGCCGGAATTTGCACGTGGATCAAAGATCCGCATACAAATGAATGAGGGCACCAAATTCAGTCAAGCACTTAATTGGTGCTCATTGGTGCTTGATTGAATTTGCACACGGATCTTCCCTATGTGCTATTCTAAAACTTGGTGTCTAATTTTTCTTATACACAACCAATAAGGGGACATGCCCACTGTTCCCTCTAAGCTAAGCTGGAGTCCTCCAACTGCATTGCTACCAGAAGGAGGTGGTGTGTTTTCAATCGCTAGGGACAGGCAGGTTGCCTGGAGTCCTAAAGACCTTACCTATCCCTCACTATTGAAAATGTGATAATGAAACAGCACCTCCCACTGGCAGGACTGTAGGCAGAGGACTCCAACTCAGCTTAGAGGGAACAGTAGACATGCCCATGGGAGGGACATAGGCGGATCATGGGCATTCCCAAAAGTTAGGCAGCAAGTTATAGAAGATTGCCGATTTGCACTTAACTTCGGGTGCCACACTTACACCTGTTTCATAAGCATATAAATGACTAGAATACAAATACAATTAAAACTTGTATTCCGCATATATCCTATTATGATTCAGCATGGCTTACAAAGAGGAGCAGGAGGTCATACCCTCAAATCTATATAAAATTAAAACTAACATAAAAGACTGACATAAAAAAAATTATGCCTCTATAAATTTAAAAACAGCCATGTTTTTAATAATTTACAGAAGCTCCTATAATTTGTCTCATGATGAATTGTTGCTGGTAAACCGTTCCACCATTTTGCAATTTGATAAGTAAACCTCAAGGAAAAAATTGTTCTATATCATACCCCTGAAGAAGATGGAAACTGAAGGGACAAGAAATGTCTCATTGTTATTAAATAGTTCTTATCTAACATCATGGTCAGTGGTATCATATATTGAGGGGCTTGACCATGTAGTATTAAAAAACCAAAACTGCACAGCTTAAATATATACCAGGCTTCAACCGGAAGCCAATGCAATTTGCAAAGTTATGGTTTGGCACTCTCCTACTTAGAAACCGTATTTACCATTCAAGCTGCCGTATTTTGTAAGGTTTGTAAATGTCAACACCCCAACCAGCAAAAATGACATTGTAATCATCTAGATGTGGCATCAAGAGTGTCTGAACTATCAGTCGAAGTGTACTCATTTCAAAAGACAAGATCTTATGCATCTCATTTTCCACAAGAGTTTAAACACTCTAGCTGTCAGAGATTGTAGTTTCAACTCAAAGGTTAAATGTTTATCCAAAATTACTCCTAAAAACTTCAAGTGAGGTTCCAGATTATATTTGACACCATCTATTTCAAAATAATCCTCTTGTAAAGTGCTATTAGGATGGCTGATGATGTTACTACTACTACTACTTAACATTTCTAAAGCGCTACTAGGGTTACGCAGTGCTGTGCAATTTAACATAAAAGGACAGTCCCTGCTCAAAGAGCTTACAATCTAAAGGACGAATGTACAGTTAAAACGTAGGGCCCTGTTTACTAAGGTGTGTTAGTGTTTTTAGCAAGCCTACACTTAGCACGCGTGCTAACCATGTAGGTGCCTGTAGGGATATAGTAGGCATGTACACGGTTAATGCACGTACATGCTTAACGCACATTAAAAACGTTAACGCGCCTACAACGCTGCTTAGTAAACAGGGCCCTAGTCTTGCCTCTATTCAGTTTCAATTTAAAAGCAGATGCCCAAGATTCCAAACACTAACATGCTACCCGATCCTGGGAAAAATATCTTGAAGAGCACCATCGAATGGAATATAGATGGAATACCGGCATATATACACACAAATGCTGCCTAAATTTAGGCGACTTCTTATAGAATTACTTCCATTATGTCTATTACTGCTTCTCTGACAGAAAGTGGAAGGGTGGCCTAATGGTTAGAGCAGTGGGCTGAGAACCAGAGAAACCAAGGTTCAAATACTTCTGAGGCCCCTGTAATTGGGGGTAAATCATTTAGGCACCCTTCTACAAAGCAGCGGTAGGGCTGCTGCATGTGTAGTGTGTGCCAAATCGACACTACCGCCCAGTTAGTGTACCCACCCAGCAGTAATTTTGAAGTTGGCACATGCTATTTCCAGCAGTTGAAATTATTTTTTCTAGTTTCTACTGTGGAGGGCATTCCTGGTGGTAATCAGCAATGCGACCATGTTGGCACACACTGCATGAGTACTGCTCGTTTAGCACGTGAGCCCTTACCCCTAGATCAATGGGTGGCGGTAAGGGCAGAGGCAGTAAATAGTTGCTCGCTACCTTTAATTCTAGAGCACAGTCATTTACTGCCCCCATTAAAAAGGCCTTTTTTCCTAGCTGCGGTAAAAAATGGCCCAACATGTGCCAAAAACATGTGCCCACACGACCGCAGGCCACTTTTTACCGCAGCTTAGTAAAAGCTTATTCCTCTCTTACAGCAGATACAAATTTTGATTGTAAGCCCTCTAGGAACAGGAACTATGGTACCTGAACATAGCTCACCTTGAACGACTGCTAAAAAGACATGTGCTGTGTCCATATAAATAAGGCAGAGTATTGAAATACTGATTTATTTTTACTGTATGTCAGGATTCATAGATATAAGCTTATTAAAAGTTCCCCAAAATATTCAGAAAGTATTATTTTTACAGCCTGTAGAAGCAAGGAGTAGCAAAGTTTTTGGACAGATAGATAAACATTAAACTTATCTTGATGTAAAAAATACCTCCCTGATTAATCTTGTTCAACATGTAAACTTGACTACTTACTCAGTTCTTCAAAGGAGAGCCATAAAAGGACATCTTCTTGAGTGAATCTATTTTTTGTATTATTGAATACGAATGGTGACAAATATTTTCGTGTGGTACAAAGCAGCGTAAAGACAAATTAGCTTAACTCCAGAGTTTCTGAAACAACATCACTGGCTTCTCGTTGCTTATCATATTCAACACAAGTTTTTGACATTAGCCCAAAATGTTTTGCACTCAGTTATCCCTCCCTATCTTTCCTCCCTCATGACCCCATACACACCCTCTCATACACGCCATTCTTCCTCTGGTCATCATCTCAATTTCCCACCTGTTTACTGTTCTAGACTGGAATCATCTCATCATTCTGCTTTCTTCTCTATTGCCCCATCTCTTTAGACTTCTCTTCCTCCTTATATATGCTCAGAACAATCCTAGATGAAATTTAGGACCCTCGTGAAGACCCTTCTATTTACTCAAGTGTTCCCTGATGGGGTCGGGGTCCAGCAGGAGTAGCAGTGGGTTCTCTTTTCTTGGTATTTTTCCTGCCTGGTTGAAAGGGGGGGTGGGTTGATTTTTGTTTTAACTTGTCACCTACACTTTCAATAATTATATTTCCTTTCCAATCCCTTCTTTGTTGTTTTTAATTGTAAATGGTGACAGAGAAGTGGAAAACTGCAGGTCAAAAAGACTTACTTCAGTGGTAGGAAAAATTATGAAGGCACTGATGAAGGAAAGGATAGTATAATTCCTAAAATTCAAATGCTTACAAGATCCAGCACAACATGGTGTTACCAAAGGAAAGTCATGTCAAATGAATCTGATTGATTTCTTTGACTGGATGACCAGAGAATTGGATTGAGGGCACACATTAGATACGGTCTATTTGGAGTTCAGCAAAGGCTTTGACCCGGTTCCTCACAGAAGGCTTGTGAACAAATTGAAGGGGCTGAAGTTAGAACCGAAAGTGGTGAACTGGATTAGAAACCTATTGACTGACAGATGTCAGAGGGTGGTAGTGAACAGAATTCACTCAGAACAAAGAAAGATGAGTAGTGGAGTGCCCCAAGGATTGGTATTGGGGTCAATTCTATTCAATATATTTGTGAGTGACATTGCTGAAGAATTAGAAGGGAAAGTTTGCCTTTTTGTGGATAACACAAAGATTTGCAACAGAGTGGATGCCCTGGAGGGAGTGTACAACATGAGAATAAAAAGATTAGAAGAATGGTCTAGTGTTTGGCAGTTAAAATTTAATGCAAAGAAGTGTAGAGTGATGTATATGGGATGTAGAAACCCAAAAGAGTTGTATTTGCAAAGCACAGACCAAGATATGGGCCTTTGAAATGATAATGTCAGAGGATCTTAAGGCAGTGAAACAATGTGATGAGGCAGTGACTACAGCCAGTAGGATGCTAGGCTGCATAGAGAGAAGCATATCCAGTAGAAGAAAGGAGGTGTTAATGTCTCTGTATTTTCACAAGTGTAGACATCTCTTCGGAGGGGAGTATTACAAGTCCGTTCTGCTTTTTAATATATATTTCATATATATCTTTTTGAAGAGAGGAGACCTGAGAGGATTGTGTCTCGTTATTTCCCTTGGAGTACACATTCCATGTTACATCTTCCGAGGTTACAAAGACCCCTGAGGCAGGCCATTGGGCCGAAACACGGCCGTGTCGGGTCATTTTTATGTACATTGTTATTTTTTAACTTTTTATTTTTTAAGTGAATAAATATATAATTGTTGGTATCCTCATCCACTCTCCTCACTTTTTGTTTCATATCATAATGTCTCTGTATAAGTCATTGGTGAGGCCCAATTTAGAATATTGTATTCAGTTTTGGAGGCCATATCTCACTAAAGAAATCAAAAGACTTGAGGTGATTCAGAGAAAGGCGACAAAAATGATATTGGGCTTATGCCAAAAGGCATAAAAGAAGAGACTTTCAGACCTCAATAAGTATACTATAGAGGAAAGGAGGGATAGGAGGGAAAAGATACAGATATGTAAATACTTAAAAGATATTAATATGCATGCTTCTTTTTTCCAGAGATGATAAAGTGGCAGAACTAGAGGTCATGAGTTGAAGTTGCATGGTGGGAGATTTTGGAAAGGGTGGTGGTTGCCTGGAATACCCTCCTGCGGGAGGTTATGAAGACAACGAAGACAGAATTCAAGAATGCATAGGATAAACACAGAAGATCACTAAATATAGAAAAAGGATGGAATCTAGTTAAAGCAAAAATTAAATGGCCTCATAACTGGAACGAGCTTTGACGGTAACTTCAGGGGTTGGGAAGTAAAACCAATGCCGGGCAGACTTCTACAGCCTGGGCCCCATAAGTAGCAAAAACAAATCAAGATCAAGGGTGGAATGGACTTCAATGGCAACTCTAGTAGTTGGAATGTATGATTGGTGCCAGACAAACTTCTATGGCCTTTGCCCCGAAGCTGTCAGGGAAAGACAGAGATTCAGGGTCTCAATTTCAAAGAAAAAAAAAAAAAAAAAAAACATCATAAAGTGGCAGAATAATGTTTTTCTCTCAAAAACATCCAAGTTATGATTTTCGATACCCAGATTTTAGACGTTTTGCTCCACAGTTCATTGAAATTTCTGGGGGGGGGGTGTTTTGGGCAGAACATGGGTAGCACATGGGCAGCACCAAAATATGGATGTTTTTCTCAATAATGGAACAAAATGAAAATGTTTAGGACCAAAATTAACACATTTTTGGCAAGATCTGTTTTAATCACGACTAAGTGATCAAAAGGTGCCTTAAATGACCAAATGACCAGTGGAGGGATTAAAGGGATAACCCCTTTACTCCCCCAATAGTCACTGATCTCCTTCTAGCCCCCTAAGATGTGACAGTGACAGTGCATACCAGGTTCTATAACAGCTTCAGATATGATGGTCATTCCTATTAAAACAACAAGCAGGTCCCAGGATTAGCCTATTGGGCAATGCAATGGACTGTAGAGAAGGGGATCCAGGCCCATATCCCACTCTAATTGGTACACTTGTGGTGGAATCTGTGAGCCCTCTAAAAATAAAACCCTAAATACCGACTGTATCTATATATAGGTGACACCTGCAAGCTTGAGAGCTGTTGTAATGGTGTACAGTGAGATACAGAAAGTATTTTTCTGCTCCTGGAGGGCACACCATACATATAAGGGGGTTATGGTGAGATGTGTACCAGGGATCTTTTATGTGAAGTTTACTGCAGTGCCCCTTAGGCTGACCCATTGTTCTGCTGGGATGTCTGTGTGGCCAGTCTACTAAGAATGATGGCCCAGACATTCCAATGGTTGATTTTTAAGTGTTTTTCTCTTGGACATTTTATTTTCCAGAATGATTCCAAAAGAAAAACACACTGAGCACAAACCCCAGGATTCTATATTTATCACACCTTAATTTCTGCATGGAAATCGAAGAAAATTCTATAAAAGTGCATGTAACTAATTGGTTAACTAGCTAATCAGTGCTGTCAATTGGATGTTAACAAGCAATTATCAGCACAAATCGGCATTAAGATGTATGCGCACAACTTGCTAACTGTATTCTGAAACGTGGTGTGCTTAAATTCTAAGTCATATAATTGAAAAGGGGGATGGCCAAGGGCGGGGCATGGGTATTTCTAAAATCTATGCGCATTGTTATAGAATACATCCGCTCTGTGCCTAATTTAGGCGTCAGAATTTATGCCAAGTAAAACATAAGGTGAATGGTTTTGACTACATTTAGTCACATGGAGAGGCACTTGGCATATTCTATACACCGTGCAGAAATGTAAGCCTAGTCTATAAAATATAGGCATGCTTTAGAGAATACGCCTACACATATTTTTTTCCACACAGAATTTTCATGCACCTTATATGGAATCTAGCCCTAAATGTCTAGAAAAAAGCAATTTTCAAACCAAAAA
Source organism: Microcaecilia unicolor (assembly GCF_901765095.1). NCBI lineage: Eukaryota > Metazoa > Chordata > Amphibia > Gymnophiona > Siphonopidae > Microcaecilia > Microcaecilia unicolor. The sequence continues at coordinate 462,114,052 of NC_044032.1, read as the reverse complement.
GACTTTTTCAGGTTTGAAAATGGCCATGTTCACCACTCGATCTTTGGACGTTTTTAGCAAAACCTCTGTTTTACCAAAAATACCCTTCCAAGTATACTAGTGTTTCATCATGAAGAAGTAGAACCTGTGCAGAGTGCCAGATTTAACTCTGGTCACTTTGTTGGGCAGATTGAATGAACTGTGCAGTTCTTTATCTGCCGACATTTACTATGTTACACTTTACTATGTTGATGTTGCCTGAAAGGTGGTATATCGTTTTAATTAAACATATACATAAACATAAATAATATCATAAATGCTTGTCAGCCAGTGTTATACTAAAAGAAAAGGTTAAACATGATCAGAATGCTTTGCCCAGATCCCAAGATGGCGCTGTGACCAGACGCACCTGAGTCTGCTGCCGAGGTGACCCCGGTGTTTTCTGTTGGTTTCGCTGCCTTTGTGGTCTCCTTGATGGGGAAACGAAGGGGGAAAGTCAAGGAGCATTCCTCGGCTCCTGGGGCGTCCTTGGCGTTGCGACAGACGACCCTGCAGTTTTCCAGACAGCAGCCAGGACCTCGGGGAACTTCGACCCCTTCTGCCGCTCTCGACGCGTCGGCGTCGATTGAAAGCGCTAACGGGGCTTCCCTGAGCCCCGTAGAGCGCATTGCTCCACCTCAACCCGGAAGGGAATTACTGGCAGCCCAAGCAGGAACGGCGAACGGAGACGCTCAGCCTAACCTCCTCGAGGAAAGGTCTGTGGTGATAGAACATGAACCCCAACCTAGAGAAGCACTTTTCCAATCAGCTCTACAGGTACTTCCACTGGATATTGTTTCAAAACTATCTCAGGTTGGTGATCAGGTTCAAGTCCTTCCTGGAATTTCTGGTGTGGTAAGACCTGCAATTGTGACTTTAGAGTCACTATGGGACATGGTACATAATATCCAAATCTCCATGCAACCTACTTTAAAAGAGAATACTGAAAATATAAGAACTCTTTCCGAAGCTGCGCTACTCCAAGCACAGGTATCTGCACAACAGGCCACTAAAATGGAAAATTTGAATATTAAATTGCAAGAGATGGGAACTTTAGAGAATGTTTTGATTAAAGACAATATTTTTCTTCATAAACGGACAGAATACCTTGAGAACCAGATTCGTAGACTTAATCTTAGGTTCCTAAACTTCCCTAAGTCTCCTTTAATTTCACCTCTTGAAATGGTCAAGAAATATATGGTGGACATTCTTGGAATGGACAAGGATTCATTGCCCCCCATAACAAGGGCCTATTACATCTGGAACCCACAGGGAGACGATCGAAATCTCCCAAGGGTGGGGGATGGAATGAATTTAACTTCATTCCTTGAAAGCTCACTGGAGATAATTACACAGAGGTCTACTATGCTTGTTACCTTTGTATTGGAGCCTGACCGCAATGCAATACTGAGACTTTCTTTAAGACACTTAGAAAACTTGTTTATGGGCTCAAAGGTTCGTGCTTTTCCTGATCTCTCAAGGCCTACTCAAGCTAGACGCAGGGCTTTTTTAGATCTGCATCCTAGAGCGTTGGCATTGGGGATCAACTTTGTATTACGTTTTCCTTGTATATGTAATTTGATGCTTGAGGGCAGTCAGTTTCAATTTCTAGACCCTAAACAGTTAAAGGAATTTCTTGATGCTAGAGTAGATACGAATGTTATGTGCCCTCCATAATAGCAGGCTGGGATCAGTAACCCCGAGGTATGCAAAGGGAGGTTTTTCTTTTTATTGCCTTTGTAAATATAATTTTTTGATTCTTGGGATCAATTTCTTAATTTGTGGACGAACAGGCCTTAAACTATATTCTTTGTTTTGTTATTTCCTTGTCAATGCCTATTGCATATTCATAATTTGTTGTGAAATAATGATTAACATTGATAAATAAAATAATAAAAAAAAAAGAATGCTTTGCCCAATAAAGAAGTTTCAACAGTGTTTTGAACCAGCTGTAACCATTTGAGACAAGAATGGAAGTCCACGGTCGAGAGCAATACAACAAACGATATTTGGAATTACCAACAACAGAAGAAGAAACAGCAGAATTGGATAACCTTGGTGCTAATGCTCTGATTCTGAAAAGCACCATAAATGATAATGAAATGACCGCTGATGATGGCTAAGTATTTTACTAAGATCAAACACTATAGTTCTATTCAAGGTTTTAAATTAAATGCTGACAAAACTAAGTTACTCTAGTTAGCACATAAGGGTGCTATTATTCCCAATTCTGTTCCTGTATCTACAGACTTATCTCTTAAAATTGATCAGTCCTCTAAAATTCTTGGTGTTATTCTGGATTCTTCTCTTTCGTTAGAGCTTCAGGACAATCATTTATCACAAACTGTCTCTCTTAAGCTACGTCAGTTGCTCCATATTAGACGGTATTTCGATAAATCCCATTTTACCATTCTAGTGCAAGCATGTATTTTGAGCCATCTAGACTATTGCAATGCCCTTTATGACTCTTTTCATTAAAATTTTGACTCAAATTACAATTATTACAGAATACAGCAGTGAAACTTATTTTGGGCCTTAAAAAATCTGACAGCTCAGCTGTTGCACTTGTTGCTTTACACTGGCCTCCTAGTCATTCCAGAGTTTTGTTTAAGTTAGCCTGATTAATGTTTGATGGCTCTGCTCCAGAATATTTGTTTAAATTTGATTTCTTTTCCTCTTGCATATGGAGTTCTGAATGTAAGGGATTTGTTCCATCTTTTACTGCCCTCTTTTCTTGGTGGTAGATGCAGAAAGATTTTGGAGATGTCTCTGCTTTCAGGCACCACATTTCTGGCTTTTGCTGCTTTGGATCTGCACAGGTCTTCCAGTTATCTCTCCTTTAGAAAGCAGTTAAAGACCTATCTCCTTAAACAGCTTATGTCATAATCATTTTCCTTTTTGTGGTCATGATTTCTTTTTGTTAAACTGGTTTGGACCTCTGTTAAGAGGGAGTTAGTGGTATACAAGGGACTTAAAAGGTAAAATAAGGTCCAGGGTACTACCTACACTATGAATAGATCCAGGCCAGATGGCCTAACATTCAGCAACATTTAAGACCAACTTTGATTATAAAGTCATACTGAAACAGTGCTCAGGCAACTATCTGCCCGTAAACTATTGAGAACTAGGAGACATAAAGGAAATAAGTTTTGTACATAGTCGGTGTAGCTATAAGGGCAGCTGCTATATGAACGAATCAGTGTTTCTAGTAGGGCTAAAAAAATATTGAAAAGAGTGGGTGCCAGTGGCCTCTCTAGACAGAAATATTTGGGGTGGGATCAGGGAGGCAAGTCAACGTGACTTTTCCATACATCATAATTATCCTCTATCTTTTAAATAAGCTGTAAAATATACAATAAGGGCAATTATATAAATTGGAACCTAAAGACAGCCATCAGTTGTGTGCTTAAGTCAATGATTCCCAAACTGGGTTCCATGGAATCCTGGGGTTCCTCAAACTCTCTTCAGGGTTTCCTTCTCGGTAGCGGCAGCCCAGGGGAGATGGCTTCAGCTTTTTGACGTCATACCATCTCTTGTCATAAAACCTCCTTGGCCCAAGACCCCCAATGCCCCCCCCCCCCCCCCCCCCCCCCGCGTGGCTATGCCACTGCTATGGGTTTTTTTTACTTGCAAAAAAAATAATACAGTTTATCAAGTTGACTAACTTAGTAGAAAAATGAGAAAAAGACCTCAGAAACCTCACAAGGAGCATAAAATGTCACTTGCGTCCATCACGTGGTCAGTTCTCTATCAATGGCCATAAAATAATCCCGGTTTCCAAACATTTTCTCTCTTTATTACGTTTATTCTCAAAAATGTTTTATTCTTGTTTTTTTTTAAACTTTCTTTACAACTCAGGAAATTTCTCCTCAAATCTTCAAACTTATTATTTCAAATTGATACTTATTCAGCTGTTAATTCTTTTTAAAGGACAGTGGCATTCCTAGGGGGGCTGACACCCGGGGCGGATCGCCGATGCACCCCACCCCCTGGGTGCAGCGCCCCCCCCAGTGCAGCACGACCCCCCCCGGCAAAAGGACACCCCCCACCCCGGTGAAAGACCCCCCCCCGGGTGCACGCCGCTGGGGGGGGTGCCGCGCGCCGGTCAGCTTCCTTCGTTTCCATGCTCCCTCTGCCCTGGAACAGGTTCCTGTTCCGGGGCAGAGGGAGCATGGAAACGAAGGAAGCTGACCGGCGCACGGCACCCCCCCCAGTGGCATGCACCTGGGGTGGACCGCCCCCACCGCCCCCCCCCCCCTTGGTACGCCACTGCTAAAGGAAGGAGTTTTTTGAGGAACCAATGATTTTTCTCGGTAATTGAGAGGTTTTTTTTTGCATTGGTTCGTTTTTTTTTCCCTCTTAGTAATAATATAAAGACCGATGATAAAAAGTTGTTCCAATTTATAGTTGAGATGCACCCAATATGGGAGCAAGGATTCTGTAAAGAATAGTCTCACCTGGAAGCTCTGAGGTCTCTGGTTTTGTTAATATCTATTTATTGTCAAAATGGACTGTGAGATAAACAGCTCAATTAGCAAACTGGGTCTTTGGACTTATAGCTTTGCTTATTCAAAAACGCCACATGGAGCTTAAAAACACTTATCCTTTTAATCTCAACAGAGCATCTGTTATACTTTTGGATACGCTTCCTCAGGGGAATGTGCTGCTGAAGCCCTGGTGCTTTCCTTACGCTCTAAACAGCATCAACCTTCAAAAAATAGAAGCATTTGAACAACAAATCACTTTGAATCAACTGGTTTCTCTGGTTTTAAAGTTGATTCAAAAATGATTTGTTGTTCATATGCTTCTGTTTTTTGAAGGTTGATGTTGTTTAGAGTGTAAGGAAATTGCCAGGGTTACAGCAGCACAGTCCCCTGAAGAAACTTATCCAAAAGTGAAACAGATGTTCTGTTGTGATTAAAAGATAAGTACTTTTAAGCTCTATATGATGTTTTTGAATAAGGGAAAGGGAAATTGGACTTGATATACCGCCTTTCTGAGTTTTTTTGCAACTACATTCAAAGCGGTTTACATATATTCAGGTACTTATTTTGAACCAGGGGCAATGGAGGGTTAAGTGACTACTACTACTACTTAACATTTCTGGAGCGCTACTAGGGTTACGCAGCGCTGTACAATTTAACAAAGAGAGACAGTCCCTGCTCAAAGAGCTTACAATCTAATAGACAAGTGAACGGTCGGTCCGATAGGGGCAGTCAAATTGGGGCAGTCTGGATTCACTGAATGGTAAGGGTTAGGTGCTGAATGCAGCATTGAAGAGGTGGGCTTTAAGCAAAAATTTGAAGACGGGCAGGGAGGGGGCTTGGCGTAAGGGCTCAGGAAGGTTGTTCCAAGCATAGGGTGAGGCTAGGCAGAATGAGCAGAGCCTCTTGCCCAGAGTCACAAGGAGCTGCAGTGGGAATCAAACTCAGTTCCCTTGAATTAAGTTTGAATAAGCATCAATTTCAAATTAATTTTGAAGATTTGAGGAGAAATTTCCTGAGTTTTAAAGAAAGAAAAAAAAAAGAAGAAAATATTTTTGTGAATAAAGATCATAAAGAAATAAATGTTTGGACATTGGGAGTTTTTTTTATGGCCAAAGAACTGACCCACGTGAAGGAAGCAAGTGACATTCCCTGAGGCCTTTTTCTCCTTTTTCTATTAAGTTACTCAACTTGATAAACTGTGTGCATTGTTTTTTGTAAGTGTTTTATACTATTTTGCACCAGTCCAGTTACTGTTTTTGTGTATTTTGATTCTTTTACTTGCAGCAATTAAAGGAGGAAGGTTAGGGTGGGATTTTCACTTCTAGACCTAAGTTTCAAAAATTCAAATATATGCATACTTTTCCTGGGCTAATTTTCAAAAGGCAAGAACTAAATCCAAATATAATAGACATCTAAAATGAAGATGTGTGCATACTTTAAAATCCAGCAAAGTCTGCAAAGAGTAATCTTGCCCATACTTTTTACCCAGGTAAACTGTTACGAAATTGCTCCTTGTTTATTTGCTATATAAAAGCGTGGCCTGTAGTAATGCTCATTTATTAATATAATCACATTTGACGGATCAAATTTCTACAATATATTTATTCAAGTTTATAATGCCTTAGCTAGGTCATTTATTATTTATTTATTTATTAAACAATAGGTGAATGCATTAAGACATGCATCTCATTGAGGTGTAGCCCAAGATGCATTTATGACAATAACAATACACAAGGAAATGAAAGCAGCATCTCTCTCAATTAAAACAGTTGAAAACAAACATATTTGGAAGTTACTAACAGATGTTCTTTCAGCTGTTTCTTGATGCAGACTGACTTCATGATTCTCTCATTCTGACAGTTTCATCATTCCCCATGACATAAATAAGGCTCTTAAAATGGGTCATTAAATAGTCATATTCAAGCTCCTATAAAAATCATTTTCTATGTCTGTGTTCTACCTTCTCTTTAATTGATAAAGAGTTTTCCTGTCTATATTGTAAGAGTGGAATTAGGGGCAGATGAGATGGCAAAGCAGGTGTCTCACTTCATAAGAAGTACCATGCTCAGTGAGATCAGTGGTCTATCATGCCCGGTATCCCTTCTCTGAGTGGCCAGTCTGGGTCATTTGGAAGTATCCAGCAACTTAGACTGACAGCCCTCCAGGGACAGGGAAATATGTACTGTACCTGAATGTAACTCACCTTATGCTACTGCTACTGAAAAGGTGCGACCTAACCTAAATAAATAAATAAATAAATATCAAGTAATATATAGAGATTAAAATGTATATCTATATATATGAATGGGGCAATACATTTTCCATTAGTTATTCCCTTTGTTTTCTGCAATATATTTAGAACTAGATAGTATAAATGGTGCCTAAAAAAATCGGTACTCTGTGAACAACACTTAAAGTTAGGTGTGGTTTATAAAATAACACCTAGCTGCAAGAACCACAGCTACATTTAGAAGCAACCATTTTCAACAATGAAAACTTGTAAATTAAGCCCACATATCACTAATTCTATAAAAATGTGCATACATTTTAGTAACGCCCCCAATTCGCCCTTGCCCCTCTCATGGCCACATCCCCTTTTTGGATCCACATACTAGAAATTGCATGCATCTCTTTATAGAATACACCTAAATTCAGATTATTGCCAATTAGTGCCGATAATTGCTTGTTATTGGCCAATTATCGGCATTGATTGGCTCATTAAGCATTTAAGTTGCACGTGAAAACTGGACACATGTCCAAATTTGCAAGTGCAACTCAAAGCATCATACATAGAATCTGGGGGGCTAATGTGTGGTAAGTATATTATCTCTGTGTTGACTGTATGGGAAAAAGTTTTGCATGCTCCCCAACAGTTAACACAGAGGTTTTGAATTTACTGCCTGCTGCTTAATCATTCAGATCACCAACTTGCTAATGTTTCAAGCAATCCATAGCTGTTTCAGGAAGACTTTGGAAGAAATATGTATTTGGAAGATTTTTGGAATAGTTTGACTAACCTTTTAAGGACTGATGATTATACTTTTGAAGCATATCTGGACACGTTCCTGGAGAAAAAGTCCATAGTCTACTATTGAGAGAGACATGGGGAAGCCACTACTTGCCCTGGGATTGGTAGCATGGAATGTTGCTACTATTGGGTTTCTGGCAGGTACTTGTGACCTTGATTAGCCACTGTTGGAAACAGGATACTGGGCTGGATGGATCATTGGTCTGACCCAGAATGGCTATTCTTATGTTCTTATAACAGCTGAAAGTTTAAGTAGTTTTTTTATATGATAGTCCAAAATAATTTTTATTAAAGTGTAGTGAACTTATTTGGGTGTTTCTGATATTGTTTTTGTGACAGTAACTGTATACTTTGAAGATCTCTTTTTTTTTCATTTTTATTAGCACAATACAAATAACACACCGTAATAGGAATGAATTAGATCATTGAAATAGCATAGATATAATGCTCACAATGTCAGTACAATACAATGAAACATCTTAATAGACAGGTAAAGGGACAAGTTCAGTTGAGACATGCGGAGGGGCATTTTCGATAATGTATCTAAGTCAGACATTGGGCGTTTTGCGTTAAACATATCAAATCCGAATAGGAAATATACCCATTTTTGAAAAGATGTCTTTTTTCTCAAAAATACCATATTGAACAAGGTTTTGTGCTTTGTGTGTTTATCTTTTCAGGCCATTTTTGGAAAAAAAACCCCGCACAAAATCAAGTAGTGGGTGGTGGACAATGGATTCCAGAGACGAAAGAGACAATCTTGAGTTGTAAACGTTTATTGATAACTCGGTCTTTTATCAATAAATGTTTACAACTCAAGATTGTCTCTTTTGTCTCTGGAATCTGTGGTCCATCACCCACTACTTCCATTTGTTAGTGACAACATTAGTGCAAGACCTGAAATAGAATAATGAAAATTGTCCTATTTCTTATGCATGCTAGAAATGGGCATACCCCCAAATTCTATATATGACGCCTTAAGTTGTGTGCACTAATTTGGCCACATGGCCAAACTACACGCACAACTTAATTGATTAACAAGCCAAGCAGCGCCGATAATTAGTACTTAACAACCAATTAGTGGTAGTACTTGGTTTTAATTAGAATCTATGTGCACAACTTTCTAGGCATATTCTACAACACGGTACGTGTAAATTCTAACGTGCGCAGTTGAAAAGGGGACAATGGCCATGGGTGGGTTGTGGGCATTTCAGAAAACTTTGTGCACTATTATGGAATACATCGGATCTGCACCTAACTTAGGTGCAGGTTTTTAGGCCTGGTTTTAGGTGGCCTAAATGGGTGCACCTAAATTTTAGTCTCAAGAACAGTTCGTAGGCATATTCTATGAACTACACCTAACTTTATGCGTAGTTTATAGAATCATGCTAACTGTGTGGTTTTTCAGCGCCAATTTTTAAGATGCCATTTATAGAATTTGGCCCTTAGCGTGCAGGAAAGTCCATTTACTAATATGTTTAGTAGACATATCCCACAGACAAACATGATGGATAGAACAAAGTTGTCATGATAAATAGATGGGTAGCTAAATTGAAGACAAATGTTATGTACAATTGAATAAGGTCATTAGAAATAGTTTTTTAATTAAAACAAATATATTAAATAAACTGAACAAAGCCTGAAAATCAAGAAAATGTCCCAAATATCCACAATCAAACCAAACGTTTCTTGACTCTGCACATTCCTATTTGATATCTCAACTCCACTAAGTATCTCAGGTGAAAAATAACCTTAAACGATATCTTAGTTCTGCACAAAACTATTCATTTACTGGATGAATATTACCACTATTTAGACAACTGTTTATCAGACTGTCTTTGCCTTCCTCTTATACTGATATGGATACTATTTGACTAGATAGTGAGATGTCTGCCCAAAAGTTATTCATTAGTTGCCACAAAATTTTCTAGAAAAAGGACTTATGAGGTTAAAGCCCAAAGATAGCTGCATAAGTCCCCTTGAATACTTATTGCATCAAGGAAAAGTTTCATCATCAAAAATTTAGAATAAGAAGGTTTATTAAGGTGGTAAAAGTTGGGCTTTTACTGCACTTTTTTCCCTCACAGAAGTGACTAACCTGTGGCAACTCATTACTGCAGACTAGTTACTCCCACAGTATCTAAATAACATTGCTTACATTGCAACTATGAACATTTAATGGGAGTTAATTAAGGAGCCAAGCTAGAACATCTAATGTTTCAACTTCAGAGGTGGTTTTAAAGATCAGGGAGCTAAGCACATGTACCCCTTCAGTCACTCCTGCGAATCTTGGGAGAGATGCATAAAACTTACCGGGCCAGCAACATGAGTTTTTGCGTGGTTCAAGTCGTTTTAGTGAGCAGAGAATCCAGCAATGAATGCAGGGCTCTGCAGGTTTCTTACCGTTCTTGGCAGTAGATACCGGGAATCGTAAGCAAATGTATTTAAATGAGCTATTCAGTATTCAAATGTGCATTCTGAGAGATGCACAGCGGTTCCTGAGCAATGCACAGAAAGGCCTGCTTACCTTTAGCGTGAGTAATTTTATGGGAGGTCTGGGGAAGCTGTAACATGACAGTCTCTCTTAGAACTGCACCTTCATGAGCAGCTCCTGCTGCTGCCGCAAGTACTCCAGCTTGCCAAGCCGGCCAGCGTCGCCTCCAGCTGCTCCTGTTCACCCTTCTCCCTCCGTTGTGGCTTCATCTCCTCCTCTAGGGTTGGGGAGGGGGCAGCTTTGTGCACGTATGAAAGCAGTGTATGGAAAAAACTACACACAGCTTTCATACATGCATGGGGTGTGAAAGCTGGATTCTTGGCAATATTGCTTTTGACGTCAACTCCAGTTTGAACACAAGTTGTATCTCGCATTTCTCTCCACTTTTGCAATGTGGACCCCTTTTGCTTTCCGCGTGACCACTTTGTCTCTCCCCCCCCCTGAAAGCCATGGGTAGCAGTTGGGGGGGGGAAAGAAAGCCACAGGTAGCACATGCGCAGATCAGCCACGTTTACCAATTGGCTGGCCTATGCAGCTTAGCAACTGCCTTGCCCCTACTGAGCTGCTCTCTGTTTTTACAAGCAGCTCATTTGCATGCGATTTGTTTTATGAATCGCTCAGTATTTCTACCTAGGTAATTTTTACTGAGGTGGAAATACCAGGCTGTTTTTTCCGAGGACCTTTGTGCATCAATTCCTATAGGTCTAAATGAGCAATTAGCTGACACTCACAAATGCTTTTTGAAACAGGTGTAATGCTCATGTCCAGATTTTTAAATGTGTGCTTGTATTGTCATTGCAAAGTTAGAAATACATGCACTCATGTTAGGCTCACCCCATTCATGTCCCCTACATGGTCCCTTTAAAACTGTGCTGTGAATTGGCATGTGTAAATAGCATTTTGTTTCTAAGATTGCTATTCTCGTTGGAAAGGCATTTGCAAGTATAAACGTAACACAAATCTTCTAAAATGAACTATAGCTACTGGCCTAAACCTTACACACACCCCTTTAAAAAATTCTAATAGGTTGGTAATGCAAGATTTCCTTTTGCTAAATCCATGTTGGCTGTGCCCCATTAATCTATCTAATCATAAGGCCAGTTATTTTGCTCTTCAGAAGAATTTCTACCATTTTATTTGGCACTGACTTCAGGCTGAACAGTTTGTAGTACTCCATATCATCCCTGGAACCCTTTTCAGCAGTATATTATCTACTTTTCATCTTCAGGGGTCCATTTAATTATATTGAGTCCTCTTAATTTTTCATTAACTTCTGTGGTCTGTCTCCTGCTGTAATGGATCCATGAGCAGATTCATCATGGTCTATAACTGCAGTTTAATATTGGCTACCCTCCAATCTTCAGGCCCTGTAGGCAATTTGAATGTATAACTACAGATTTCTAGCAATAAATCTGCAAAACTATGCAGATAATTTTCCTTAAAATGCTTTTCTGCAAAAAAGCAAGCCCAAGTAGCATGGCTAATGTGTGCCTGGAGCAAAACAAAATACTGGATGTAGACCTGTTAGTTGCACCAGTGTAGGTAGTCTGATTATTGCCCCATGAATATTTAGTACACCCATGCAAAAAAAAAAAATAAAAATAAAAGGCTGAGCTTTAGTGCATAGGTCCCTTTGTCTAGTTTCAGAAAATAAACAACTTACGGCAAAATAGATGTCTTTGTAGATACTGTTTCCAGAGGAGAAATGGGCAAAGGGTCACAGACAACCAAGATTCTTGTAATCCATCTGCTGGTCAAGTAGGTTCCTATTCTTGTGTTAGTTACTGGTGCTTATCAAATAACAAAAGAGAGGGTCCAGGGGTACACAAACAAGAACAACAAAAAAAGAAGATCACAAGAGACTTCAAGAACGGGATAATCAAAATTCCTTTAATGAATCAACCCAACATGGGCTGTGTTTTGGCATGTATACGCCTGTGTCAGGGGTCAATCAAGGCACTTGAAAACACGGCCAGTGAAAATATTGTTCCTCAATGATATACAAACAAAAGTGAAAGCAAGGCAACGAAGAGTGCCTGCCTACACACATCAATAATAAATGCAGTTTGGATGCGGGAATTCAATTCAACAAAAGGGCAAACAGCACTTCCAGATTCAACCAAGTCTTTAAATGTCATGATTTTCAGCAGCAACCATCAGCAGTATATCATTGAGGATAACCCAGATATGCAATTGGAGATTTGGAATGGGTACTTCAAAACGTTTCTCAAAGCAACAGGTATCATGCCGTCAACAACATTGTTGCATTTGCCCATCCCATTACAACCGAACTTGCACGCATGCTACAACAGGAACAACACAGTATGGAACTCCTGTATTGCCTGTGTGAACTTAAGGTTCAGCCAGGAAAGAAGAAGACATACATGAGAATCAGTGAAGCCCTTCAGACTACGGTGATTGATTACAGTAATAGAGATTCAATTGCTTATTTGGGGGACATTGCCAGAGTTTTAAATATCAATGTTATCAGAACATTCTGTGTCTATGCTAAATTTAAGTTAAAATAAACTACAGAATACATTTTTTAAAAATATAAATATTGTCAGTTATTATCAATTATCAGTTGTTTTAATATTGCAACGTGACATTTTGTTCTTGCCAATTTGTCCATACCATTTTGTCTCCTAACTTGCTGTCATCATGACATTTTGTCCATGCCATTTTATATCCCCCGCCCTGGATACCATCACTGTATTTAAGTTAAACATAGCAAATATAGTAGATGACAGCAGAAAAAGACCTGCACGGTCCATCCAGTCTGCCCAAGAAGATAAATTCATATGTGCTACTTTTTTATTTGTACTGTCCTCTTCAGTGCACAGACCGTATAAGTCTGGTCAGCCCTATCCCCGCCTCCCAACCACCAACCCCGCCTCCCAACCACCAGCTCTGGCACAGACCCTATAAGTCTGCCCAGCACTATCCCCGCCTCCCAACTACCAGTCCCGCCTCCCACCACCAGCTCTGGCACAGACCGTATAAGTCTGCCCAGCACTATCCCCGCCGCCCAACCACCAGCCCCGGCACAGACCGTATAAGTCTGCCCAGCACTAGTCCCGCCTCCCAACCACCAGCCCCAGCACAGACCATATAAGTCTGCCCAGCACTAGCCCCGCCTCCCAACCACCAGCTCTGCCACCCATTCTAGGTTAAGCTCCTGAGGATCCCTTCCTTCTGCACAGGATTCCTTTATGTTTATCCCACGCATGTTTGAATTCCGTTACCGTTTTCATCTCCACCACCTCCCGTGGGAGGGCATTCCAAGCATCCATCACCCTCTCCGTGAAAAAATACTTCCTGACATTTTTCTTGAGTCTGCCCCCCCTTCAATCTCATTTTATGCCCTCTCGTTCTACCGTCTTCCCATCTCCGGAAAAGGTTCATTTGCGGATTTATACCTTTCAAATATTTGAACGTCTGTATCATATCACCCCTGTTTCTTCCTTCCTCCAGGGTATACATGTTCAGGTCCGCAAGTCTCTCCTCATACGTCTTGTAACACAAATCCCATACCATCCTCGTAGCTTTTCTTTGCACCGCTTCAATTCTTTTTACATCCTTAGCAAGATACGGCCTCCAAAACTGAACACAATACTCCAGGTGGGGCCTCACCAACGACTTGTACAGGGGCATCAACACCTCTTTTCTTCTGCTGGTCACACCTCCCTCTATACAGCCTAGTAACCTTCTAGCTACGGCCACCACCTTGTCACACTGTTTCATCGCCTTCAGATCCTCAGATACTATCACCCCAAGATCCCTCTCCCCATCTGTACCTAGCAGACTCTCACCGCCTAACACATACGCCTCTCTTGGATTTCTACTCCCTAAGTGCATCACTTTGCATTTCTTGGCATTGAATTTTAATTACTCAACCAGAAACCTTGTTACTGAATCAAAAAACAAAAAAAGAAAAAAAATAAGTAAATAAATCAATAATTAAATTAATTGTGCTCAGTTATTTTTGGTGTTCCCAACAGGGAACAGGGAATTTAGAAATTTATATCACATGAATTGAGAAGAAAATGTGTTATTGGAGCCTCTGTTTTAGATCAGCGTCCAGGAAGTATAAGATGACTGGGGCGCGGTTTTGAGAAGACATTCTATGAACATTTACAATTTTGCTCGCACCAGCACCCAAGCTAAGTAACTTTAAATATCTAACAGCTGATTTCATCTTTAATGAAAAAGATTTTTTTATTTTTTAACATCAATATTTGGCTGGTGGTAGGACGTGCGATGATGTGAGAATGGTGTGTAAATGCTTCTCAAAACTCTGAGACACCATAGCACACCAAAAATAACTGAGCACAATTAATTTAATTATTGATTTATTTACTTATTTTTTTCTTTTTTTGTTTTTTGATTCAGTAACAAGGTTTCTGGTTGAGTTGTTGAGCATTATTATTGAAACCAATCCTTTAAGAAAACCCAGAGTTTGGACAGTATTGAATTTTAATTGCCAAATCTTAGACCATTCTTCTAGCTTTTTCAGATCCTTTTTCATGTTTTCCACTCTCTCCAGGGTGTCCACTGTGTTACAAATCTTAGTATCATCCACAAATAGGCAAACATTACCTTCTAACCCTTCGGCAATGTCACTCACAAATATATTGAACAGAATCGGCCCCAGCACTGATCCCTGAGGCACTCCACTACTCACCTTTCCCTCCTCCGAGCGAACTCCATTCACCACCACCCTCTGGCGCCTGTCCGTCAACCAGTTCCTAATCCAGTTCACCACTTTGGGTCCTATCTTCAGCCCATCCAATTTATTTAAGAGCTTCCTGTGGGGAACCGTGTCAAAAGCCTTGCTGAAATCTAAGTAGATTACGTCTATAGCACATCCACGGTTCAGTTCTCCAGTCACCCAATCAAAGAATTCAATGAGATTCGTTTGGCACAAATTCCCTTTGGTAAAACCATGTTGTCTCGGATCTTGCAACTCATTTTCTTCCAGGAAATTCACTATCCTTTCCTTCAGCATTGCTTCCATTACTTTTCCAATAATCGAAGTGAGGCTTACCGGCCTGTAGTTTCCAGCTTCTTCCCTATCACCACTTTTGTGAAGAGGGACCACCTCCGCCATTCTCCAATCCCTCGGAACCTCTCCCATTTCTAAGGATTTATTAAACAAATCTTTAAGAGGACCTGCCAGAACCTCTCTGAGCTCCCTCATTATTCTGGGGTGGATCCCATCCGGTCCCATGGCTTTGTCCACCTTTAGTTTTTCTAGTTGTTGATACACACTCTCTTCCGTGAACGGTGCTATATCCACTCCATTCTCAAATTAACTTTTGCCAGTCCATCGTGGTCCTTCTGTGTTTGTCTGTGTATGGGTGTCTCAGTATGGGTATGTGTACTAGTATGGGCATGAGTGTTGCGGGGGGGGGGGGGGGGAGACTGTAGCCAATTGTGTTTGTCTTTGATGTCTGCCACAACAGGACCCAAAGCGGTACCCTTGGCCAGTGACAGCGAGAAAATTTGCCATCCTCAAGACCATATTGCACTGACTTGAGTACTCTTGGGGTGAACATTCGCATTAGGGGTGGAAATTAGATCCAAATTTGCCCGACAGGGTGGACCCAGTCCTGGCCTCACCCTATTGCATGTAGAGACTGGTGGAGCTGATTTCTCAATCAGAAAAACAAGGCTACGAGTACTTGCATGCACTGAGGTAATCCCAGGACTAGATTGACCCTGTCATCCAGAGCTGCCAAGGGGTCCCGATTTTTGAGAGGGAGATGTTAGTACACACCCCAGCCCCACCTCTACCTCATGACTCTGCCCCCTGACACACCTCAATCCCACGGCCATTCCAGAAAATATTTTATTTACACCAGCGACAGCAGGGATGTGTAAGAGGGAGTGTTTGAGTTCATTCTATTACACCCCCTATCCAGCATCTATTCCCCCCCTGGGACATAACCACAAGGAAGGTCTTGGCCCCCCAACTTTGAGCTTAAGCCCACTTCAAAATTGTGGCACTGGTTTAATCGCTGGCAGAGCTGCCAAAGCCCTGCTAGTTGAAGAGGTCCACTGCATGAGCCTCCTACCATGCTGTTTGAGCAGTGAAGCAGACACCGATGCCGGCCCTCCCGCATATGCTCAGTTCAGGCACTTGAAAATGGAAAATAAGATGATACCTTTTTATTGTACTAGCCTAATACCCTTTTCAATTAGCTTTCAGAGGCCAAAACCTCCTGCCTCAGGTCAGGTCAGGTCAGGACAGTGTACTGCTGTAATGGAATCTTCTCCTGACCTGAAGAAGGACAGTGTTGGTCTCTGAAGGCTAATCAAAAATGTATTAACATCAGTCCAATATAAAGGTATCACCTTATTTTCTATTTTGTGTTTTATTTGCATTTATTAACCTTTATTAGCACAGCTACCACATTACTTTATTCTAAATTAAAAATAAAATTATCTTCTGTACCTTTGTTGCCTGACCATTTACTTTTTCTAATTGTGTTGGTCCCAGTCTCTTGATTCTGCTTTCCTTCATCTTTTCTTACAGTAACTCTCTTGCCAGGGTTTCCTGTCCATTTGTCATTATTCTGTCCTTTCTTCAATTTATTTTTCTGCCTCTCTCTCTGTCCAGATTTAATTCATTCTTACTATCCATTCTTTAATTTCCATCTTTTTACTTCATCTATCTATGGCTTTTTAAAAATATTTTCCTCACCTTTGTGCACCCCATGTCCCTTCCTCTTATTCTCCACTCTTTCACTAACTTTATCCTCTATCCTTTTCCATCCAGCATCTCCCCTCTTTCTCTCCCCTTGCTTCCAGTGTCTCCCCCTCTTTTTCTCTGCATCCTTACATCCAGCATCTCCTCTTTCTCTCTCCATCCTTCCATCCAGTGTCTTCCTGCTTTCTCTCATCCTTCCACCCATCTACCTTCTCCCAATCCTTCTATCCAGTATATCCCTTTATTTCCCTTTCCTTCTAGCCAGTTCTTTCTCTCTACTTTTCCATTCTCTCTTTCTCTCTCTCTCTCTCTCTCCCTCCATCCTTCCAGTGTCTCCCTTTTTCTCTCTGCATCCTTCTATCCAACATCTTCCCTCTCTATCCCTACCCTTCCATCCAGCATCTTCTCTCTTTCTTTCCCCATCCTTCCATCCAATATCTACCCTCTCTCCCAATACTTCCATCCAGTGTCTCTCTCTCTCTCTCTCTCTCTCTACCCTTTTACATTCAGCATGTCCCCTCTTTCCCCCATCCTTCCAGTGTCTCTTCTCTTTCTTTCTCTACCCTTCCATCCAGTGTCTTCCCTCTTTCTGCCCATTCCAGCATTTTCCCTCTTTCTCTTCCTCCTTTCATCCAGCATGTCTCCTCTTTCTCTCTCCATCTGACCAGCCAGGGTCTCTCCCTTTCTCCCCATTCTTCTCCCCAGCAGCTTCTCTCTCTCTCTTGCCCTTTTCCATGTCCCCTCTTTCTCTCCCCATCCACTCATCTCTATCTTTATACCCCTGTTCTATCCAGTGTCCCCACTATTCTTTCATTTTCTCCCCTCTGCTCTCTCCATTTAGCACCTCCTGCCTCCCTCTCCACATCCTTTCTCCCTTCCCCATCCCTTTCCACCCAGTACCCAGTATTTCCTGGCCACTGCTGCTTCTCCCGATGAACAGCAGCGGCTGAGGCAAAACAAGAAAAGCAAGTGCGAGGACGCAGCAGCCTTCAGACATGTGATGTCGGCCCTGCTATCCTCTGCCCCAGCTGACTTCAACTTCCCATTCCAGGAAGGCTGCTGTGGCCCCAAGCTTGCTTTTCTTGTTTTGACACCGCCACTGCTGCTCATCAAGAGAAGCAGTGGTTGCAGAGGATCTCCTGGTGCACAGTGCGTAACACTAGGAGCATAGGCGTAGTTTGACTGTTTCATTTGGGGGGGGCAAAGGATGGGGCGGAGCATATTAGCATATTCATTTGCATATATACATATGCAAATGAATATGCTAATATGGAGGGAGGAAGGAAGGGAAAAAGAGCTAGCTGTTTTGGGGAATAACCATAATGAATATGTATGAGATATCAAGCCAGCTCTTTCTCCCTTCCTTCCTTCCTTCTTTCCTCCTTACCCAGCACTCCCTCTTCCACTCCAGTAGTATTTCCCCACCCCCTTTCCCATACCATGCCAGTGTTGACCTTAGAAATGCATAAGCTCTATATGTAGATCCTTCAAGAGGTAGTGTGTCATGATTTAGGCTCTACACCCTTTCTGATGTTTTGGTGCCACCTCAGTAAAGCCAACACACAATCTCTCCACTGCAATACACTATACACAAACTTGTGCAAAAACACAGGCATAACCTTACTAAACCATAACAGCACTAATTCCAAGGACAGGACGAGCTGCAACCTTATGCGTGAAAAGGCAGAACTGTAATTACACCAGGCTCTAAAACACCAATACACTACCTCGTGAAAAACACATGACACAACAGACATGACACAAGGAACTAGAAAGCAAAAAATATGAAGACAAAATACTGAACTGGAAAGTTAACTAAAGAAGTCAGATTCAGCATGCAGCAATACCAGAAAAATTGAAACTTACATGCAAAATTTCACAGATACACATTTCAAAAAGCTGACATATTCCAATTAATAAATTCTGAATAAAATACTTTTTTCTACCTTTGTTGTCTGATCATTTAGTTTTTCTATTCGCTTTGGTCCCAGTGTCTTCTGTTTTATGCAGTGTCTTCTTTCCATTTGATATTCCATTTAATAGATTCAAAATAAAATACTTTTTTGTACCTTTGTTGTCTGGACATTTTACTGTTCCATCATGCTGGTTCCAGTTTCCTCTTTTCCTGTCTTTCTGCTAATTCTCCTTCAACTGCTTGCTGTCCATTTGTATTTTCTCTTCTCTCCTGTCTTATTCCATTCCTTCACTACACCTACCTTTGACACATTATTTCTTTTTTAGCTGTTTCCTCTCTGTTTTTTTTTCTTTGCTGCCTCTCTGTTCACTTAAATTTCACCCTCGTCCTCATCCTTCTCCTTTTTAGTTTTCAGCTATCAAATTCCATTTCCTTCTCTCACCCACTAGCTGCCCCATTCCTCTTCTCAGTCCTTCCTCCAACCTTCCATTTCCTTTCATCTTTAATCAACTCTCCATTACCACATTTCTTCCCCCCCCCCATCACTATCATCCTCTCATTTGTTTCCTTCCCACCTCCCCTTTGGCCTCTCCCAAATAGTTCTACCATTTGCAGCATCTTCCTCCCTCCAACCTTCTAGCCCAGCACGCCTGCTCCCTTTCTCCCCTTGTAGCCTAATATCTCCCTGTCCCTTCCACACACACACCCACACCCCAGTATCTTCCAGCCCCCCCCCCCCCTGTGGTCCAGCATTTCTTCCTCTCTCTCTTCCCTCCCTCCAATTGTCCAGCATTTCTCCCTCACTCCCTTCTATCCCTGGATCCACAATCTCCCTCTTTTTCTCTTTCCCCTCTAGTGTATATCTATCCCTCCCTCTCATCCATCCCCATGTACAACCTCTCTTCCCTCCTTCTTCTCTCCCACTGCCCACATCACTCTCAGTATCTCCCTTCCTTGCACCCTGGGCCCAACATCTATCTCTTTCGTTCTCTTCCTTCCCCTTTTAGCATCCCTCCCATCCCCATACAGCATCTCTCTCTGTCTCCCTCCCTCCCACTTCCATGTTCCAACATTTCCCCTTTTCTCTTGCTGTCCCTCCCTCCTCCTCCACATCCAGTATTATTTCTCCCTCTCTCTCCCCCATGCATCTCCCCCCACCAACATTCCCCACCTCTCTCGCTCACCTCTACCTAGCATTACCCCATCACCCCAACAGTGCTGCTGTGACTGTCTCTCCCTGTCTCCCTGCCACCAGCCAGCATGCTGCCTCGGTCCCTGACTCCCTGCAGCATTTTTGTCTTCTGCCGTCCTGTACCCGTCGCCGTCAGCGCTGCCATTCATTCTCTCACAGGCAGCCTCGTTCCCGCTCCCCTTTGCCGCGTCCACTCCTCCGGCTCTCTCTGATGCACTTCCTGTTTAACAGGAAGTGCATCAGAGAGAGCCGGAGGACGCGGTGGGGAGCGGGAACGAGGCTGCCTGTGAGAGAATGAATGGCAGCGCTGACGGCGACGGGTACAGGACGGCAGAAGACAAAAATGCTGCAGGGAGTCAGGGACCGAGGCAGCGCCAGCAGGGAAGACACAATTAAGCCCCGCCAGTTCGCCGGTGCATCTCGTTTGGGGGGGCAATGCTCCCCTCGCCCCCCCCAATCTACGCCCATGACTAGGAGGCTTTCACACTTTGGTGGGAGTGCAGAAAATGACCTGCCAAAGCTATGACCCAGAGCTAGCTATTTACTTGATCTGCTGCTCACTCACCACACCTAACCCTGTAGAGTTTGGGTCAGAGAGAGACACACACACACATTGGGTGAGAACTCTACTATTTGGTTTTTTAACTAAGAAAAGTATATCAGGCTGGAGAATTTTGTTTCTCCCTGTTCATTTCTTTGTTATGTTTCTAATAACAATAACAATTACTTGACCCCCCCCCCCCAAAAAAAAAAAAAAAAGAACATAGCCTTCAGCAGTACAATACATATATATGTCTTACACATGACAACCTCATTTGCTAGTCTTGCAGGTGACATATGCATGTGACAGGACATTGTGACAACACTCATTATCCTTCCCTCCCTTTCGCTATTCACAGTGCTCATGAATAGTAGGCTTCATATCAGATAGAGCAGTCATAGGCATTGAAATGAAAAAACAGGACACCCATATAAGCATCAACTAAATACAAATACAAATAAAAAGGGAGAGGGAAGGGGGAAGGTTCACTTAGGAGAGAGGGGAGGTGACCTCAAGAGCAGCAGGAGCTGCCTCTGGAGGTGGGACCGATTAAGGGTCCTGAGAGGTGGGTGGGGGGAGGGTCCAGGGATGGAAGAATGCCCTGTATCAGAGAGAATTTGGCCTTGGGTAGCCACCATCTGCTCTAGGCATGCTCCAACCTGGCCTGACCAGCTTTCAGGGCCCTTAGTTGCTGGTCAATGGCCTCTCTCATGTCCCTCATCGCCTTTAAGACAGCTTCTGTTCTGCTGGCAGGTGCAGGCAGAGGTGGGACTCCACCTGTGCCAGTACCTGCCCCTGGAACCATGTGAGCCTCAACTCATTGTCTTGCAGAAGATGGGGAAACATGTTGGAGGCCATTGTCCTCTCCTGAGAAGATGTTCCCCTCCTGAGGGAGGTCCCATTGCTTCTGGGGTGGTGCAGAAAAGGGGAGACTGCTGGGCTGTGGGGGCAGCTGTTGCCTGGGTCTCTTTTCCCCTTTTCCTTTATCTTCTTCGTCATTGTTTTCCTCTTCATCTTCTTCTTAATCATCACCCTCTTCTTCATCATCATCTTCCTTCTCCTCCAGGCTGCCCATCTCATCGTTCTCCTCCTCCTCACTCTCTCTCAGGGCTGGTGAGGCTGACCC
The DNA here is from genome assembly GCF_901765095.1 of Microcaecilia unicolor. Taxonomy (NCBI): domain Eukaryota; kingdom Metazoa; phylum Chordata; class Amphibia; order Gymnophiona; family Siphonopidae; genus Microcaecilia; species Microcaecilia unicolor. The sequence continues at coordinate 462,092,539 of NC_044032.1, read as the reverse complement.
TGCAGCAGTGGGTCCAGGGGGTGGGGAAGCTGGTGGCTGAGCTACAAAGATGGGAAACAGAGATATTGGTTACAGGTGTGCATAGTCTGGATGGAGCTCTCTCTTATGTACATAATTTATAGAATATCATAAGATATGCTTGCATCTCCAACATCTAGGTGCAAGCATTTACATCGGCTCTATACTGGTGTAACCCATAGAGGGTTAAAAAGAAAATGTACCTGGCTCCAGGGACATCGCGTCAGCTGCGGGGAAGATTTTTTTAGCTGCGTTCGCTGCACCAGCATGTTTCTTTTTGGTGGGCAGTGTCCACGGCAGGGCCTGGATTGTTTTTGGCGCGTCGGCGCTATAGCGGCAGTAATGAGGCCGCATCGAGGGGCAGAGAGGCGGAGTGAAGGTGAGGAGAAGAAGCCCGGAGAGAGTCTGTGCTCTGATTGGCCCTGCGTCGGCGTCTGACGTTGACGTTATGACGTCAGACGCTCGTTTCTGACGCAGGGCCTAAGGATTTCCTCCTCTTAAGGGAACCGGCTCTTTTAAAAGTGCAGAGCCGGTTCCGAAGAGAAGATAAAGTCGGCGTGGGACCGGAAGAAGAGTGGGGGAGTGCTCCGGTGCACTCTCCCAGCATTTATTTTTATTTTAATAAAGTGGCCGGTCACGTAGTGGGTGCTGCACGCGCCAGGGAATAGATGGGGGCGCGTGAGGAGGAGAAACAGCAGTTGGCACGAGCTGAATGCTAGCTCGTGGACGGAGCTGAGCAGGAGGCTCGTGCCAGAAGAGAACAAGGAAGATTTTCGGGTTTCAGGAACAAAAAGGTATTAATATTTACATTTATTTAAACAGCTGTTTATTTCTTTATGTTTAAAATGTATTTAATATAATGTGCAAATGATATATCTGTGTACTGGGGGTTTAGAGTGCCCGGGGCTCGTGCTTAGAGCTCGAGCTCTGGCAGAGATGTCATCAGGTTCTAAACGGGGCAGTTGGCAGTTGGGAGGTAGGTGCAAAGCTGACCAGACCTGTAGTAAAGGTCTCTGGTCAGCGGAGAGTGAAAAAATTCTAAAAACTGACCAATTAGAGTTTTGGGAAACGTGTGTGTTTAGAGAGTGATTTAATATGATTGATTAACTTGTCCAAAGCCTGCCGCGTCTTTAAAGGCTTTTTTAAAGTTGTGGTTGGAAACTGTGTGAGCTGGCTGAAGTGTTTATGATAACATAAGTTAATACAGTCAGCAAGACTTAACTGTTTAATAAGCTGGTAAAGCTTGTTCAATGAACTACTTGTCCTGTGAGATGTACAGGACTAATGTGACAGTTTAAATGTTCATTTCTTACTGTCAGATTAAGCAGGGGTTTTGTGAATAATTTATGAGGAGGAAAGAAAATCCCTGCAGATTACAAAATTAATTGCTTTTATTGTTTTAACATTTTAAAGTTAAAGTGCATACAGTGTTACTATGTGAGACCTTCTGACTCAGAAGAGTTCAAACTCTCCGCTTTCCTTTGGTGATCTCAGTGAGTCTGGTCATAAAGGAATAATTATTCTGAGAAACATTATTTGAAGGGTGGGATTAGATTAGGGTCAAACAATTATATATTTCTTTTATTGGGGAAGCTAGTTAAGGAAATATTTTTAAGTTCATTTAAAAAAAGGGCTATTTCTTTACAGAAGGAGGTAGGGTCTAGGGTTTTTCTTTATTGCTTTTTAAAGCTCAGGTTAGTAGGTACCCCGAACCAGGTTCCCGCCTCTAGCTGACTGTAAAGATACGGTACCCAACGTTAAAGAAAGAAGAAGAACAGAAGATATACAAGAAAGCGGGAAGAAAGCTAAGTGACCGAGGTTAACATACAAACAGCACAAAGACTGTATAAAAAAAAAAAACTAACCGAAGAACAAAAGAAAAAAACCCTAACTATACTTATCTGCTTGTTGAATGAGAAACCTGAAAAAGAAATAATAACAAAGAATCAATTCTTATAGAAGAGGGGAATGTTTAGTCAAAATTTTAAGATGAGATACATATTTAGTTAATAAGTTTTGCTAAAATTAAATTATACTTATCTGATAAGACGTAGGAGAAGTTGATCTGTTGGATTGTTGATGTACTAATAAAAAGAAAATATTGAATTTGTTAAACGGATCTGAACTTTACACATACCCATCATATAAATAAAAATAATAAGTTATTGAATTATCAATGTAAATGTCATTTGTTTTCCTGAGTTATAACAAAAATATAATAACAAATTTAGTTTTATTTCCTCTTCCCATTTTAGAAATGGGGAGACGGGGTTAGTTTTAATGTCTGTACCTTAACCCTGTCCGATACACGATATTTTGCCCGAGGTATTCTAAGGGTATTGTAGGGTAAAGTATCGTGCCCAGGGTGAGGTCACAGTTACACTGGTGTAAGTGCTTGCGCTAATCTGGACATTTATTTATTTATTAGGATTTATTTACCACCTTTTTGAAGCCTGCAAATAGGTGGGAAAATGTGGGATACAAATGCAATAAATAAAATTCACTCAAGGCGGTGTACAGTAAGAATAAATCAAACATGAGCAATAAACAGATAATTACAGCAGTAAAAATATTCAATTAACAATACAAAGTATAGCATAGTATACTACTTACAATGTCAACACAATATGTAATAGAACATTTTAAATGACAGTGTAGGGTATAAGCAAACAAGGAGCATGTGGTTAGCTAAGAAAGTAAGAGGAGTTAGAAAGTAAGGTGACTAATTTAAAGAGATGTGCATATGAGGTCAGAGAGATGGTTAAATATTATCTCACCCAGGGTAGGAGTGGACAAATATGTCCTGCTACAGTATGTGCAGCCCGTGTCATTCCTTGTGTGTGTGAGTGAGACTAACAAGTTAGTTACTTCTTCCATTAAAGGCCTGGTTGAAGAGCCAAGCTTTCACCTGCCTCCTGAAGTAGAGATAGTCTTGTGTTAATTGGAGCCTTTCAGGGAGTGCATTCCAGAGTGTGGGGGCTACTCCGGTTAAGGCTCGCTTGCGAGTATCTTATCGTGTAATGTCTTTTGGAGAGGGTGTGGTTAGTGATAGTCCTTGAGAGGACCTTAGTGTCCTTGGAGGTGTGTAGAGGATCATCCTTATACATATTTACCAAGTTATGCTAGCAGTCTATAAAGGGAAGCAGGCAACTAATTTATTTTATAAAATGCGAGCATAACTGGGTTTATATACACACATATACGGATAGGCGCAAACACTTAAGCCAGCCAAAAAGAACCAGATTCAATATACACCACCTAAAAAATTGGTGCTGAAAAAAAACATGCTTACCCCTGGATTCTATATAGCATGCCTAGAGATCTGCACTGAAATACAGGCATATTCTATAACAACGCACATAACTTAATTGGCTTAACAAGCTAATTAGCGTTGATAACAGCATTTAACAAGCAATAATGAGCGCTAATTGGCAATAATTAGACTTTATGCACACAACTCCCTAAGCATATTCTATAGTGCACTGTACCTAATTTCTAACATGTGCAGGCAAAAAGGGGCATGGTTAAGGGTGGGAAAATGGGTGCTTTGTGGGCATTTTAAAATTTACACACGTAGTTATAAAATATGGCCCCTTTCACCTAAATCTACATGCTGATATTTATGCCACATTTTCAGATGTGAATATGGAGGCACATCATTTTAGGCACTGGGATATCACCTAAGCGCATTCTATATACCACGCCTAAATCTAGGCACCACTTACAGAATACACTTAGACGGAAATGTCATCTAGATGCCATATATAGTACCTGGCCCTTAGTGCTATTCTATAAACCTCGTCTAAAGCTAGATGCAGTTTATAGAATTTGTGTAGCGCCCGTCCCAATGTTAGTGACCAATTATCAACACTGATTGGCTTGCTAAACAAGTTGCATGTGCAAACTGGCTGCATGGCTCATTTGCACTCATAACTTTAGTCACCATATATAGAATCCGGGGAAAAGTGTCTATGGCAGTGTTTCCCAAACCTGGTCCTGAATGCACTCCAGCCAGTCAGGTTTTTAGGATATCCACAATGAATATCCATGAGAGACATTTGCATGCACTGGCTCCACTGCATTCATATCTCTTTCATGAATATTCATTGTGGGTATCCTGAAAACCTGACTGGCTGGGGTGATCCAGGACTAGATTTGGGAATCACTGGTCTATGGGTAAATAGTAGGTGTAACTTAAAAGGGGTAAATGTGCATTTAAAGCTGCACTTATGTTTTTCTGTTACTAAAATACATACAGATGTAATTTTATGTATTTTATGTACTAAAATACATAAAATTATTTGGCAGCCATGGTGATGAATATTGACTTACTGACATAGGAGCCAGCTTTGTGGGTACTGTGGGTGCTTGAGCACTGCCATTGTTGAGCAAACTCTTTGACTGTGTCCAGGGAGGGGTAAGTTCCATTGAGTTTAGCACCCCCAATCATTTTGAAAAGTTGGCAGTTATGCTTCCTGATTCCTAGAATTTACTAGAAACTCTGCTAATTAAACATGTAAAATACATTTCATTCATTCATTCTTTTTGACAAACAATTTTTTTGAACTCTTACATCTGAACTAGAAAGTAGGTGTCAGGATTTTGCCTTTTGGTGAGGATCAAGGAGCTGCATTTTCACAGAATAAAAGTACCGCTTGTGGCCTATGCTGTTTGTTTCAGTGCCTACAGCATCAGATGCTGTTATGATCTTTTAAGTGGTAATATCTCTGGGGTTGTTTCTTATACCAACAAAATTCTATTATTTGAAAGCTCAGATTCTCTGCATTCCAGAGATACAGATTGTCTTGGTGACATTTCCTGAGAGATTGCCACTTAAAGATGGCTTAAAACAGTATCAAAATACTTCAAAATGGGAAATTTAAATTGAATTGAGTTCACAGAAGTGTACAGCAGTCTCTTCTTTGCTCTGGGCTTGCTAAGTAGCTGAAGAACAGTGAAAATGCCAACAGGTATTGAAATGACTACCTCACAATTTGGGGGGTATTTCTAAAAGGCTTATATAGTGCATAGGTACAAAAAAGGTGAGTTACATGCATCTAAGGAGGTCCTTTTACAAAGGTATGCTAAAAAGTGGCTTGCGGTAGCATAGGCTTGGATTTTGGGTGTGCACAGAATCATTTTTTCAGCGTGCCTGTAAAAAAGGCCTTTTTTTGTTTCCCAAAAACGAATGTGTGGCAAAATCAAAATTGCCGCACGCCCATTTTGGGTCTCTGACCTTACCGCCAGCCATAGTCCTAGTGGTAAAGAATTTGGGTGGTACGTGCATCAGATGCCACTTGGACGTACATGCATCAGATGCCACTTGGTGCGCACCCACTATCCTGCTTATAATCGAACGAGAAAAACGCCCAAGTTCCGACCTAAATCGGGAGATGGACGTTTATCTCACAAAAACGAATAACACAGTATAATCGAAAGCCAAACTTGGACGTTTTCAACTGCACTCCATCGCGGAAGCGTACAAAGTTGACGGGGGCGTGTCGGAGGCGTGGTGAAGGTGGGACTGGGGCATGGTTATCACCCGAACAGAGATGGGCGCCTTTCGCCGATAATGGAAAAAAAGTATGCGTTTGTAGCTAGAATTTAGGGCACTTTTCCTGGACCCTGTTTTTTCACGAATAGGACCCCAAAAAGTGCCCTAAATGACCAGATTACCACCAGAGGGAATCGAGGATGACCTCCCCTGACTCCCCCAGTGGTCACTAACCCCCTCCCACCACAAAAAATGATGTTTCACAACTTTTTATTTTCACCCTCAAATGTCATACCCACCTCCCTGGCAGCAGTATGCAGGTCCCTGGAGCAGTTGTTAGGGGGTGCAGTGGACTTCAGGCAGGTGGACCCAGGCCCCCCCCCACCTGTTACAATTGTGCTGCTTAATGCTTAGTCGTCCAACCCCCCCAAGCCCACTGTACCCACATGTAGGTGCCCCCCCTCACCCCTTAGGGCTATAGTAATGGTGTAGACTTGTGGGCAGTGGGTTTTGAGGGGGATTTGGGGGGCTCAACACACAAGGGAAGGGTGCTATGCACCTGGGAGCTCTTTTACCTTTTTTTTTTTTTTTTTTTGTAAAAGTGCCCCCTAGGGTGCCTGGTTGGTGTCCTGGCATGTGAGGGGGACCAGTGCACTACGAATCCTGGCCCCTCCCATGAACAAATGCCTTGGATTTATTCGTTTTTGAGCCGGGCGCTTTCATTTTCCATTATCGCTGAAAAGCAAAAACGCCCAGCTCACAAATTGTCGAATAAAACATGGATGTCTATTTTTTTCGAAAAATACGGTTCGGTCCGCCACCTCACGGACCCGTTCTTGGAGATAAACGCCCATGGAGATAGACGTTTTCGTTCGATTATGCCCCTCCACGCGTGTCCGAAAATAAAAATTATTTTTCAGACGCTTGTAGCAGATGCGCACCAAAAATGAAAAAAACACAAAAGCCACGCGGTAGTCAGGTGATGAATCCATTTTGGCGCACGTTGGGCGCATGTAGGCGCCTACGTGGCTTAGTAAAAGGGGCACTAGAAGAGCTATGCTCTTACAAAACAATTTTAAAAAGAAAGAAAATGTGTGCATACAAGAGAATTTACTGTGTACAAGCAAAAAAGGGAACGTTGAGGACATTTCTTTGTTTTTTGAAAGTATATATGTGAAGGAATGTAGACATGCTCGCTCCCACTGCTGCAGGGACAGATAGAAGCTGGAACTGAGGGTTGGGGTTGATGCTGGAGGTAGAGCAGGGACCTGGAAACTGGAGACTGATCTTGGGACAGGTAGGAACTGGATCTGAGGATTGAGGGTTGGAGGCTGATGCTGGATCCGAATACTAGAAGAAGGGGGCTGGAGGCCGTTGCTGATGCTGGGGGCTAAGAGAAGAGTGTTCAAGTTCAAGTTAGATTTTATGTGATATACCTCCTATATAGTTAAAATCTAAGTGGGTGAGAAAATAATTAAAATAGAATAGGGAGGGAAGTCAGTATACCTACTGATACATAAAAATTAATAATAAGATGCGACCCAGGTATAAGAGGAAGTTAGGGTTAGGATATGGTCACAACATGATTGAGGGAGAGTATGACGGAGGGATAACACAGGATGGGGATAAAACATCTTTCAGTCACGATTCAATTGAAGGACTAGGCCAGCCTAGAAAAGAGGGGGGAAGGGCAAGACTGTCGGTCTCAAAGTGCAGGCTCAAAAGTGGCTGAAAAGCATAGGCGTAGACTGGGGGGGGGGTGAGGGGGGGCAATGCCCCCCCAAACGACGACGAGGCGCTGCCGCGCCATTAGTTAAAAAAAAAAACACATCCAGGCACGCACTCCTCTCCATCCGCTTGGCTTCCCTGCCCTCTCTGTCTGCGTCCCGCCTTCCTCTGAGGAAGGCGGGACGCAGACAGAGAGGGCAGGGAAGCCAAGCGGACGGAGAGGAGCGTGTCCGTCTACCCCTCTCTCTTCCTCCCTCCCTCCGGCGCAGGCAGCAGTCTTTTTCTGCGTTCCTGGCAGCGGTAGCAATGTACACGCTGCCTTCGGCTCTGCCCCAAAGCCTTCTCTTCAAGTTCCTGTTCCCGCATAGGTGGGAACAGGAACTTGAAGAGAAGGCTTCCGGGGCAGACCGAAGGCAGCGTGTACATCGCTACCGCTGCCAGGAACGCTGAAAAAGCTGAAGACTGTTGCCTGCGCCGGAGGGAGGGAGGAAGAGAGGGGGTAAACGGAGTCATGATCTTGGACCTCGCGGGGGGGGGGGGCAGTAGAAGGAAGATGGATGGTACTGGGAGGGGTGGGGAGCAGAGGGAAGGAGCAAGAGATGGATGGGACTGCGAGGGGTGGGGAGCAGAGGGATGGACCAGGAGATGGATGGGATTGGGAGAGGTCAGGCACAGCAGAGGGAAGGAGCAGAAGATGGATGGGATGGAGGGATGGTGAGCAGAGAGAAGGAACAGAAGATGGATGGGACTGGGAGGGGTGGGGAGCAGAGGGAAGGAGCAAGAGATGGTTGGGACTGGGAGGGGTGGGGAGCAGAGGGAAGGAGCAAGAGATGGTTGGGACTGGGAGGGGTGGGGAGCAGAGGGATGGACCAGGAGATGGATGGGATTGGGAGAGGTCAGGCACAGCAGAGGGAAGGAGCAAGAGATGGATGGGACTGGGAGGGGTGGGGAGCAGAGGGATGGACCAGGAGATGGATGGGATTGGGAGAGGTCAGGCACAGCAGAGGGAAGGAGCAGAAGATGGATGGGACGGAGTGATTGGTGAGCAGAGAGAAGGAACAGAAGATGGATGGGACTGGGAGGGGTGGGGAGCAGAGGGAAGGAGGAAGAGATGGATGGGACTGGGAGGGTGGGGAGCAGAGGGAAGCCTACTGGAAAGAAGACACTGCATAAAACAGAAGACACTGGGACCAAAGCGAATAGAAAAACTAAATGATCAGACAACAAAGGTAGATAAAGTATTTTATTCATAATTTATTAATTGAAATGTGTCAGCTTTTTGAAATGTGCATCTGTGATATTTTGCCTGTAAATTTCAATTCCTTCCTCCATATTAGCATATTCATTTGCATATGTATATATGCAAATGATATGCTAATATGCTCCGCCCATTCTTTGCCCCCCCCCAAATGAAACAGTCAAACTACGCCTATGCTGAAAAGCAAAAGAACTTTAACAAAGATTTAAATTTATTTAAAGAAGATTTTGATCAGAGATACAGGGGAAGACTTTTCCAGAGAGTGGGGGCAGACACTCTAAAACAGGATTTTCTGGTAATGTTTAAAAGTGAGAAGCGTCAATAAATGTTGATGAGAAGAGCAAAGAGTTCTTGCAGGTAAATAAGAAATAGGTAAGGCGGCCAGAAATGCAGAAGATCTGAGGACTGGACTTAATGGCTTAAAAAAGTATTTTGTAAGGGATTCTCTAGGCTATGGGGAATCAATGCAGGATCACCAATAACATTTTACTCCTCCACCACACAGGCTCCTTTTACACTGATTTGCTGCCTTTGGAGCATTGCTTGGTTAAGATTTCAGATTGTATTCTTGAGAATTTTTTAATCCTCAATCCAGTTAATACAGTTGCCATTTGGCTAACCGGCCATCATTCCTACCCCATCTCTTACCGCAACTCTTTTGAGTTCTGCAATCCAGCTAGTAGATTCCCTGCTTTTATACTCTCCATCAAGTGGGGTCTGTACGTAGTCTGCTGAACTACTTCAATCTCCATTCTATTCTTCATGCTACCTCACTCCTTGATTATTGTAATGCTGTTTTTGCTGGCTTTCTTCAATTGTCCTTCAAACACCTTCAATCAGTCCAAAATACTGCAAACAAGGTTTTCTGTCAAGTGGGCATCGATCTTGCCTGATTTCCCACAAGGGACTTCTCCAGGTAGGCCCAGAGGAGGGGGACCTATGGGGGTGTGCAGTGGGGGTTAGAGTAACCTTTTATTTTCTTAGGAGGGAGGTGGGAGAGGAATCGTGAGGTGGCCTGCCAAACCCTATGTGAGTTTAACTGGGCTTTGGCCAATATTCAGACTAGTGCCTGGTTAACCCTTTAGTATCCGATGTTCCCATCAATCTGTTCCCATATGGCTTATTGAAATGACAGCGCCTCTCACCTCCGTGTGAAAGCGCTGCAGGCAGCAGGGCAGCAGATCGCCTCCCTTCAGGCCTCCTTCCCTCCCTGTGTCCCACCCTCATCTGACATAACTTCCGCAAGGGCGGGACACAAGGAGGGAAGGAGGGCCGAAACGAGGCGATCTGCTGCCCTGCTGCCTTGCTGCCTGCAGCGCTTTCACACGGAGATGAGATGCGCTGTGATTTCAATGCAGGGGGCCCGGCCCGGTGGCGGATGGAGGGGGACAAGTGGAGGGAGAAGCAGCGACGGCGACCTCGAGGGGGGTGGAGGGGGGAGTGGCGGCCTTGCCCCAGGCCCAGCTCAGTCTCTTGGCGGCCCTGGCAGAAGGGATGTGGGGAAAGTACAGAACTGCTGTGTGGCAGTTTAAAAAAAGGTGTGAAGCCATACAGCTGCACAGCTTAGATGGAACATTGGTAGCAACTGTAATTTTAGAGAAATTCCCGAATAAAGGGCGTTGCAATAATCTATTTGACAGAGTACCTATGATTATACCAAGAGTCTAAAATTCTCGTGAAAATATGATCTAATCAGCCAAAAGCTGTTTAAGTTTAAAAGCACTCTCTTAGCCAGAGAGCTTACCTACCTGAGCATCCATTGTCAGAAAAGAACACAAAATAACTCCCAGTACCTTCGTCATTTGAGCAATTGGCAATGATTCACCAGAGCTCAGTAGAATAGCATTCGATATAGAAATAAGAGTTACTCAGCCATCATATTCTTGTTCTCTCTTTGTTCAGCTTTAAAAATGAGCTGAAGTCCAACTTTCCATCAGTTCAGTACTTTGTCAGAGACTAAAGCCTGAAGCCAGCAATAACAATACAATATCATCTGCATATGAATACAGTCTAATACCTAACCTTTGCAGAAATAAGCCCAATAAGCTCATATAAATATAAAAAGCATGGGTTAAAGCAGAGATCCCTGAGGGACGCTCCAACTAGCATGCAGATTGGATAAAAGAAATCCATCTTTGATAACAGTGTACTTTCTATTACCTAAAAATTCACTACATCTTCTGAGAACTAAATCAGGAATTTCTAATTCAATAGCATCAAATGTTGTGGATATACCAAACCAGTGGCGTAGCTACGTGGGGCCTGAGGGGGCTGGGGCCCCCGCAGATTCGCCCCCAGACCCCCCTCCCGGCGAACCCGCCCCCGCTGCCGCCTACCTTTACTTTTGCTGGCGGGGGATCCCACTCCCCGCCAGCCGACGTCTTCTTCTCAGTCCTTCCTGCTCTTCAATTTGTTTGCTGACGTTTTGCACGTTGTACGTGCAGGACGTCAGACTCAGAGAACAGTTCTGTTCTCTGAGTCTGACGTCCTGCACGTACAACGTGCAGGACGTCAGCAAACAAATTGAAGAGCTGGAAGCGACTGAGAAGAAGACGTCGGCTGGCGGGGAGTGGGATCCCCCGCCAGCAAAAGTAAAGGTAGGCTGCAGCGGCGGCGGTTTCGCGGCGGGAGGGGGGGCGGCAATGTCGGCGGGGGGGGGGGGGCGGTGCCGGGGGGAGGGCTAAAATGGGCCCCCTCCCCCCGGGCTCTGGACCCCTCCCCCACGGGAGGCTGGCTACGCCCCTGTAAAACATCAGCAACTGTTGTCCCTGATCTAATAATTGTCTAGCATCTGTCACTAATGAAATGATAAGAATTTCTGTACCATTTGAACTCCTAAACCCAAATTGTGAAGAATGTAAACAATTATGAAAATCAAATTACCAGTAATTAATAAACGGGGAAGCAACTAAAGCCCCCAAGAGTTAAAGGGAATATTAGCAATAGGCTGGGAGTTAGCTAGAAGACTCAAGTCCAGGCATCAGATTGGGGAATTGGTGTCATTTAAATACATGAAAGATATAAATGAACAAGCAAACCTTTTCCAAAAACGGAGAGACTATAGAACTAGAGGACATGAAGTGAAGTTATAAGAGGTTGAAAAGCAACACCACAAAATACTTTCTCACAGAGAGGGTGGTAGATGCCTAGAATGCTCTTCTGCAGGATGTGGTGGGATATATACAGAGGATCCCCTATATGGGAAGAGGATGGTTTAAAATATAGATTAGAGAACTGACGGGAATTGAGATTGTGGGAATCCTGCAGAACCCATGGGATTACCACGGGATGAAAGAAGTTGCCATGGGATTCCCATGAGGATGGAAGACGTTGCTGTGGAATTCCCACAGGAGTGTAGTCAACCAGAAAAAGGCTTGAATGCACTGAGCAAGGCAATTTGAGTGCCAGAATGTGGCTTGGAATGCCCAGAGAGGCAGACAGAATACCATACTGAGGCTTAAAACACTAATTGGTTGAATAGTGAATACCGCCCAAAACATCGCAGGAGGCTGTTAAGGTCAGGAGGGCTGTGAGCTAGTAATTGTGTTGACTCCTATGGACGGGTGTGGGAAGAGGAGACTGATTGCGGGGATGGGTGAGGATGGAATGGATCTTAGCAGGTACAGGTGGGTATGGGTTAGTTTCCAGTCAGGACTGGCAAAAGAGAGAAAAGCATGGGGGAGGGGGGAAACCTAACAGAGCAACAAATACTACCCTAACAACAAAGGAGGGAGGGTAGCATGCATGGAGTGGCAGGTCCAACCCTGGCTGCCTTTCTGGGCAGACTGGATGGGCCATGCTGGTCTTTACCTGCCATCATTTACTGAGTTACTGTATTTTATACACTCACACACACAGATCTGAGGGAAGTGGGGGGCAAGCACAGGAAGTTGGTGACTCAGATGTTTTGGGATGGCTAAAGTGAGCTGGGGAAGGGTGTGGAGCTAAGGCCAGGTGGGGTGGGGTGGAGTGTGATGGGGCAAATTCAAATCCTTGGGGTGTTGATAACCTGTGTCAGTGATATAGGGGCAGTGGGAGCACTTTTGGACACAGCAAAGAAGGACCTGTTCACTGTGCCTCTTATCCCTCCTTCCCATACAGCTGTTACTGATGTATGGTAATACATACACTGAACACACTCTAGGGAATTATGGGCCCCTTTTACTAAGTGGTAAGTCCAACATGTGCTTACCGCTCGCTAAACAGGAAGTACAGCCGGGCAACCGCAGCAACCTAGGGTGCCTAGCAGTACTTTCCACCTCTAATGCGCCATCATATCTGGTGCTACAAAAATATGGCGGTAATCGGGCAGTGCTGTGTGTTGCCCGGTTACCGCCAGGTTAGTGCGGTAGCCCTTACCACCATCTCAATGGGTGGCAGAAAGGGCTCCCCCCCTGAAATGACCCTGTGGCAAGTGCGTAAATTCTAAGTCATACAGTTGAAAAGGGAGTGTGGCCATGGGTATGGAGTTGGCAGGTCATGGACATTTCTAAAATCTATGCGTGTGGTTATAGAATCTACCCGGTCTGCGCATAATTTAGGCATTGGCATTTGCACCAAGTTTTACTTCGCATAACTGTCTACGACTAAATTCAGTCATGCAGACGGGTGCTTGGCATATTCTATAAACCATGTAGAAATTTAGACATATTTCATTTTGTGTCAATTTTTTATGTGTCCTATATAGAATATAGTCCATTGTGAAGTAATACAAAAACTTTAAAAAATCACTCAGGATCTATAAAGCAAATCTCCCGTACCATAACAGCACCAACTTCCAGGAGATATACAATGTGGGCCTACCTATAAACGGAAGCTCCATAAACACTGCAGTGAGAAACAGAACATCAAAACACCTATTGGGAAAACTAAACAAGCCAGTTTAGTACACTGATCCTATACAAACAGCAGTGCTAACACAATATCTGGCTTTTTTCACATATAAACACAGACAAACCCTCACCAAATATCGCAAAAACACAATTATGTAGACAAATTTAACTGAAACCCTAAGATACCAGTGCAGTATACAGTGCAGCACCAAAGAAATAGAGACAGTGATGCATGTCCCTCTGTACACTGCAAAAAAAATAGCAGATGTACAAAAACTGACACATTCTGCTATTAAATTAAATTTTAATAAATAAAAATAAAACAAAAATAAATAATAAGGTGATACCTTTTTATTTGACTAATTTAATAAAATGTTTTAACTAACGTTTGAAGTTTACTGACCAGAGGAAGGAGGTTTGGCCTCTGAAAGTTATTCAAAAGTGTATTTAGCCCAATAAAAATATATCATCTTATTTTCCTTATTTTTTAATTTTTTTATTTATTAACCTTTACAATAGACTAGGCTTCGCGGGATCCAAGATGGCCGCCTGACCAGATGTGTGTGCGAGAGCTCCAGAAGTTTTCCGCTGAGGGCTGGCAATACAGAGCGCTCCCCGGGAGTAATTGGGAAGAGAAAAGGCAAAACTGTGGCTCCTACCTCCTTGAGCGCAGTTAAGGTGCCCACCATGTCGCAACCCACGCTGGAGAGCTATGGAATCCACCCACAGGGAACGCCGGTTCAAGCTTCTAGAAGTTCCACAATGCCTTCTTTGGAGCACAGTACAGAGGGAGCTACATTGAGCCCCTTAGTAGGTTTTACCCCTCTGCAACCTGGAAGGATTAGCGGAGCTGAGAGAGGGCCGTATGAGGGGGCGTCCGGAGTTGGCGACTTTCCGACGGCTGTGGGAGGACCAGCCCTCGCCTCTACCCCAGGTACTATAACAACAGAAGGGGGTTACTTACCTCTAGGAATAATCCATGGAGAGTTTTCTTCTGGGTTAGGAAGAGGTTCGTTAAAACCGGAAAGAAGTCACTATGGACACTCTCTGGGAGGCCATTCAAGGGGTAAACACGTCTCTACTGCAGATATTTAATTATGCTCAAACTGAAAAAAGTCAAATAAAATCTGCTAATGCACAGATATCCACTAAGGTTGAAACTCATACTGCCAAATTGGAAACTTTTGATTCTGAGTTAAAATCTTTACAAACTACAGTGGTGTCTGTAATTAAGGAAAATAAAATCCAGGCACAGAAATTGGAATATACTGAAAATCAGCTTAGAAGGAACAATCTTAGGTTTTTGAACTTTCCGTCTTCTTCATTTATTTCAGCTATTGAACTTTTGAAAAAATATTTCCAGGAGATTCTAGATATTCCGTTAGAAAGTCACCCTCCTGTGACTAGAACACAATATCTTAAAAAATTTATGCGATCAACAAATGGATTACCAGAACCTCCGCAAGAATTGAATTTAACTGATTTTCTTGAAAGATCTGAAATTTCAGATCGAGCCACATTGCTTGTTACTTTTGCACTGGAGTCAGATAAAAATTTGATATTGCGTACTTATTTCCGAAAAATGAATGCTATCTTTATGGGAGCTAAAATTCAGATCTTCCCAGATCTAGTTAGACTTAAGCCAGGAGGAAGGAATTGATGGTTTTTAAACCAAAAATTCTTTCACTTGGGGGAACTTTTGTTGTTAAATTTCCTTGTAAGTGTATGATTTCTTTACATGGAGTTCATTACCTTTTTTCTTGTCCCAAAAGATTACAATAATTTATTACTGCTAGAGAGAATGTGAGGGATACCCCTGAAATGGTATCTTCCAGTTAATGTACTGTCTAGGCTGCATGATCCTAAAATCCTTCTGGTCAATTTGAATTATCAATATAATTTTATTTCTGCTATGTACTTGATACTTGGATTCATTTCCTATTCTTGGATCCCTCTATTGTGGACAAAAATATATTGAAAAATTTTCCCCTTTTTTTTCTTTTTACTGTGTTATGTTGAATGTTGTGAATTTCCAAAGCATTTTGATGTAATATCATCTTTATGTAATTAAGTGAAAATGAATAAAAGATTAAATAAAAAAAAATAGACTAGGCTTCTTTTACAAAGCTGCACTAGCGATTCCCATATGGCAAATGAGAGAAAGCCCATAGGAATTGAATAGGCTCTTCTCATTTGCTGTGCCGGGAATCACTAGAGCAGTTTAGTAAAAGAAGCCTTAACATGGCTACCACATTATTTCACCCTATGTTAAAAATATTGTCTGGCCATTTATTGTTTTCTAATCGCGAGAGGATTGTGAAAAATTACAAGAGGATCTTACGAGACTGGGTGTCTAAGTGGCAGATGACATTTAATGTGAGCAAGTGCAAAGTGATGCAGTGGGAAAGAATAACCCAAAATATAGCTACGTAATGCAAGGTTCCACGTTAGGAGTCACCGACCAAGAAAGGGATCTCGGCGTCGTTGTTGATGATACATTGAAACCCTCTGCTCAGTGTGCTGCGGCGGCTAAGAAAGCAAATAGAATGTTAGGTATTATTAGGAAAGGAATGGAAAACAAAAGTGAGGACATTATAATGCCTTTGTATCGGTCCATGGTGCACCCACACCTCGAATATTGTGTTCAATTCTGGTCGCCGCATCTCAAAAAAGATATAGTGGAATTAGAAAAGATACAGAGAAGGGCGACAAAAATGATAAAGGGGATGGGACGACTTCCCTATGAGCAAAGGCTGAAGCATCTAGGGCTCTTCAGTTTGGAGAAAAGACGGCTGAGGGGAGATATGATAGAGGTCTATAAAATAATGAGTGGAGTGGAACGGGGAGACGTGAATCGTTTGTTTACTCTTTCCAAAAATATTAGGACTAGGGGACATACGATGAAGCTACAAAGTAGTAAATGTAATACGAATCGGAGAAAGTTTTACTTCACTCAACGTGCAATTAAACTCTGGAATTCATTGCCAGAGAATGTGGTAAAGGCGGTTAGCTTAGCGGGGTTAGGAAAGGTCTGGATGGCTTCCTAAAGGAAAAGTCCATAGACCATTATTAAATTGACTTGGGGAAAATCCACTACTATTTCTGGGATAAGCAGTATAAAATGTGTTTGTGACCTGGATTTGCCACTGTTGGAAACAGGATGCTGGGCTTGATGGCCCTTTGGTCTGTCCCAGTATGGCAATGCTTATGTACTTATGGCTACCACATTATTTTACCCTATGTTAAAAATATTGTCTGGCCATTTATTTTTTTCTAATTGTGTAGGTTGCAGTCTATGGTTACTGTTTTCCTGCCTTCTCTTAATTCATTTCATAAATCATTTCATAAATCGAGTCCATTCAGTCTCCTTGATAATTTGGACTTATTAGACTTTATTTGTATCTTATATATTTAAGTATCATCAATAAATTGTCTCCCCTGGTTGGAATTACATTGGTCTCCCCAATTGTTTTTCTTTGTTCTAGTGTTGTGCTTTGGGGGCAGTTTTCTTCTTCTTCTTCTTCTTCTTCTTCTTCTTCTTTCCTCCCAGCCATGCACCACACCATCTCTTCTCTGTGTGTGACTCTCCACCTCCCCCAAGATTTGTCTCTATTTCTCTTCTCTCCCCCCTCATTCAGCCAGGTTTTGTCTATATCTCTCTCCTCCTCCTCCTCAGCTATCCAGGATATCCTCTCTCTCTCTCTCTCTCTCTCTCTCTCTCTCCCACCCCCTGCAGATCTCCTGTACCTCTCCACCTGCCATATAGTATATGTTCTTTCTCTCTCTCTCTCTCTCTCTCTCTCTCTCTTTCTCTCTCTCGCTCTCTCTCTTTCTCTCTCTCTCTCTCTCTTTGCTAGGTGCTGGCTATGCAACATCTCCTCTCTGATTCTTTCCCCCATCCATCATCCCTCTGTTTCTGTCTCTTTCTCTCTCTCCCTTCCTGCCCTTCCAGAATCTCTTTACTGTCTCAATCCCCCCTCCTCATCCAACATTGCCCATGGCTGTCTTGCTCCCATCATTCAACATTATCTCTTTTTCCATCATCACCTCTCTGTTTCTTCACTTCCATTCAACAATGCCCCTCTGTTTATCTCCCCCACCATCTAGCATTGTCTCCTCTCTTTCCTCCCTCCACCATCCAGCATCACCCCACTATCTATTTTCCCTCACCATTCAGCATTGCTCTGTCTCTCTCTCTACCCTCCTCCAGGGGAATAGAGATGGGTGGATGTGTTTCATCTTCACAAAAGTGGAAGTAAAGAGGAGGCAAGAACTAAAGACTAGTTAGTCTGACTTCTGTGGTGAGTAAAATAATGGAAACACTGCTACAAGAGAGGATACTTCACTTTTTCAGAATCCAGTGGATAACAACATCTGAAGCAGCATGGCTTTATTAGAGGTAGGTAGTGTCAGATAAATTAGATCAATTTCTGTGGCTGGGGGTCCTTTTACTAAGGCGTGCCTAAAAGTGGCCTGCACTGGTGTAGGCGCGTGTTTTAGATGCACGCTGGTCCATTTCCTTAGCGCACCTGGAAAAAAGGCGTATTTTTTTGTGCTGGAAAATGGACGTGTGGCAAAATTAAAACCAGCTCGCGTCCATTTTCGGCCTGAGACCTTACCACCACCCATTGACTTAGCAGTTAGGTCTCAAGCGCTAACCGGCCGGTAAGTGTTCAATGTGCGTCAACTGTCAATTACCGTTGGGTAAGCGCCATGCGGTAGGCAATAGAAAATATTTTCTACTATGTGTTTTCGGCATGCGCCAGTAATGGAATTACCGCCCAGGGCACCCAGTAGCCGGGCAGTAGTGCCAATTTGATGTGCTTTGGATGCGCGTAGGTGCCTACGTGCCTTTGTAAAAGGGCCCCTGGGTGACTAGAGAGTTGAGCTGAGGGAGAGTGCTAGATGTTGTGTACTTAGATTTCAGCAAGACCTTTGACATGGTTCATTTATAAATAAACTGAAAGCCATTGGTATGCAAACTAATGTGATTCACTGGGTTAGAAACTTGTTGTCTGGGAGTCAACAGAGTATAATAGTGAATTGAGTTCAAACTAAGGAAGGGCCACAGGGGTCAGTCCTTAATCCATATTTTTTTTTACATATTTTTATAAGCCATATTGTGGAAGGGCTATCAGAAAAGGTTTGCATTTTTGTTGGATGATAACTACCCCCCCCCCCCCCCCGTTTACTAAGCCGCACTACTGGCTGTTGCATAGCAATGTCGACACAGCCCATTTAAAGTGAATGGGCTGTGTTGGCATTTGCACATGGCAGCTGCTAGCGCGGCTTAGTAAACAGGGGGGTAAATCTGCAATAGAGTAGATGCCCTGGTTAACATGAGGAAGGGTCAAGCAAAACTTGAAGAATAGTCAAGAATTTGGCAGCTAAGATTTAATACTAAATAATTCAGGGTTTTGCAGTATAAGGTATGAAGTAGTTCTGTGCACAAAAAAAGAGTGGAACATTGGGCAATCATATTGGATGGTATTAAAGTGGCGAAACAGGTAGAAAAGGCAACAGTAAAATCCGGAAGGATGTTTGAATGCAAAGAGAAAAGGCCAACAGGAAAGAATGAGGTGATAGTGCATTTGTTTAAATCTCTGGAACTCGTTTGGAGAATTGCATACATTCCTGAAGACCTTACCTTCCGAAGGATATAAGGAGGATGGAACCAGTTCTGAAGGAGGGAACTAAAATGGTCTGTGGTCTTTGTCATGATGTGTATGGGACAGACTTAAAGAGTTCAATATTTATATTTTGGAAGAAAGATGAGAGAGGGGAGATATGATAGAGACATTTGAATACTCCCATGGCATATATGCACAGGAGGTAGGTATTTTTGCAAATGAAAGGAAGCTGTAGAATGAGGAAAAAGGTAAAAGGAGAAAGAATCAGAATTAATCTAAGAAAACAAATCTTTATGGAAAGAGTGGTGGATGTGTGGAAGAGCCTCCTAGCGGAAACTGTGGAGACTAGAGCTTTATCTGAATTTAAGAAAGCATGGAACATATGCAGAGGACTTCCGAGAGAGAGAGAGAGGAAGGAATTGTAGAAATTAATAGTTGGTATGGGTGGGCAGCATAGAAAGACTTCATTATGTTTATCTGCTGTCACTTTCTCTGATTCTATAGAAAAGTAATGGCAAAGAGTGGGTATGATAAAAGTTTATAAAAGCATAAATAAATGGTGTGCAGCAGTTAATAGAAAATTGTTCTTTCGTCCTTCGAACAACATTAAAACAGGAGAACACATCAAGAAACAAAACAAAACTGTACTGTTCTAGGCAAGGTATACTGTAGCTTAAACAGTCAGCATAAACCATCCCCAAGCAGAAGCTTCACCAGTAGACTCTCAATTATTAAACAAATCTTCTTTATTGTAGTGCTCAGAATAAACAAAGAAAATCCAATTTACAGTTCAGTTGCTTGTAAAAGAATTGTGGCCTTCTGCCCATAGAATGTGTATCTAGCCACCTCAGAGGCAAGGAGATGGCCAGAACCTCAACCCAGCTGAGAGGAAAAGTTGTAACACTCAAGGAAAATAAGGGGAAGAACTCGGAGAATACATGGGGAATAGCTTGGGCAGGTCTTGGGGAAAGTTTTGAGAAAAGACTTGTGAACTGGTGAAAACTCTTGATGGAATAACAGTAGATTAAGGAGGGATCAACCCCTAGAACAGTTGCTGATCACAAAGGCAAGATAGGAAGACTGGACTCTCTCTCACACAGCCCGCAGGGGCAGAGGGAAGGCTGGCCCTAGCTCAGAGCTAACAATCAATAGGCAAAGCTCACAAGGAGTCAATCACAGTCACTGCAAACTATAGGAAAAGCAGTCCTACTACACAGAGCTATCTATTAACAAACAATGCAAATGAATAGAAATAATACTCATATTAAATATACTGGGGGCAGGACAAAAAACAAATGAAAAACAAATCATATAAAGCATTTTTTCACATAACACATAATTAATCTGTGGAATGTGTTACTGCGGGATGTGGACAAGTTCCAGGAGGAAAGGTCCTTAAAGAATTAATAGCCAAATAGTCTTAGGAAAGCCCTTGCTTGTCCCTGGACATGACTATAAGAAATAGATTTATGCTTTGGTAGTTTCCAGATCCTTGAAATGCAGAGCAGTCACTGTCAGAGATAAGATACTAGGCTTAGAACATAACATAAGAACATAAGAGTAGCCATACTGGGTCAGACAATGGTCCATCTAGCCCAGTATCCTGTTTTCCAAACAGTGGACATGCCAGGTCACAAGTACCTGGCAGAAACCCAAATCGTGGCAATACTCCATACTACAAATCCCTGGGCAAGCAGTTGCTTCCCATGTCTGTCTCAATAGCAGACTATGGACTTTTCCTCAAGGAATTTGTCCAAACCTTTTTTAAACCCAGCTACACTAATCACTGTTACCACCATATCGTTTTTGAGATACGGTGACCAGAACTGAATGCAATACTCAAGATATAGACCCACCATGGAGCAATACAAAGGCATTATAGTGTTTTTGGTCTTCTTCACCTTCCCTTTCCTAATAATTCCTAGCATTCTGTTTGCTTTTTTGGCCGCTGCCGCACACTGAGCAAGTGGATTTTCGAGGGCTCACCATTGTAACTCAGCATAGCTTGTTATGTTCTTTTCTTAAGTAGTATTTTTTATTATTTTTAGTGGAAGTAATTGTGGTGTATAAGCCTTTTTCTATTTACATCTAATCTATATTTATTGTTGGATATGAACCAGTAACAAATAGAATGTACAAGTTCCTGGGTCATTGTGAGTGCAACTAGATTTGATAGAAGGGTGAGTTATGGATAAAATAATTAGGAAAAGTAAGCAAAATGAGAGCGTGGAGATTTGGATAAAAGATAAGGAGAGGAGGAAAAAGGGGACAGGATTTTGAGGAGGGCAATTTGCTTCAGACATTTTTAAGTGTAATTCAAACCAAGCCCTTTTTGGACATTTTGTTGTTTTGCAAATGAGCCCCTATATAATCTAACATAGTTAATAATGTGCAAATTAAAATCTGCAATATTATTCATATTATTTTATGAACTCTAGTGTCTAGAATTAATTTGTCTGTACCTCTTCATAACAATAAAAATTGTTTAGATTTATTAAATGAAAACGTGGTCCCTTTTAAGAGTACTGATACCCTTTGTTTAGCAGAATCATCTTCATTATATTCCAATATCAAATAAATCTCTTCTATTTATTACCTTATGGTAATACTGTGTTACATCTGAGGAACAAATCTCACAACTTGGACAGCTTTGTGAATCCAAGAACATGTTTCCATCTTTAGCAGAAAGAAATGGGCAGGTTATGCTTTGACAGTACATATTTCCCTTGGGTCAGCAGCAAGTCTCTGATTATTTACAATCACAACATGACCAGAAAAAGTCATTTTTTAAAATGTCAGAAGCAATTCACAGTTTCACAGTTTGAGAATGTTGGCAAGCAATTTCCTGAATGTAGGCTAGGGGTTGAATGGAAGACTTTTTCGCTCTTAGGAAGAAACATTTAAAATCAAACTTTGCACTATTTTAATGATGTCAATTTACCAGCAGACAATATTAAGCACAGCATCATACACTCATACAATCTTCATGACCTGCTATTTACTTCCTCAAAGGAACTATACATCAAGTGCTTTGTACACAGTATTTAAAGATTTTAGTGTAGTTTGAGAAGAAAAATGGTATTTCTCATCTCAATTACCCATTTCTGTGGGTAAGTGACATTATTTTAGTCTATGCTTTTTATAAGAGGAATTGTAATATATTGATAAATACAGTTAGAATAAAAAATAAAGAAGCAAATATTATCAGCTAGTCTCCGTACCCTTTTCCCCATAGTTTTAAAACTTGAATTTTCTGCCCCAGCATTAACAGAGATAGTCTCTAGAAGGCACAGTAGGGCCTAGTTCAGTCTTAGAAAAAATAAAAAGATAGTAGCAAGACTTAAACTGTCCTAAAAGAAAGTTATTTTCTGTCCTTGCCTACTGGAGAGGTAGCACTGCTACTGACCTGAATTAGATGTTAATTAAGGTGTGAAGAAGTAGAATATTTGCAAAGGTTACTAAGGGCAATCTGATTACTGGGCTAGCTTCAAGGGGTTTGTCTGAAACAGTCTTCTTAGAATTCAAACTATATAGAAAGGAAAGGTCCCATTTAACCTTTTGTTTTGAGAAGTTCATAGAGAAGAGGACATTTCTGTGGGTGACATTATTTTACTCTGTGCTTGGTAACTTAAAGATTGGATTTAAAAGAGGAACTGTAGGATATTGATAAACACAAAATAATAAAAAAAAAAGAAGCAAACTTTATTATCTAGTCTGCATACCCTTTTCCCCATAGTTTTAAAACTGAATTTTGTGCCACAGCATTAACAGATAGTCTTTAGAAGGCACAGTAGGGCCTAGTCCTGTCCTAATTCCCACCCACCCTCTTCTCTCTTCTGCAGTGCGCCTCTCTGATGCAACTTCCTGTTTCCTCAGAGTTAGGTTGCAGTAGAGAGAAGAGACCGGGGCCAGTAGCAGGGCAGCATATGGGAATCGCTTCCACTGCTGCCAATTTTTGGAAAGCAATGAAGGAAGGTAGCCTCAGGGAAAGCGGTTCAGGAAGAAAGGGGGGAGATGCCAGACTGTGGACGAGGCCTGCCAAAGGCTTCCCACAAAAGAAAAAGCATGGAGAACTCTGTATAAATCCTGTAGGAAACAGGAAAAAAACAACAACTATACCAGCAAAATATTAGGGATATTCATTAATTTGTGCACATTCACTTCATTAGTATGCCTCACAAATTTGTATCTGTTAAATTGATTTAATGCTTGTTCACTTATGAATTAATGTGCTTTAAAATGATTGGACTGGATTACAAAGTTTTAAGGTCTGTTAAAAATTGTTATTAAAACAAATCTGGTCAATATTCAGCCAGCTGCAGTCAGCTTTTTTTTTTTTTTAATGCTGACTGTTGCCAGCTAAATTAGCCCTAGATCAGTGGCGTAGGTAGGTGGGGTGCCAGGGGAGCGGCCATTCCCCCAATGGAGTTCTGCCAGCGCCTATCATGTTGCATATAAAATGTGCGCCATCGGAAGTCTGCTTTCGTGCCACTTTCGCTCCCCCCCCCCGCACTGTCAACCTGGCTCCGCTTCTGCCCTAGATATGCAGTGCTAGGCCTTGGGTGGGCATCAGGCCTAACCAGACTGCTACTTGTCACTGAAACTTATTTTGTTTCCAGCTGATATTCAGCTGGGACCCATACAAGATAATTACATGGGACCCTGCTGAATATTGGGTGGAACCCGCATAAACAGAAGCGACATATCTCAAAGCTCATTGCCCCTCTCCTGTCCCCAAGCACTTCTGAAAGCAGTTCCAATCCCCACTTCTGTGGCCCCCGCAGCAGGTCTGACCCCCCTCCTGCCCCCTGAAACCAGTTCAACCAGTTGTGTGCTGGAGTTGGTTCGCACCGGCTTGCCAGATCTATTTGTTATGTTTTGAAGAAGTTGGGGAGCCGGTTGTTAAACCCCTGGTGGCATTAATATCCAGCTGCCCTGTGGTTTGGGCATCTCACTTCCTCTACTGCTCTCCAACCCTCCTAGTTGCAAAACAAAAATAAAAAAACCAGCATGAAACCGTGCGCGAGCCATACCCTGCACGCACCACTGCTGGCTCCCTTCCTCCTCCCTCTCCAAAACAGGAAGTTACATCCTGAGCAGAGGAAGGAATAAGGAATCTGGCAGTGGTTTCATGCTGTTTTTTGTTTTGCTTGCCGCGAGTGTGAGGGACGCATCTCATGGTTCCTTCAGGCCACTGCAGTACCGTCCTGGGTGGAGGAAGAAAGCGATCAGCAGCATATGCAGGGTTGCAGCCCAAGGAGGTTAGACTGAGAACAGGAGACGCGTGAAGTCAAAAAAGTTGAATCCACAGAGTATTGTCTCTCTTTCCCCTTTTGCATGCAGCCGTCATCCCTGTACATTCAAAACAAACCAAGCAGTCCTTTGAGCTGCAACTACTACTACTATTTATCATTTCTATAGTGCTACAAGGCATGCGCAGCGCTGTACACCATACATAAAAAGACAGCCCCTGCTCAAAGAGCTTACAAGCTTCTGCATCCACGTTGTCATTCCTTAATGTTGGTAGCATTTTTATTTAATCTCACTTATATGTTCAAATATGCCAGCTTGTGCAGCATACGGATGTACACAGAGGGAGTATAATAACTGAATAACTTTTCATAGATAGAGTAGTAATTTGTTATAAATCGTATTTAGTGTGTCATTTGGAGGGGCTGGTTATAGGGACACTCTAGCATGTGTTGTATTAGTGTCCTAAAAGGTGGAGGATAAAGGATTAAAAAAATATATTTATAGCACACATTATCCCAAGGAAAGTCGGGTTCAATGTGGCTTACGTTTGAAAATATAGTGAGACAGAATAATAGAATTCAGTTATATCATGGGAGCAAATAGATGGATATGTGTGAAGCATTTACAAAATTGAGGTTAGCATATTACCCAACTGGGCATTTAAAAGTTTGTCCTTTAATGATGCCACATGTTCAGAAATCATAGCCATAAGTTATTCAAAGATTATCACATGCACACATCAGAACATGCATCCATCACATTGCAAAAGTAAACAATTTCCACAGAGTGCATCCAAAACTAAATTTTTCTCATTTCCATCTTCCAAATTTCAGACATCAGATGTACAGATCAGCAGAACCCAGAACACTCCAAAACAAGTAAAGTCAGAAACAACACAGTTTATACCTAATTATTCAACCATCCTTAGGATTCACTTTTGGGTTTAAAAAGCAAAACCAGGTGCATTTAAGGTCTGGATAAATAAATTAAAACAAAGTTTAAAGCAAATGCCCATAATATGTAATATATGGTAGCAAAAATGAAACAATGATGGAATAGTCACATAGCAGGCATCCTGAGCCAACAGATTTATTTTCCACTGAGTATAAGTAACTTTCAGCGTCTTTTACTAAGGCATGCTCATGTTTTTAGTGCGCATTAAAATTGTGGGCATGCAAAACATTAGAGATGCCCATAGGAATGCATTGGCGTCTCTAACGTTTAGCGCACCTACAATTTTAGCATGCTCCAAAAACGTGAGCGTGCCTTAGTAAAAGACCCCCGTATGAACTTGGCAGCTAATAATGTGCTGAACTGGACAATGTTGGCACATTTAGACAGACTCTGGACTTCTGCATGAAGGTAGCTCTGTCTTCATTATTCAATATCTGTCTTCTAAATAATAGTAATAAAAAATATCAAGTGCATTTGTATAATATACCACTGCAATCCACAAAACAAAAGGAGCAAGTTCCCATATGACATCTTTTTCTTTTGATCTAGGCACAGGGAAAAAATGATTTTAAAATGCTCCCAAATTTAAACCTAATTCATGTTTAATGTCAGATATAATAATTGTCATAAATAAATAAGTAAATAAATAAATAAATAGATAGCACCTGATTCTCATAACATGATGTTTTATTGTCCTTTTACCAAGAGAAAAAAATGTATGCATGAATAGAACCAATGCTAGGGTGTCCTTCTAACCAGCCCCTCCAAATGACACACTGGTTACGATGTATAACAAATTACTACTCCACCTATGAAAAGATATTCCATTATTATACTTCCTCTGGGTACATCCATATGCTCCCTGCACAAGCTAGCATGTTTTAAAATATAAGTGAGATTAAATAAAAATGCTACCAACAATAAAGAACAACAATGTGGATGCAGCAGCTCATAGGTTTGTTTGCTTTGTTTTGAGTGTATAGGGATGATGGCTGCATGTGGGCATGGAAACGGAAACTAACCTAAAGGTTTCAATTTGTTGATGTCACTTTGCCACCTCCTGTTTTATCTAACCTCCTTGGGTGGAATGCTGTCAGAGTGAACCACAGCAAACAGGAAGAGGCTCTTGTCCACAGCAAATCACAAAGACAGACCAAAGCAGATGTAATAAAAGTCTCCAAAACACCTTTATGATAAGTCCAAACAATCTTTATCGCACAAGACGTTTTGGAACTCTGATCTGTCTTTATGTTGTCAGAGTGGACAGAGCTAAATGTTGAGAGAGAGCTGTGAGAGATTACAGAGAGTTGAATTCACTGAGGGGCCAATGCTCAAAACTATTGCTGGCATTAACATGGAGTTAATGTCGGCTTTGCATGCATGTTGTTGTCCTCCTAATGTTCAAATGATTTCAGTGCGGGTTTTAACGCACACTGAAACAATTACCACAGTCTGCATTAAAAAGCATTTAAATGCAGGTCCAGGGCACCCCTTCTTTCCCTCCAACCCACCTACCCTGCCCCAGACTGTTTCCTGCCCCCCAGTTGAGCCCAACCTGACCTGACCTGACCAAGCCACCCCCCCCAATATAAAACATGGTTCTTGGGTAATCTAATGACCTCCAAGCCCCCTCCCACCCACCCAAACAAATATCATAGCCACATAGTAGGTAATAGCAGATAAAGACTTGTACAGCTCATCCAGTCTGCCCAACAAGATAAGCTCACATCACAAGGTATGATGTCATATTACATATGTATACTTGATCTTGATTTGTCATTGCCATTTTGAAGGCACAGACCAAAGAACTCTGCCTGGCACTGGCCTTGCTCTCCAACTACTGAAGTTGCCACTGAATCCCCAGTGCAGTCCATCCAAATCTGTCTAGCCACAATAAGGGCACAGACTGTAGAAGTCTGCCCGGCACTGGCCTTGTTCTCCAGCTACCGAAGTTTAATATGTCCAGCCATGATCAGGGCACAGACTGTAGAAGTCAGCCCAGCACTGGCTTTGCTTCCCAATTACTGGTGTTGTATGACAACACTTGTGCTCTTATGTTCTTAAGTGGGGCCTCACCAATGATTTGTACAGGGGCATCAACACCTCCTTTCTCCAGCTGTTATACCCCTCTCTATGCAGCCTAGCATCCTTCTGG
Source organism: Microcaecilia unicolor (assembly GCF_901765095.1). Lineage (NCBI taxonomy): Eukaryota > Metazoa > Chordata > Amphibia > Gymnophiona > Siphonopidae > Microcaecilia > Microcaecilia unicolor. Next base: position 462,065,217 of record NC_044032.1, on the reverse strand, counting down.
CTATGGCATCCACTTTATCCTATTGTTTCGTCACCTTGAGATCCTCAGACACCATCACCTCAAGGTCTCTCTCCTGAGATGTACTTATCAATGTCTCTCCTCCTAGCTGGTATCTTTGGATTTCTGCACCCCAAGTGCATCATCATGCATTTCTTCGCATTAAAGTTTTATGTTCGGACCTTTGACCATTATTCTAATTTTTGGAGATCTCTTCTCATGGTTTCTACTCCCTCTGGCGTATCCACTCTCTTGGCTATCTTCATGTTTTTAGCTAAAAGGCAAACTTTTCCTTCTAACCCTTCAGCAATGTCTCTCAAAAATATATTAAACAGAACTGGCCCTAGTACTGACTCCTGAGACACTCCACTACTCACCTTCCATTCCTTTGAGCAGATTCCATTTACCACCACCTCTGTCTCCTGTCGGTCAACCAGTTTCCAATTCAGTTCACCACTTTGGGTCCTAAGTTCAGCCCTCACAGCTTATTCATGAGTCTTCTGTCAGAAACTGTATCAAAGGCTTTGCTGAAATCCAAATAGATTACATCTAGCACATGTCCTTTATCCAGTTCTTTGGTCACCCGGTCAGATTCGTTTGGCAGGATTTTCCTTTGGTTAAACCATGCTGTCTCAAATCCTGCAACATGTTGGATTCTAGAACGATAACTCTCTTTTCCTTCAACAGCGACTCCATTATTTTTCCTACCACTAATATGAAGCTTACTGGCCTGTAGTTTCCCATTTCTTCCCTGTCCCCACTTTTGTGAAGATGGACCACATCAGCTCATCTCCAATCCCGCAGAACCTCTCCCATCTCTAAAGATCTATTAAATAAATCCTTAAGAGGTCCCATCAGGATTTCTCTGAATATCCCATCTGGCCCCTTAGCTTTGCCCACTTTCAGATTTTCAAGTTGTTTATAAACATTATATCCACGCTATTCCCAGATATACCTGACCACGGTCCTTCTCCAGGATTCTCTTCCATGAGCACCACAGAGAATTTGTTTATCCTCATCACTTTCCATATAGCTTTTCTCAGCATCTTTCAGTCACACAGTTCCATTCCTAGCTTTTCTTCTTTCCCCAATATATCTGAAAAGATCGTCAACTCTCTTTACATTAGCCATTTTTCTTCCACCTGCGCTTTCACTAGCCATATTTCCCTCTTCGCTTCTTTCAGTTTAATCTGGTGATCTTTTCCATGATCCGTTTGTTGTGTTCTTCTGTATTTCTTGAATGCAGTCTCTTTTGCCCTTATTTTTTCAGCCACCTGCTTGGAGAACCATATAAGTATATAAGTATTGCCATACTGGGACAGACCAAAGGTCTATCAAGCCCAGCATCCTGTCTCCAACAGTGGCAAATCCAGGTCACAAATAACTGGCAAGATCCCAAAAAAAGTACAAAACATTTTATACTGCTTATCCCAGAAATAGTGGATTTTCAAGTCCGATTTAAATATGGTCCATGGACTTTTCCTTTAGGAAGTCATCCAAACGTTTTTAAAACTCTGCTAAGCTAACCGCCTTTACCACATTCTCTGGCAACGAATTCCAGAGTTTAATTACATGATGAGTGAAGAAATATTTTCTCTTATTCATTTTAAATTTACTACTTTGTAGCTTCATCGCATGCCCCCTAGTCCTAGTATTTTTGGAAACAGACACTTCATGTCTACCCGTTCAACTCCACTCATTATTTTATAGACCTCTATCATATCTCCCCTCAGCGGCCTTTTCTGTTTCTCTTGTTTTTGTTTAGTATGCTTGTATAAATATCTGTTATCATATTTATAGCAGCTTTCAGCTTGAACCACTGTGCTTCTACTTCTCCTATGCCTACCCATGCCATCAGCTCAGGTATTCCCCCATTTTACCAAAATCAGCATGTCTGAAATCCAGTATTTTGAGTTTTGTGTGCCTGCACTCCACTTTTATGCCCTAGTGTACATCCCTAGTGTAAGGGTCTTCTCCCCATCTGCCATCCCTAGTAGTCTAGTGTACCCTATTCCATAAAAACCCTCTTTGGCAGTCTAGTGCCCCACCCCCATCCCGCAAGCCCAACCCCAAGGCTCTCCTGTACCTGGAAAGAAGGGTGGCAGGAGCGATGCACTGGGCGAGCTCTATCTACCATATGTCATAGTGTGGCTTTAAACACTCCTTCCCATTGCATCCACCAATGTGTCAGGGGAATAAACTGCTGAGCTCCTCCCTCCCCAACTCCTGGAGAAAAGAAAATTGTCACATCCCGCAAAGTTTTCCTTCCATCTTTCAAAAATCTCGGCAGGAGTCTGGGACAGAGTGGTTCTCTCTCTCTCAACAACAATTATGGGAGCAGAAATTTAGTGTTTCAATTTTGTTTCAATCCATTATAGAGCAGCTGGCAGCGGACTGACATAGCTCAGTAAATTTAATGGATTTTTTTTGTATGTGAAACAACAAAAGTTGGGAGTTTAGAGTGGTTGCAGAAGTATTGAGCTGTTCTGTTGACTATGAGGGCTAACCATGATCAACTCCCCTGAAGTCTGTGGCATGAGAAAAGGATTCAGCAGCATCCTGTAGCAAATCTGCCAAGACAGCAAAATAATTTGCAATCAGGTTATTGGTGATATATATTGACTGTATTATCATAGTTAGCAGCATTTGTTAAGCAGAGTAATAAAGAAGTAGTACTAGCAAATTAATTTCTTTTGAATCAAAGTTGAACATTTATTACCTAAACCCTGGAAGGCTGAAAGAAAGACTTAACCTTGACAGATTTAAAATTGTGAAGGGTGCTTATCTTAACATCATCAAGTATATTGAAACAGTTGAACCATTTTCCTGATGGGTAATTTTATAAAAAGCAAGTTTATACTGGTATTTATTCTGTCATTATGTATGCACATCAATTTGGAGTTACCGCTCAACTACCGCATTTCATGTTTTTTAAAATTCTTTATTTATAATTATTATATTATTAAACAAGTATATCACTTGCAATAGAAATATTCCACTATAATCATCAAATTCACAAAGTTACATTTTTGACCAAGAAATTATACTCTATAGCTTCATAAAAGTCCACAATAGGAGTCCAATATTCCTACATGGAGAAAAAGAAGAATCAAAATAATAATCTCTTTAAATTATAATTTTTACGTGTGTCCACTATGCGTGCCAGAAAATATATTTTATTTTATGACACACGGTGAAAATCGGGCAGTAACTCCGACTTGACACATGTAGGCGATTACCACATGGTTAACGCAAGATACCTTACCGCTAAGTCGATGACTTGCGTTAAGGTCTCAGACCCAAAATGGACATGTGACAATTTTTATTTTGCAAGATTCAAAAATCATATTAGGGAATGAACCACTGTACAGGTTAAATTGAAACATCAAATGAAAGCAGGGTTCTAATTAAGTATGGCACATGTGTGTATATGAAGGAAAAAGCCTCGAGCAAACTCCTATTGTACTATAACAAATAATTTAGTCGGAGTTGGACTTCCTCATCATCGGCTAAAAAAACCTCCAAGTGTTTAATATCATTGATTTAGTAACAAAAAGCTTTCAAATTTAGCTTTAGTAATCTTTAGTGATCTTGGTCTTAATGCCTTTCTGTAAACGTTGGCTGTGATCTACGGCGGCCAGCGTTCCGAATTCCTTCTGCGTCAGGATCACAGACCAAGTGCTCTCCGCTCAATCTTGCCGGCAGTCCACAACACATGCCTACACTACCGCAGTCCATTTTTCAGCACCCCTAATTTAACCAAATAGAACCGCATAAAGCACAGTCCTATCTTTGTCCATTTTAACTTAGGTGGTTACATTCTAAATATTGCACTTAACCAGATAAGGGATAACCTCCCACACAAACCTGGATATTCAATGCCAGTGCCCAGAAATGGTTAGGTATTCAATATCCAAGCATAACACATGCAGCAGCAAAAAAAAGTTGATCATTACCAGATGAATATTTACCCCAATGTATTCCTCCTACCAAAGCACCAAGAATGTGTCAAAGAAATAGGAGGTAAGTTCTTTTTTGAAAAGGACTCATTTAAATATGAAAAGTAAGCTTTTCTTTCATTCTGTTCTTTATTTGTTTCACTTTGAAATTTTCAATCTAATGCAGCTGCATTAAAAGCAATTATCCATGTCACTTTTATCTTTTGAAGTTATGTTATATAAGGATTAAAGCAGATGAGTTTGCTATTTAACAGCTGGTAAAGGGTATTAACTGAGGTCTTCTTTTACAAAGCCGAGCTAGAGATTCCCGCGCGGCAAATGAGAGGAAGCCCATAGGAACTGAATAGGCTTCTTCTCATTTGCCGCACCGGGAATCAGTAGCGCAGCTTTGTAAAAGAGGTCCTGAATGCATTAATTAGTGCTCAGCAGAATTTATGCAATACAGTTTGGGAATACAATACATGGGGTTATATAGAGGAAGAATAGGAAGGGGTACATTTGAAAAGAAACCCAAAAGGCTTACACATCCAAACTCCATACCAGTAGAACTGAGCAGAGTAGAGGTGTGAAAATATTTTATGGGATTATGTATAGGGTGAAGCAAAAAAAAGGTACCTCATGGGGACCCCCTTATCCTAAGGCACGGTCACGTTTTTAGCACGCTAAAATTGGGTGCACGCTAAATGTTAGCGACGCCCGATGCCAATGCATTCCTATGGGCCTCTCTAACATTTAGCACGTGCCCAATTTTAGCATGCGCTAAAAACGTGAGCGTGCCTTAGTAAAAGACCCCCCCCCCCCCCCCGAGTTTTTGCTGTTTTCTCTGGATCCGCTTTGAATTTCAAAGTGAAATTTTGCAGCTTTGGGCCCTATTTACTAAAGCACACTAAAATTAGCATGTTCTAAATGCTAGAGATACCCATAGGAATATATGGGTGTCTTTAGTGTTTAGCGCAGTTTGGAGTAACATTCGGTGGTGATGCTTGCTCTGCCTCCATTTCCCTGCCAAGGCTTGACTCTGAGGCTGGGGTTTCTGTAGAAGTAGGCTTACTCTTGTAAGAGTGTAAAACGCTGACATGCTGTTCACTATTGTACTCCATACACTTGATAGCTACTTTATAGTCTTTAGTCATGTGCTTGGATGAAGAGCAACACTTGTAGCAGATTCTGTTCTTTTTCAACAGATCTTTTCATTCTCTTAAAGATTTCTCCCTAAACCCTCTACATTTTTTGGAGGATGAAGCTTCTTATGTATAGGACACTGGATTCTCTACTTTCTCTGTAGTAGGAGAATGATCAATTGGTGGGATTGCTATGGGTGACACATCCATCATATGAACAGCTATCGGCTTCTTGGTATGAGGAGAAACTTGATGATCTGAACACGTATACACTGGAGGAAAAGAGAAACATGGGTGATATGATGTTCAAATATTTGAAAGGTATTAATCCGCAAACATTTTCCAGAGGCGGGAAGGTGGTAGAACTTGAAGACATGAATTGAGGTTGAAAGGGGGGTCAACTCAGGAATAAAGTCAGGAAGTATTTTTTTACCGAGAGGGTGGTAGATACATGGAATGTTAGAACAAGGACAGTGCTCGGTAGACTTCTACAGTCTATGACCTGAAAATGGCAAGGACAATCAAGATCAGGTATATATATGAAGTATCTCACATACTATATGTAATGAATTTATCTTGTTGGGCAGACTGGATGGACTGTACAGGTCTTTATCTGCTGTCATCTACTATGTTACTGTTGTTACTCAAAAAGTATTATATTAGGCAATACATTTTTTACGTTCACTTAAGTACATTTTTAAATGTGTTCTTCACAATACTTTTTGCTTTTGCTTAAGTTTTAATATATACATTTATTTTTACTTTTGCTTAAGTACTTTGACCAAATACTTTGACCAGCACTGCAAAATTCTTATCATTGAGTACATGGAGAATCCCAGTTTACTGTAGTCTCATCTGAACTATCAACTGAATCAGTTAGTGGTAGATATCTCCATCCCCATCTGGCATTTCACAGATCATTAATGCATTCTATTGTGGTCAATCAGAATAAATAAACTCTGTTCCATCATTCTTCCATGTATTTTATTTAGCTACTATTCATGCTTGCTAGAATAACATCCCAACAGAATTTAGAATACAAGAAATTGTACGAGAGGTAGGTTAGTGCAATGAGCACAGTAGTGACCCTCAACATCATAATGACATAGCATTATTGTCCCTTGCAAAATATTTCCTTGGGGAGCAAAACCATATTGAGAAGCACTTGCCAAATGATTACTATTCAAATGGCTCTGTGGGCTAACAGTAAATTACTCTTCAATTCAGGTCCTGTTTCCACAGATATACTGCAGGAAAAATGTATTCTGAGTGTTCTGAATTTCATTTTAATTTCAGCTGATTGCTCATCTAACAGTAATTTTGTGACCAAGTACGCTCATGATCTTTTTTTAGCTTCACTGTGTTGCATGGTCCATAGATGGTAGTTATATAAGCTTAATGTTTGAAATAGAGAGATATCAAAGGGGACAGATGACTTTACAGTATTTGATTGCAAAACCTGGATGACAGGAATAGGCAGCTCCTATCCTGATATCTCACTATACTAGTGCTGTGTTAATTATTTTTCTTATAGATATCTCTAATGAATATGCATTATTCTCAGTTCCCCAAGAACTCCACATACATCAATATATTAAAAAATATATATAAAAAGTGAATGTGCTCAGAAAACCTATGTGACCTATTAGTGAACAAACTCTCACACCTTGAGGAAACTGTTATCTATCATCACACTTCCTCAAATTTAATGCCAGTCCATATCAGTCCATAAGAGTTCAATGATGTTCAAATGAATAAAAAACTTCTTTCCACAATCAGCATTTGTAAGTTCAAAAGAAAGAACACTTATCTGATATATTCAAGCTGTATATTCTTCTACAATGCAATAGATAGAGAGGGCTTTTACAAAACGTCGGTAAGCCCAGTGCAGGCTTACCAAACACTCAATCGGGACTACCGCCGGCCCAACGTGATTGCTGGCATTAGCTCTGCCCCGAGCACACACTATTTCGGGGAAAAAAGAAAACCCTCCCAGAAATGGCTTGCATGGCAGTAACTTGGTGGTAATTGGGCATTGCTGTGCGCTGCCGGGTTACCTCTGGGTTACTGTGGGAGCCTTTATTGCCACCTCATGGCGATGTTTGTCTGGGGGCTTTTATTCATTGCAGTAAAAAGGGCCCTGGTGTGCAGGAAAAATGACAGGACCATTTTTCCCACAGCTTGGCAAAAGGACTACACAGTGCCTTATAATCTCCAATAACCCCGACTTGGATTCAGGTTTCACAATATTTATTTATTTATTTATTTATTGCATTTGTATCCCATGTTTTCTCACCCTTTGGTATAAGCTTCTTGAAAACCCAGTTGGGTTGTGGCCCTCAAGGACCATGGTTGCCCATCCCTGTGGGGGTAGAACTCTATTAATTATAATATTGTATCTTATTTCTGTATATAATAATACAATTTTATGGGCACCTAGGGGGCAATTCTACAGTACAACACAATATAAACTGTGCATTTGTATTCCATCAGCTCCTCATATGGGCCTGAAATGGATCATAAAAAAATAACCACACAAACAAAAGGGGTTCACAATTTCCACAAGAACAGAACTAAATAAACAACGGTGGAAAAGAACCAAATGCTCCAAATTCAACTTTATTAGGACCGTACACGGTCCGTGTTTCGGCTATAGAAGCCTTCATCAGGGGTCAATCGATAAGTGCTCAGCTTTATATCAACTGTTGATGGAGCGCCTGAATTTATGTCTCTTGGTACAAGCGTGTGTAGTATCAAACTCAAACAAATTCGATTTCAAAAGTTCATAAAAAAATAAGCCAGTATAAGAAACTGGGAAGTACAATTATTACAATGTGCATTTCAGTAGTAAATACTGATCTTTCTGAAACATATATTAGTTAAAAAAAAAAGCTTGCCAAATAAGGAAGTTTTCAAATGATGAAAATCCAAATATGCTTTCTGTGAACAAAGTTCTTTAGACAAACTATTCCAGATTATGATGCTTGATAACCAAAAGAGCTATCTGATATTTTCCTATAGCCTAAGTCTTGTACTGTCAGAAAGTACAAAAATAGATTATCCTTAAATCTTCATCTTCTAGCAAATCTTGGAAAAGATTGGATTATTATAACATCATATATGCTGGCCTTCCTCAGTCCGCCAGAAAAAGATTGTTTCTTATACAATTCTAAGTATAGGGATCATATTATAACTCTTTTTCAACCCCTACATGGCTTTCCGTTTCTCTTAGAATACAGTTTAAGGTTTTGTTACTGACTTTTAGGGTCTGCGAGAGGGTACTCCAGATTATTTGGCTAGTTTCACTATACTGTATACTACCTCTGAAATGTTATGTTCCTTGAATGACCATCACTTGGTCCTTCCTTCCCCATTGGGAGTCTACACATTCTTCAGCATTTTTTGTTTTAGCTCCAGCATTCTGGAGCAAGTTTGCTTCAGCAGTTCCGTCCAGAACTTTCTTATAAAAATGTTAAAGTGGGCTTGAAACCCACCTTTTTTCATTAGCTTTTGAGGCTTTGTAGAGACTGGGGATGGTGAGTGATAACAGTGGTCACTGCATCTTTTATTGACTCTTTTATAGTGTTTTATTATTGCCCTTGTTCCTGTTTCTTGTTCCTTGTTCCTGCCCTTTCTCTGTTTTCTTTTCTTTTGATGTGTTTGGTTTGCTTTCCTTTTTAAAATGGAGTTCTTTTCAGTTTTCTTTGATATTTTATTGTACATCGCCTACCCTTGTCCCTTTAGCGATATATTAAATTCTGTTAATAAACATAACAAGTGAATAAAACATTCAGGGCTTGAACCCTCTAATATTTTGTAGATGAGGCATGACATTTTAAAAATAAATTCATGCCTGTATGGGACGCGCACACATTTCTAAGGCACACCCGAACCGCCACATGAGCCCCAACCAGGAGTTGTCATTCTTGGGGCAGCTGCATGGCAGGAACACAGCCCCCTCTGCTGAGGTAGGTGAGTCAGGGTCAGAACATGGTAGTGGCTGTGACAGTACCTCCCACTCAAGACCCCTGGCCTCCCTGCAAGAGGTAAGGTTTCCACAGAAATGTTTGGTGGAATAGGCGAAGAACGGTTGGGGCCTGGACCTGTGCTGGTTCCCAGGAGTTTTCCTCATATCCATAGCCTTTCTAAGTGATTAGGTATTGCAATCTGCCATGCACTCTTCAGGAATCCAGGATGCTCTGGAGTTCGTATTCCTTGTGGGGGTCTGCATCGACTGGTACGGGTACAAGAGGGCCCTTAGCTGTCTTCACCAATACCAGGGGCTTTAACAAGGATACGTAGAAGGTGTTGTGAATTTGCAGGTTAGCAGGCAGTCTCAGCTGGTAAGTGACTGGACCCATTTGATGGATAATCTGATACGGTCCAATGAAACGGGGAGCAAACTGGACTGATGGAGTCTTGAGGTACAGATTCTATATAGAGAGCCATTTACAAAAACAGGGAGCTGGACATTTTCCTTTGTTGGCCTGCCATTTGTACCTGTGGGCAGACTGGATTAAAGAGATCTCATGTTGCCTTCCATATCTGGGAGAAGGAGCTGACGGTCTCCTTGACCGCAGGAATCTGTGGAGACAGCAGAATCAGCATTGGTACTCGAGGGTGTTGGCCAAACACTATTCAAAAGGGGGAAATTCCAGTGGACTCACTTTCATGATTATTGTAATAGATTTCTGCTCAGGGTAGCAGTTGGAACCAGTCATCATGCACTGTAGAAACATAGGCCCTTAAGAAAGTTTTCAGAATTTGATTGATTCTTTCGGTTTGAACATTAGTGATACCCAGATGAAAATTCTAGTTTATCCTGAAGTGAAACTGGAGGTAAATTGGAGCCCCTAGTCAGAGATGATGGATTCAGGAAGCCTGTGAAGGTGAAAAATCTCCTTCAGAAAGTGTTGAACTAGTAAAGGGGTCGATGGTAATCTGTTGAGGGGCACAAAGTGAGCTATTTTTGATAAACTGTCCACCACCACCCAGATGGTGGTGAAACTGTCATAGGGAGGAAGATCCATGATGAAGTCCATCACAAGATGTGTCCAAGGTCTCCTAGGTATTGGGAGCAGTTGCAGCAGGCCACAAGGCCAGGCACAGGTTGACTTTTGGTGTGCACAGACAGGACAGGTTGCGGAAAATTCTTTTACATCTTTCTTCAGGCTGGGCCACCAATACGAGTGGAATATCAGTTCAGTGGTACCTCGAACCCCAGGGTGTCCAGCAATTTTAGAGTCATGCCACCACTTGAGTACGGCCTTCCAGAAATTTTTGGCCTTGGCCACTATGGTTTATACCAGGCGGTGACAGCGGTAAGGAAGCGAGCAGGGTCTATGATATGCTGGAGGTCGGACTTCACTTCGGTAGTTTTCATCGATTGAGATAGAGCGTATGCTTTGCTGTTCCTCTCTGTAGGCCGAAAGAGCATCTGGAAATCAAAGTAGGAAAAGAACAAGAACCACCTGGCTTGTTGTGGATTGAATCAGCATGCTTCCTGGAGGTACAATAGATCTTTATGGTCCGTCAGTACGATGCACGGATATTTGGCCCCCTCAAGTAAGTGGCACCATTCTTCCAGTTAGAACTAAGAAACAATAGGTGTAATACTTGCCAATATGATCATTATCAAAGCACAAAACAGCAAGTAAAATAAACTAATTTAACTCCACTGAGTATTTTCTAAAGCAGGAGGAAAAGACTTCACACGCTTAGTTACAAGCGCAATATATGCACAATTTCACTGAGGCACTTCTTCATAAGTCTGAAAAACCTCCTATTTCATTTTATTTTATTTTACTTAAGTTATTTCTTTATATTTTTATTCCACTTAAAGTGTTATATTTTCATTCAACTTGAAAAACAGTCATTTGTGTGGAAGCCCACATATCTGACTAAAAATGTGCTCAACAGAGTGCTGCTGTTTCACAAATAAGCTTCATCAGGAGCAACGATAGTGAAATCCTTAACATCATTCATGGAGAAAAGTAGCTTTCACGTTTTTCACTTTCTTATCCTGCATTTTCACCACTTCTTACAACAGAGAAACATTAACGACTCAGTGATTTGTAATTTCAAATACCTCCTCCTTGTAAGTGGTACTTTCGCATTTAAATCCCAGAACAAGAAGACATTCATACCATAAATGGAATTAATTTACCTTCATAAAAAAAGCAGCTAACATGTTCTTTTCAAGTTGCATGGAAATATAACACTTTAAGTGAAATGGAAATATAAAGAACGAACTTAATTAAAATAAAGTAAAAATAAAATAAAATGTTTTTCAGACTTATGAAGAAGCTTCTCAGTGAAATTGTACATAAATTGCACTGGTAATTGAGTATCTGAAGTCTTTTCCTCTTGCTTTAGAAAATACTCAGTGGAGTTAAATTTATTTTGTGCTATTCTTCCAGTGCCACAGGAGTTCCTGATGTTTTGATAGTTCTGGTAGTTCCTTTCGGCTGAAGAGAACTTCCGGGAAAAATAAACACAAGGGAGCAAGTTACCTTTGGAATAAGCCTGAGATAGTATAGCACCGGCCCCTATGGTGAAGGTGTCTACCCCGACAAAGAAATACTTTCAGGGATCTGGGTGTCGAAGAAATGGGGAGGTCATAAAGGCCTGTTTCAGGTGGTCCAAGGTGGCTACTGCTTCTGTTGGACAGTCTTGAGGGTTAACTTTCTTCCATGTAACAGCTGTCAGCGGTGTGGCTATGAAAGAGTAATTCTGAATGAACTGCTGGTAATAATTGGCGAATCCCAGCGATGTTTGCAATGCCTAGCATCCATGGGGCCGAGGCTAGTCATGGATAGCAGACAGCTTGGTCAGATCCATCCGTAACCCTTGGTCAGAGATAATATACCCTAGGAAGAGTGGATCTATGTGTTCAAACACACATTTTCCAACTTATCATACAGCCGATTCTGGAGTAAGCATTGTTGTACCATCCTGACATGCCACCGTTGTTCCAGTGAATTAGAGAAGATCAAGATGTTATCCAGATAAATGAGAACATATTTATACAATATGTCTCAGAAGATATCATCGACAAAAGCCTGGAAGACAGTAGGGGCATTGGCAAGCCTAAATGACATAGTAAGATATTTGTAGTGCCTGTCTCTGGTGTTGAATGCTGTCTTCCACTCATCACCTTCTTGAATGTGGATTAAGTTGAAAACTCTGTGTAGATCCAATTTGGTAAAGATACGGGCCCCCTGGAGCCAATCAAATAGTTCTAGAATAAGTGGAAGGAGGTATTTGTTCTTAATTGTAATAGTATTTAGGCCCCTGTAGTTGATGCATGGACGTAGCCCCCATCCTGTTTCCTGATGAAGAAAAAGCCTGTTCTGGTAGGGGACATGGATAAACCCTTTCTGTAGATTGTCCTTAATGTATGCTGACATTGCTTCAGTCTCGGGGTGAGAGAGAGGATAAACTCTACATCTAGGAGGCATCTTCCCAGGCAGCAGGTCAATGGGACAGTCATAGTCACGGTGTGGGGGTAACATCTCACTGTTTAGACAATACATCAGCAAATTCTTGGTATGCCTGAGGAAGGTTCTCCATGGCTTCCAATGTACTGATAGCTACTTGGATACTGAGAATCACTGAACCCAAACAGCGACGTAGGACTGACTCTAGGCCAAGAGTTCACCTATGTCCCAGTTAATCTGAGGATTGTGTTTCTGCAGCCAGGGAAGGCCCAGTATGATGGGATTCACCACCATCTGGAGGACGTGCAAGTCAAATGGTCTCTTTGTGAAGAACTCTAATCCTCAGGCAAAGATGCACCATTTTAGCCTTGATGACTCATTGAATGTTCTCTTATACAGAAGAAACAGAGTTGGGCAGTGTTAACCATTATGTTTAAATCTTTTTTATTGGTAAACAACAACAACAACATAAATTTTAGATACAAGTCTCAGCACAGAACACAAAACCTACTTGCATCCAAGATACTAAAACACTCAATAATTACAATTTTGGAAATTTGCATTTTTCCATTTTCTCCCCCCCTCCTCCCTATACCACCCATTCAATTCAACCTACTAGAATATAGGAACAGAATAACTAACAGAGTATAGCTGATCCAGCCGATAATTTAAACAATATCATGGCCTCCATGTCCTCCACTATCCCCTGTGTGTAACCCCCCTAATAATGTCCCCATCCTCCCCAGTCCCACAAGGTCTTCAGCAGACAACATGACAAAACTAACACAAGTGGAAACATAAGGAATCATTTGCACCTTGTGAGCTGAGGGGCCATCGCTCTGGTGTGTCGCTCATAAGACCAGAGGCTTTAACCATTAGTGTTAACCATTATATTGGCATATATCCAATAAATGGGATTATTGTCGGATTACCTATGTATGACCTGTTATGTTAATGAACGTATATAAATGAGTGTACTTCCTACTTCAATGGAGAGATACAGTCACAGCCAGTACCTTTGTGCAAGCAGGGCTGCTCTCTCATGAGAAACCAATCAATTGTATTTGCATTGGCAAGTAATCCTATTGCTTTCTCATAAGTAGCCTTGAGTGTTTTATACCTGCAAATTGGCTTTAGCTGGTAATTTGGGGTGAGGGCAAAAAGGACCCTAAAATAAAACATTATAGACTCAGACCCAGAGAACACCTATGTGTAGCTGTGGTACTGTACTCCCATAAGCAATTGATTGTACATATACTTGGAGATTAACAAGTATTTGATTGCTTATATATCACTGATCTGCTAATTGTACAAATACTTGGTAAGAAATAAGGTATCTAATTAAATTCCTAGAGAGATGCAGCCTTGGGTGATTTATCTCTTCCTAGGTATTGGTGGGTGGACCACCATGTTGGGAGGGATAAATTGACCCTAAAATACACAAGATATCTGAGAAATGTGCTTCTCAGATATCTTGGTATTTAGCAGAGTACAGGAGGAAATACATTTTTGTTTATATTTCTCCACTGTTGTATTTCATACAGCCTCTGAATTCCTGATGTTTCCAGTTAAGTGGAACAAACTCCAAGGGACATTTAGCTAACAAGCAATTTTATTTCTTCTTTCATTCTCCCCAAAGCTACAGTACTCGAATGTATTTTCTACCTAATACAAAATTTTCAGAGCTTCATTGCATGTATTTGTAAGTCCATGTGTGTGTGTGTGTGGGGGGGGGGGGGGGGGGGGAGATATATGAGTAAAATATTGTATATGTTTTATGTTTATGAGATTCTTGATACATCACCTTTCTGTAGTACAACCAAAGCAGTTTACATATTACATACAGGTACAGCAGATATTTTATATTATAAGACTATCATAAAAACATTCAGACCATTTTATTAAACTGGGAGGTCTCTAGTGGGTTCATGGGTCTTTTACTGAGGCATGCTAGCATTTTTAGCATGCATTAATGATTAGGATGTGCTAAATGCTAGAGATGCCCATAGGAAAATATGGGCATCTCCAGCATTTAGTGTGTCCTAATTATTAGCACGCGCTGAAAGTGTTAACATGCCTTAGTAAAAGCCCCCCTTGTTTTCTAAGTTTTGTACCTGGGACAATGGAGGGTTAGGTGACTTGCCCAGAGTCACAAGGAGCTACATTGAGAATCTCACCCAGTTCCCCTGGTTCTTAGCCCACTGCATTAACCAGTACGGGTTAATTCACTGGAGAAATTTCATTTACATCAATTACATTTCCAGACTCTGTTACGCTGTTACGGGATGAAGGATAAATGAATTATTTTTAATGCTTAATGAATAGGTTTTATAACGAAGACATTAGAACTTGATCTTTGGCCAATATTCAAAACAAGTTATGTATTGAAAGTACAATGTGACTATCTATTGTGAGGAAAGGACCTGGGAAAGGAGCCAGGCAGGTACACCTCCGGGACCGAGGTCCAACTACAAGTCCCCGGTGCCTAGGAGGAAAGGAGTCACTCCCCTCTAGAGGTATAAGGATCTCCAGAGGCTAGGGGAGGAAGAAGACTACCAGTCCCAGGAGCCCCAGCAATCCACGAGGGAAAAGGAAGGGGGGAGGAAAGGAAACAACAAGTCCCAGGATGCAGATGGTGCAGGGAGGAAATGGTTAATGAGAAGTAATCAGGGGGAAGAGGAACAGATGGGTGAGATAAAAGGAGAGAAATTAATGGACTGGGAGGTGGAGAGAGAAGGAGGAGAGGAGAGACCAGTGGAGGAGCCAGGAGAAAATGAACCCATGGATCTGACTACATTGGCAGAGGTACAAGGAAAGAAGCTAAAAGGCTTGATAGCCAGCCTGGTCTCAAGGCTGAGAGAGCATGGAGGCAGAATTAAGTAGCTGTTCCAATCACTAAAAGGAGGAAGAGTGGGGGAAGGTAGGAATCTTGCCAGGCAGTAAGGGCTGAGCCTGAGGTGAGCAGTCCTTTACCCCAAGACTGGGCTTGGAACTGTGATATGAACAATACCTTGCTGGGCTGAACTGGGACATAAACAATATCTTGCTGGGCTGAACTGTGATATGAACAGTACTTTGCTGGGCCTGAGCTGTGAGGGGAACAGTGCTGTGATGGAAGCCTGAACTGTGATATGAACAGTACTTTCCTGGGGTCTGAACTGTGATGTGAACTGCCCTTCTCTGGGATAGGGGAAGGTCCGATGTCCCTACAGAGAAGCCAGGAAAGACCCTTTTTTGGAAGTGATGTACTTTGCCTTGTCCATACAAAGGTGAATAAACCCAAATTTGAAGTACATTTGCGTTTGTGGTTGTGTGGAGGCCCGGATGCGTTACGGGGAACTCGTGGACAGCTCTGGGAATTACTCCCCCAGGGATAGAAGCCTGTTGGAGAGGACCTTGGGACTGCAGGGTGACACTATGTATTTAAAAATAATAAAATAAGTAAACAGGCAATACTGAACCAAATACCTGATTAAACAGCTTGATATTGTCCATGCATTTCTGGGCTGAGTTTGAGTGGGTCAAGGGTAGGCTTATAAATTATCAAGACAGTGGTGACATTTTTCTTAGGTTGGACTTTATTTTATGTTCAAAGAAAAAGTATGTGTGTGTTTCTACTTTGATACTTACTCCAGGACAACTATGTACTTAGGTTTATAGCTATTAGTTGTGGTGTACAGTTTTGTGTGTTGAATTATGCACAAATTCTTAAATTTTTAAAAGTAGGCACATAATTGCAAATTCTAATTTATTTGCATACGAAAAATGCTTAATTGAATTACCTTCATAGGGATTGCATGTATGCAAGTTTACCCACATAAGATTAATATTATAAATGGTTGTCTAGCTTAATAATGAAAGGGGATCAGATTTGATATACTGCCGTTCTGTGGTTTATCAAAGTATTTTACGTATTATATACAGACACTTTTTTCATGCTTAGTGGACTCAATCTAATTTTTTTTTAAATTTATACCTGGAGCAATGAAGGGTTAAGGGGTCCTTTTACTAAGCTGCAGTAAAAAGTGGCTTGCGATTGTGCGTGTACATCTTTTGAGTGTGTGCTGGGCTATTTTTTATCACATCGAGGAAAAAGGGCCTTTTTTTAAGGCGCAAGAAAATGGATATGTGCTAAAATTAAAAACATTGAGCATCCATTTTTGGCCTGAGACCTTACCACCACCCATTGACCTAGTGGTAATGTCTCACACACTACCCACGCGGTAAGCATGCAGCATGTTCCAACTGTTGTTTACCTTTTGGGTAAGCGGCCTGCAGTAGAAAATAGAAAATTATTTTCTATCGCAGGATTCAGCCTGTGCCAAATTTGGAATTATCGCCTGGCTCACATGATAACCGAGCAGTAGTGCTGATTTGGCGTGCACTGTACACCCGTAGGTCCTTACGCAGCTTAGTAAAAGGGCCCCTAAGTAACTTTGCCAAGGTCAAAAGGAACTGCAGAAGAAATTGAACCTATAAGCTCTGGTTTTCAAGCCACTGCCCTAACCATTAGGATACTCATCCACTCTATGCCTTTGAATTATGCTGCTGAAGAAGAATACTGTATATACAGTGGACTGGACAAAGAACAAATCAATCGATATTCAGGGAAATCAAACCTAAGCTTCCATTGGAAGCTCAAATGAGAAAACTACAACTTTCATACTTTAAACATACATCATACAAAGTGAAAGATCATTAGAGAAAACCATCATGCTTGGCTAGGCCACTCCTTCACTCCACTCCACTCCCTTGAAATTTGGCCATTCCTGTGGGGGGGGGGGGGGGGCAGTATGCAGGTCCCTGGGGGGGGAGGTATGTGTGTGTCTGTGGAGGCATAACGAGGGCATGGACTTCCTTCTTTCAAACATTTTGGACATCTTCATCTGTTCCCCCCCCCCCTCCCCCCTCCCCTGGAGTGAAGGAGTGGCCTAGTGGTTAGAGCCCTGGTCTTATAAGCCAGAGGTGGCTGGTTCAAATCCCACTGTTACTATTTGTGATCTAAAATCCAAATAAATAAAGAGGGTGTCTGAGGCAGCATGGATGTCCTTCTCACAAACATCCATGTTTTGGACGTCTTCAACTGCCGTTGCAGTGACAGAGGCATATCAAAGGGCATCCTCAACTGCCGTTGGAGGCATAGAAATATCCAGTGTACCTGAATGTAATTCACCTTGAGCTACTACTGAAAAAGGTGTGAGCAAAATCTAAATAAATAGCAAAGGACGTCCTTCACCCATACTCTAAAAAAAAGACAAAAGTTGCTTTTTTCAGGGTGGGAGGTGGTTAGTGACCACTGTATGCCTTTTTCCATTCCGTTAGTGCATCAGTTAGTCCACTGCAGTGCCCGGTTGGTGTCCTGGCATGTCAGGGGGACCAGTGCACTACAAATGCTGGCTCCCCCCACAACAAAATGACTTGGATTTGGTCGTTTTTGAGATGGGCGTCCTTGGTTTCCATTATCGCCGAAAACCGGGGACGACCATCTCTAAAGTTGACCTAAATGCTGAGATTTGAGCGTCCCCAACCGTATTATCGAAACAAAAGATGGACGCCCATCTTGTTTCCATAATACGGGTTTCCCCGCCCCTTCATCGGACGTCCTTAGAGAAGGGCGCCCTTAGAGATGGTCGTCCCCGTTCGATTATGCCCCTCCATGTCACCTGATGTCAGTAATCCAGAAGTACCAATTCCAATACCCAATGCCACCTTTTGAGATTATGTTAAGTGCAACTGTGCTACCAGCAGCCCTGACAGTTAGCATGTAGTAACATATGGCATGTTAGCTATGAGTTCTGGCCACACTCCATCTGCTAAACAGCATAGGAGTTTTACCTCGCTGGCTGGTTTTAGTATGGATAAAGTTATACACATACAGCTGGAATACAGATCACTTTACCTGCTTTTTGGAAGAGGTGTCCTTGAGGGTAGGGTTGCTGTGGGCAGTGTCATGAATACTTGTAAAAATTAAAAAATATGGCCAATTTTTAACACAAAAAGATTTGATCACTAAAAAGCCAAGGAAATATGTGTGCAGTGTTTTCACAAGGTGCTTTACAAAGTGATAGTACATGCATAAATTTCTGTGTGAAAATGAACACTAACATTGACAGTATAACTTATATTCCACCACATACCTCATGGTTCAGAGCGGGTCACATGTAGAAGAAGCTGGACATTTCCAGGAAATACAGTCATCAAACCTCAATTTAACATTCAAAGAGAAAAAAATTAACCCAATGCACTTACATTTGCATAACAAATTTCCTAAACAAATAAGTTTTAATATGTTTTCGAAACTGATAACTTAAGGAAGAAAATAAAAAAAAGTCTCAACATACTTATCAAGATGGACAGTTGAAATGAAAAAAAAAAGATTATTGAGTATCTTAAATCTTTTCATAGCTTTCAAAAGAAGGAAAAGCTAATAAAGCTGTTCATCTGGCAAACCTTGATTTTTGAAAAAAGAAATAAATCCCCCTGTTTACTAAGCCACGCTAGCATAAATTAATAAACGGGGGGGGGGGGGGGGGGGGAGGGGGAGATAAAAGATAAATCGGAGCTAATCCATGAACCACATAATATAAATGAATTTAAACAAGACTCTATCAATGTTCGTATAAAGAAAATTACACATGTACAAATCAAGTTACAAAATACCCCTTAATGCTGGAATCTTTAACATCTGTATTAAGGTATGGAATTGGCCTGCAATTAGAACACAGCAGCAAGTCTTAATTTTCTTTTGGGATGAAAGGAATAATTGCTTTATATAGTGAATCAGACAGAATTCCCTTTTACAAGCTATCATTAAACACCAGCCAATTTATCAACAAATGACTCCCACAACTGCATATACAATTCTGCTGGCAGACCCCCTTCGCCCAAGATTTGAAAGTTAGGGAGATGCTTAATCAGTGCTTCATCTACTTCCAGCACGACGGGTCTTGCGAGCCCGTTAATTTCCTCTTGAGAGACTATTGGGAAGGCAATTCCACGAAAGATTTCATCAAATTTGCTAGCATTAAACAACACTTCTGAATTGTACAAGCTTTTATGATATTGTGTAAATTCCCTACAGATGTCAGTTGGTTGGGTAGCAAAATCTCCATTAGCTTTACGGATGGCAGCAACAGCTGTTCCTGTTTTGCTTCTTAATCAAATGAGCTAACATATGGCTGGTTTTGTTTCTGTTAAAATGGAACTTTAATTCTGTATGATACAATGCTTATTCTAGATTTTTTTTTTTTTGGGGGGGGGGAAACATTTTATTACACTCATACACACACATACATACACACACATACACATATGTCTTTTTTTTACATATTGTTAAAGCTTTAGCTATTACCACACTCTGGATTATTGCTAAATTTTTAGCAGACTGCAATCCCTGATACTGTTCATCATGATCTCTACTTTATATTCTTCTTTTAGGGGTCCTTTTACTAAGGTGCACTGAAAAATGGCCTGCGGTGGTGTAGACGTGTGTTTTGGGTGCGCACAGAATCACATTTAAAATTTTTTATTACATTTGTACCCTGTGCTTTCCCACTCATAGCAGGCTCAATGCAGCATACATATTATATACAGGTACTTATTTGTACCTGGGGCAATGGAGGGTTAAGTGACTTGCCCAGAGTCACAAGGAGCTGCCTGTGCCTGCAGAGGGAATTGAACACAGTTCCCCAGGACCAAAGTCCACAACTCTAACCACTAGGCCATCTCCCCCACTCATTTCAGTGCACCTGCAAAAACTGCTTTTTAAAATCTTTTCCGAAAATGGACGTGTGGCAAAATGAAAATTGCTGCGCATCCATTTTGGGTCTGAGACCTTACCGCCAACCATTGACCTAGTGGTAAAGTCTCACGCGGTAATCGGGCGGTAATGACCTACATGCATCAAATGGCACTTGGTGCACGCCCAATATGCGTGTCCAAAAATAAAACATTTTCATATGCGCAAATCGGAGATGCACCAAAAATGAAATTACAAGAGCCACATGGTAGCTGGGTGGTAACTCCATTTTGGCACACGTTGGGCACATGTTGACGCTTATGCGGCTTAGTAAAAGGGCCCCTTATTGTCTTATCTTTGAAGAGGTTAACATTCATTCCCATCTATAAGACCAGCAGTCAAAAGATGGTGTGTCTATTAAAGAATAACATTTTCCAGATATCATGCTGCATTGTGTCATTTGTTATAGTGTGACTAACATTTTTAATTTTTATCTCGTTTAGATTATTCCATTTATCTAAAATAGGATTTAAAACCTCATTAAAATCCTACTTCTGTCAAATAAGACTGTCACCTCAAATGTTATCAATTTCTTAAAGACAGATATATCATCATCATACTATCACACTAGCCTTTGACCCTTCTTAGCAGTAGTACCAAGAGACGACATTAATGTTGGTGCCATTTTGAAACCAGTACAACAGAGGCAGGAGCAACTTGGGATCGATCCTATCCCATACCCCTCAGACTAGAGGGATTTATAAAGATAAGCCAGTGAGGTTAGGGGGAGCTATGGCAGAGTAAGGGTCATTGTTGGAAAAAGGGGGGGGGGTTGCGATGGTGGGGCTCTTTGTGAAGGGGACTGCATTTGAGGGAGGACTTTGGGGAAGAGAGATTATGCATTATCACACAGCCCCTTTAAGATGCATGAGCAGCTCAATGCTCCCTGAGAATAGTACAGCTAGAGGTCATTTTACAAAGGAGCATAGGTACTACCACCTAGCTACCACATGCCCTGGGTGGTAATTCCATATTTGGTGCATGCCCAAAACACACAGTAGAAAATATTTTCTCTTTTCTACTGTGGGGCACTTAACCGGCGGTAATCAGCAGTTGGCGCACACTGCACGTTTACCACCTGGTTAGCGTGTGAGATCTTACCACTATGTCAATGGATGGCATTAAGGTCTCAGGCCAAAAATAAACACGAACTGGTTTTCATTTTGCCGCATGTCAATTTTCCGGCATATTAAAAAAATCCCCTTTTTTCCAGGTGTAATGAGGAAATGGACTAGCACGCATCGAAAACACGCACTTACACCAGTGCAGGCCACTTTTGGGCATGCCATAGTAAAAGGGCCTCCTAGTGAAGTTGATCATAAGCTATGTTATTCTTGTACCATGGGAGTGACTAACATGCAGTACTGAGATGCCATAGGTTAGTCACCCTTGTGTTAAACTATGGTGCAGTAAAAGCTCCTAAATCAGGGTTTCCCAAATCCAGTTCTGCAGTACCCCCTTGCCAGTCAGGTTTTTAGGATATCCACAATGAATATGCATGAACTTGATTTGCCTACACCGCCTCCCTTAGCAAATCTCTTTCATGCATATTCATTGTGGATATCCTAAAAACCCGACTGGCAAGGGGTACTCCAGGACTGGACTTGCGAAACACTGTCCTAAATATTATAAAGAAAGAAAGAAAGAATAAAACAATAAAATCAAACAGGAGAGAAAAAAAACATTATGGTGCTAATTTTAGAATAGCTATTCAAATTTTAGATGTGCATAAACCTGCATGGCTTCCCCATGTCTATTTCAATATCAGACTATGGACCTTTCCACCACCAGGAACTTGTCCAAAGCTTTTTTAAACCCTCGCTAACTACTGTTACCACATCCTCCAGCAATGAGTTCCAGAGCTTAACTATTCGTTGAGTGAAAAAATATTTGTTTTAAAAGTATTTCCATGTAACTTCATTGAGTGTCCCCTAGTCTTTGTACTTTTTGAAAGAGTAAAAAATCGATTCACTTCTACTCATTTTACACCACTCAGGATTTTGTAGACCTCAATCATATCTCCCCTCAGCCATCTCTTTTCCAAACTGAACAGCCCTAACCTCCTTAGCCTTTCCTCATATGAGAGGAGTTCCATCCCCGTTATCATTTTGGTCACTCTTCTTTGAACCTTTTCTAATTCCACTATATTTTTTTTAGATACAGCAACCAGAACTGAACACAATACTGGTTGCCGTATCTCTTTAGACTTCCTCTGTAAAGACTCTATCAATCTAGTGGACAGTCACCCCGCTGTAAAATGTTCTATGGGATGACCAGTACCATCTGTTATGGTAGAAACATACGTCTGTTCACCAAGAATTGCAAACAGCTTCAGCTTTATCTCCGATTCAAAGTGATCCAACTCATCACTGTTCAGTTTAGCTGGAGACTAGTAACCAATTCAACAAACACAGGCAACTCCAAGGTTCTCATAGGCTATATTAAATGAACATCAAAACTTAAGATGAGATGATCCACTGTTTGTATATTGAGGTTTGTAATAGCAAACTTCTGTTCCAAGTTTTGCTGTTTCATTTGGTTTACCAAGGAATCATCATTTACATCTTGCTTTTGTTTTTACTTTTTACTTTTCGCTGCAAGCATCAGATGTAACTTCTTAAAGTAGTACAAATTGGCAAAATTATTACTTCAGTAAAAAGTAAAAGTAAACAATATTATTCTGTATTTGTAAACGTAACAAAACTTTTCCTTAAGTACAGCAACTAATTACATTTACTTAGTTACTATACAACACTGGCACAACTTAGTAAAAGGACCCTTCAAATCCTACCAGCAATTCCTCAAAGCCCAAGCACTGACTTAAGGTTAAAAGATAAATGAACAGTCCAAGCACTCCCACATCCTCCATGGGGTTCTATAGTCCAAGCACTACCCTTAGAGTTTAGGTACTTCCTTTATGGCTCCTTCTGGGTTGAAAGTTTCTTGCTGTTAGCAGGTCTCCGCCACCCCATTTTTTTTCTATTCTTTTTCCCTGTGAGAGCAAAGGGGAAAGAATTGCTGGCAGCAACCTAATAAAGTTACTTCAGGGAGCTGGGATACTATGATGCCTCTTTTCAGGGCTTTTTTTGAGGGGGTACTTGGGGGTACTGAGTATTAGCACCTTTTCCATTATATGCTAAAATTGATCAATAGACCCCAAGTTTTAATGAAAGAGCTCAGGCTCTACACACCAATTCTGCCTTGTCATAGATTCTATGACTGATTGCAGGAGGACCTGGCTATTGTGTGATGGGTCCCTCAGTGATCACCTCACTCCCAAAAGGTGGCCTGGCATTTGAGTACTGGCACCTTTTTTGCTAGAAAGAATGCACTGCTTCTTCCTCACAGTAAATGAATAGCAAGAAACTATTTGTTCACTGTCCTGAAGAGGTGCTGTGAAAGGACACAGTGAGAAAGACAGCTTCACTGGTGAGTATTCTACCTGCTGAGAAATTGGTTTTAAACTTAGGAAAGGTAGTCTTAGATTTTAACATTTAATCTCACTGTCTTTATTTTAAACTACTCTGCTTATTTAGCAAAAGCAGTTAAGGGAATAGAATTAGCATTCAAAGTCTATTTTACATGTATTACTTTTGAGTTTACCATAGCATCAGTGTAGAGCACAGCTAATAGTCATAGGAAAATCTCTGTTTAGGGTTTACTTACCACTCACCCACTCGAGCTCCTACTTACCCCTACCCTGAACTCTGATATATAGGTCTTTGAACCAGTTAGAAGGCTTGAAGGTTCAATTAGTGCATCTCTATCAGCCAGTAATTAGCTCTTAGAAATACAGTCAATTTAGATCTAAAGAGAGGAACCTACAAATAAAAATAATAATAATAATAATAAAAACCCCTATATAGATTAGCATAGCCTAGCATATAACTAGCAATTTTAGGGGACTTTAGCATAGATATTCCTAATCCATTAGCAACTTAGAGGTTGATATTCAGCTGCAGTGCTCAGCATTTTGCTTGAGGCTGAGATACCTATGCTTTACAATTACTGGTGACCCAAGGAAATTGGCATTTAAATTTAGCATCTTGGTTATACCCACTTTAGAGAAGGGTCTATTTTATGCTATGTATTTAATTTATACTTATAGAGCAAGATACTTCATGATTTAGGTTTAATAATGTGTGTCTAATTAATTAGCAGCTCTGTATTCACATTCTGCACCAGCATATGCAATTTAATAGGAACGCCTATAATTTTATCTAGTCCTGCATTGGCACATAATTTGAGAATGGCTCTTAAAAGAAAAAAAAGATCCAAAAATGGCATAAGTGGCAGATTGATGTGTTTCTCAGATGAAAACGTTTAAACCTCATAATTGAACATTAAAAAAAAATTAATTCTGGTAATCACCAAAAATAAAACATCTTCAGAAGGGGCATTTTGCGGGCATGTAGTGGGCGTGAGATAGGCGGTTTTACATGATGCATGTTTTGACATAATGGATAGCAAAACAACTTCCCGGGACCAGAAAAAGAAACATGTGATTTAGACTTACTTTAAAAGTGTCTAGGTCAAGGCCTAACCTGTCTTTGGACCCATTTGCGAATTTCCTGATTTGAAGAGTGGAGAGGTGGACGTGGTCATTTGTGAGAAATAGTAGAGAGTTGCTGAGTGCTTTGTCACCTTTGTTTATTTGCCCCAGTCTGCACCTTTTGACCCTCACATGTCCTGTGTTGCCTCCTTTGTGTCTTATCTCCTCAGGTCCTTGACCACACCTGCTAACCCCCCAGCCACACCCTTCCCTTGTTCTGTATCTAACCCTCTTCTCCCACCAAACCCTTATTGTCCCAAAAACTTCACACCTCCCATTTTATGACCCTATCTGCTTGTCTTCTATCATTGTTGTTCAATTTGTCCTCCAGTCCCAGTTTGTCATTGTGCTGTGTGCTGCTGCTGCTGTCTATGTGCGGACTATTTGTTGCTGCTAGGATAGTGTTTTGTATTGCTGAGGATTGTTTGCTGGTGCTGGTGCTGGATTTTATTTGGTGCAGCAGGTGGAGGTATACATAATGGTGTTACTAGGATTAGCGGGTTGCAGCTGTGGTGGTGGCTGATGCTTTGCTGGATGTGGATGAGAGTTTAGAGGGGGAGGCCTCAGAGGAGATACCACTATCGGAGAGTATTTAGTAGAGTATTTAGTCCCAGGCTCTGCTTCCTGGATATCACTGACCAGGAATGCCTTACTAGGTACAGTTTTGATAGGGCTGCCATACAGCACCTCTGTGACCAGCTAAAACCCCTCCTTCAGGACAGGACACGCAGGAATAATCCAATGCCATTCCACCTTAAGTTCACAACCTCCCTTGCCTTTCTTGCCACTGGTACTTTTCAGTCAGTGATAGCAGTTAATGCAGGCCTCACCCAGCTTACTATCTCCAACTGTCTTGCCCAGTTCCTCGATGCTTTCTTCACCCTCACCTCACACTATATTAACTTCCCCACTACCACCCAGGCTCTCCAGAATAACATGGCTGTTCTACACCATAGACCACTTCCTTCGGTCATAGGCATCATCAACTGCACACACCGCACTCAGACCCCCCCCCCCCCACAAGGCACACAAGGACACCTATAGGAATAGAAAATCATGTCACTCCATGAACATGCAGGTCATATGTGATGCCTGGGGGAGATTATGAAGGTGTATGCTTGTTTCCCAGGGTCCACCCATAATGCCTATATACTCCATTTAATTACATTACATTACAATCTGTTCGTGTATTCTATTAGGACCCAGAGTGGAGGAGTAGCCTAATGGTTAGAGTATCGGTCTTGATATCCAGAAGTGCCTGGTTCAAATCCCAGTGCTGCTCCTTGTGATTTTGGGCAAGTCTCCACATCCTATACATCCTATACTGCAAGACCTCAGAAGCCAGGATATCAAACACAGAGCCAGGTGGGTAAAGAAGGAAGTATAGTGGGAGTGGTTTTGAGGGCAGTGACAGGGCCATAGATAACGAATACATGAATAGCCTCTGGTTGGTGAGTCTGAGGTGAAAGGGGGGGGGGGGGGTAGAAATAGGCAACTTAATACCAAATAAACAGCTCCAGCCAATATTAACTGTTGGTCGCAATACTCATTGGGTAAGATGGAGAAAAAGCCCTCAGAAACCACTAGTATGATACTGGTGGTTTAGTGCGAGGTTATACAAAGTTTTATGAAATAACTCATGCAGCGGTTCTATCATTGGGCAAAAAACTCCACTTCCCGGACTACTTTTTAAATCTCAAGGTTCTACACACAATTTAAGCAGTATTTAAGCAGTATTATTTGTGTGCTTTATGTTCAACAACACACAGAATAGTGAGTAGCACTTAGCTTATGATTTAAATCGGCACTCTTCTATATCCGTTCGACGGATAACCTCGCACTAAACCACCAGTATCATACTAGTGGTTTCTGAGGGCTTTTTCTCCATCTTACCCAATGAGTATTGCGACCAACAGTTAATATTGGCTGGAGCTGTTTATTTGGTATTAGGTTACATATTTTACCCCAGCCATGCTGCATTTGTTCTGTGCAGTTTCCACTTTGGGGTAGAAATAGGCACCTAAACCTGACAGACATAGGGGCCCTTCACCCAGTGAACTGAGTACTCTGAGACCTAGGCAGTCTATGCAGAATTGTTAAGACATGGGCCCAGATAACCAGGCTTTCACCCTGTGGTCTGGTGTGCCTCCTTCCCCCTCCCCTGTCCAAAAACCTCTAGTACAATTGGGTTTCATATCAGCCCCCCAACACTGTCCAAGTTTGATAGAGACAGAGTTAAATAGAGAGAGCAGCCAGCACATCTTAAGTCTCCAAACCTTATCTGACTCCCAGCCTGTGTGGAGGTGTCCTAGGTTCTCAGGCCATGGATGCTGTCCCTGGGAAGGAACCTATGCACCATGCACTCCATAGGGATGAGGTTCACGGTGTCTGCATCTAGCAGGTTATCTCCAGCCTTGCGCTTCATCTCCCTCTTCAGCTGCCTCCATTTTCTTTTGCAGTCCTCCACATCTTGATTTGTGTGATAGACCACATTAAGCCTCTGGCATATTGCCATCCATTCTCTTTGCTTGGTATATGCACAGATTGTTTGCCCCTTTGGAGCAAATAGATTAGCATGGTGTGCTGAAGTTGACCTTCCTTCTTTTTGGATCTCATAGCAAGTGTGGGATGTGGAAGTTAGAAAATCCTTAGATGCACGGTTTTATAGGAGATGTAGATGGTTCAGATGCAGGCACTTAGATGTTTTGGGGATAAACTTCTTTGTTTTTAATAATGACCCACATTTGACAACGTTCTGGGGAGAATGACGTCTAAATAAAACGATGTAGATGTCTTTTTCAACCCTCAACATTGCCTTAACATTGCTACGGGGGAGGTGGATTAACATCAGCCTGTAATTTTCAACACTTGTGAAACTAACTCATTTGCTCTCCATTCTGTATTCCCAGCATCAGGCAGCTGAAACCTGGAAGCCATGAGCCAGCTGGAGTCCCCTTTTGTTGCTGTCTCCAGGTAAGCAGAGACCTCAGAAACTATCATTTCCCCTCTGGTACTGGAAAGACCTGCAACCTGGTCTGCCTTATGTTTCTGCTAACAAAGGACTCTTTGCTTTTGAGAGAAACTGACTGTTGGACAAGATAGAATGCAGGCACTGCACAGCAGAAACAAAAGGTACAGCAGTGAACTTTGAAACACACCTTTGTAGGCAATGGACGTCTGTGCAGATTCTCCTACCATGTAGACACCTATTTATGGCTGCCTGGGGCAATGGAGTCCCTGGGAATGGGTCTGTGCACCATGTGCTCCACAGGGCTGAGGTTCACATCTGGTGACATCTCTAGCTCTGCTCTTCACAATCCTTTTCATCTGGCTCCCTTATTTTTTTTGAGGAAGGAGAGGCAGTCCCCCACATCTCCATCTGTGTGGTACATCACATTCACCCTGGGGCATATGGCTACCCATTCCCATGAATGAACGTGACAATATCCAGTATCATATGTTTTAATCCATGTCCTGACCCTTATCTCCAGTAGATCTTGAGGCCGGAGCTCCTGTTCTAGCTCTTGGATTCCCTAGAGCTTCCATTGGAGATGACAACCACCTCTGGGGGCTTCAGTGGTTGCAGTGGGAAGGTCATACACCTGCTGGGAGGAGAGTATGCTGGACAAATCCTCATTGTCCCCTATGACTCAGCAGTGGCTCCTTATCTTGTTTCTCAGTCTCTACAGGTGTATCTGGCAAATCAGGCTGGGGGGGGGGGGGGGGGGGGTGGAGGTTTCTACCAGTAACTGTTCCTGCTTTTCCTCCCCTGCAGGCAGCTCCTGGCTGGTGCCTATACTATTCCCTTGCGCTCCAGCCTACTGAACAAAGAGTAAACTCTAGTTTGTGCAATGTCCAAACACCTGCTGGTTTGCACCTGACTGGTCACTATTGTGAGACAACAGACATGTGTATATATCCTCCCTCCTCATGTATTTATCCCTCATATTTGTATATAGTATTTTTTGCTTTCCCTCATCTCAGTGGCGTACCAAGGAGGGGTGGTGGGGGCGGTCCGCCCCGGGTGCA
This sequence comes from Microcaecilia unicolor, assembly GCF_901765095.1. Taxonomy (NCBI): domain Eukaryota; kingdom Metazoa; phylum Chordata; class Amphibia; order Gymnophiona; family Siphonopidae; genus Microcaecilia; species Microcaecilia unicolor. The sequence goes on along the minus strand of NC_044032.1, from coordinate 462,036,322 downwards.
CGTCACTGGGGGGTGCCGCGGCGCGCGCCTGTCGGCTGTGAGTTTGAATCGCTATGCTAAATTTTCTCATTCACTGCAGCTCCCTCCCTCTGCCCCGGAACAGGTTACTTCTTGATTCTGATGCAAGTTGTTAGGCACAGACAGGATAATGCTTAGAGTGTGCCAAAAGTGGCCAACATCAGTAGTTGTTGCTCCCTTCCTGGGCAAATATCTATCTATAATCTTTGTCAAGGGATACCTGTGATGGGAACTTGGTTTGTCTCCAGCACAGAGCTGGACCAGGAGCCCAACATTATAGTTCGCCACGAATGCTTATGTCATGTACCAGCCAGCCCCGTTAACTCCAACTGCCCTGTGACCCTGGAATTTACATGTATAAATGAGAAGGTAATTTTGGAAAAGACTAATTTTATATGTGGATGCCCATAAGTAGACATTGCAAGGGAGCATGTTGGGGCTGTGGTTTAGTTGTGGCCTATATGGGTCAAAAATATACATGTGGTAATGGCAGTTAGTGAATCTGGGTTTAAAAGAGGTTTGGACAAGTTCCTGGATGAAAAGTCCATAGTCTGCAATTGAGACAGACATAGGGAAGCCACTGCTTGCCCTGGGATTGGTGGCATGGAATGTTGCTACCATTTGGGTTTCTGCCAGGTACTTGTGACCTGGATTAGCCACTGTTGGGAGCAGGATACTGGGCTGGATGGATCATTGGTCTGACCCAGAATGGCTATTCTTATGTCCCCATTGGCTTTTACACCTGCCCCAAGTCACACATATAACACATATAACCTCTGAGTTATTTTTTTGTTACATTTGTACCCCGCGCTTTCCCACTCATGGCAGGCTCAATGCGGCTTACATGGGGCAATGGAGGGTTAAGTGACTTGCCCAGAGTCACAAGGAGCTGCCTGTGCCTGAAGTGGGAATCAAACTCAGTTCCTCAGGACCAAAGTCCACCACCCTAACCACTAGGCCACTCCTCCACTCCACGTATGTGCAGGACGTCAGACTCACAGAAACAGAAGCCTGTGCAGCCGCGTTGCTGATCTGCAAGGGCAGGCTTCTACACGGAATGTTGCTAGTGGAGGAGTAGCCTAGTGGTTAGTGCAGTGGATTTTGATCCTGGGGAACTGAATTCAATTCCCACTGCAGCTCCTTGTGACTCTGGGCAAGTCACTTATCCCTCCATTGCCCCTGGTACAAAATAAGTACCTGAATATATGTAAACCACTTTAAATGTAGTTGCAAAAACCTCAGAAAGGCAGTATAACAAGTCCCATTTCCCTTTCCTTTACCTTCTACTCTTTTAGTTACAATGACTCTGGACTATGACAGAGATTGGTTCTTGAAATTATCTTTCTACTTTCTGATCTTTAAAAGTGCAGGTATTTCATGATGTAGCTAAAGAAACTCAAAAATGTAGGAGACAATTCTTTTTGATGTGCCCCAGAGTTTTGGCTTTGGATGGCTTGTTCTTTTTGAAATTTCCCTGAAAATGTATTGTGAAGTATCAGTCTCAAACTTATACTTTTCTTGATCTGTCTCAGTTTGCTATGTTTCTGAGTAACTAGATGGTTGCTAAGAAGTTATTTGTAGTTAGCTTCTAGGGATATTATCCTTTTCTGATATTATTATGTAATTTCCTTCTTCAATTGTCTCTTTCTATCCCTAATTTTGAGGACTCTTTTGGATTCCAAGCATTTGTATTATTTCTTTGTATTATGTTTATATAACAAGATATTTCTTTTATGCTTGGCCAATTTGCTGTCCAACCTTTTGCTTGGATAAATGTAAAATTTTCAATAAAGACAAAGCAAAAATAAATAAATAAAATCAACCACATTGTAACATATATCTGTAAACCTCAAACTCTACCTAGCTGTGACCCTAGGAAACCTTACTTTATACATATTTAAAAGCATAGGTAGGAACATTGCCTACATATACTTTGACACGTGTATATGGTGGTGAATATTGCATAACCCACTTTCTAAATATACAAAGCCATTCTACAATTATCCTCTTAATAGGAATGTGCATAGAAAAACATTTCAGTCTGATTCATTTTTGGATCAGTCACCCATTTGGTTCACTTTCAGATACTGAATGGCTCATTTCATGCATTTCTATTAAAGTCAATGGCATACTAATTGTTAAATGTCGTACTAGAACAATGGTTGTTTTTCATCCATGTTCAATTGAATGTACTTGAAACCAGCAAGGAGGAGTAGCTTAGTGATTAGATCAATGGGCTGAGAATGGTCAAAGCCAAGATTGAAATTCCACTGATGCTCTATTGTCCCAAGTATAAACTGAAGAGCAATTCTATAACTGGACATGTGCAGTTACATGCACCTTGTGTGAATAAGTACATTATGTGGTATTCTATAAGACAGTGTGTAACTGTAAGGGGGTGTACATGTGGGTGGAGCATGGGAGGGGCACAGGTATGTTTTCAACTTATGGTAGCACAGAATACTATAGGTTATGTGCTTTGCATGGTGCACATAGGCACACCAATTTATGCCTGCTATTGATCTGGTTAAATGGCCACTCCTAAATGGAAAAACCAGGAGAATGCACCTGCTACAATATATATTAAATCCTAAAAGAGGAGCGCCCTCAGAAACTTGTACATCCACGTGGTAGTCTACTTAGACCACTAACGGGTGGCATATTGCACCTCATTCATAGGGTAGTTCACTCTTGTGATGTTTATGTGCAATAATGTGCTAAACTGTCTTAAAATATTGATCCAATGCACTTATATAAACCAACTGAACCAGCTTAAAACTTCAAGCACAGTAACAAATGTATAACCATGAAAACATAAGATAAATGGAAGTGCTTATCTTATGAGCCCTGCGTCAGTAGACTTCTAACGCATAAAGCTCCGATGTTTACAATGCTTGCAAACAATCTGGACTAGACTGCTCTCCCCACCAGTAAAGAATCCGCCCGACACTGCGGGTTTCAAAGCTTTCTTCAGAGACTTGGGTTACAGTTGTCCTTCCTCAACTGGCAGGCAGCCAGTCTTAAAAAGCTACATGTAATATGCCAAGGGGACACTCATCCACTGGTTAACATAATGCCCAATGTGTCGTTCACAAATGATATTACACAATTTTGCTGCAAAATTGACCACCCTCCCATGTCACACTTTGAGGCAGATGCAGCAACCAAACGTAAAAAAATCTAAATCGTTAAAGTCCCTAACGATTTTAAAATAACGAAAAATGCACCAAAAAAAAAAGTCACACATACTGAGATCGGTATTGAAACGTACAATGTATCAAAGAATCACAATACACATCGTTAATCGGCCCCCAAATCATGCGCAGAGCAGCCAAGCGTTATGTTAGCTGCTCTGCGCATGCCACAAACAGTCAAAACACAGTCAAATCACAAGCACATGGCTCCCAAATCAAAACAAAACAAAAAAAAAAGGGTCGGGAGAGGGCAAGGGCGCTCATCAGGAGCGTCCTGTACGGACGGCCTTGCCCCCCCCCCGCTGCTCCCCACTTTCCGCCGCTCCCCCCCCCCGAAAAAGCAAAATTCTAGCAGCCCCTGCCCCCCTCCCTTCCTCACTACTCTGTCTCACCTCAGCTCCGCCTCCCAACATCCTCCGCCCTGTGCCCCGCCCCCTTTTGGGGTCGTCGCCGCCATTCCCCTCCTCCATCGGGCCCCCCTCCCTCTTACCGGGCCCGTGCAGCGCCTCTCTCCTCTGTCCGAAGGCGCTGCACGGGCAAGAAGAAAGCTGATGCCTGCCTTCGCCCAGCTTCTGTCGCGCGTCTCTCTCCTCCTGGGCCCGCCCCTGTCTGACGTCGGTCTTGTGGTCACTGAAATCATTTTTTCTAAGTGTTCATTTTCTTTCTTTTTTTTCCTGTGGCAGGTTTGACAGTTTTAAGAAGTAGTTGAGTTGTTATGTTGTAGTTTTGTCCTGCTGACTATGGATTGCTATTCACTTTCGTCATTATGGTCCAAGTTCTCATAATATTGTGGATCATACATGTATTTTGGTCACTTTCTGTCAATCCAGTGACAATCTTTTCTCTTGTTGCAATGATATCATCTGGAAAAGGATAATTTTCTACATGGATATGTAGATGGTAATTAACTGGTGATGGATGGGATCTGAGCTTGCTCATGGTGAGTTACCCTGAACTTTTTCATTGTTTCGAACTAAAAAATTCTCCAGAGAAAAATAACCTGGAAGAGCTGATGTTTAAAACAAGCTCTCAATCGATTAGTGTTCAGAAAAAGGCACTGAGATAATTTCTTTGCAACAGTTAAAATTTCATATAATTGTATTTCATTGTTCAGCATCTTTATGAAAAAATGTATTTTGTTCTGAGGAATTTCTTTGTCTTTCATTTTTGGTTTTGGAGAAGACAGATTTATTTCCTGGTTGCCAATAGTGACTTGCAAGTACTTTTCAGTCTGAAACAGCAAACTATTATACATTCACTAACCTAAATTACTAAAATAATGATTTCTTTAAATGCCTAAAAACATTGAGGAAATTGCCCCGTGAAGGTGATGTTATTCTGTGCTCTGATGGGAACAATTTACCATGAAAAGTATAAATAGAAATGTGCATTGCCTGAACAAAATTATGCTTCATCTAGTTTGTTTGACTGTGGAACTGCCAGGGTTCTCTCTTTATTAAGGACAAGAATACTAATCTCAAAATATCTGTCACCTCATAGAAAGGATAACTGGTACTTTAGAAATGCGTTTTGTCTGATATCGCATTAGTAAGATGAGTAATAACCATATTCTTAGGTATACTGTAGCTATTGTAAACAGTGTATGGGAAAAAAGGGACCCTCAACATTTTTCCAAATAACCCCAAAACGTTCTACTGCAGCAGAAACTTCTGCTGAAATTCGAGACATTACCGAGTACTTTATTTTCCAACAGGGTGGAGCTCAAGTGCATTGAAGTTGCAAAACTGTTGAGTTTTTAATTAATGAAACCCCAGAATTCAGTGAGCCAACAGCTCAGTAACGTCAAAGACATTGTGAATGGGTCAAGGTTGAAAGAGGACACTTTGACCACACATTATGAATTAACTAAGAAAAAAAAACACCATTATACTAATATATTTTCAATGGTCATATTAACCCCCCTCTTGGGGAGGGGGCAAATATTTAAACAATTACAAAGTATTATGAAAATCTGTTAGAGGTCCTGTTTTTTCCAGACACTGTGTTTTATGTATTCAGTATTTAATAGATAACTGGCAGCATTCATTTCTTCAAGTATTTATGTAAAGTAATATAACAGTAGAAATATTTGTTAATACATCATTATGAAAATCTAGGCCAGTGTTTCCCAAGTCCCGTCCTGGAGTATCCCTTGTCAGTCAGGTTTTCAGGATATCCACAATGAATATACATGAAAGAGATTTGCATATAATGGAGGCAATGTGTGCAAATCAAGTTCATGTATATTCATAGTTGATATCCTGAAAATCTGACTGGCAAGGGGTACTCCAGTACATCGTACAAATGGTACATCGTACAAATGGTACGATGCTTCTAATATGAAGTTCTCATCTAACTTTCTTATCTGATGTCTTTGGAAACTAGTTAGTACAAGCTTGTAATAAAATCAGAATTACAAAATATTAGTAACCTAATTCACTGTTGAAAAAAACTGAATTCCTTACAAGTATATGCATTCATTTGGATGGGGAATGGACTAGTTCCTTACAAACAGGTTCCAAAGCAGTCAATCACAGATTTTTTAAAAAATTGAAAATGAAACAGAAGATACCACAGTCATCATTTGCAGTGTAAGAACTTTCGGAAAGTGAAAATTCATGTTGAGATGCTCCTTTTTTCTAAGAGTTTAGAGACATAGGGCCCGATATTCAAAAGGATTTAACCAGGCAGGAGAGGCTCCTACTTGGTTCAACCCCTGCTGAGCAACCTGGCACCTGATATTCAGTGACACTTAACTGGTAGGTTAGGGGCAGGCTGGGGGCAGAGCATTGGCTGAGCACCTTCTTAGCCAGTAGTGATGATTTTCAGTCCATTAACTGGCTAAGTAACCGCATAAAGGGGCCCTTTTACAAAGCCGCGGTAAAAAATGGCCTGCGGAAATGTTGGTGCTTGTATTGGTGCATGCTGGGCCAGTTTTTACTGCACCTGTAAAAAAGGTTTCTTTTTTAATGTGATGGAAAAAGGGCATGTGGTAGAAATGAAACCAGCGCGCATCTAAAACCGTCCTGAGCCCTTTATGCCACCCATTGATCTACTGGTAAGGGCTCACACGCTATACGCACGGTGACCAGTCAACGCATGCCAACTACCAGTTACCACTAAAAACAGCGTGCATGGGAGGAAATAAATAAATAATTCATCCAGGTGTTATGGGTGCATGTCAAATTTATTTTATTTATTTTTTTGTTACATTTGTACTCTGTGCTTTCCCACTCATGGCAGGCTCAATGTGGCTTACATGGGGCAATGGAGGGTTATGTGATTTGCCCAGAGGCACAAGGAGCTGCCTGTGCCTGAAGTGGGAATTGAACTCAGTTCCACAGAACCAAAGTCCACCACTCTAACCACTAGGCCACTCCTCCACTGCCAGGGGGGGGGGAATGTGTTGGCCTGGTGGTAGTCTCATTTGGGCATGCGCTGAACGGGTGTGGAGCCTACCACTGCTTAGTAAAAGGGCCTCAAAGTTAGGACAGCAAAAAGGCTGTCTTATCTTTGGGATCATTTTACTAAGGCACACTAATGATTAGCATGTGCTAAATGCCATGCAGCACATTATGGACTAATGCCATGCAGCACACCTAAAAATTCAGAGCCAATATGAAATCCACCTAAGTTCATTCTATAAAGTACACCTTAATTTAGGTGTACTGTATAGAATAAGCTTAAATTTCTGTGCAGTTTAAAGATTACACCAAGCGCTCATAAGTATGACTAACAGGCTCATTTTTGAAAGAGAAGGACGCCCATCTTTTGACACAAATCGGAAGATGGGCGTCCTTCTCACAGGGTCGCCCAAATCAGCATAATCGAAAGCCGATTTTGGGCGTCCCCAACTGCTTTCCATCGTGGGGACGACCAAAGTTCCCGGGGGAGTGTTGGAGGCGTAGTGAAGGCAGGACATGGGCGTGTCTAACACATGGGCGTCCTCGACCCATAATGGAAAGAAAGGGTGTCCCTGATGAGCACTTTGATGACTTTACCTGGTCCTGTTTTTCTTACAACCAAGCCACAAAAAGGTGCTTGAACTGACCAGATGACCACCGGAGAGAATCGGGGATGACCTCCCCTTACCCCTCCTGTGGTCACTAACCCCCTCCCACCCTCGAAAAACATCTTTAAAAATATTTTGTGCCAGCCTCTAATGTCATACTCAGGTCCATCACAGCAGTATGCAGGTCCCTGGAGCAGTTTCTTGCCTGGAATAGACTCCCTGAGCCAGTACGTCAGGCTCAGTCTCTGGCTGTCTTCAAGTCTAGGCTTAAAGCCCACCTCTTTGCTACTACTTTCGACTCCTAACCATGACTCTCTTACTCAACACCCTCACTTATCACCTCTACCACTGCAATTTCCCCACCCTTAGCTGTCTGTTCGTCTGTCCAATTTAGATTGTAAGCTCTGTTGAGCAGGGACTGTCTTTTCATGTTAATTTGTACAGCGCTGCGTAAGTCTAGTAGCGCTATAGAAATGTTTAATAGTAGTAGTAGTAGTTTTAGTGGGTGCAGTGCACTTCAGGCAAGTGGACCCAGGCCCATCCCCCCTACCTGTTACACTTGTGGTGGTAAATGTGAGCCCTCCAAAACCCACCAGAAACCCACTGTACCCACATCTAGGTGCCTCCCTTCACCCCTTAGGGCTATGGTAGTGGTGTACAGTTGTGGGTAGTGTTTTTTTTTTTTTGGGGGGGGGGGGGGGGCTCAGCACACAAAGTAAGGGAGCTATGTACCTGGGAGCAATTTATGAAGTCCACTGCAGTGCCCCCTAGGGTGCCCGGTTGGTGTCCTGGCAAGTGAGGGGGACCCGTGCACTACGAATGCTGGCTCCTCTCATGACCAAAGGGCTTGCATTTGGTCATTTCTGAGATGGGTGTCCTTGGTTTCCATTATCGCCGAAAATCAGAAACAATGAAGTCTAGAGACGACCATCTCTAAGGACGACCTAAATGTCAAGATTTGGGCATCCCCGACCGTATTATCGAAACGAAAGATGGACGTCCATCTTGTTTCGATAATACGGGTTTCCCCGCCCCTCCACCAGGACGTTTTGCGAGGACATCCTCAGCAAAACTTGGGCGTCTCTTTTGATTATGCCCCTCCACATGTAGTTACAGGCAGTTACGCCAAGTAAAAACTGGTGTAAATATGGACGCCTAAATTAGGCACAAACAGGGTGTATTCTATAACAACACACATAGATTTCAGAAATCCCCACAACCCGCCCATTCCACACCCATGGCCATGCCCCCTTTTCAACTATGTGATGTAGAATTTACGCATAGCACGTTATAAAATATGCCTAGACAGTTCTGTGTGTAAATTCTAATTAATGTTAATTAGTGTCAATAACTGCTTTGCTAATTAGCAATTATCAGTACTGATTGACATGTTAACCAATTAGCTTATATGCATTGTTATGGAATGCCCCTTTACACGCTAAAATTAACCAGGCACTGGTCTGAATATTAGTTGGTGCCCTGTTAACTTCTGGGTGACTGCTGATACCCAGATATTGAATGCTAGGAGCCGCACATTCCTCAGCATTGAATATTGGGGGTCTGTTCGGCCCATGGCTGTGAACAGTTCAGATGGCACATACCGCTGCAGGCTGAATAATGAATGGAAAGTTTTTAAAAAGTATTCAAAACAAGTAGATCTACCACTCTTGTTGGACACTGGGTACTGCCACTCTTATCAGTGAGAAAGCACTGATACAGCTAGTACTATTACCAAATAGATGATACTCAGTCTATTATTTTCTAAGGAAGTTTAATCAAGGATTCTGCAGTTTTTCAGATCCATCAATACCCACAGTAGTGTGTACTAGTGACTTTAACTAAACTTTGATAGTGTAAGCATCACCGTTCTCCGTTTTTTGGTCACAGAATCTTTTTCTCCCAGGAATAATGTAATGTTAGGGAGTTTTTTTGATTTCTGTGAGTTTTTTCGGAAGGCGGTAGGAGCCTATGATGTTGGCCATTTCAGTGGAGTCCTAGTGTGAGGTTCCCTGGGCCGCTGAGGCTATTTTATATTTATACAAAATCCACTAAAGGTCGAAGTTTCTAGTCCCACTACATAGTGAATAGAAGAGTGATATGGCTTTAGATTTATGATATATTGTAATACTCTTTTGCAGTTGTAATACTTTTTGACTATACAGCAAATACAATACATAAATCCTAGTTCTTGTCGATATTTTATCTCAACCATTCCCAGGCAGGGGACCTAGTCTATCGAGTCACACAGCTCCAACACAAGAGGGGCATAATCAAATGGCGCCGGCGAAATCGATCGCCGGTGATCTATTTTAGCGGCGCCACAACAGCTGGCCGGAACCGTATTATCAAAAAAGATGGCCGGCCAACTTTTGTTTCGATAATACGGTTGGGGCTGGCCAAATGCCACAGATCGCCGGGTTTGAGATGGCCGACTTTGTTTTTCAGCGATAATGGAAACTGGGACTGGCCATCTCAAACCCGGCCAAATCCAAGGCATTTGGCCGTGGGAGGGGCCAGCATTCGTAGTGCACTGGTACTTCTGGATGTTTAGATCTTGCTGATCAGTTATGTTTTGACTTACTTGTTCAGGAGTGCTGTATTTTGTGATACTGTTTTGAGAAATGTTCAAGAAAGACTTCATACAAATGAAAAAAAAGTCCCTGCCGTGCATTTTCCCTTAATAGCCGTCTTTCTCTCCGAAAGTGCACTTCCCTTAATGGCTGTCTTTCTCCCTGAACAGGGAAATCAAAAGTTTTTGCACACTGCTTTTTTGTAGTAACAGTGGGATTTGAACCAGCCACCTCTGCATTACAAGACCAGTGATGTAACCACTTGGCCACAGCTCCACTTACTTGGGTGTCCCTCCCTTTTGATTATACCCCCCCAGGTCTCTCTCAGCCACTCACAGACAGCTTAGCGCACTGTGATTAAGTACATAAGTACATAAGTAGTGCCATACTGGGAAAGACCAAAGGTCCATCTAGCCCAGCATCCTGTCACCGACAGTGGCCAATCCAGGTCAAGGGCACCTGGCACGCTCCCCAAACGTAAAAACATTCCAGACAAGTTATACCTAAAAATGCGGAATTTTTCCAAGTCCATTTAATAGCTGTCTATGGACTTGTCCTTTAGGAATCTATCTAACCCCTTTTTAAACTCCGTCAAGCTAACCGCCCGTACCACGTTCTCCGGCAATGAATTCCAGAGTCTAATTACACGTTGGGTGAAGAAAAATTTTCTCCGATTCGTTTTAAATTTACCACACTGTAGCTTCAACTCATGCCCTCTAGTCCTAGTATTTTTGGATAGCGTGAACAGTCGCTTCACATCCACCCGATCCATTCCACTCATTATTTATACACTTCTATCATATCTCCCCTCAGCCGTCTCTTCTCCAAGCTGAAAAGCCCTAGCCTTCTCAGCCTCTCTTCATAGGAAAGTCGTCCCATCCCCACTATCATTTTCGTCGCCCTTCGCTGTACCTTTTCCAATTCTACTATATCTTTTTTGAGATACGGAGACCAGTACTGAACACAATACTCCAGGTGCGGTCGCACCATGGAGCGATACAACGGCATTATAACATCCGCACACCTGGACTCCATACCCTTCCTAATAACACCCAACATTCTATTCGCTTTCCTAGCCGCAGCAGCACACTGAGCAGAAGGTTTCAGCGTATCATCGACGACGACACCCAGATCCCTTTCTTGATCCGTAACTCCTAACGCGGAACCTTGCAAGACGTAGCTATAATTCGGGTTCCTCTTACCCACATGCATCACTTTGCACTTGTCAATATTGAACTTCATCTGCCACTTGCACGCCCATTCTCCCAGTCTCGCAAGGTCCTCCTGTAATCGTTCACATTCCTCCTGCGACTTGACGACCCTGAATAATTTTGTGTCATCGGCGAATTTAATTACCTCACTAGTTATTCCCATCTCTAGGTCATTTATAAATACATTAAAAAGCAACGGACCCAGCACAGACCCCTGCGGGACCCCACTAACTACCCTCCTCCACTGAGAATACTGGCCACGCAATCCTACTCTCTGCTTCCTATCTTTCAACCAGTTCTTAATCCATAATAATACCCTACCTCCGATTCCATGACTCTGCAATTTCTTCAGGAGTCTTTCATGCGGCACTTTGTCAAACGCCTTCTGAAAATCCATATATACAATATCAACCGGCTCCCCATTGTCCACATGTTTGCTTACCCCCTCAAAAAAATGCATTAGATTGGTGAGGCAAGACTTCCCTTCACTAAATCCGTGCTGACTTTGTCTCATCAGTCCATGTTTTTGTATATGCTCTGCAATTTTATTCTTAATAATAGCCTCCACCATCTTGCCCGGCACCGACGTCAGACTCACCGGTCTATAATTTCCCGGATCTCCTCTGGAACCTTTCTTAAAAATCGGAGTAACATTGGCTACCCTCCAGTCTTCCGGTATTACACTCGATTTTAGGGACAGATTGCATATTTCTAACAGTAGCTCCGCAAGTTCATTTTTTAGTTCTATTAATACTCTGGGATGAATACCATCAGGTCCCGGTGATTTACTACTCTTCAGCTTGCTGAACTGACCCATTACATCCTCCAAGGTTACAGAGAATTTGTTTAGTTTCTCCGACTCCCCCGCTTCAAATATTCTTTCCGGCACCGGTGTCCCCCCCAAATCCTCCTCGGTGAAGACCGAAGCAAAGAATTCATTTAATTTCTCCGCTACGGCTTTGTCCTCCTTGATCGCCCCTTTAACACCATTTTCGTCCAGCGGCCCAACCGACTCTTTGGCCGGTTTCCTGCTTTTAATGTATCTAAAAAAGTTTTTACTATGTATTTTTGCTTCCAACGCTAATTTCTTCTCAAAGTCCTTTTTTGCCCTCCTTATCTCCGCTTTGCATTTGGCTTGGCATTCCTTATGATCTATCCTGTTACTTTCAGTTGGTTCTCTTCTCCACTTTCTGAAGGATTGTTTTTTGGCTCTAATGATTTCCTTTATCTTACTGTTTAGCCACGCCGGCTGACGTTTAGTCTTTTTTCCCTTTTTTCTAATACGTGGAATATATTTGTCCTGAACCTCCAGGATGGTGTTTTTAAACAGCATCCACGCCTGATGCAAGTTTTTTACTCTGCGAGCTGCTCCTTTCAGTCTTTTTTTCACCATTTTTCTCATTTTGTCGTAATCACCTTTTCTATAGTTAAACGCTAGCGTACTTGATTTCCTAGTTTCACTTCCTTCAATGCCAATATCAAAACCGATCATATTATGATCACTGTTATCAAGCGGCCCTCGTATCGTTACCCCCTGCACTAGATCATGAGCACCACTAAGGACTAAGTCTAGTATTTTTCCTTCTCTTGTCGGCTCCTGAACTAGCTGTTCCATGAAGCTGTCCTTGATTTCATCAAGAAATCTTATGTCCCTTACGTGTACAGATGTTACATTAACCCAGTCTATATGCGGGTAATTGAAATCCCCCATTATTATTGTGTTGCCCAGTTTGTTTGCGTCCCTGATTTCCTTTAACATTTCCGCATCCGTCTGTTCGTCCTGGCCAGGCGGACGGTAGTACACTCCTATCACTATCCTTTTCCCCTTTGCACATGGAATTTCAATCCACAGTGATTCCAAGGAGTGTTTTGCTTCCTGCAGAATTTTCAATCTATTTGATTCAAGGCTCTCGTTAATATACAATGCTACCCCTCCACCAATCCGATTCACCCTATCACTACGATATAATTTGTACCCCGGTATGACAGTGTCCCACTGGTTATCCTCCTTCCACCAGGTCTCAGAGATGCCTATTATATCTAATTTTTCATTTAGTGCAATATATTCTAACTCCCCCATCTTATTTCTTAGGCTCCTGGCATTCGCATATAGACATTTCAAACTATGTTTGTTGTTCCTAAGTACATCATGCTTAGTATTTGACAGTATTAACTGGCAATCTTTTGTCTGATTTTTATTGTTATTTAAAGATACCCGATCTACTACAATCTCTTTTGCAACCTCACTATCAGGATACTCTATCTTCCCTGTTATGGTGATATCTTTGAAAGATACCTTATCCCGAACCATGCTCTTTTGAGCGACTGTCGGCCTTCCCCCCATTGGCTGAGAGAGACCTGAAGGGGTATAATCAAAAGGGAGGAACATCCTAGTAAGTGGAGCTGTGGCCAAGTGGTTACATCACTGGTCTTGTAATGTAGAGGTGGCTAGTTCAAATCCCACTGTTACTGCTAAAAAAAACTGTGACCAAAAACTGTTTTGATTTCCCTGTTTGGGGAGAAAGCCAAGATGGTTATTAAGGGAAGTTCACGTCAGGGACGGCCATCAAAGGAAAATGAATGGTAGGGACTTTTTTAATTTGTATGAAGTCTTTCTTGAACATTTCTCAAAACAGTATCACAAAATACAGCACTCCAGAACAAGTAAGTCATAACATAACTGATCAGCAAGATCCTTTTTTTTTTTTACGAGCTGGCCGACTGGCTTCCCCTCCTAGGAAGGAAATGTTTTAAAGGTTTTTTTTTGGGTGGGAGGGGGTTGGTGACCATTGGAGGGGTATGGGGAGGTCATCCCCGATTCCTTCCGGTGGTCATCTGGTCAGTTTGGGCATCTTTTTGAGACTTGGTCGTGAAAATAAATAGACCAAGTAAAACCGGCCAAATGCTCGTCATCGCCAGTTTTCTTTTTTTTCCATTATCAGCTGAAGCCGGCCATCTCGTAAGCACGCCCACATCCCGCCTTCACTACTCTGCTGACACGCCCCCTTGAAGTTTAGCTGCCTCCGCGACAGAATGCCGGCGAGTGTGTCCAAAAATCGGCTTTCGATTATACCGATTTGGCCGGTTTTAGGAGATGGCCGGCCATCTCCCGATTTGTGTCGGAAGATGGCCGGCTATCACTTTAGAAAATAAGCTGGATTGCCACCTTATTCACAAAGCACATTTTCTGTACTATCTGGGCAGAAACCATAGAAGTACTCATGTACTACCATCATTTCTTTCATCAGGGGTTGCCATAGAAGCATCTCCCCTCCATTCCCGTTGACTCTATTATTGATGCTTTCAGCCCCCCTCCCCATTCCGTCCATGTCTGGGTATAAGCCACACCGTGGCACTGGCCCCCCTCCGTAGAAGAGGAGGACTGCTCTGGGTCTTTACATCATCATGTTACATCTATCATATGTCAATTCCAATTCACGATGTACCATTATTTCAGCTTGATTTGGTCTCAAAACAGGCTGCTGTGTGCTCTATCAGAGTAGAATCCACCGCCACAAACTGTGACAGCGAATCCTCGCTTGTCACGGTCCCCCACCTGCTGTAGCCATAGCTGCGGCCATCCTTTAACTCAGTCCTGCCATAAGGATCCGTGTATCTGTGCACCGGTGCGGTTTGCCCTGTTATTTGCTACTAGGTAATATGGCTTTAGTGTTGTCTGCACCAGTGAAGTCAGTGGTTTCTACTGAGTAATCAGGTTTTACTCTTCATGTATCCACAAAGTCAGCCATAAAGATGGACTATAGCGATAGTGCAAGCTAGTTCTGCAGTTCTGCGCCTGCTCCTTATCTGTGGAAAGCATAGACCTTTGTTAAAATGACCAGAACTTAGCTACTCTCCATATCCAGAGAAAGCACAGGGTTTTTCTATACTGGCCAGAACTTTGCTACTCTCCATATGTTACCATGGATGAAGCCCAAATCCAAAGTACCAGTGTAATGCAAATGCAGAGGGGCCAATGTTGAAAACACAAACACAGCTGGTTTATGTATCATGTGCTGTTTATTGCCATTGCCACTATGAGGCCTCATAGCAGCGAGCACCAAATAACGAAAAATGTTATGAAGGAGTAGTGGCCCGGTAATACCCCCTTTTGCTGTCACAATCGCCTGTGGCAAGAAAAGCGCCCCCCTGGACTCCTGACCATGTCGAACATCATCTGCCAGGGCTCTTAACGTGCATCTTACCATATGAAGTATTAACCTCAATGTTCCTTCACTGAGTATGAATGACTAACCTTAATGTTCTTTCAATGAGTATGACCGTAGCACCATATGTGACATGCCTATTCAGTCAGCTATTCCCACTGTAGTGATGAAATCATAGTGGAATGGTAGTTATTTCTCTGATGAATCCTGTTGATACCCCAGTGGGAATGTCATCTGATACCAGAGATGGATGCCCAGAAGAGCACCCACTTATTCGAGAAAGAACCTAAGAACATACTGTCATGAGTGGAATGCTGTTAAGATGCAAATACGACTATAGCGTGTATACAAATATGACTATCGTGTGTATACGACTATCGCGTGCATCTTCTCCAAACTAGAATTTAAGATTACCCCTAAACGTTTAGCCTGGGAATTGAAACATTAAATAAATAAACTACACAGGGATACCATCCATGAAAGAACTAGAAAAATTAACATTTGTGTGTTATCCATACGTATTTGAAGAGAATTACCCCTTACCCAGCGATAAAGCAACGTTTAGTGATGAACAGCAATGTATACATCTCCTTCGCTTATCCTGCAACGAGTAATAATCAGCAATGTATACATCTCCTTCTCACATATCCACCAGTAAAGAGTGATATATTTCTCCTTTACTGAATCGTCTATTTCTGTCACCTTCTGCCATTAACCAATTATTATCATAAGTATAACGCCTAAAGTGCCCGTGAAAATGAACAATTCCAGTATATAAGAAAGTAGCAGGCCCACAGGCTATTTACAGCAGTGTATATTAGAGTGGAAGCCGCTTACCATCATGTGCATTTGGCATATACTTAAACTGCAAGCCTGAGGTCTATGGCCCACTGCTGACCGCCATCTACATCCAGGTGTTGGTAGTTTATAAGAAGACGTGCGAGCCTGCAGGCTATTGATTCAGTGTGTCTGCAAAAGCAATGAGTATTGCAGACATGTACATCTCGTCACAGTTAGGGGAGTAAAAGTTACCTACCCAATGCAATTGAAGCGCTTAATACATAGGAACACTCCTACAAGTCCTAGGGTATTTGCACAGATACATCCAGGTGCAGTTAGGATGCACACAAACTGTGCTCCAAGGTTGTTAAAACATATGAGCATTCCACGACTGCTAATCCATAAGGAGGACATGCCATCACGAGGCTATAGAAGCCGTGAGTACTCGAGTACTGTTAATCGATAAGAAACCTGTTATTCTAAGGCTATTGAATCAGTGAATATCCAATGAACTGGTAATCCACCTAAGGACCTGACAGTGCCAATGTATTGAAGCAGTGAAATAGGCGGATTGGATATCCAAGCCTTGTGATCCTTACGGGACATGAATGTGCAAACCCTGAGCTATTTAAACTGGTACTTTTAGGTGTGTTTAGTATATAAGCTAAATCCGTCAGGCCACGGCTCTTGAAAAAATTAGTATCTAAAAACTGTTAAACGATATAATAATCTGTAAGCTCGAGGCTGTTGAAGCAGTGCAATTCAGGTGTGCGACCAACCTGAACGTTTAAATGCAGCGAGGATATAGGGAAAAAAAGCTGTCATCCCGTTGGCTATTGCAAGTGCATATAATCCGTCCATAATATCCTGATTTTAAAGTAAACATGTACCATCAGGTGCCTACAGTGTGTAGTAACTTACCAGCGTGCCTGCTATAGAAGTATAGCATGTTCAGGTGCCATTAATGTAATAACCGCACACAGGCTATTGAAGTGTGTATCTTGTGTTGCTCTTGCGGCTGTGCTTGCTGTTGAAAATGGAGGCTATTCTCCCCAGAAGATCAATGTCCGTGGTTCAGCGTAAGCCATTCCAAACAAAGAGCCATGCATATAGTAATATAGCAAATGACTGCAGATAAAGACCTGTACGGTCTATGCAGTCTGCCCAACAAGATAAACCCATTTTACATGGTATGTGATACTGTATATGTATACCCGAGTTTGATTTGTCCTTGCCACACTCAGGGCATGGACCATAGAATTCTGCCCAGCACTACATAAGTGCATAGGTATTGCCACACTGGGACAGACCAAAGGTCCACCAAGCCCAGCATCCCGTGTCCAACAGCGGCCAATCTAGGCCACAAATACCTGGCAAGATCCCAAAAAGTCCAATACATCTTATGCTGCTAATCCCAAATAGCAGTAGATTTTCCCCAAGTCAATTTAATAATGGTCTATGGACTTTACCTTTTAGGAAGATGTCCAGACCCTTTTCTTTTTAAGGTCCTGTACTAAAAGTTCTGAAGCCATGAAACAGTACAAAATAAGCTGGCTGTCGTGGCATAGTCGGTACTGCAAAGCCTTCCCAAACGGTATTAACTCTGATTGCAATCCTGGCATACCTGCAATCCATGCCGAATCTGCAGCTAAACTGTAGAAAAGGGCTGTGAGTGATAAAGCCATCCATCGGGGCTAGGCTGTGAACACCGAGGTTGCTGTCTGTGGGCACATAGCTTGTGGTGCTCTCATTAGCCAGAGGCATGGCTGCAAAACAAGGCTTAATGACAATTAATAGAGAGCATTAGAACGTCTTATACAGAATTGATAATGGCGTTATGCGCTTAGCCAGCAATATTCTCATAATATGTAAATCTGTATTTGTCTTTTATTTATTTATTTATTCATTTATTTGTTTGTTTGTTTGTTTGTTTGTGTGCATGTAGGCCTGTATGAATAGGTCCTCCACAACAAAGTCCACCAAAGTACTCGAGTATGTGATCGCAGATGGCTAAATACGAAGGGGGTGGCCTAACATTTAATAGCCAAGCTATGTAGGCAGCTACCAGCGGGCTGCAGCCGTTCTTGCTCATGAATACCTGATAGTAGTCTAGATCCTATCCGCAACATTAAACAATCCAGGGCACAAGTGAATGGTAGAAACATCCCAGACTACAGCCCCCGAATCACAGGTTAAGATAGTAGGTCACTGCACAAACCTGCACTCAGTAAAATTGTGTCTGTTGGCAGCTTGGCAGTGGTCTTTATGGGGCTTTCGAGCATACCTATAGCAAGTAACAAAATATAGGGGGTTGTGTCTATGGCTGGACTCCTGGCAATGTCAGCATGGCATTCACAAGATGGCTGACACAGCTTGCCCACCTGGATGCCACAATCAAGATAGCTGAGTCACCAGTAGCGTAGCGTTGCTGCCATAAACATGGCCGCCTGTCTGCCACCACTAAAATGGCAAGATCTCCTCTGCTGCTGAATCCCCATTATGGCACATCCACTATGTGTGTGCTAAAAACACAAATACGACCATGATGAACAATGGTCCACCCCTCCATATGAAATAAATTGTTATCAGCTTCTGACTGTAGTACCTACAAATGAAAACAGTGAACAATGGACATAATCCATATTTGTTGAAGGTGCACGTGTAAGCAGTAAATATGCATGAAGAGTCCAGTGTAAGTGCTTAATCAAATAGTCAACACGATGTATTTAAAATTTTCAATCTTTCCTTTATTTTCAAATGTTCTCTTCTTTTTGTATATAATAAAAAGTTGTTGAGCACTTGACTATGGCTCAACGGTGTCCAAACACATTTCACTTTACATGCTTCATCAGGAGCAGTGCATCAACTTTCATATAATATCAAACAAGATGGTATCACATATTTTTGTGATCACATTGCATCTTATCTAACTCCAGTTCTTCCATACAGCGTTCTTAGCTGTTAAACAGAACATTTTAAATACATCGTGTTGACTATTTGATTAAGCACTTACACAGGACTCTTCATGTGTTGATTTTCAATTATTTGAGTTAGAGTTACAGTAGCCTTCCTCTTTTTGCTGTTACAGCAGCAAATATGCAACATACCTTGATGAATCCGAAATTGAGAAATAAGGGATAGACCACACACAATTGATCTGGAGTGCATATACTGATTATTACTGCGTACCAATCCTGACAATATGCAGTGAAATGCACACATGTTTTGCATATTATGTACTGGTTAAATAGGGCGCCCTCCCTGCAAGGCACACAAAAGGCGGACATGCAAACACAGCACAAAAATTATATACCAGCATCTGATGCCTAACAAATGGCCGGAAGGACAACCGATTTTCTCGGATCCATGTGCGCTGCTCACTCAGCGGCTACGGTGCGATGTCATTGCCTGGGGCGGGTAAAGGACAGTGTGAGTCTACCGTGTATGCAAGACCCGCGCCCTGACACGGCCCGTTGTACACTGTCCCCTGGCTATCACTCACTGCGAGGGAAAGGGAGTCTCGCGCTCCAGTCCTGCCCTCCCCAAAAACAAACCCTGCATCCGTTCAGTTTCTGCTCCGCGTTCACTCTACGGGCCTAATAGCCATCTTGTTGCACCCTTCAGCAGCCGCCCGGATGCCCCTCCTGGCCCTCAAACATCCGGAAACATTTAATTGTTGTTTCTTAAGCAAAATCCATTTTAGATTAATTTAATTCCTGAGCAGCTTCGTCATCAGTCTAAAAAAATCCTCTGCCTTTTATTTTTAAATTAGATGTCCATTTACTACCTAAATATTGTATTTTCAATTTTCAAATTTCAAAGCTGCTTTATCTGCCATTTGCTTCCCTCCGCATGGTGCTAGGTATACTAATAAGACTGTAGAATAATACTTCTCTCAAGGTTATAAAGATGTTAATGATATTGTATATTGATTTTAGTAAAGTCATACCCTGTTTAAACAACCTATACTTTTCACTGGCATTTACAAATCCTTGGGTCAGCTGCATGAGACTAGAGGAATGCAGTGATAGTTCCATGACCTTGAATGGAACTGCACCTGAATTTCTGTGGCTGGGCTGTAGAGTCATACAGCTGGCTGCACATTTTTAATGAATAGCACTGACTCACACATCTTAAAGACAATAACATTAACTCACTGATTCTCTTTTTCCCTCGATTTCCCATACTGCTTTTATTTGAGCTATTCTCCAGGGGTTCATAATACAAATGTTTTCTTTTCTTCATAGACATTGAAGAAGCTTTAAAATGTTTGCCTTTGCTCCAATACATTAAAGATAGTTATATATTCATGCCTGGTCCCTGCATTTATTTGCAAAGTAATGTGAAATGGGTTTTTTTGCTATTCTGTAACACCTGAGCACAAATGATCTTTAGACAGTAGAGTCTGATATTAGAGCGAAGCTGAAAATGAGTCAAACCAAGCTTAAAGACCTGGATTTCAAAAATACCAACTAAGTAAATGCCAGAGTTCAAAGACTTAGTAAAGTGGAAGTACAGTGGGCTAAGCTTAAAACAATAACAATAATAAAACATGGTCAGAACAACACACCAAAGTATGTGGGTATAAGCCTATTGTACAAAAATAATAACAAAAAATAATATTAAGGGGATCTATGAAAAGCATGATATTGTCTCCATTATAGAGAGGAAAAGGCCTCGAGAAGCCCCCAGAAAAATATTTGCTGTTAGGGGCTGGACTTCTTCATCATCGGCCCAGAAAAACCTCTCCTTCTATTATAAGTATTACTCTTCCGTTTTTATTTATTTATTTATTTTTATCTCACTCAAATTACAGAAATCCAACAGAGACCGGGTTACACTTAACTTTTAGCCGGTATCGTATCGTGCGGATCCTTCTAACACGTCGGCCACAACGTGTTAGAAGGATCCGCACGATACGATACCGGCTAAAAGTTAAGTGTAACCCGGTCTCTGTTGGATTTCTATAATTTGAGTGAGATAATTTTTTTTTTTTTTAAACGGAAGACTAATACTTATAATAGAAGGAGAGGTTTTTCTGGGCCGATGATGAAGAAGTTCAGCCCCTAACAGCAAAAATGTTTGCTGGGGGCTTCTCGAGGCCTTTTCCTCTCTATAATGGAGACATTATCATGCTTTTCATAGATCCCTTTAATATTATTTTTTGCTATTATTTTTGTATATAAGTAAGAGGGTGATCTCCTCCTGTTGTAATTAGTAGTATAAGCCTATTGTTACATCTGCTTTTTTTTTTTGGCATGTGCAAATTTTCCATCTTAATTTATTTTTTCATAGAAACATAGTAAATGACAGCAGATAAAGACCTGTATGGTCCATTTAATCTGCCCAATAAGGAGTTCAAAGCTGCAATTGCAGGTTACACCCATCTATGCCCTTTATTCATGTGCAAATTTATTCAGTAGGCATGTAAACACTAGCCCCTTCTCAGTCCTGCCCTTGAGAATGCCTGAAACATATTTACCAACCTTTCATTACAATCAAATATAAGCATTGTTGCATAGATGAACTTGCTGAACCATAAGCCCATGTAGACTGAGCTCTCATTCATGTCTGCTGTTGCTGTGCACAGCATGAGAAAGCAGGCTGAGCTAAAAAAGACCAGTTAAACATCATGCGATCATGTGGTAGAAATGATGGAAATTCCAGCTCTCTCACAAGTAGTGGAAGTGAAACACAGTCATACTTACTGCTACTACTACTATTTAGCATTTCTATAGCGCTACAAGGCATACGCAGCGCTGCACAAACATAGAAGAAAGACAGTCCCTGCTCAAAGAGCTTACAATCGTACGTAGGCAATTGTCATAAGGGAATGATAGGGCAAAAGCGGGATCTTTTATTAGACATATTAAAAGGTTGTTCGTTGCATGCCTAAACCAATGGTCCATGCCATATCAAGTGGTATAGTTGACCACACAGTAAAATTACCTGCCCTGAATAGTGCAGATGTTTATTATAATAGGGAAACTCACCCATCATTGCTTATTCAATTAAGGTTTTGCTAGTAAGAAAATATGGGGTGCATAGGCAAAACCATTTGAAATCCATGGCTGATTATCCTGCTTATAATCGAAAGAGAAAAACGCCTATATTGTGACCCAAATCGGGAGATGGGCGTCTTTCTCCCGTGGGCGCCCAAATCGGTATAATCGAAAGCCGATTTTGGGCGTTTCCAACTGCAATCCATCGCGGAAACGGGTAAAGTTGATGGGGGCGTATCGAAGGCATGGTGAAGGCGGAACTGGGGCGTGGTTTTCGGCCGAGGAGAGATGGACGTCTTTAGCTGATAATCGAAAAAAAAGGTGTTTTTACCGCGATTTCGGATGACCTCCCCGGACTCCCCCAGTGGTCACTAACCCCCTCCCACCAAAAAAAAACCACTTTACAAACTTTTTTTCCAGCCTCTAAGCCAGCCTCAAATGCCGTACCCACCTCCATGACAGCAGAATGTGTTCTATCCTCTGACAGCCTTTCCCTGGTTCTGATGTGGCTCTGGAGTGAGTGTGACACCTTTTCTGTTATGCGCACTGCAGAGTCACATCAGCATTGCATTGTGGTGGGTGTAGGGTATTGGGCTCCGTGATTCCACTAGCTTGTGGCAAATGCTCACGATGTTGGTAGTTGGTAGGCTCTACTCCCATGGTGTTTTTCCCCCTGCTTACTGGGTCAGAGTGTGCCCTGTTTTGTTTCCAGTAGTCCATGAGGTAGTGGCCATTTTTGTAAGCCAGTTTTAGATCCCTTTCACGTGTTAGCCACGTTACAGAACTTAGAGGCAGATGCACTAAACGTTAATGAGCCTTTAACGACCCTCCAACGAGGAAATTTTGATCCGTTGCATGCATCAAAGGGCTTTTACCGAGGAAGCTAGCAGCTAACGAAAACGGAATGCAGATGAGCAATTTGTGTACAAACTCCATTGAAACGAGATGCACTAACCTTTTACGATTGCCTTTACGCAGGAAAAAGGCAGGAAATCTAACGAGAGGTCTGTACCTCTTGTTAGGACAGCTCTGTGCCAGGAAAAATCGTAAAGTGAAAAAACAAACAAATGTGAGCCAATCCCAGCGCATTAGCAGAGCTAAAAGTGCTGTGATTGGTCAAAAGGACGTAGCATTACATATGTCCAAAAGAGCTGTGTTTAAGCTTAAAGAAAACATGTCATAAACCACATCAAAGTAGTGTTTGTGTATCCAGAGCATGTTTGAGCCTCACTACTACTACTACTTAGCATTACCCAACAAAAATCAAAAAAAGAATCGGGAGGGGGCAAAGGCGCTCGTGAGGAGCGTCCTGTATGGCCGTCCTTGCCCCCCCCCCTGCCTGAGGTCGCCATTCCCCCCCCCCCCACACTTCCCCCTGCATTATAAATTAAAAAGCAAAACATACCTTTAGCAGCCCCGGCCCCCCTCCCTTCCTCACTACTCTGTCTCCCCTCAGCTCCGCCTCCCGACATCCTACGCCCTGTGCCCCGCACCCTCTTGGGGTCGCCGCCATTCCCCCCCTCCACCGGGCCCCCCTCTCTCTTACTGGGCCCGTGCAGTGCCTCTCTCTACGTAGGTTACTGACGTCAGACGGGGGCGGGCCCAGGAGGAGAGAGACGCGCGACTGAAGCTGGGCGAAGACAGGCATCAGCTTTTCTTCTTGCCCGTGCAGCGCCTTCGGACAGAGGGGGGGGCAAGGACGGCCATACAGGACACTCCTCATGAGCGCCTTTGCCCCCTCCCACCCTTTTTTTATTTTTGTTTTGATTTGGGAGCCACATGCTTGTGTTTTGACTGTTTGTGGCATGCGCAGAGCAGCTAACATAACGCTTGGCTGCTCTGCGCATGCTTTAGGGGCTGGTTACCGATGTGGATTACGATTCTTTGATACATTGTACTTTTCAATACCGATCCGAGCATGTGTGATTTTTTTTTGGTGCATTCTTCGTTTTTTTAAAATCGTTAGGGACTTTAACGATTTAGATTTTTTAACGTTTGCTTGATGCATCTGCCTCTTAGTTCTTACCTTGAATGTGGCTGAAAGAGGGCATTGTACACCATTCTGCCAGCTCTGACCTACTGCTTATCTCAGTACCAGGGAGACTCGTTGCCAGTGGGGCACAACCTCTGATCTGCAGTTAACTGTGAGTAAGCGTGCTTATTCCAATAAAGGACGTTTTCGGAGAGATTAGTCTTCAGGTATCAACTGGTGTGCCAATGTTATATAGCAGCAACAAGTCCTAGAGGCCTGCTTGTATGCAGGTCCCTGGAGCACTTTTAGTGGGTACCGCAGTGCACTTCAGCCAGGTGGACCCAGGCCCATCCCCCCCTACCTGTAACACTTGTGCTGGTAAATGGGAGGTCTCCAAAACCCACTGTACCCACATGTAGGTGCCCCCTTCACCCCTAAGAGCTATGGTAGTGTTGTACATTTGTGGGTAGTGGATATTGGGGGGAGGGGGTTGGGTGCTCAGCACCCATGGTAAGGGAGCTATGCATGTGGGAGCATTGTCTGAAGTCCACCGCACTGAGCTCTAGGGTGCCTAGTTGATGTCCTGGCATGTCAGGGGGGCGAGTGTACTACGAATCGTGGCCCCTCCCATGACCAAATGGCTCGGATTAGGACGTTTTAGAGCTGGACGTTTTTAGTTTCCATTATCGCTAAAAAAACAAACGCCCAGCTGAAAAACGTCCATTTTTTCGAAAATACGGTCTGTCCCGCCTCTTCACGTACCCGTTTTCAGACATAGATGTCCAAGGAGATAGGCGTTTGCGTTCGATTATGCCCCTCCACATCACTGACCATGTATTAAGACAGTGATAGGATGATGCCCCCAATATCATTTCCCAAGTAAGTCTAAAAAAATCTTTCAGAGCCTGCAGGTCTTGGAAGGATGTGGTGGTAGTATTATTTACTTTGATTCTCATCCTAGCTGAATAGTAGACATCTATTGAGCATCCAAGGTCTCAAAGACCAAAAACTGTTTACTGAACAGTCATCTTGTTTGAATCAGAAAATATGATGCTTTATGCCTTCATATAGCAAATGCACTTTAATTTTCTTTTTCTGCAGAACTGCTAGTGCCTGGGGATATCTAAGAATTTTAATAACAAATAGGGAATTGTGGCGCTGCGGATTTGGAAGAGGCATACGGTGAATGCATTCCATCTTAAAGGGGTGATCAAACTGCAGATCCAATAGAGCAGGTAAAATGTATTCAAAGAAAGTGACAGGATTTGAGCCTGCTGTGCCCTTTCTGATGCCTACTATCTGAGCAATGCTATGGAGCAAACGATTACCTCGAGGTGTCTTTGCATGATGTTGACCACTTCGAATCTATGCAGCACTTCAGACCAAGGTCTCTGTATTCACATCATATCTGTGAGAGTGTCTATGATTACCTGTGTTTTAGTAAGTTGTACCTTAAGGTCCACCATAAGAGCACTGTGATGGCCTTGCAATATTCCCTTTAATGAAAACAATTTGTCCAGTATAATTTGAAGCATAATTTCAGTTTCATTGCCAGTAACCATCTTTTATAGGGACAGGGGATCTGTCTTGCCTCTCATTTGTTAGTGGTGGCATATAGCCAGACTCCATATTGACAGATTTATTTGCCATGATTTCAGTTGGCGATGCCACCAAATTCTGAAATTTATGCAGCAGGTACTGTGATCACAGGATTTAGATTTGTATACTCAGGAATTACACAATTAACTTTGTCAGTGCTCACCAATAATCCCTTCCCCCCCTTACAGATATGTTGGATTTTTGGAAGTATATTATGGCATTCCTATTTAGGGAGGATTTGATGTTTGATCTAATTTTAATTCAAATTATTTAGGAACAGTTGGGGGTTTGTTTAATGTTTATATTACATGATTATTTGGGTTTCTGTAAGTTTTTAAAATCTTTCCTTTTAAAACATTTCTGTTAATTGATCCTGGTGCCTAATCCCCCCTTCCATTCTCCCCATTATGCTTTATTATTGAATTATTTATATATTTACGATTCTTTCCTTATTGATATGTGTTTATATATTTTGTTTCATATTTTGTAATCACTTCTTTTTAGCTTGTTAGCCACATTGAACGCGACATTGTATGTGAAAATGTGGGGTATAAATGTCATAAATAAATAAATATCATTCTTTAATTTGCCGATTCTGTTATATTTTGTCTGTGATATGTACTGGTTTGTTTTGGGTGTTATGTTTTTTATTTATTTATTGAGCACATTTGATACACTGCTAAGGCCTGCACATAGGCATAAAGCAGTTAACAAAGCACAAAAATCAGCACAGGTAGAGCAGAGGATGAGGGATTCAAGTGGTGTTGGGGAAGGAGATAGAAAAAAGATGTTTTTTTAAAGCTTGCTTAAAACAGGGAGGGAGGATTGGTTCCTGACATGGGGGGGGGGGGGGGGGTGATTGTTCCACAGTTTGGGGCCCAAATAGCTAAAAACTGAGTCACAAGTGGAGGACAGTCGAATCTGCGTAGGAGATGGAAGGGTGAGGAGGTTGTTGTCAGCAGAATGAAGGCAGCGCAGGAGGGTGTAGGAGACGAGGAGGTTATTGAGGTAAGAGGGGGAGGATGGGAATCTGGATTTGAAAACAAGCATGAGGATTTTGAAATTTATGTGAGCAGAAACTGGAAGCCAGTGTTCTGAATGGAGCAGGGGGGTAACGTGATCGAATCTGTGAGCATTATGGAGGGGTTTGAGAGTGGTTGATTGAATAAGTTGAAGTTGCTTAAAGGAGTGAATAGAAAGCGTTACAGTAATCAAGGTGTGAGATGACAAGTGCCAGAATAAGGGGGCACAGAAAAGAAGCAGGAAGCAGAGGGCAAACAAAGGGAACATGGTGAAGCACAAAGAAGGAGGAGCGAAGGACAGCATTTATTTGGGGTTTGAATTGAGGGCTGAATCAAAAATTACACTGAGTATCATAATGAAGTCCTTGCAAGGAAGTGGCTGACCGTTTTAGGATGGCAGAGGGATTGAGACATGACTTGAAATTTGTAGGCTATTAATATTTTAAATAAATGCATAAATTGGGGACTTCTTAGAGGCTTCCCAGTTAAATAGGTAATGCTTATGGTTATAAATTTTGGGGGAAATTCTATTTATGGTGCCTTAAAAATCAACATCATAAAACCACGCAGTTAGTGTGATTCTATAAACTACACCTAAAGTTAGTCATATTTTATAGAATACGCTCATATGCCATTCTTGTGACTAAAATTTAGACACACCCATTTAGGCCACCTAAAACCAGGCCTAAACACCTGCACCTAAGTTAGGCGCAGATCGGATGTATTCCATAATAGTGTGCATAGTTTTTTGAAACACCCACAACCTGCCCAATCCACGCCCATGGCCACACTTCCATTTTGACTATGCGAATTAGAATTTATGCACACCGCATTATAGAATACACTTAGAAAGTTGTGTGTGTAAATTCTAATTAAAGCCAATTAGTGCCGCTGATTGGCTTGTTAATC
Source organism: Microcaecilia unicolor (assembly GCF_901765095.1). Lineage (NCBI taxonomy): Eukaryota > Metazoa > Chordata > Amphibia > Gymnophiona > Siphonopidae > Microcaecilia > Microcaecilia unicolor. The sequence continues at coordinate 462,008,867 of NC_044032.1, read as the reverse complement.
AATTAAGTTGTGCATGCACTTTGGCTGTGCTGCCAAATTAGTGGACACAGCCTAAGGCGCCATATGAAGAATTTAGAGGTGATTCTATTCTTTGGAGCATTAGGAATAAAGCTTGATGTCAACCAATAACTGGGCAGCTTTGGAGCAAGATCATTTTAAGAAAGTAGAAAGAATGAGTCCAATAAAAGCAAAGCATCTTTAACCTGACCTCCTCGGATTTCAACTGAATTGAGCTGACCTGGCCTTTTCCCTATAGGTAAATAGGAACAGGGATTTCAAAGGGTCACAGGGTGGTCTGCTATTTGTGACACTATTTTAAGTGAAATTGGATGAACAGTTTCAAAAATGTTTTTGCTCCTAAGTTGTTAAGAACACACAGGCTTGAGGTAGTTCTAGAAACCTTTTGTGCTCTTCAAAACCTAAGAACCTCTTTGGATAATATGCTATACTAATATAATATGAGGCACCACAGCATAAAATCTTGAAAGGAAAAATTAATTACAGTTTGATTGCACAATCGCATTAGTTTTGCCTTCCATAACACATAGCTGAGCTAGTGGCAGCTCTTTAAAAGGTCAGAACAACAATCAGACTGGGAAAACTTAGTTACTGTTTATCAAATGAATTCCAGAAAAATCTTAATTAACTTATTCTTTCAAGGAAATAGAGTAGGGAATTTGTTCCAATTAGAAGTTTTACTTTGTATCTCGGGCTGTCTATGCATTTCTAGCATGTCATAGAGAGCAATAGATGAGATGTGAAAGGTCAGAAATATAATTACAATAGTTTCTAAAGAATGCTGTTTGACTTCTGAGAACAGAAATTTCCGATTACCAGGTTTTCACCAGTCAGGATAAATTACTTCTTAAATATATACAGTAAATATAAAAAATAACATAGCATGACTGAAAACAACAGCATAATAGATGCTGGCAGATAAAAACCAATTGGTCCATACATTCTGCCCCTTATTCCAATGTGCCCTGCTAAGAATATATTCTAGGTTCTAACTGTAGAAATGTGATTGTTTATAGGACAGCACTCTTTATCAAAGTCTTTTTGTTGGTGGGGTTTTTTTGCCTCCTTCACTAATTTTTTGCAATCCTGACTGGATGAATATACAACTTCCTATGCTAAATCCAAAAGCCAGTTCTCTTCCTTCCAAGTCTTACTACTACTTTTTGTAGTAAAGAGCTTACATAGTAACATAGTAGATGACAGCAGAAAAAGACCTGCATGGTCCATCCAGTCTGCCCAACAAGATAAACTCATATGTGCTACTTTTTGTGTATACCCTACTTTGATTTGTACCTGTCCTCTTCAGGGCACAGACCGTATAAGTCTGCCCAGCACTATCCCCGCCTCCCAACCACCAGCCCCGCCTCCCACCACCGGCTCTGGCACAGACCGTATAATTCTGCCCAGCACTATCCTGCCTCCCAACCACCAGCCCCGCCTCCCACCACCGGCTCTGGCACAGACCGTATAAGTCTGCCCAGCACTATCCCCGCCTCCCAACCACCAGTCCCGCCTCCCACCACCGGCTCTGGCACAGACCGTATAAGTCTGCCCAGCACTATCCCCGCCTCCCAACCACCAGTCCCGCCTCCCACCACCGGCTCTGGCACAGACCGTAAAAGTCTGCCCAGCATTATCCCCGCCTCCCAACCACCAGTCCCGCCTCCCACCACCGGCTCTGGCACAGACCGTATAAGTCTGCCCAGCACTATCCCCGCCTCCCACCACCGGCTCCATATGGTCCAGGAAATTACAGAACTAGTGAGGTTATTTCCTGACCATCCATCTGTACAGGTCCAATGGTCTTTCTACATAAAATCTGGTCACTACAAAGATGCCAGCACCAACCCTGTTGGTTTCTAGGAAGTTATAGGTTGCTGGTTCCACCTTGGCTACCCAATGGCCCACTACACCACTAAGGTATGCTTGCTTTATATGTCCCTTGTTTTCTTCTTGTCACTTTGTTGGATAGCACCAGCAAATTGCTGCTATTGAAACAATTACTAGGGAGTTGTATCCTGTTTCTAATTAACCTGTTCCATGGCCTTTGGTGTCACTAGGTCATGCTGCTTTTACTTCTTCTTGCTTTCTCCTGATCCCTTTTCTCGTTTTCTCTGTTTTTGTAGGAGTGAAGGATTGATTGTTAGGCAACACTACAGTTTCTCAAACTCAGTTTACATCTGCCCTAAGATTGCTTGACAAGAAGCTAGACAAAGATTTGATCGTAGATATTCAAATGTTTTACATGCAGTGGAGACAGTGCATGCAAATCTCTCTCATGAATATTCTTTGTGGGTATCCTGAAACCTGACTGGCTGGCGTGCCTCCAGGACCAGGTTTGGGAACCTCTGGTCTACAGCAAGACCTTTCACATGGTTCTTCATAGGATGCTGATGAATAAACTTAGTGGACTTAAGTTAGGACCCAAAGTGGTGAACTTTATTGGAATCTGTTTCACTGATAGATGTCAGAGGGTGGTGTACTAGCAGTTTGCCTCAAGGATTGGGCTGATTCTATTCAACATATTTGAGAGCAACATTGCTGAAGTATTAGAAGGAAAAGTTTGTGTTTTTACAGATGACACCAAGATTTGCAACAGTGTGGATATGACAGAGGGGGTGTGCAACATGAGAAAGGATCTACAAAAATAAGAAGAATGATCTCATGTTTGGTAGTTAAAATTTAATGAGAAAAAGTGTAAAGTGATGCACTTGGGGTGTAGAAATCCAAAAGGGCAATACGCATCAGGAGGCAAGAGACTGACATGCAAGGAGCAGGAGAGGGACTTGGAGTAATAGTGTCTGAGGGAGTGATAGTGTCAGAATCTCAAGGCAGTGAAACAATCTAACAAGAAAATGGCTGTAACCAGAAGAATGTTAGTCTACAAAGAGAAAGGCATAACCAGCAGAAGAAAAGAGGTGATGATGTCCCTGTGAAAGTCATTGGTGAAGCCCCAACTGCAGTATTATGTTCAGTTTTTGAGGCCTTATCTCTGCATGGACGTAAAGACTTGAGATGGTTCAGAGGAAGGTGACAAAAATGGATTAGGGTTTGTACCAAAACACATGAGAAGAGACTGGAAGACCTGAATATGTATACGTTAGAAGAAAGGAGAGATAGAGGAGATATGATACACACATTTAAGTACTTGAAAGGTATTATTATACAAATTAATCTCTTCCAGAGATGTGGAAGCAGTAAAACTAAAGGACAAGAATTGAGGTTACAGGACAGTAGACTTGAGTAATGTCAGGAAATACAGAATATGAGCCCTTACCACTGGGTCAATGGTGGCGGCAAGGGCTCAGGCAGTAAATAGCCATATGCTACTTTTGATTTTAGTGCACGGGGCATCTACTGTCCTATATAAAAAGCATTTTTTCCCAGCCACAGTAAAAATTGGCCCAGTGCGCTACAATTTCGCGCGTCTAAACTACCACAGGCCACTTTTTACGCAGCTGAGTAAAAGGACCCCTAAAAGTATTAGGGTGTGATTTGAACCTGGTTCTCTTAGTTTAAAGTTCACTATAACCAGCTTATTTTCGAAAGAGAAAGACACCCATATTTCGACCCAAATCGGGACATGGGCGCCTTTCTCTCATGGGCACCCAAATCGGTATAATCGAAAGCTGATTTTGGGCGCCTCCAACTGCAGTCTGTTGCGGGAATGAACAAAGTTGATGGGGGCATGTCGGAGGCATGGTGAAGGTGGGACTGGGGCGTGTTTATTGGCTGAGGAGAACTGGACGCTCTCCTCGGCCGATAATGGAAAAAAGAAGGGCGACGGTAGCGAGAATTTGGGCTGTTTTTTTTTTACCCTTTTTTTTTCACGAACAAGTCCCCAAAAAGTGCCCCAACTGCCCAGATGACCACTGGACAGAATCGGGGATGACCTCCCCTGACTCCCCCCCTGGTCACTAACCCCCTCCCACCAACAAAAAAGAACTTTAAAAACTTTTTTTTTCCAGCCTATATGCCAGCCTCAAATGTCATACCCAGCTCCATCACAGCAGTATGCAGGTCCCTGGAGCAGTTGTTAGTGGGTGCAGTGGACTTCAGGCAGGTGGACCCATACCCTTCCCCCCTACCTGTTACACTTGTGCTGGTAAATGGGAACCCTCCAAACCACCCCCAAAACCCACTGTACCCACATCTAGGTGCCTCCTTCACCCATAAGTGCAATGGTAATGGTGTAAAGTTGTGGGCAGTGGGTTTTGGGGGGGATTTGGGGGGGGGGAGGCTCAGCACCCAAGGAAAGGGAGCTATGGAGTTGGGAGGTATTTTTTTTTTTTTTACTTTTTACAAGTGCCCCCTAGGGTGCCCGGTTGGTGTCCTGGCAGGTGAGGGGGACCAGTGCACTATGAATCCTGGCCCCTCCCATGACCAAATGCCTTGGAGTTGTTCGTTTTTGCCCGGCACCAACCATATTATCGAAACAAAAGATGGACGCCCATCTTTTTTGAAAATACGGTCTGTCCCACCCCTTCACAGACCCGTCCTCAGAGATAGTCGCCCATGGAGATGGGCGTCCGCGTTCGATTATGCCCCTAACCACTAGGCTGTCTCTCTGTGCTGCTGGGATGCTGCCAGATAGACATCCTTGTCCCTACATTTTTGACATTCATATATTTGAAAATGGCTGTTCATGCTGGCCGTCCTCACTACACAGATATCCATTTCATGTATTTTTAAACTGGAAATAGTGAACTATTTCCTACTGGAAAATACATGCGAGATGGACGTCTATTTTGGACATTATGAGCTGGATGTTTCTATTCTAACTTGGATGTCCTTTTGAAAATGCCCCTCCACTTGTAAAATTGCAATTTAAAAAAAAAAATGAAAACACCTGCAAAGCAATTATCATTTGCCCATCCCTTCTGGTCTGTCCTTTTGTCCCCACTGGTAAGGATACAGCCAAGTTGCCAAGCATGGAATATATCCATCTGCCACTTGTGTCCTAACCTAGAACAGGTTTTTGCCTTTTTCTTTAGTACAGCACAGTTTGGCCAGAGGAACATACCTATTCTCCACATTGGTCTCTCCATTATCCACCTTCTAGTGCCTATACAATTGCTTCTGAGTCAATTACCTTTCAGGATCTGATGTTTGAACTGCTGGAAAAGACTCTACCAAGTCCAGCTCATGTTCTGTTTCTAGGGGTAGTGAAGAGGTAGCTTTCCTGTCTACCAATATGCTCCTTGAGGTGGAGACATTAGGTTTCCTTGCTGATGAGTCTATTTTGCTGATTTTACATGCAGAAAATATGTGCATAATACATATTTTAAGTGGTGGGGATATGCATATTTTATAAATAGTGTAAGGTTAATTGCACCTTTTACAAAATATTTAATCAGTTTTATCTGACCATACTTATGTATGTCCATGCTGACTCATGCATTCTATTTAAAATTACCTTCACTGTTTATGTGAGCCTTCTATATAAAAAAGATTGCAAGATATAGCTCTAAAATTGTAAATTGCCATCTTGTTTATAGATCAGGAGTAATTATGAGACAGTTCTCGCCATTCTTTTGAAACCATCTGTTATCCTTGGCATGACAGTTGATTTTCATCACCTTAGAATGGCATCTATCACATTCATTAGTACTACAGCCTGCCATATTCTATACTGCTTGTCTAATTTGCCTCTGAAAAGTCAGGATTATTTATTAACAGTTTCTGTATATATTGCTCTTTAATCTGCTATTAATCATACACCATATTTTATTCCAAAACTTTTAGAGAGCATTGCCACAATATATGTCAGGGAATGTTCACGCTGATTGCATCTCCAGCATTGGCTCATTCCTCCTTCCTGCATTTTTAGGAGAGTTCAATAACACCTATTAACAATTTAATACTGGATCAGCTTTGCTCTTGTCTTCCTAGTATCTCTCTGGCAATTGCCAAGAATGCTGCGCCATCTATCAGTGTTAATGTTCTCACTCAGTTCTGTTTCCCAATGGTGTTTCAGTTTAGCTTGAAGCACATTTTAAGTTTGTTATTTCCAGTAATATGTTGTAAAATCATGATTGTAAGCATTGAAGATTTGACTGTCTCTTAATATCTCTGAAGAAAAATGAGCCTTCCAGTGCGTGAGTGCCCAATGCCATGGTTTTGCAAAATGCACTTTTGGAGGAAGCACTTACCACCACCCATTGAGGTGGCGGTAAGGGATCCCACGCTAACCCAGCAGTTACTGGGCAGCATGTGGCACTACCGGGTAAACACAGGCACTACAAAAATAAAAATATTTTGTAGCACCAGAAATGGCACACACTGGGGGTGGGAACTACTGTCGGGCTGTTGCAGTATCCTGGTGGTACTTCCAGTTTAAGCCCACGTTGGGCTTTCCGCCGCTTAGTAAAAGACCCCCTAAGTTACACATACAACTGTACCCTAGTTACATACTTAACTTATATGGCACCCAGGGTGGGGTGGAGCCCCCCCCCCCCCCCAGGAAGAGCACACCCCCCCCCCCCCTGGGCAGCACAGTATCCAGTGAGTAGCCACCCGAAGAGTTCCCACTGGACAGTTTCCACCCACCAAATCCCCCCAGGACAATTCCCACCCTGTGCAATTCCTCCCCAGACAATTTCCACCTAAGCGACACAATTCCCTCCCTATCTCTTTTATTTAAGCCTTTGTTTCATTCTTTTATTGCATCTTTTTATTTTTGTTTCAACGCTGATGGAGGATCGGGTGCGTCGATGACAGGCAACAAGGAGGTTAGGTTGAGAACAGGAGACGGCATGGCATTTCAGATGCTGACAGAGGATCGGCTGCATCGCTGACAGGGAACAAGAAGATTAGTTTGAGAACAGGAGACGGCATGCCGTCATCCCCGTTTTGTTTGTACAGCATATGGATGTACACAGACCTCGTCTATGATAAACTTTCATGTACAGTCTGCTATGTCTGAGTCTATTTAAATTCATAAATAATAGGTTGCTGAGATGCAAAAACATGCAAAGCAATTAATTAGCTATGATTTTTTTTTTTTTTTTTGAAAACCCAAGGCAGTTGGCCAATATTTTATACAATATTGGATCAGTGATGACTAAGACTACCTTGTTTCAGTACTAGGATGAACATTATCTCCAAATATTTTAAACCTTTCCTAACATCCTTAAACTTTCATTTGGCCAGGGGGTCTGTGCAAGCCTCAAGACAAAGCTGGAACCTCACTGTTACTAATTTTGTAATATGATATTTGAGAGAAGCATTCATTCATGCTCATTAAACATTATGAATTCCTCTAGAATTGTGTTTATCAATAAAATATCAGTATACTAGCATATATCCTAATTAAAGTTAATGTACTACTTGGGGGTCCCATGATGTTCCTCTCATTCCTGATAGATATCGCCAGTGCTAGAATATATGGTAACAGGAACAAAGCTTCTTTTTCCTTTACACAATATATTCTGATCTATTGTGTAAATGAAGAATGCTCCTAGGTTGCATGCCAAAAGTAGTTTCCAATAAATTCCATGTGATTAAATGCTGATTTTGACTTTAATGTAATAATGATTGTGAGCTCTTATAAATCTGGCATTTTTCAAATCAGGCTTAATAGGATTTGTAGATAAGGACCTTTGTTTATCAAATCTCTCTCATGATTTCTCCTACCAATGTTAGGATAATTGTTACTAATCAATTTCCATGAATCATTTTGCATATTTTAGCTTTGTTGATTAATGAAATAGCATCTATTTTTCCACTTTGTTCTTTTGGGGAATCACAATCTTTAATGTCATGTTGCTGTATCTGGGGATCTTAACTGCATTTCTTATTTCTTGATGGTTTTCTATATAGGGTCAACTTTTTAACTGACCGTCTTGGTGCAAAGTCCCACAAGTACTTTTCACTTTTGAGTCTTGCATCAGATTCCAAAGAGAAAGCATTTTCCTTTGAAAATTACCCTGGGCACAAAGTTGTATACTTCTGCTATCTATAAATCACGGGCTCTACAATGGGCAGAAGGATGGCACCCTAGGTGAACCTTCAGACAGGTGCCACCCTCCCCCCCACATACCCCCAAGAGTGGCTCAAGCCCTTCCTGAACCATTTCAAGCATCTCCTTACCCTGAAGAAAGCTGCAGAATGATAGCTGAAACATTGACCCCCACTTACTCAGATGCAGCAAGACTAGGACAACTCAACAATCATTTCCCCTTCTATTCCCTAACATTCCATACTACATCATTCTCATCTCTTCCCCTAGATGGTGTCCAGCATCTTTCTCTTTCCCTAATCTCTCACCTCCCAGTGGTGTCTAGCATTTCTCCCCATACATACCTCCCTCTCCCTCATTGTCTCCAGCATTTGTCTCCTTTCCTTCTCAGCCTCCCACTATGAGGTCCAGAATTTCTCTTTCCTTACTCCCCCCCCCCCCTCCTTGGTCTCCAGCATCTCTCTTTTCTCCCATCCCCGTGGTCTCCTACATCTCCTTCCCTCCCTTTGTTTATCCCTCCCCCATGAGGGATTCAGTGACTTACCTCTCTTCCTTCAGGATCTATAAAAGATTCATTGTGGCTGGCAAATATTTCTGTGCCAGAGGGGGTGGAACCCAACAGGCCTTCAGGATGAGTGAATGCTCAAGGTCCTATGCCAGTCTCAAAGATCTATAGATGCTGGTTGCTGTATCAGCACAGGTGCTGCTCCCTAAATTGTGTTCCCGTAGGTGGGCCCAGGATGGCACTACAGAATAGCAACCTTTTCATGGCAGAAGAGACATTTTCGAGTGGAGGAGTGGCCTAGTGGTTAGGGTGGTGGACTTTGGTTCTGAGAAACTGAGTTCAATTCCCAGCACAGGCAGCTCCTTGTGACTCTGGGCAAGTCACTTAACCCTCCATTGCCTGCCACATTGAGCCTGCCATGAGTGGGAAAGCGCAAGGTACAAATGTAACAAAAATAAAATTTTTAAATCACCCATCCTTGGGTTACTAGCAATCATGTGCTTTGGATTCTTACTCTAGGCTGGCTTGTTTAATTCATGGGGATGTACATCTGATATTTCCTATGTTGTTTTAACCAAAAACAACAGCTAAAAGAACCACAAAGTGTTGTATTTTTTTTTTCCTGTGTCAATAGTGTGGCACTCATGAGCAACACAATGCACTATTTGAACAACAGGGCCCAGCCCTAAAAAGAACTATATTACATCCTATTTTGAAAAATCCCTCCATGAATCATTCTGCTTCTATAACTTACCAGTCCATCTTATACCTTTCCTTTGTATGAAAGTTTATGAAGCAGACTGTTTTGATCCAGCTTTTAGAATTCCTTGACAAGAAATTGATGCTAGACCTCTTTCAGTGTGATTTTGAATCAACCATAATATAGAATCCTTTCAATACTGACATTTGATGTTATACATCTAGAATTAGATAAAGGGATAATTTTCATTAGACATCTCTGCCACATTTGACTCTGTTAGTAATGTTATGCTTTAAAAACACTTAGGACTTGTGGATGCAAGTGGTACTTGGTTTTGTCAACTGCTCTTCCCCCATATTCATGGTGGCAGGATGCATTGTTATGTATTTTTAGTATGAGTATGCGCCAGACCTCCTTCTCTCCCCCTGGGGGCTGTGTTAGAAAGTCCCAGACTTCCTAGTGTAACGTTTTATTTATTTCTTCCAGGTGAAATGGGAAGTTGGGACATACTTCAGACTTTAACCCAACATCAGCATTGAATTCACAGAAGTCACTTGTATCAATTACTATATATGTTTACTGAAGGAAAACAGCAGCTCAATTATCTGTAATAATGATCAGCAGTTCCAAATACAAAGAACTGGTAGCATGAGATTTAACAGATCAGTCCAGGCTGAGGTAAACATTTAGCTGTAGGAGTTATGAGTCCTTGTACAGCAGCTGAAAGATGCCTTTACTCTCCTACTGTTTGGTGATTTGAACTTCCTGGATAGGAACTTCCTCCAGAGACTGTACCCCTCTGAAATCTGCAGTGTACATGGGCGTAGTTTGACATGTTCATTTGGGGGGGGGGGGGGGGGGCAAAGGATGGGGCGAGGAATATTAGCATATTCATTTGCATATATACAGTGGGGGAAATAAGTATTTGATCCCTTGCTGATTTTGTAAGTTTGCCCACTGACAAAGACATGAGCAGCCCATAATTGAAGGGTAGGTTATTGGTAACAGTGAGAGATAGCACATCACAAATTAAATCCTGAAAATCACATTGTGGAAAGTATATGAATTTATTTGCATTCTGCAGAGGGAAATAAGTATTTAATCCCTCTGGCAAACAAGACCTAATACTTGGTGGCAAAACCCTTGTTGGCAAGCACAGCGGTCAGACGTCTTCTGTAGTTGATGATGAGGTTTGCACACATGTCAGGAGGAATTTTGGTCCACTCCTCTTTGCAGATCATCTCTAAATCATTAAGAGTTCTGGGCTGTCGCTTGGCAACTCGCAGCTTCAGCTCCCTCCATAAGTTTTCAATGGGATTAAGGTCTGGTGACTGGCTAGGCCACTCCATGACCCTAATGTGCTTCTTCCTGAGCCACTCCTTTGTTGCCTTGGCTGTATGTTTTGGGTCATTGTCGTGCTGGAAGACCCAGCCACGACCCATTTTTAAGGCCCTGGCGGAGGGAAGGAGGTTGTCACTCAGAATTGTACGGTACATGGCCCCATCCATTCTCCCATTGATGCGGTGAAGTAGTCCTGTGCCCTTAGCAGAGAAACACCCCCAAAACATAACATTTCCACCTCCATGCTTGACAGTGGGGACGGTGTTCTTTGGGTCATAGGCAGCATTTCTCTTCCTCCAAACACGGCGAGTTGAGTTCATGCCAAAGAGCTCAATTTTTGTCTCATCTGACCACAGCACCTTCTCCCAATCACTCTCGGCATCATCCAGGTGTTCACTGGCAAACTTCAGACGGGCCGTCACATGTGCCTTCCGGAGCAGGGGGACCTTGCGGGCACTGCAGGATTGCAATCCGTTATGTCGTAATGTGTTACCAATGGTTTTCGTGGTGACAGTGGTCCCAGCTGCCTTGAGATCATTGACAAGTTCCCCCCTTGTAGTTGTAGGCTGATTTATAACCTTCCTCATGATCAAGGATACCCCACGAGGTGAGATTTTGCGTGGAGCCCCAGATCTTTGTCGATTGACAGTCATTTTGTACTTCTTCCATTTTCTTACTATGGCACCAACAGTTGTCTCCTTCTCGCCCAGCGTCTTACTGATGGTTTTGTAGCCCATTCCAGCCTTGTGCAGGTGTATGATCTTGTCCCTGACATCCTTAGACAGCTCCTTGCTCTTGGCCATTTTGTAGAGGTTAGAGTCTGACTGATTCACTGAGTCTGTGGACAGGTGTCTTTCATACAGGTGACCATTGCCGACAGCTGTCTGTCATGCAGGTAACGAGTTGATTTGGAGCATCTACCTGGTCTGTAGGGGCCAGATCTCTTACTGGTTGGTGGGGGATCAAATACTTATTTCCCTCTGCAGAATGCAAATAAATTCATATACTTTCCACAATGTGATTTTCCGGATTTAATTTGTGATGTGCTATCTCTCACTGTTACCAATAACCTACCCTTCAATTATGGGCTGCTCATGTCTTTGTCAGTGGGCAAACTTACAAAATCAGCAAGGGATCAAATACTTATTTCCCCCACTGTATATATATATATATATGCAAATGAATATGCTAATATGGAGGAAGGAAGGAAGAGAAAAAGAGCTGGCTTTTTTGAGAATAACCATAATGAATATGTACTGTATGAGATATCTCATACATATACATTATGGTTATTCCCAAAAAAGCCAGCTCTTTCTCTCTTCCTTCCTTCTTTCCTCCTTACCCAGCACTCCCTCTTCCTCTCCAGTAGTATTTCCCCACCTCCTTTCCCATACCTTGCCAGTGTAGACCTTAGAAATTTATAAGCTCTATATGTAGATCCTTCAAGAGGTAGTGTGTCATGATTTAGGCTCTACAACCTTTCTGATGTTTTGGTGTCACCTCAGTGAGGCCAACACACAATCTCTCCACTGCAAAACACTATACACAAACTTGTACATAAACCCACTCATAACCTTACCAAACCATAACAGCACTAATTCCAAGGACACGACGAGCTACAACCTTATGCGTGGAAAGGCAGCACTGTAATTACACCGGGCTCTAAAACACGAGTACACTACCTAATGAAAAAAAAAACAAAGCGAAAAGGGCTGCAAATACTACACACTAGCAGAATACTGCACCTTGATCACACATGAAAAACACATGAGAATAGATATGACACAAGGAACTAGAAATAAAAAAATATGAAGGCAAAATACTGCACTGGAAAGTTACCTCAAGAAGTTAGACTCGGCATGCAGCAACACCAGAAAAATTTAAACTTACATGCAAAATATCACAGATGCAAATTTCCAAAAGCTGACATATTCCAATTAATACATTCTGAATAAAATACTTTTTTCTACCTTTGTTGTCTGAGCATTTAGTTTTTCTATTCGCTTTTTGGTACCAGTGAATTCTGTTTTATGCAGTGTCTTCTTTCCATTTGATATTTTTTCACTCACCATGTCCACCATCCTCTTGTGTCCTTATGCTTCCTGTCTACCATCTGTAGCCCTATCCCTATCCTTCCTCGAGTTTCAGTATCTGCCCTCAAAGTGTTCCAATCCAGCCCTTAAATTCAGCAGTTTCTCCTCCATCCATATCCAGCATTTCTACTCACTCCCCTCCCCTCCATCCATCCATGTGCATCTACTTCCTCTGTCTTCCCTCCCCACCATCCATGTCCAGCATGTCTCCTTTCTCCCTTCCCCTCCATCCGTGTGCATCTCCTTCCTTTGTCTTTTTTCCCTCCATCCTTGTCCAACATTTCTTCTTTCTTAACTGCCCTCCACTTCATCCATGTCCAGCATTTCTCCTATCTTCCCTCCCCTCCATCCATGTGCATCTCCTTCCTGACTTCCCTCCCCGCCATCCATCCATATCCAGCATCTCTCCATTCTCCCCTGCCTTCTCCTCCATCTACCCATATCTAGCAAAATTTCTCTCTCCCCTGCCCCAATTCATCTACCCATGTCCAGCAATTCTTCTCTCCCCTGCCTTCTCCTCCCTCCACCCATATCCATCAAATGTCCTCTCCTCCCTGCCCCCATTCATCCATCCATCCATTTCCAGTAATTCTCCTCTCTCCCCTGCCTCCCCTTCTCTCCTGTCCAGAGATCTCTTCTCTCCTCTTGCGCTCCCCTCCTCTCCATATCCAGCGATCTCTTCTCTCCCCCTGCCCTCCTCTCCATGTCCAGCGATCTCTTCTCTCCCCCTGTCCTCCACTCCTCTCCTCTCTATGTCCAGCGATCTCTTCTCTCCCCCTGCCCTCCCCTCCTCTCCATGCCCAGCAATCTCTTCTCTCCCCCTGCCCTCCCCTCCTCTCCATGCCCAGCGATCTCTTCTCTCCCCCTGCCCTCCCCTCCTCTCCTCTCCATGTCCAGCAATCTCTTCTCTCCCCTGCCCTCCCCTCCCATCCATGTCCAGCGATTTTCCCTGCCCTCCCTCAGCTCCCCAACAGCCCTCCTCTCCATTCCTTCCCCCCCCCCCCGGGCGCGTTTAACCTTTTTATTTTCAGTGGCAGTGACGGCAGTGAAGAAGAAAGCACTGCGGGTTCACCTCCAGCTTCTCCCTTCCCACACACAGTGTCCCGCCTTCTGCGATGATGCTTTTCCTGTTTCCGTGAGGGCTGTGTGATGGAAGGGAAAAGCTGATGGCGAGACCACAGTGCTTTCTCCTTTACTGTCATCGCTGCCACTGAAAATAAAAGGTTAAACGCGCCGGGGTGGGGGTGGGGGGAAGGAACAGAGAGGAGGGCTGTCGGTCGGGGAGCTGAGAGCTGAGGGCGGGACGGAGGGAGAGCTGCCTGCAGCGTTGCACCGGCCTTGCGTTTGGGGGGGGGGCAATACCCCCTTCACCCCCCCAAACTACGCCCATGGCAGTGTATCAGCTTGACTTCCTTTAACAGCAATCAGCAAGGCAAAATCTCTCTGCAACCAATAGAGCTCCTCTGTCTCTCACAGCCTGCTTGAAATCCCCCATATAGCACTGTGTGCATATTTACAGTTTTAAACATTTTATATTCCCTATAAAACCTTTATAATATGTTACATCACTCAATCCCATTATACAATCCCAATTTAAGCAGTCTGAATTAAGTTGCAATGACTAGCGAGAAAATATTATTACACTTTTTTTTAAGCATTTATGATCAATTTTCAATACAGATAAATAACAATAACATGTCTGAGGGCTGCTTACCTTGTTTATAAAACAAATTTAATTAATCTTTTACTTTTATCAGTAAGGTAAAATCTTTCTGTGACTCCCAGAGTTCTTTCCTTTCTCACAGCCTGCTTGAAATCTCCCATATAGCACTGTGAGCCCACAATCCTCAGCAGCCCTTAAAAAGAAAGTACCCAAATTTGCAGTTGCACAGCATTGTCGGTAACAGTAGGTTATAGTAGCATATCTTTATGATGAGCAGCTGTTCTAAGGGCTGATCCCTCCGCAATCTACTGTGATTCCATCAAAATTCTTTACCACATTTTCTCAAGTTTATCTACACTTGAGTATTACAGCTTTTCCTCTCAGCTGGGCTGAAGTTCTGGCCACTGAGATGGCTAGATACAGACTCTGCAGAAGGCTATAATTCTTTCCTAGAAACTGAACTGTAAATCGATTTTCTATGATTGATACATTAAAGAAGAGTTGGATTAAGAATTGAGAATCTACTGATAAGTTTTATTTGGAAATGGTTTACGCTGGCTGTTGAAGCTTTGTGACCACACCTTGCCTACAACAGCATAGTAGAGAATTTTGTAATTATCCAGTAGATTCTTCTGATAAAGATTATAATAGACATTCTTAAAGTATCACATGTTTGGATAACAGAGTATTCCAAGTTAAGTGCATTCCTTTAAAGCTTCTGGTGTGTGACCTCAAGTGAAAATTGAATTGTGAATGATACAAGTTTGAAAGAGAATTGTGCAGTGTTTATCTCAGCTCCATCAAGGAAAGCCATAGCTACTAATTCAGTTCTTTGTACGGAGTAAATGTACCAGCTGTGAGTGCATATATAATTGACTCTGAAGCCAGCTTCAGCTCTAATAATGTCAAGAGGTGCTAAGCAGTACTTTTAAGAATGTTTATCAGAAGGTTGTGAATTGTTCTGGCCATCATAGCAAGAAGAAGTTCTGTAGATTCTTAGTTCAGACAGGCTGGAACCATAGTTTCCTTTGCAGAAAGTGCCTTAGCTGAGACTGGCATAACAATTAATTAAGCCAGGGGCAGTGCACAGAAAGAGGAGCTGTGCACCCTTCTCCCATCTTTGCTCTGGGACGTAAAAGTATCCATTTGACATCCCCCCCCCCCCCCCCCCCCCCACCTGCTATTCTAACAAACTACATTTTTGGCACAGAGCTAAGGAAGAAAAGGAAGAGATTTATTTTACCAGTGCAAGCAATGGCAGATTTTATTGAGCCAGACAGAGCAGTAATTGAGCATGCAGCACAAGCCAGCCCTAGTAGTGAGAAAGATTTTGAAAGATACAAAAAAAAAAAAAAGATATACAGTTACTCAGAAAGCTAGAGAGATTATGAAATTATAATAGAAAAATATGTCTTTCTTTTGCGCAAGCTCTGTTTAAATGTGGAACAAGAAATATTTGAGATTTCAAACAGGAGCAAGCCTGAAAGTCTCCATAAAGAGCAATTGTAAGCCATCCATAATCGGTACCACCAAAAGTCACTAGAGTATTGCCAGTTACTGAGTAGAACAAATACAGTAGTTATTTTGGCACAGAAAGAGAGACAGAAAGCCACCAACCTCACATACCAGGCCATGGTGGCAGAAGCAATTAAATACATAGAATATTATGCAGACCCAGCAGGAGAGAATCAGTCCCAACACTCTGTCAACTCTAAGCACAGCACTAGAACTTCTAGAAGGTCTAGGACTCTAAAATCACACAGGACGAGCCATTTCAGTCAGTCTGTAACCAGTGCAGCAGTCCTACAGGTTTGAGCTAAGGCAAAGGCTGCCTAATGAAAAGTTCTTTATAGTGAATAAGAAGTAGCCATAAAACTTGAGAAACAGACTTGAAGAAGAGGGAAAGAAAGCCACTGGTAATGCTGCTGCAGTGGAAGCCACTGCTGCCACCATTGCTGCCACCCCTGAAAGCAAGAAAGCAGAATTAGATATTGCCTTAGAGTTACTCCAGGAAGAAAAAGAAGCAGCTGCCATTGGGACCAAAGCCATGGCCTGGGAAAGGGGTATAAGGTGGAATGGCAGGGAGAGCCAGCTCAGCCACATTATTGTAGAACATTCTGCCCAGCGAACAGCAGCATATGTGAAGGCCCATACACTAGTAAACAAAAGCGCACAGCCACAGTCTGACTCAAGAGTCATTATATCCTGAGCAGGCAAATTCATCTACACCAGAGTCTAATTCACCTGAAAGAAGCAAGCCTAAGGAAAGCACACTATGGAGGCAAGTTGCCACTATAGTGATCCACATGCTCACACATATATGGATGTTATACCATTGACTCTTGTTTCAGGAAAGTGCACCGAGGGAAATACTTCATTTCACCCACAGACTCTGGCACCACTCAGGTACTGGGCTCAGATAAAACATCACTACCGAATGTTACTCCAAACTGTACACAAGTATGCAGGGGAGGACACAGTGAATGGTCATGCACCAAGATTTGTGTAGCTAAAGTATATCCAAAAGAGTAACAAGAAAAGACATTAAAGACGTATGTCATCATAGATAAGCAGAGTAACCAGTCCCTGGCAAAGACAGAGTTCTTTGACTTATTCGACATCCATGGAAATCATTATCCCTACCACCTCAAGACCTGTACAGAGATGACAAAGAGGCAGGGGAGGAGAGCAAGTGGACACATGCTATAAGAGATGGATGGTAGCAACACCTGAAAACAGGGAGAAAATTCTCACACCAGAGGTTGTGTAGCATCATCATCATTTGCAATCTATAGCCTAGTATCTGCAGCCATTGGACCCAAATACAAAGATCTTACTCTTGTTGGTGTTACCCTCACTTTATTCTGGAGCTGTTCAGTTCTACAGTATCTGTTGTTTGTCACTGAGATCAATACCTCAAGCTGGACCTCCAATATACACGAGAACAAATAAACTAACCTCATCTCCCTAACTCAAACTTAGGAGGAGAAAAAGAAACTAAGGGCCCTGTTTACTAAGCCGTGCTGTAGGTGGGCTATTGTTTTTAGCATGCGTTAACGCTAGAGACACTTATATATTCCTCTGGGTGTCTCTAGCATTAGCGCATGCTAAAAATGCTAGCACACCTTAGTAAACAAGGCCTTAAGTTTAGGATTTTCCCAACAATAACAACATGGAACTTTTGGATGGTTTATCCAAAATGTATTTAACCTTATAAATTGTTTATATTCATGACCAGACCCACCCTCCCTCCAAAAAAAACCCAAACTAGACAATCTAGCATTTGCAGCCCAAAATACAAATCTTAGTAAAATAAATGTTTACAGTTAACTTAGTTCATGTTCTTTTTTTTCCCAAAGCTTAACTCTACAGTTTTAAGGATAGACATGATCTACTAGCAAGAAAATTTGTGAAATATCAGATAAATTGAAAACAACTTTAAGTCTAATCCTGTAATAATTCAAACCTGTTATTTATGCATAAGAATTGATTCTTTGTGTGTTTGCTTTGTTTTTCTATTTCTAGGTGACAGAGTACTACCTGGAACCCAGCCTTGATAAGTATTCTTTAAATGCTATTATTCTTATATAATGCAAGCCAGTCTCTTTAGTGTGAATACAGGGATGACACTAATTCACTTAATTGAATCCTTCTTGTTACACCAACACTTTGGTCTTTCTTGTGTAGGAGCTTATGGACAGCAGCATTGTTCTCTGTGAATCTTCTTCTGTAAACTGTAGATCTAGCTTTAATCAAAATAAAATGGATACAAAACCCTCACTTCCTATTCTATTACAGGTTTCTTTTATATCTGTGGTTATTCTTTTTCTTTTCTTTTTTGCTGAGGCCAGGCTAGCTAAATTAAATAAAAGGAATAATTTCTCTTTACCATGGCTTCCCAGGTCCTAAACTTATTCCCTAACTAAAGAAGAGCTTTACTGTTCTGGATATCTGTTGATTCACATATACACTAAACAGCTTATTCAAACAACTTAACCGATCAGTGATCTGCCCATACACTTCTTTGACCATTCAATTTCTTGTTATGTCACTTCAATTAATCTAGGCACATGTCAGGCAAGTGTTTCTATTTTTAACATTCAACCCTATTACCATTTAAATTGAAATTAAACCAAAAATTGCTATTAACCACAATCAATACACTCACTCTTTCTCACAAGTTGTTTTATAAAGGTTTCCACCACATCTCATCCACTACTGGGACTTCTTTTCCACACTTGTGCTAGCTACTCAACACATCACTTCTGTCTACCATGCCTTCCTCTGCTTTTCTGCCCAACCGTCGGGATGTTGTTTCCAAGGAAACTCTGGCTCGGCTGGATCAGCTAATTTGACTCTCAGGGTCGCCCAAATCAGCATAATTGAAAGCCAATTTTGAAGAAATCCCCAACTGCTTCCCATTACAGGGATGACCAAAAGTTCCCGGGGGCATGTCGGAGGTGTAGCGAAGGCGGGACTGGGGCGTCCTCGAGCGATAATGGAAAAAAAGAAGAGCATCCCTGAGGAGCACTTGGGCGACTTTACTTGGTCCATTTTTTCTTACAACCAAGCCTCAAAAAGGTGCTCAAACTGACCAGATGACCACTGGAGGGAATCAGGGATAACCTCCCCTGACTCCCCCAGTGGTCACTAACCCCCTCACACCCTGAAGATAAAAAACTTTAAAAACTTTTTTTGCCAGCCTGAAATGTCACACTCAGGTCCATCGCGGCAGTATGCAGGTCCCGGGGGGGGGGGGGGGGGGGGAGGTATGTGTGTGTCAGCAGAGGCATGGATCTCCTTCTTTCAAACAGCCAAAGTTCAAGGGAGCGAAGTGGAGGAGTGGCCTAGTGATTAGAGCACTGGTCTTGCAATCCAGAGGTGGCCAGTTCAAATCCCACTGCTGCTTCTTCTGATCCAAAATCCAAATAAATAAAGGGGATGTCAGAGGCATAGCAATGGCATGGACATCCTTCTCACAGAAACATCCACATTTTGGATGTCCTGCGACAGGGACGGAGGCATAGCAAAGGACGTCCTTCACCCATACTCTAAAAAACAAAAGACGAGCACATGGACATTTTCACCTGAACTTGAGTTTTTCTAAGGTTGTAGACGGCAATTTATTTAAGGTTGTAGATGGCTATTATACACGAAGCTTATCTGTATATATGAAGCCATCTTTGGCATGCCCAGAGCAGCCATGCATAATTCTTGGCTGCTGTACACTGGCTTCTCCTCCTTAGGAAGGAAATCATGTGCAAATGAGCTAACAGCGAGCAGCTCATTTGCATGCGATTTCCTTCATGCATGCCTGTTCCTTTCTGAACTGCTAAGGGATCGGTAAGGGAAGGGCTTTTTTCTGTTCAGCTAGTGCATCTGGCTGAAGGTAAGGGAGCTATGTATCTGGGAGCAATTTGTGAAGTCCACTGCAATGCCCCCTAGGGTGCCCGGTTGGTGTCCTGGCATGTCAGGGGGACCAGTGCACTGCGAATGCTGACTCCTTCCATGACCAAATGGCTTGCATTTGGTCGTTTCTGAGATGAGCGTCCTCGCTTTCCATTATCGCTGAAAATCAGAAACGACCAAGTCCTGGGGACGACCATCTCTAAGGTCAACCTAAATTTGCTGATTTGGGCATCCAGGACTGTATTATCGAAACGAAAGATGGGCGCCCATCTTGTTTCGATAATAAGGGTTTCCCCACCCCTAGCTTGAGCCGTCCTGCGAGGACATCCCCAGGAAAACTTGGACGTCCCTTTCGATTATGCCCCTCCACTGAACTTCTTTGAAAACAGCCCAGCTCCATTTTGGTTTTTATTTTTTCCATAGGAAAAAATGTAAAAGTGCACATTTACCTATTTTTGTGTGAAAATAAACACCAAATTTCACCCAATTTACACTGTCTACTTTGCAAAACTATAACAATAGCTTGATGTTTTAAAATTTTAAAAAATACCCCTTTTTTACAATGTCCCACATTTTTCTCCCCTAAAACTATTCAAAATTAATAAAACTTCATTCCATTCTTCAATTAATAAAACCTTCCCAACACCTCCCCCATTGAGGAATTCAGTCACTACCCAGCAGAGATGAACAATAGTTACCCTGCCAAGTCACCCCTCAAATGAAAGTTTTTCCAAATTTTACCCCCCCCCCCCCCCCAGTCCACTTCAGGAGGCTTTACTTCATGGGAATTCTTAATAAACTAGAAAAAAAAAATAAAAGACTTTGAACAGAAATATAGAACACACAACTGTGAATTGGAATTTAACAAGTTACTTCAATTGAAATATACTCATAACAAACTCACTAGTGAAGAAGCGACAGAAGAAAATTTTTTTTAACTAAGTCACGATACTATGCGGAGAATAATAAAAGCAGCAAGCTTTTAGCAAATTATATCAAGAGAAAGAAATGCAAAGTACAAATACTAGCAATTAAAAATCAGTTAGATCAAATAAAAATCAATTAGATGAAACAGTTTCCTCCAAATCTGACATTTCAGCAACATTCCAACAATTTCAGTCCACATTGTATCAATCTGAAAGTACAGGAGAAGAATCTCTTATCGATGATTTTTTGACACTTATAGTTCATCCTACATGGAATGAATCTGATAACACAAGCTTAAATGAAATCATTGACAAAGAAGATAGTCTTAAAGCTCTCAAGGATCTCCATTCTGGAAAATCACCTGGTCCCGATGGGATTCTAGTTGAATGCTACAAACTATTTCATAACCTTTTGTTACCACATATCCAACAAATCGGGGGGGGGGGGGGGGAGTCTCTTGTTTGATAGATGGACACCACCTCTACTCAGAAGCCCTTGGAAATCATCCTATGATCCAAGAATCCAAATACTCTCAATGATAATAATTTTTTAATTATTATTTTATTTTTATGCAATTTTACAATATTTCAGTCAAGACAATCCATTCTTGATTTAGAATTTTCCAGATAGAAAGCAATAAATTGAAGGTAACATAAACACTACTAAGTAAAAAAGAAATCTTAGACTACAATAATGGGGGTGATCATCTAAACCTCAGAGATTAGGCAATCAAGAAACAATAACAAAAGAATTAGCTGCCAAACTCAATATCCTCCCAAAACTTTAGGTCATGCTAGGCAAGCCTAAATTGCCTGATGTTTAACTCAGAATAAAGGTATGTAATTGTGATAGTTTATACGAATAAATAAATAAATAAATAAATACATACATACATATATACATACATACATACATACATAAAGGAAGAGCTTTTCTCAGCTGTACATGCATTTGCAAAGAAATATCAGGAAAATGTTTGCACCAAAGGAGAAGACCTACTGCCACATAGAAGGGAAGTGCTTCTTCCATTCTTGATTTCTTTTACACACATCAGGATAAATGCACAGATTAGAACCACAAAATTCCAAATTCTAATAATGGTATATAAATGCATGACAGAAACTTTATCCTGCACAAAAAGCAAAAAATGCTACTACTGTAGTTCTTCTGGTGACATTATCTTCAGAATCCTCTAAAAGTCCAGCAACATCTAGCGTTGAGTCAGAGGCCAAACCAGATCTTATTTCCTGCTCAACCATTGGAACATAATAAATATTATTCAAAGGTGATAAAGTATTCTCAGGAAATTTCAAAATCTCCTTCAAATTCTTATAAAAGAAGTGTTTTAGCAAAATAGATAAAACTTGTGTAAAATTTGAAATTTTAATGTTCAGATGTCTAGTAGTCTTCTCCATATTTTCTATCTTCCTGTCCACCACAGTTTTATCCAACACCAAGGAAGACTGAACTTATTTGACAGGTCTTAAACTCATGGCATGTCAACATTCTAAGCCATAGCACAGGATTTAGTTTCAACTTCTTGAGATTTCACAAAAATCCGAGAAGCAGACAGACCTTGTGCATAGATGACACCCTGGACCAAATTTCCTCCAAAGTGATTTCTGTTGACAATGGGAACACAACAAACCAGGCACTATTTCAGCCTCTTCCATTAATTCAGCTCTCCCCAGTTCCTCAGCATGAGAGCCCTTTAAATCTTCTTGAGTAGCACTTCATGAAGCTATTGCTGGCTGGCCTTCACGCACCACCATGGAATGTTCTTGGCTATGCTCTCCCCTTATTTATGGAAAGGAATGCTTCTCTGCTCCCTGTGGCTGAGCTGAATCGAGCCATGAAACACCAGTGGTGGATTGGGAGACTCCAGGCTCAATGAAAAATTGCTGCCCAACAAAGGGTCACTCCTTAAATCAGCCTTCCAGTGCAGGAATGCCTTGAAATGACTCAGCAGTGTTGGTAAAGTTCCAGATGGAATGCTGACCAGGGGCCATAAATGTTGAGGTAGGCGGGAGAATCCCCCCCCCCCCCCACACACACACCTTGTCTTTCCTATCCACTTTGGCATTGGTAAAAGGTAAAAAATCTTGAGGAAAACGTCATTTAAAATATGTTTCCTGGAGCTCTAATTTATCTTGGCAGCTTTGGCAGCCATCTTGGAAACCTCCTTGCTGATAATAATATCACCTCTGGTATCCTATATAATAATTCTCACCTCCAACGTTCTATTCTTGCTGCCTGTGTCCGTGGCTTTCTTCTGAGTTGGTCTGCTAGCTCCGTAGATCAGGGTGACGTCACGTAGAATGCCAGAGCCGGAGGAGGAGGACTGAAAGGGGCAGGGCACAGGGGCTGAGGCGGAGCTTGAAAAAGAAACAGAAGCATTGAGGGGCGGAGTAGCCAAGATCATCGCGACCAATGGCAGGGAAAGAAAGGTTGCAGTCCTCCTTGGGCATGAGAGGAGGGGGCAGAGCCACGGAGATCGTGCTGCTGTGCCGAGCCGGCTCGCGTGTTCCTGCACTGGGCACGGGGGAGGGGGGACCTCAGGAGTCGGAGCGGTGCTGCAAAGGAGGAAAGCAGGCGACAGCCATGGCTGCCCCTCCGGGCCCCATGGGAGGGTATGTGGGCAGCCGCCACGACTCCTCGGGAGGGAGGGAGCCTGAAACTGGGAGGGAGGGACCCTGAAAGTCGGAGGGAGGGGGGAACCTGAAAGTCAGAGGGAGGGAGGAAGGGAACAACCCTGAAAGTCGGAGGAAGGGAGGGAGGGAACCACCCTGGAACTGGGAGGGAGGTGGGGGGATGACCCTTGAACTGGGAGGGAGGGGGGCCCCTGGCACACACTCTCATTCTCACACACACACTCTCTCTCTCACAGACACACTCGCACCCAGTCTTACTCTCTGTCACACACACATACTCGTACATTCACTCTCTCTCTCTCACACACACACACTCTCTCAAACATACACACTCCGAGGAAAACCTTGCTAGCGCCCGTTTCATTTGTGTCAGAAACGGGCTTTTTTTTACTAGTGGTAATAAAATGCACATTAGCACAAGTTAGTAAATAGGTTAATAAAAAAATTGCATTCATTATCAAACTAAGGTGGCCATTTTAAAAGAGTTATTTGTGCTTGAGAGTGTATAAATTGGTACTTAAGGGGCTCATGATCAAAAGAAAAAAGTCCAAAATATGGCATGAAAACATTTAAATCATGTAATCAAACATACCTCCAAAAAACATTTAAGTACAATATTAGCTGAAAACAAAATGTTTTCAGAAGGGGCATTTTGGGGAGCATGTTGTGGGTGTGAGATGGGTGGTGTTACATGATGGACATTTTTTTTAACGATAATGGATAGTAAAATGATACCCTGGGGCCAGAAAGAAAAACATTGTGATTTAGACCTGTTTTGAAAGCATCAAGGTCAAGGCCAAACCTGTCTTTGGACCTATTTGTTTAGTTGCTGAGTTGGAAAGTGGAGAGGTAGAATTGGTCATTTGTGAAAAATAGAGGATAGTTGCAAAGTGGTTTGCTATCTTTGTTTGTTTGCCCCAATCTGAACCTTTTCACCCTCACATTTCCTGACTTGTCTCCTCTGTGTCTCACCCTGCCATAGCTGTTGCAATGTGCTAGGTAGATGCAGGGGCGTAGCCACGGGTGGGCCTGGATGGGCCCAGGCCCAGCCACTTTTGCTCCAGGCCCGCCCAGCCTCTTCTGCCCGCTCTCCCCGTCCGCGTGTTGGCTCACTTTTACTGCCCTGAAGCGCCGTTCTCCCTCCAGCACCGGCGATTCCCATAGCCAGCCTTCTGCCAGCGCGCGTCGTCGGGGCCTCTTCTCAGGCACGTCCCGCCTACTCTGCAACTTCCTGCATCCCACCTTTGCGGAAAACAGGAAGTTGCAGAGTAGGTGGGATGCACCTGAGAAGAGGCTCTGATGATGCGCGCTGCCAGAAGGCTGGCTATGGGAATCGCTGGTGCTGGAGGGAGAACGGCGCTTCAGGTCAGTAAAAATGACCAGAACTGACCATGTGCAGGAGGCTGTTGCGGGGGTGAGGTAGCGGGTGGAGAGGAAATGCGAGGCCCGTGCCCACCCAGTCCACCTCCAGGCCCATCTAAAAATTAAACTCTGGCTATGTTACTGGGTAGATGTGTGTGACATGCTGGCCACTTTTTTTATTGGTCACAAAAGGATGCTGTCCAAATTCTCTTCCCCCTTTCTATCCATGTCTTCTCATAGGTTTGAGGTTGGCTGCAACACATTCTAGTGGATATAGGGATTATGGGCACGCTATAATGAGGCTAGCTGCATACTCAGGCCTTGATCCAGGACAGAATTGTTTTAGGGGTGCCATGTCAGTGGTACTTACAGTGGTGGAAATAAGTATTTGATCCCTTGCTGATTTTGTAAGTTTGCCCACTGACAAAGACATGAGCAGCCCATAATTGAAGGGTAGGTTATTGGTAACAGTGAGAGATAGCACATCACAAATTAAATCCGGAAAATCACATTGTGGAAAGTATATGAATTTATTTGCATTCTGCAGAGGGAAATAAGTATTTGATCCCCCACCAACCAGTAAGAGATCTGGCCCCTACAGACCAGGTAGATGCTCCAAATCAACTCGTTACCTGCATGACAGACAGCTGTCGGCAATGGTCACCTGTATGAAAGACACCTGTCCACAGACTCAGTGAATCAGTCAGACTCTAACCTCTACAAAATGGCCAAGAGCAAGGAGCTGTCTAAGGATGTCAGGGACAAGATCATACACCTGCACAAGGCTGGAATGGGCTACAAAACCATCAGTAAGACGCTGGGCGAGAAGGAGACAACTGTTGGTGCCATAGTAAGAAAATGGAAGAAGTACAAAATGACTGTCAATCGACAAAGATCTGGGGCTCCACGCAAAATCTCACCTCGTGGGGTATCCTTGATCATGAGGAAGGTTATAAATCAGCCTACAACTACAAGGGGGGAACTTGTCAATGATCTCAAGGCAGCTGGGACCACTGTCACCACGAAAACCATTGGTAACACATTACGACATAACGGATTGCAATCCTGCAGTGCCCGCAAGGTCCCCCTGCTCCGGAAGGCACATGTGACGGCCCGTCTGAAGTTTGCCAGTGAACACCTGGATGATGCCGAGAGTGATTGGGAGAAGGTGCTGTGGTCAGATGAGACAAAAATTGAGCTCTTTGGCATGAACTCAACTCGCCGTGTTTGGAGGAAGAGAAATGCTGCCTATGACCCAAAGAACACCGTCCCCACTGTCAAGCATGGAGGTGGAAATGTTATGTTTTGGGGGTGTTTCTCTGCTAAGGGCACAGGACTACTTCACCGCATCAATGGGAGAATGGATGGGGCCATGTACCGTACAATTCTGAGTGACAACCTCCTTCCCTCCGCCAGGGCCTTAAAAATGGGTCGTGGCTGGGTCTTCCAGCACGACAATGACCCAAAACATACAGCCAAGGCAACAAAGGAGTGGCTCAGGAAGAAGCACATTAGGGTCATGGAGTGGCCTAGCCAGTCACCAGACCTTAATCCCATTGAAAACTTATGGAGGGAGCTGAAGCTGCGAGTTGCCAAGCGACAGCCCAGAACTCTTAATGATTTAGAGATGATCTGCAAAGAGGAGTGGACCAAAATTCCTCCTGACATGTGTGCAAACCTCATCATCAACTACAGAAGACGTCTGACCGCTGTGCTTGCCAACAAGGGTTTTGCCACCAAGTATTAGGTCTTGTTTGCCAGAGGGATTAAATACTTATTTCCCTCTGCAGAATGCAAATAAATTCATATACTTTCCACAATGTGATTTTCCGGATTTAATTTGTGATGTGCTATCTCTCACTGTTACCAATAACCTACCCTTCAATTATGGGCTGCTCATGTCTTTGTCAGTGGGCAAACTTACAAAATCAGCAAGGGATCAAATACTTATTTCCACCACTGTACATCAGGCCCTGAGGCGGCAGACGAGGCCTGGGTCTTCACATTGTATGTGCCTGTACTGGCCTCCTGAGTACCTCAAGGTTACAGTGGATGCCAAATCATCTAAGTTGGTGGAGACAGGGTTCAGGTGATAGGGCTTCTTGGCTTGACCTACATATTTTTTAAATGATATGTTGTGCAATGCTCCTCACATTGCCTGTGACACATGGCAATAGCCAGATTAGGTTTTTTTTTTTTTTTGGGGGGGTGGAGAGCTGAGGGGGTGGGTATTCAGTACATAGGCACACATGCTGTGTGAGCTGAGGTAGCCATGGGGACAGAGGATGGCAGGGTGTTCTTTCTGTGGAGCATGTACACTGTTGCTGGGAGGTGGGGATTGGCAGTGGGGTAAAGCAGATGTGCCTTTGGGTGGCTGCATGTACTTTTGTGAGCTGCTGCCAATGTTCCCACAGTATGTAGGTGTTGGGCAGTTTGTTGGGGCTGGGGGGGGGGGGTAGTTAGGGGATCCAGATATGTCTGTTATTGAGATTGACATGGGGGAAGCCACTGTTTGTCCCGGGATTGGCAGCATGTAATGTTTCTACCATGTACTTGTGACCTGGATTGGCCACTTGTTGTAAGCAAGATACTGGGCTAGATGGACCTAGTAAGGCTATTTATATGTTCTTATATGCAGCCCCTAATTTCTGCATTTAATGGTTAGTGGAAGGGGCCCCTTGGGATCTGGGGGCATGCTCTAGGTTGTTTTGCAGATGTGGACCATGAGCAGAGGAGAGGGAGCCTGATGGTCTTCTTTCAGAATTCACTGTATCTGCCCCTGCTATGTTTGGAGCTTGCACATGCTTGGTGATATGATCCGGGGGGGGGGGGGGGGTGTGCACTGCTTCACACTCACCTTTCAGGGCTGCTCCCAATAGATCTCCATGACCTCATGGAGATAGTGTGGGGTGGCAGGTGGTGGTGGTGTTCAACTATTTTTCTGCTTTGCCTCAGGCACAGAAGGACCTGGAGCTCAGACTCCTCCATAGAGAAACTAGGCTGTCTGCGCAGTGGCATTGCTGTCCACAATGAAGAACATCCTTCCATATGCAGAGGTATATATGCATGTTTTGCAACGGATGTTTTCTCGATGAGGGGATCACTACTACCGTTCTACGTTTTCCATATTGTATTTCTGATTGGCAGAGACATTATCTTTAAACATCTATGTTTGCAACACATCTTTTAAATTTTTTTAAAATGTATTTTCAAATATCGGAAAAGTTTTGTTTACCTCTTCCATTATGGACTTCATGTTTTCCGATAAATGTTTTTTCCCCATTTGAACGTCATATCAAAAATGCCCTTCTAAATGTTTATCTTGTATATATGTCTACATTCCCATTTTACAAAGCCAGGGTATGCATTTCAAAAACTCAAGCAAATGCAAATAGCAAGGAGCATAGTCTGGGCAGGACTAGAGCATGCCTAAAATATGTGTGTTTATTCCCCATTTCAGAAGGGAATGAACATTGATGTCCTAACAGGTTGATCTCAGGATTTATATCTGCTGCCAAGCATATTTAATTTTTGGCTAACTGATCCAATTGAGAAGCACTTCACTGAGGGGATTGGAAAAGGTTGTCCACGTAATGCACAGTGTTTTTTTGTGCCCCTCAAATGCCAAACTGGCAAGGGATACCGGTCTCTGTGACAGCAACAGAGAAATACACATTTATATGTCTAAACTGGCTATAATAAGCATGTATGTGCCGGCTCCTATGTTTATGTACTGGTTTGCAATCTGTTGAGATTTTCTCTGTTTGCTTTTCTACAATGGATGTTTATGCGGCACATACTCAGGGGTCTTTTTACAAAGGCGTGCTGAAAAATGGCTTGCGGTAGTGAAGGCGTGGGTTTTGGGTGCGTGCCGATCCATTTTTTAGCATGCCTGTAAAAAGGCCTTTTAAAACGTTTTGCTGAAAATGGACATGCGGCAAAATGAAAATTGTTGCACGTCTATTTTGGGTCTGAGACCTTACCGCCAGCCGTTGACCTAGTGGTAAAGACTCACACAGTAACTGGGCGGTAATTACCTACGCGTGCCAAATGCCACTTGGTGCGCATCTGTTACGTGCACCCAAAAATAAAAAATATTTTTCAAACATGCACATTGGACGTCTGCCAAAAATGAAATTACTGCAAGAGCTACACAGTAATCAGGTGGTAATTTTATTTTGGCGCGTGTAGGGAGCGCATAGACGCTTACGTGGCTTAGTAAAAGGGCCCCTCAGTGAATAAAAGTCCATTTCTTCTCTATTTTAGAGCAATGTCTACATCAGCAGATGCTGTTCTACGATACTTGTGCACCTTCAGATGCCCTGACCTGGACATCTTAAGTCCGATTTCTATATCCTTTTTAAAGTGTGGCTGTAATTGTATGTAAATATATCTCATGAATATTTATTGTGGATATCCTATAACCATAACCTATTGTATTAGAGGTAAGGACATAAGAACATAAGACATGGCATGTTAGGTCAGACCAAAGGTCCATGAAACCTATTAGCACATTTCCACCAGTGGCCAGATCACAGTCATGCCTGCATCAGAGCTAATATTGTTACAGTGGTGGAAATAAGTATTTGATCCCTTGCTGATTTTGTAAGTTTGCCCACTGACAAAGACATGAGCAGCCCATAATTGAAGGGTAGGTTATTAGTAACAGTGAGAGATAGCACATCACAAATTAAATCCGGAAAATCACATTGTGGAAAGTATATGAATTTATTTGCATTCTGCAGAGAGAAATAAGTATTTAATCCCTCTGGCAAACAAGACCTAATACTTGGTGGCAAAACCCTTGTTGGCAAGCACAGCGGTCAGACGTCTTCTGTAGTTGATGATGAGGTTTGCACACATGTCAGGAGGAATTTTGGTCCACTCCTCTTTGCAGATCATCTCTAAATCATTAAGAGTTCTGGGCTGTCGCTTGGCAACTCGCAGCTTCAGCTCCCTCCATAAGTTTCAATGGGATTAAGGTCTGGTGACTGGCTAGGCCACTCCATGACCCTAATGTGCTTCTTCCTGAGCCACTCCTTTGTTGCCTTGGCTGTATGTTTTGGGTCATTGTCGTGCTGGAAGACCCAGCCACGACCCATTTTTAAGGCCCTGGCGGAGGGAAGGAGGTTGTCACTCAGAATTGTACGGTACATGGCCCCATCCATTCTCCCATTGATGCGGTGAAGTAGTCCTGTGCCCTTAGCAGAGAAACACCCCCAAAACATAACATTTCCACCTCCATGCTTGACAGTGGGGACGGTGTTCTTTGGGTCATAGGCAGCATTTCTCTTCCTCCAAACACGGCGAGTTGAGTTCATGCCAAAGAGCTCAATTTTTGTCTCATCTGACCACAGCACCTTCTCCCAATCACTCTCGGCATCATCCAGGTGTTCACTGGCAAACTTCAGACGGGCCGTCACATGTGCCTTCCGGAGCAGGGGGACCTTGCGGGCACTGCAGGATTGCAATCCGTTATGTCGTAATGTGTTACCAATGGTTTTCGTGGTGACAGTGGTCCCAGCTGCCTTGAGATCATTGACAAGTTCCCCCCTTGTAGTTGTAGGCTGATTTCTAACCTTCCTCATGATCAAGGATACCCCACGAGGTGAGATTTTGCGTGGAGCCCCAGATCTTTGTCGATTGACAGTCATTTTGTATTTCTTCCATTTTCTTACTATGGCACCAACAGTTGTCTCCTTCTCGCCCAGCGTCTTACTGATGGTTTTGTAGCCCATTCCAGCCTTGTGCAGGTGTATGATCTTGTCCCTGACATCCTTAGACAGCTCCTTGCTCTTGGCCATTTGTAGAGGTTAGAGTCTGACTGATTCACTGAGTCTGTGGACAGGTGTCTTTCATACAGGTGACCATTGCCGACAGCTGTCTGTCATGCAGGTAACGAGTTGATTTGGAGCATCTACCTGGTCTGTAGGGGCCAGATCTCTTACTGGTTGGTGGGGGATCAAATACTTATTTCCCTCTGCAGAATGCAAATAAATTCATATACTTTCCACAATGTGATTTTCCGGATTTAATTTGTGATGTGCTATCTATCACTGTTACCAATAACCTACCCTTCAATTATGGGCTGCTCATGTCTTTGTCAGTGGGCAAACTTACAAAATCAGCAAGGGATCAAATACTTATTTCCACCACTGTATCTGAGTGGCTTAAGCACTACGGATTTGTAGAGACAGTTATTTCTGAATGGCACTGTCTAATACAGCACACTTACCAAGGAGTTAATAGATAGCTGATAGAAATATTGCAAATATAAAGTCATGTATCAGTTAATAATCCAGAATATTCATCCTAGGATTTTAGGTCACACTGAAAAGGTTTTTTTTTTTTTTTTAAATACTGTGTGCGTTACCTAGAACATATCACCCCATTTTGTAGGCATTTGGGTTGGAGAGTATAGGATACTACACAGGAATCATAACCCAAAGGTCAAATCATTAAAATACACAGTGTTATTTCTAACACTCTTTGCTTCTCTGTCTTAGCAATTTTCAGTGTGATCTTTCTCACACTTTGTGCAAATGAGAAATCCAGTAACTCAAGTCCTTAATTTGCAATAAAATTTGGTTTGAGATATTGAATAGATGATAAGAGTGCCTTTTCAGGTATTATCTTTTGTTTTAAATAGTCATTAAAATAATTTACAATCAGGGAAGGTATTAAACCAATATTAAAACTAGATCTTCTATAAATTAAAAGGTTTACTAAAGCTGTAATGAGATTAATAGAACAATATAACTTTATGGGTTCCAAGCCTGAAGTCCTAAAAACATGTGGAAGAGTTTTACTAAGTGGCATCTTAAAAGCGTGTGAGGAGATTAAAGTGGAACAAATGAATGGCTAAGTATAGGGAAAATAATTACTTAAAACATAAATCTCCCAAATAGTGCTCCTCTAATTCCTTCTCTTTCCTGCAATATCTGCTACTCCTGATTCAATAGTCATCTGTTTCTTTAATGATTTTTGCTATAATGATACCATAAATTTCACAAATGTATTGTACTGATTTACTCTATCAAATGAATAAACTACCTAGTAGTCTGTGATATAACAGCTATATTTATTAGGGATGCTGCAGATAGTGTATTCACATAACTGGGGTTTCTATGACTTGGGCACCCTCAGACAGATGCAGGATATATTTGTTTCACTTCAGTGGCCCGTCTCCCTCTTATCCCTTTTAGAGAATACATCACCTTGATGACATGCACATCTGATGCCATGGCTTAGAGAAGTTACCGAGTAATGAACTATTAGAACAACATAGAGTAGGTGCAGTAGTATTTGGAATAAAAAAAAACACTAGTCTACACTTTGGGTGAGGAGAGAGTATGAATTTTCGTATTTCTTGCCTCTAATACTGTAGAGTCATAAATCAGAAAAGGGCTGCTGCATGCAAGGCACTCCAGCCTTGCATGAGCCGTGCTGGGAGGCGGGGCTGGTGGTTGTGAGGCGGGGATAGTGCTGAGCAGACTTATACGGTCTGTGCCAGAGCCGGTGGTTGGGAGGCAGGGATAGTGCTGGGCAGACTTATACGGTCTGTGCCCTGAAAATGACAGATACAAATCAAGGTAGGGTATACACAAAAAGTAGCACATATGAGTTTATCTTGTTGGGCAGACTGGATAGACCGGGCAGGTCTCTTTCTGCCACCATCTACTATGTTACTATGTTACACACATGAAGAGCAATTTATAATCTAGATGCCTGCAGTCAAATGTATAGAATATTAGCACTTCTGTATGTAAATGTAGACTTACCCATGAAAGTGCCAGTAAGACACTTAACCGCTATTGTGTAACAGGGGTCCTAACTTACACAGCATAGAAATGCAAGGGGGCCATACACATGAGTGGAGCATGGGCAGGGCTCCCAGAGTGCTGTAAGTTACCAGGGTATTTTCCATATTTGGGCACTGCACTTACACCAGGTGTATTGCTGGTATAACCGCGGGTGTGAAAATGTTAGTCAACCTAATAACGGGTTACGCTAGTATTCTACAATGGAACCAGGGTGTCAAGGTGCCATTAGAGAATAGGCCCTCATCCTACAACTGCCCACATACAGTACACATTGTAACTATGTACAAGCCTGTTAGACTAGATCAGTGTTTCTCAAGCCTCTGACCACCACTGCTTGAGTATTAGCTAGACTGTTTCCCCAAATGTTAATGTAAAACACTGTTAGCCCTGGATTCCAAGGGCATTCTTGACGTAAGGAGCTACAGAAAAGACAGTCTAAATGTTGAGTAAAGCTAGTATTAAAATTCCTGTTTCCTTCTGCTGACTAAAAGAGTGTTTTAATGGTGAAGGGAAGTTGGAACTTTGATACCTGTTTTCTGTTTGTTGTGGATATATTATATAGAAGACTAGGCAAGATGTGGTGCTGCTACCATCGATGTCCTGCTAGAAACTGTTGTTCAGCCCACCCTGGCTCCACTACATGTGAGGTTATCATGGTTTATCCAAGGGTCCACCCAACTGTAGTGGTGGGACAATCCTTTGCAGGTTACGCCAGAAGAAACAAAACCACAATGGCTTGTCCCTGTGGGTGCTCAATTGAAAAGACTAATGTGCCTTTTTGGGAATTGGTGGAGCAGACATTATAAGTTTTGCTTGCCTCTGCCTGTTTTGAAGGGGCTAGGGAATGAATAGCTTGCTTGTATTGGAAGGGATAGAGATTTTATTGATTTATAGGGTGCCAGAGGGCACTAGATCTATGTTGGATGATTAAGATATATGAGGGTTAAATGAAAAGTAATGCTTCCATCTCTATAACTCATCATCAGATTGCAGCACTGACATACTACATGTGTTCACTTGTTTTTTGAAATCTCTTCCTTCACCTCAGTTGGCAAGGTATCAGTATGAAGAGGCTGTTTTGCTATTGCTTGTGAGATGGAAGCATGCAGTGAACACTTGTCAGTGTGATTTAAGCAACATGCTGTGATAGAAATTGTGACTGTTGAAGGAGTCCCTTAACTGTAAATTCACCACCATATGTTTATGGTGATGACTGTGTTGATGTGAGTAATGTGCATCACATGGCCAAAAAATGTTAAGATTGTGGACCAGGAAGAGCTGATTTGTGTGACCAAAAATGAAGTGGATGACTCGTGACAGCAATGGACGAGTGCCACACAAGAAAGGTTGATAAATTTGTAAAAGACAGTTGGGGGATCACACAAAGCATTACATTGTAACCATGGAAACTTTGAAAAAATGACTAGAGTTCAGAATCACAAGAAGAAAATGTTGTTGCAACTTGACATGCAAGGCCTCACACAGGACGAAACACTGCAGAGGCAATTGGGAAGATGGGTCTCACAGTTTTATCCCATCCACCATACAGCCCAGGCTTAGCACCATGTGATTTCCATCTTTTTCCAGAATTGAAGGAATAACTTTGGGGGCATCTGTTCAATTCAAATGAAGAGGTAAAAAGGATTGTGAGCAACTGGTTGTAGGAGGCAAGATATGCAGTTCTTTTATGGCAGCTGTCAAAATCTTGTCCATCATTGGCAGAAATGTGTGGTGAATGGTGGCAACTATGTAGAAAAGTAAATATATGAAATAAAAGAGCAAGGCCTTACTTTTCATACAGTGTAATTTTTTATTTTACTGTTAGAATTATTACTTAGTAAATTATCTCCTTTTGTCACTTTTTTTTACATTCTCTTTTCATTTTTCACCTTAACTGCTACATTTATTACTTTGACAACATATGTAAAATTGTCATGTCAATAAAGTTGTCTGAATTAGAACCTGAAGTGAGGTATTCTGGCAAAGATAATAGTTTTGTTTCTATTTATGAAGCACTTCACTCGAAGTGTTATAACAAAAAGGTGTAGCTTGATATATGCAACTTACATTATAATAACAGCAAATATCAATGTAATACTCAAATATCAAATATCAGTGTAATACTCAATTAGAAAAGTGAAATAAATTTGAACTAGGCAAGTTATAGTAATAACAATACCATGATACAGTGTCAGTAACATGCACATTAAAATGGAACGGTAAAACTTTCATATAAAAGAAATGTAAGAGTACTATTTAGCCCACTGCAGTCAGAGGTTTTTAAGCTGCAGACAGCCACAGGTTAGATTAAACCTGGATATTCAGTGCCTAGCCATGTCTGGACTGCAGTGCTGCCGAATATTGGTAGATGGCCAACTCAGGACCAGATAATAAAAAAACCAACACTCTGACCATCTTGACAAACCTTGGACGAGACTTCATTCATAATTTGCAATAGCACTTTCTTTGGACTGTGTTCTGAGAGAGAAAACAATGCTGACTTTTTAGGAAGACAGTCTAATAACTGGCCATACACCAATTCTTTCCATTACTTCAGCCAGAAAAGGTGTTTGAACTGGATAATACCAGCAATAGTACTGACAATTCTCAGATCTATTTTTCAGCACAGGTTATATCACCACCTGTTTTAAAACAGTACTAAATGTTCCATCCCTTAATAAATTAAGGGGTTCTTTTACTAATGTGTGCCAAAAAATGGCCTGAGCTGGTGTAGATGCATGTATTGGACGCGCACAGGTCCATTTTTCAGCGCATCTGCAAAAAAAGGTCTTTTTTTGGGACAAAAAATGGACATGTGGAAAAATGAAAATTAGTGCGCATCCATTTTGGGCCTTACCTTACCACCACCCATTGACTTAATGGTAATGTCTCACATGTTAACCGTGCAGTAATCATCAGCACGCGTACAATGCCAATTACAGCCTGGCTAGTGCCAATGTTCCAAAACTTTTTTTGGCGTTTGTAGCGGGTGCACATAAACAATGAAATTACTGC
This sequence comes from Microcaecilia unicolor, assembly GCF_901765095.1. Lineage (NCBI taxonomy): Eukaryota > Metazoa > Chordata > Amphibia > Gymnophiona > Siphonopidae > Microcaecilia > Microcaecilia unicolor. The sequence continues at coordinate 461,973,400 of NC_044032.1, read as the reverse complement.
CCAGGCCATGAGGTAGCCAGGAGGTAGCTCAAAATTAATGCACGTAGGATGCACATACGTGCCTACACAACTTAGTAAAAAGGCCCCTAACTGTGTACGTTAAAAATGGAGAACAGCCTCTGACAACTGTTGGATACACCTAGGATGAATAAGCTCTAGTCTACTAGATGACATCTTCAGCATGGCAAGTACATTACCTATTTCTAGGGGAGTAGCCTGTCTAAACTCATCACTTGTCGACAACATCTCTTCTTCAGTATGATCCCAGAAAAAAGGCACACCCTCTTCCACAATAATATACAGTAATTCCAGATTTCCCAGGGATATCTTGCTATTAACCTTCTCCAATTAAGAATAAACATCCCCAATCTTTTCATCGAACTTCTTAAGATTATCACTAGCTACTTAAAATCATCTTATAATGAATCATGCACATTGACACTAACAAAATTGCACATTTTTAAATCTTTTAATACCTGTCACAATTCATTAAATAGAAGCTGATGTCTTTTCCCCAAGCTATCTTTAAAATTTTCATAACCGTTAGAGGATTTAGCTAGCTAACACTGAGTAGAATTTAAACAGCATTCTCACTGTGTAACCCTGTTTAATCTGGTTAAAAAAAAAAGTGTTCTACTAGTGATTTCTATATGCTTGCCCTGTCTAAATTCTAAGTTCTGTTGAGGAGAGGTCTCATATACGTATGCAAAGTGCAACATGACTCTACTGGTGGTATGGAAATGATAAGTAATAGTAGTACTAGTTCTAAGGGATCCGAGAGAGCAAACCTTTAAGTTGGAGATATATAAAAACTAGTAAAAAAAACCCGTTTCTGATGCAAATGAAACGGGGGCTAGCAAGGTTTTCTTCAGAGTGTGCATATGGGAGTGTGTGTGTGTCCCTGCCCTCTCTCCCTCCCCCTCCCCCCTCCGAGTCCAGTCCTTCAGTGTTGTTTCCTGCTGTTCTGTGTTTTTGTTACAGAGAGAGTGAGGGCATCTCTCTCCCCTCCCCCCTCTGAGTCCTTCACTGTTACAGAGAGAGGGATTTCCTGCTGTGCTGTTTTCCTTCACTCATGGGGAAACCGGATATCTCTGGCGCTTCACACTTCTGGCTGGAGGCTTCAGTGGTGCCTTTTATATATATAGATAAGGATATTTCCCTAAAACCAGCTTTTCTGGGGAATTATGGATGTTAACAAAAGCCTTATTCCAAAAGGGATGATCAGCTTTCACAATGCCTGTCTGACTCCAAAATGTCTTCCATGGGAGGTATAGATAATTTTGAATTATTTGATAAAAGTGAGTGGAGAGGAAAAAGTTGTTAAACTATATTTTACTGCAATATACTACTAGGTTTACGAGGCTGACCTTTTAAAGGAGTCATGTGATCAGAAACAAAACATTTTTAGAAGATGCTTATGCAGCCAACTAAGACTTTTAAAATCGCTGTTAGGTAAAGCAACATATTCCAAACTCACCAGAACTCTTTTTCTTTGCCCGTCTTCCCCAATCTAGCGCTTCCTTTAGTAAAGTGTTCAATTGTAAAGCCCAAACTCTGAGGCAGATAAACCTCTTTCCAGTTTACTTTTTGCCACCATTTTCTGGATACCGTATACTGTTAACCCCTTCTAAATAAATTTTAAAATGTTTTTATTATACTCTAAAATAATCTTCCCTGGAATAGAAATTAGCAGGATTAAAAAATAAATAAAGAAATAAAAAAAAAAAATCAACCAACCCAAGGTAGTATATTCAGCTTTACTGTTGCCACTGTATTGAACCATTATATTTGTTTTCTTTTGGATAATATGTTATTACTCGGTTATCTTAACCTTCATCTAGACACGTTACATGACTCCCACTCTAGGAGTTTTACAGAATTTATTAATAATTAGCAATTCTCCTTATTCACTGATGGTCCTTCTCATAACACAGCACCGAGATTGATCTTTGGTAAATCAAAATTCGAATCTGCCAAGCCCCTTCTTGAAAAATTACACTGGCTTCCCATTAAGGAACATATTGCCTTTAAGGTTTGCACCTTGATTCATAGGCTTATTTACGGAGAAGTTCCTGGATATATGTTAAATCTAATTGATCTACCACCCAGAAACAGCTCCTGCTCTTCCCGATCCTTCCTAAATTTACATTATCCAGATTGCAATGACCTTAAATACAAATCTACCTATGCATTCAGCTTCTCCTTTCTAGGCACACAGCTATGGAATGCACTACCCAAAATCTTAAGATCAATTCAGAACCATCTAAATTTCAGGAAATTACTGAAGACCACCCTGTTCAAGAAGGCTTACCTTCCAGACTCAGCCTAAATTACTTCTTCTTTGTTATAGCAAAATTCATGGACTTTATTATCTCTCTTGTTTTATACGTTGCATATACGATTACTATCTTATTACATTGTTTAATTGTATTTTGCTGAACTGTAGCCTGCAGTACGGTATTGTGTAAGCCACATTGAGCCTACAACTAGTGGGAAAATGTGGGGTATAAATGTGTTAAATAAATAAATAAAATAAATAAATATCAAAGGTCATCAGGGTCTTCTAGCATATAGATTTATTGATACTACTTACTTTTTCATCACATATCCAGTGTGGTCTCCTGCTCCCTGGTCTGACTATTACAAGTTAACTCTGACACTTAATTGGAAGGTACACAGCGTGGTTAATGTTTTGGCAAATAAAAGAATCTTCCGTACAACCAGGGGTGGAGTTAATGCAAGTGAATTTTGGTCTAATGTACCATTAGATCAGCTATTGTCATCTTCCTTCTCATCTAATTTCTTTCAATTTTGGGATGAAATTAGCAGGGCTACCCTAGATAGAATTACACCTGAGAAAACGAAACTGAGATCTTCTAGGAAACCTTCCCCTTTACAGAAGAAATTCTGGAGCCGAAGCAAACACATAGGCATCAAGAAAGTATCTGGGTTATATCTGAGGACAATTGGGCTACATGGAGGAGTCTGTGCAAGGAGTACAAGCACACAATTAGGAAAGCCAAAATTACTTACCATTCAAAATATATAGGTGTCCCCAAAATAAGCATTAGGAAGTTATACTTCTTAGTTAATTCCATGCTCAACACCCATTCAGTAGCCAAGGTCAATGTACCTATCTCCTCTGCAGACCAGCTTGCGAGTTATTTTGAGCAGAAAATTATTAAAATTAGAAGAAAACTAAGTGGTACTAATATTTCTTTTGTCGACCATCTTAGTTCTGCTCATGGTTTTTCCCTAGGCTCACCTGCATATAGGTTTGGTCATCCTGTTCTCCACCAACTATTGATTCTATCAAATTCTCTCTCTAAGTACTCTTCTTCACATTGTCTTCTTGATGCGTGTCCTACTTTTCTAATGAAGATGGCACCTGACCTTTTCATTAGTTGTTTTTTTGTCTAACCTTTCTTTCATTCTTTCTCAGGGCTTATTCCATACAGACAAAGGAAAAATAATTTTCATGCCTATTCCTAAGAACCCCAAGGCTGGCATGAGTGATGTATCTAATTATAAGCCGGTTGTCACAGGGTCAGGAGTATTGAGCTCTTGGGCCACTGCCAGCAACCAGCAGCAGCAGCATGCGAACCACCCAAACAGGAAACGAGGCTGAAAACAGACAGGGCTGGTATGAGCAGGACCAGAACAAGCAGGATTGGAACTGAAGCTGTAGGTAGGCAGGGCTGGAATAAGCAGGACTAGAACAACAGGACTGGAGCTGAAGCTGTAGATTGGCAGGGCTGGAATACACAGGATTGGAACAACAGGACTGGAGCTGAAGCTGTAGGCCGGCAGGGCTGGAAAGGAAGCTGAAAGCAGACAGGGTTAGAACAAGCAGTGGAGGAACTGAAGCTGAAGACAGACAGGGCAGGAACAAGCAGGGTTAGAAGTGAAGTTGAAGACTTGCAGGGCTAGAGCAAGCAGGATTGGAGTAGAAGTTGAAGACTGGCAGGACAAGAACAAGCAGGGCTGGAACTACAACAAACACATACAGATGAAAACTCATCTGAAGACCTCTGTTGCACAGGCAAAGTCTGAAAGTTCCCAGGTACTTAATAAAGGCATTTACAGGGTGATGTCACAAGTAAGAGTGAGGCTTAGCAGCAAGAACACCAGAGTACGGCTTGGCTGCAAGAACACCAAACAAGTCTGGAATGCTGGAACATCAGAATAGGACTGGAATGATCTCTGGAACACGTTTGGGAAACAGGAAGAAGACAGTCCACAGCAGCCATAGGGCCTGGGCAACAGGAGGCGA